>NC_142036.1:72528904-73132029 GCF_982192425.1 Myodes glareolus
TTTCAATTCTATAACCTTAGACAAGGGCCCTCTTGAATGCACCAGGTCATACAAACCGCCAAGCTGGATTATGAGCTTCTAGGCTTGTCCCGTGGGCCTGCCAGTATCTTTCCAAGAAGAAAGGCTGGCTCACCCTGTGAGGCCTCCCCTCCCCTCTCACACTGGGGGTGGGGGTGGCAGTGGGAATGATGGCTGGAGCCATTGAATCCACTTTATTTAGTTATACCATTCTTTCTTTCTCTTGTTTTCTTGATTCAGGCTCTCTTGAAACTATGTAGATCAGGCTGACTTTGAACTCACAGAGATCCAGCTGCCTTTGCCTCCCAGTTGCCGGAATTAAAGGCCACCATTCTTATATGAGTTCTTTAGCTGTTCCATTTCATTCCTATGATTTCAAACTCTTCTAATTTTTCTCTCTGGAGTAGAGTTCATTCTTTGTAATTCTGATTCCTCACATGTATATCACATAAAGGATTTTAGATGCTTCATTTCCCATTTCTTTCTCTATTGTATCTCTCTATTTGCTATTCAGCTTTCTATGTTTATATTTTATATGTAAATACAATTATTTTAATTTAGAAAGTCTTAACATTAAAGACATGAATTGTCCAGACAGCATGTCTGCCTTATAATTGCATTCACCAGTGAGTTTTGTATCCCCTGATTTTATTCTTGCTCACTATGGGATGTTTTTTGGGAGAGTCGCTTAAGTCTGACTGGTGTCTTGTTGTTGTTTTATTTTTAAAGATTGATTGATTTATTTTATGTATATGAGTATTCTATCTTCATATACACCTTTATTCCAGAAGAGGGCATCAGATCCCACTACTGATGGCTGTGAGCCACCATGGTATGAGTTGAAACGTCACCATTTGGAACCTGTCAGGATAGGAGCCAAACACACAACTTGTCACAGTGAAAGCTGCATGATGAGTGAGAGACGGGAAGCTCCTGTTTTAAGACCAACATTTCTAAATTTCTCAAGTTTCCCTTCTTCTATAGTACAGTCTTGTCTACTGTATGTGAATTGACCTTTCTGATGGTATACCAAAGTATTAATGCTTTTCCCCAGTAGGAAAATCATGTGGGTGAACTCACTGGGTAAGGCATTTGTTCTGTTGGACATCCTGAGTTGGTGGGTTTGGGCGAGTGGCATGGGTCCCATATTAAATGTCCTATACAGTTGTCATTGAATGATTTGAAAGTGATTGACACTGGCTGACTGGTGGGCTAGATTCCCAGCCCCCACTCTCCTGCTAGGCAACTTGGGTCAGTGCAAAGGGGGTGGACGCGGGGGAGAGGTGTACATCCTCTTTGGCTCCATCATGCACCAAAAATGACGGAGTGGTATTTAACTCCTCTGATCTTGTTCCAGCTATAAAAATTGGAGCTGCTGTGACAATTGATATAACTTCCATAAATTTACTTTTCCCGTGACCTCCAGCTCTGCTGAGACAGGAACCAGTTCTCTAGGGTGAAGTCCATTTGGGGAGGTAGATAAAACTATTTCTGAATCAGCCAAGTTATGGGCATGCTGGTACAGGCTTTGATGATCTGTCTAGCCTGTATGACCCTGACAGTATTTAGGATGACCATGGTGGTAATCCATACCAGGATGGGCAGAGGGAACTAGCTATGGGCAGTCTGAGAAAGGTCTAGCTGTCCCCAAAGAGTTATACAAAGAGAGAGCTGTGAACTGCTATAGAGCCAAGGAAAGGTTCCCACCGCAAAACCCTGGCGATAACCCTCTTTGCCTCTAGGAAGACAGAGTATTTATGTGAATTTAAGGCAACCTTGAAAACTAGTTTTATATTTTTGGTGAGATTGTAGTATTATTGTAACATTTCTCCTTTCCTTTTCCTCCCTCCAAACCTTTCCATATATCCTTTGTATGCCCTTCAAGTTCATGGCCTCATTTTTTCATGAATTGTTATTGAATGCATAAACATATATGCATATACATATACATTACTAAATAATAGCTGCTTAGGCCTTATCCCGTTACTTGGATGTTTGTTTTCAGGGCTGACCATCTGCTATTGGATAGCCAACTGGCGTGTTCTTCCTAGGGAAGACCATTTCTCCCCTCCCTGCATTCCTCAGTTGCGCATAGCTCTGTAGGGTTGAGGCCTCATGGGCAGGCTACTCCTGGTCCGCACTGGCATGGCCATTGGTGTCATCCTTGTTCTGCTCTTATTTGGGCAGTCGCTTTGGTGATCCTTTCTGGGTGTTGCTTCTAATAGTCCTAGGAGACACAATCTCAAAGCAAACTCTCTGAAGCTGCTGACTTAAATCTTTGCACTCTGTCTTATGAGTCTTAAGTCCAGGATTGTCTTGTACTTGTCCACTGGGATTGGGTTCCACAACTCTGTATTTTGACTGGTTATGGTTTTCTGTGCTGGTCTCTGTCTGTTGCAAAGAGAAGTTTCCTGGAGGAGGGGTGAAAACTACACTTATCTGTTGGTATAAGGAGAAATGTTTAGATTGATGTTAGGGATTTTGCTTGTTTAGTAAATTATTACCAGTAAATTATTACCGCCTCCTCCAAATCCACTTCACTAGTACTGAATATTTAGCAGGTTTTTCCAGTAACAGGCATGGTTTCCCTTTTGTTGAGCAGGTCTTAAGTGCAATGAGAGAGCTGCTGGGTACCTCCAAGGTGTGTGCGCCACTTCTGCGCCCTTAAGGGTTGTGTCGCGCTGATCACGGATGTGGTTCATAGGCATCATAGCTGGGTGGGATAGTTGATTTCCTCCCTCCTTTCGAAGCTTGCACAGTGCCTTCTGGTATAATCAAAACTAGTCCTCAGGGAGGAGGCACTCCAGCTAGTTCCAGCTCAGAGGTCTCTACACTGTGACTGATGTGCATAGTGTCTTCAGCAATAGAGACTTACCTTCTACCTCTAGGGGACAAGCAAAGGTAACAGCAATAGGCTGTATATAGTGAAATCACCTGCTGTTAATTGATGTTAATCTGTCTTTAAATCCAGCAGTAGATTTTTTAAAATGAAATTGGACACCCCAGAATTCAGTGCAATTATGTTTTGGATAAAAATGTCTTCTTGGTTAACCGTACTCTTGATTTGAATGAAGTGTTCCTTTTTTCTCCAGGTAAGTTTTAGTTTGAAGGCTATTTTGTCCTGATAGGATAGCAACACCTTCTTGCTTCCTGGTCTCATTTGATTGAGGTCCTTTTGTCCATCCTTTTACTCTAAGGCAGTGCCTATCATGTGTCTCTTGTAGTCAGCAGATAGATGGATTTTTATTTTTCTGGATCCATTCAGTCACTCTGTCTTTTGGTTAGAAAGTGGAGGCCATTGATATTTAAAGTTATAATAGAAATGTGTGTGTTAATTGTGGCTATAATGTTATTGATTTTTTGGTGTTGTTCTCAATGGTATTTTTATGGCTTCACCATTTCTCTGCTACGCTCTCATTCCTCTCCTCAGCCTAAAATGCTTCCTGTATCTTCTTTAGTTTGGTTTGTTGGATATTATTCTTTATTCTTTTTATGTTGTGGAAAGTTTTTCTCTTTCAGTAATGGCAGATAGTTTTGCTGGGTATACTTTTAGGTTGGCTGTCAATGTATTTTAGGACTTAAAATTCACTGACCCAGGCTCTTCTGGCTTTCAAAGTTTCCATTAAGCAATCAGTTGTCTTTATAGTGAATTTTCATTTATATTTGACTTGTGTTTTTTCTCTTATCACTTGAATACATGTTCTTTGTTATGTATTCTTAGTGTTTTAACTATGACATGTCATGAGGATTTTTCTTTTCTGATCTTGTCTATCTCGTGTTCTGTGTGTGTCTTTTATTTGTATGGGTATGTCTTTCCTTAGTTTAGGGAAATTTTCTTTTATTTTCTTTTCCATCTATGCCTTATAGATTCAAAGATTTGTTTTTTCCCCCACATTTCTTGTGTTGTTGTTGTTTTACTATTATTATTTTTCGAGACAGGGTTTCTCCGTAGTTTTTGGTGCCTGTCCTGGAACTAGCTCTTGTAGACCAGGTTGGCCTCGAACTCACAGGAATCCGCCTGCCTCTGTCTCCCGAGTGCTGGGATTAAAGGCGTGTGCCACCACCGCCCGGCGTGTTGTTGTTTTATGTGTGTGTGTTCTTAGATATTTCTTATTTGTTCTAGATCATCTAATTTATCTTTGAATACTGCTTCGTTCTACTTATAAGGCTTTGACATGTCTAGTTGAGCTTCTGGATCTTTCAATTTCATCTTCATTTCAGCTCAGCTCTTCTTCAATGTTTTTATCTGCTGTCAGAATCCTACTCTCAAGTGCTAGGTTGTCTTTGTCATTTCTATCAGTCTTATTTTTGTTTTTCATTGATTTTGTATTTTAAGAATAGCCTCTTTCCTTGAATATCACTCAGACGTTTAATCTCAATTTCATTGAACTGTTTTCTCTGTCTTTTACTTGAACTCCATAATTTTTTGATGATGTTTATGATTGTTCTTTTACATTCTGTGTTCTGGAATTAATCTCAGTAATTCTCATTGGCATTCATTTCTATAGGACTGGTAGGTTTTAGAGAGATAATACAGGCATGATCTTTCATATAGCAGGATTTTTTTGTGATGAGATTTGGGAACACCAACTTCTTTTATTAGTTCTGAGTCTGTTATGGACAGAGCAGTTTAGGAAGAAGAGATGTTGGTGGGTATGATCTAGATGTTAGAAATGGCTTGGGTGGAATGAAGTTAAGTGGACAGAGGCTACTGGACTGGTGTACAGGATTTGCCTCTGTTCTAAGCCTGGTCTGACTGGGTCCTTTGGTTTGGGGGTTAGGCAGTGAGGATTCTGGCCCAAACATAGAGCTCCTTTGTGGTGTAGGCAGGGTAGGTCAGACTAGGCAGGTTCACTGGTTGTGAAACCCAGGCTAGATCTGGCAGGTTGAGGATAAGGTGTAGCTAGTGAGGTCAGGAGAACACATTTGGTTAGACCCTGGAGGAGGATGTGAGAAGTCTGGGTACCAAGTGGGGTGGTTGGAAGTGTGCTGAAGGAACCTGTGGGGCAGTTGCAAGTTTGAAAATTATTATATTTATTGGTAAAGTTACTTCTTTCCAACTTCTTTTGAAATGGTTATCTCCTCTATCTTTTGTATAGTTTTTACCTGATAAGGATTTTCTGAGCAAATGTTAGTCATGCTAACTTCTCCATTACTGAGGAAATGGGAATATGGCTTAGCTCTTCTATAGCTGAACTCCTTGGTTGGGAGGTCTCCATTTTCTCCGGAAGCCCTGCTTTAGTTGCTTTAGGTAGGACACAGCTTTGCTTTGGTGTAGGCAGGGTGAGACAAAGCTGATGCCATGTTCTCTGCAACTTCCTACACTTTTAGTCAACTCCTTTCCCTCTCCACTCCTCCATGCAGTCACAGGCATGCTGGATCACAGCTTCTGCAGTACCTTCTCTCGCAGGTGTTGATCAAGTCCCTAAACTGACTAAGCTTGCCGGTCCTTGATTGAGCCTGTTTTCTGGGGAATTAACCCTGTGAAAATTGCTCTATGTCTATCATTGATTTATTTTAAAATTTCAATAAATTAAAAAAAATATTGAAAGTCCTAGGACATATTTTAGTAAATATTCTTGTAAAGTATTGTATATTTTAGTAAATATTCTTAAACTGTTTCTGTGGGCTGGAAAGATGGCTCAGTCAGAGTGCACTGTTTTTGTAGAGGACTCAAGTTCAGTTCCCAGCACCATTGTTTGTGCAAAGTCAAACACCTTCTTCCCCAACACACAAAGTCCTCTGTGGATACGCAGCACTTCTGCTGAACCTGAGTCATGCAGCTCTTCTCTCTGCTATGAGTGTTACGGCCATCCCTGTTATCTTGACTCCTAGAACGGTCTCAATAAGAGAGACTAATGATTTCTAGCTATGTCATCTGACACGGAAGTGGAGGCACTCTTTTAACTCTCCCAACTTTCTGGAGGGTCTACAAGATTTGTTAAATTTCCAGTATCTTAAAGGTATTCTGTTCAGTTTTAAAGAGATCATGCTGGGAGGATAAATCTGGTGGTTACCGCTCAATCCTGGCACAGGGAATCGGCTTCCCCATACTTCCTCGGCATCTGAGGTCGTAGCACTGATGCCTCTTTTTATCCTGAGATCGGGTTTTGTGTCTTTTCATATTATTCTCATCATTTTTCTGCATCAGTGAGCTCAGGTTGCCTTAACAAGGTAACAAACGTGCTTATTTCAACAGATACGTTCTTACAGTCCAAGACCAAAGTGTCACTGGGGCTGGCCTCCGGGAAAGCCTCGCTATGGATGAGATGGCGAGTGTTTCCTCTCATACAGTGATAGACGATCAGTATATCTATACAGATTCCTGCTCTTATGAGTTCACTTATACGTATACCCCGCTGAGGGCCCTGTTTTAGTCTCACGGTGGATCAGGGCTCACTTGCGAGTCTTGAGGGGACAGATTTCAGTGCACAGTACTATCACTGATTCTGTTTTAGTACTTCCTCTTTTTTCCAGTCAAACATTTTTCCATTAAAAATTCTGTGGTGTGCGCACATGGAGGGGAAGTCAGTTCTCTCCTTCCACTACGTGGCTCCTGGGATCTAATTGAGACCATCAGATTTAGCAGCAGGTACCCCATTCGCTAAGCCATCTCTCTGGTCCTTTCTTAGTCATATTATAATTTGGATTTGTCTATTTCATGATGGACAAGTATCAGTTTCTTGCTCTTTTGAACTGTGCTTCTGCACTATAAAGATGACCAAAGAACAGTTCATTTTAGCGTGTGGTGTTTTCCAGCCTTCTTTCCAGAGTCTTCTCATACTGAGTTGGAAGTTATGCCTCTACTGCCCAACAGTCTTCTGAACCATTAGTAAGTACTGGGTCCTAACATAAATGGTGATGTGCAAAGACTTCAAATGATTCCATTTATCCCGATGGCTTCACAGCAAGACCAGCATTTAAAATGTCCTGCAGGTGCACTGAAGAATTATATTCAGTAATTGAGAGCAGAAAGTTTATTAATATATACTTGCAAATTTTGTGCCAGATCTGCAGACATTTCTGCTGTGCCTTTAACTCCTGAAATGGATGTTTCATTACATCAGACACAGGTCCTACTCCAGACTGTAACTATCGGTCCTACGAACCATGGGGTCTGATTTAAGGTGACTTGAGTAGGAGCAGCCACTGCTCTCCCTGGAGCTGCACATGTTCACTGGCTCCTCAGAGCTCTCAGGAACGGAGGTTTTGTCCACTGAAAATCACATGTTGCTCTATCTGCACTATAAATAGCAGTCTTTACTGATACAGTAAATAGGCATGCCAGAGGAGGAAGACATAGTAAGGTGGTGGTTAAAATCTCCACCTAAAGATCCAGAAGCAACGTGGAAAGCACTGGAGAAGGTAGAGTTATGATGAAAATATACAGAGAGGAAAGGAACACTGGAGTGTGTGACATCAGCACACACAACTCCAATTGATTCCCCTAACCCCTAACCCACTGAAGCATCTTCCATAGGGCTCTCCTTGTTTCCAATGTACGATAAGCCAAGTTATTTCTGAAATGGTTTATTATATTAATCAGTATAGTCTATGAAGTATAGAATTTATTAAAAATGAATGATTCTGACAGGTTGCACTGTTAGGGGTATGATGGAAAAGGACACATCTGGCTCCTTTTACATCTGTCCAAACCGACTGCTCCACCACGGTTCTTCTGTGTTATTTTTGTCCAAGCTGTGACAGCTAAAATGAAAGAAAAAATTTATACATATAATTTTCCATTTTTGAATCACAAAAACTTAGGTTTCCTACTTATTACATAGTTCTAGAACATTAATTTTTTTTTTGAGATAAGGTTTTTCTTTAGCTTTGGAACTACTTCTTGTAGACCAGGCTGGCCTTGAACTCACAGAGATCCGTCTGGCTCTGACTCCCAAGTGCTGGGATTAAAGGTGTGCACCACTACCACCTGGTTTAGAACATTAATTTCAACAAACAACATAATTTAACATATGCTTTTCAAAAGTAACACTGTCATGGCACAGAAATGTAAACATTATAAGCAAACCCTAGGCACAAGTAATAGATATTAAACTCAGTATGAAACTATAAAGAGAAAAGTGCTAACAGTATGTCAAATACTTCTATATTCCTAAAGAATCACTAAGGGCAGACGACAAACCCACTTCAGTTTGTGAAGGCTAGATTAACTCTTATCAGACCAACTCTTCAGAGGCAACAGTGTGAAGGGCTTAGTGAGACCACAGAAGTCAACTCTCCAAAGGCAGGGGACAACTTCAGACAAGAAGATTCTAGAGATGACTTATGCTGAGGAGGGAAACATTTGGTGACTCCTTGGCTTTGTGGCTCTTGGTCTAAAAGGAGGCCGTAACTGCTGCTACACAAGGCAGGCAGACCCCTGACAGAAATCCTGCAGTTGATTATCTCGCCTGAAGAATCAGAGCAGTGTTTAGGGCAACAAGTGAGGGAGAAATCTGAGAAAGTAGTGTATGGCAGATGCTGTGCACACTTATACTGAAACCACTCCTGGATGGGAGAGACGTAGATCTGAGCTACTACTGAAGAAACAGTTTATGGGGGGAGGGGGGCAGAATCTCACTGAGCCCTGAAATCATAAGCATACAAGTAACATCATATGGACCGAACCATTTGTGTTTAGAAGAGAATGAACATATATGTATGTATGTAGCAACAATGAAAGAGGTCAGAGGTCATGGATCTAAGAAAGAGCCAAGGGGGTGGGGTTGAGATGCATGTAAAGTTTGAGTATTACCAAATAACTGCTTAATGAATCCCTAAGTAAGCACTCTCTAGAGAAACGGCATTCATTCATCAAACCACAAATCTATGATGCTCAGGAAGCAAAGTAATAAAAAAAACCAGGTAAGTTCAACATGTTCTAATGAGTCACAACTTACAATGTTAATAAAAGCATCAATAATTACCATTGGTGAAGTAAAAGAAAATAGGCTCACAAAAATTATATATATGCATGCAGAGAAAAACTAAAGGAGAAGAAGAAAGAACCCAAACAAAAATTCTGGATTGCTAACTATCTTATTTAAAGAGAACAGAGGAACAATTTATTAAAATGGGGAGAGAGAAAACAAATGGTTTACTCTGAGAAACAGAATCCTTAGCAATTTATGGGTCAATATATAAAGCATGTACTCAATGACGAGACACATCATGAAATGCAACATTAGGTGATTTCATCATCATGGAAACCCCAGAGTATACTCAGAGAAACATACATGGGATAAGCCTGCCACACAGCTACGTTATAATGATAACGCTACTGTTCCTAGACTGTGAATAAAATTAGTAAGTTATTATATTATGGTATGCAGTTGTAACAATGCCTAACTAAGTACAGTAAAAACACAGTATTAAAGATAAAAAGTGTGCAGACATGAGGGCCCGAGCTCAGACTCTCAGCATGCTGGAAAAGCTGAGTTGGTGGCACGCACCAGCAATCTCAGCACTAGCTGCGTCTAGTGCATCAGTGACTGCTGGGTTAAGTCAGAGAACTCGTCTCAAAAGCACAAGGTAGAGAGTTAATGAGGAAGACACTGATGCTGGCTTCTGGCCTCACAGGGACACCAACACCCAAGTAACCTTTCCATTAAATTACAGCTGTATGTCTGCATCCACACAAACAAGATTAAATGTGGTAGAGTTTATTGGGCATTCACCATGAATGGAGATCGGAGGACTCCAGGGCCCAGCATGTGAAGGCTCAGGAGAGAGCTGCAGACGTCTGAAACGCTCACTGCTTGAGCACACTTGAGCACTGGCTCCATTATCAGCTATCACACGAACTGTGTGCTGCGCTTCCCTGGGACTAGCGCACAGTAGCTCTGCTTACACCAGCATCACTAGGCAACAAGAATTTTCTAGCACTGTTGTAACGCTGGGACCAGGGTCATAAACAAGTACCAGAAACAGAGGGGAGAGGAAAAGTGAGTTCAAGGCTAGCCTGGGCTACATAAGACCCTGTCTCAAAAACAATAAAACCCAATACAGCAATTGATAGAGCTAAGAGGAGAAAGAGAATTCAATAATTCTAATTAGTGCTTTTTTTTTTTTTGAGACAAGATCATACTACACAGCTCTGCGGGGCTGGTGCACAGGAATGAGCCACCACATTAGGCTCCTAGTTAGCAATCTGAACACCTCTCATCACGCGATAGAGGACACCCCCACTCAAGGGGAAATAAACGAACACAGAATCTGAGCACATGCTGTTGATCAGCAAGAGTTCTGAGACCCAACTATGATATGCCTGGCTGCAGACATATGGACGGAATTTTAGAAATGCTGAATTCAACCTGGTCTACTTGGATATTTCAATTTTAAATATTACATTTTCAAAAGAGTTGAGATTATTAACCCTTTAACAATGTTACTTACCAGAGTTGTCTTTATGTCCATGGTGAAACTTACAGCTAGAGGAGGTTTTGTTTAAGCTGATTTAAATTCAGTTGAATAAGTGACAGTTTTCAAAGGAGAGAGAGCCAACTACAGAGGCACACATTACCTGCTTTATGAACTGGGTAGCATTGAAAAGCTCACTGCAGCCATATAAAATATGCTTGCCTTGCTTTGCCTGTAAAAAGAAGACACAGAACTCAGATATAACTATGAAAAAGAGTTAGTGTAAGCATTCTCAGGAAAAAAAAAGCCTGCTGGGCATTCTGGGGAGGGGGCTACTCTGAAAAGTTGTTTGTCAGCTGGTGGTGGTGGTGGTGGTGGTGGTGGTGGTGGTGGTGGTGGTGGTGGTGGTATATTTAAAGTGTGTGTGTCCGTGTCCTAAACTGCCTAAACAGGAATGAGGTGGAAGTGGGCACAAGGATGCTTTTTCCTTCCTTCATAGTAGTAAATTATGGCATGCTGGTATTGTTATCTTTCATAGGACCAACTACTCGCTATATAGTCGTAGATGAATACTGTTTCAGATCTGCGCTACTGAAGAAAATATTAAGAGAATTTTTATGTTGAAAGTAGGATGATGTGGGCTTGTATCTTCAGTCCTGCTGTGTAATACTGCATTTGTTAATGCATCCATTCCACCTGAATTTTATTTCTGAAGTAGATAGAATATTAGGATGCAAATACAAAATTTCTCTACTAGAGAATTCAAGCAACTACTTCATTTATTTACCTTTTCTTCTTTTGAGACAGGATCTTGTTATTTAGCTCAAGCTGGCCTTGACCTCTCTATCTCCTGCCTTAGCCTGCTGGGAGCCGGGTGACCACACCTGGTGAGGGTCAGTCAGTTCTTTATGCCCATACTCTTTAAGTACATTATCATCAAGCTGAGTTAAGATTCCTCTTTACAGTACACAAAATTTATATCAAATTAATTTGGTAATCCACCAAGAAACAAGATGGAAGAAAAATGTAGAGCTCAATAAAATCAAGGAAACAATATAGTGGTTTTGTAATACAAGAAAAAGTAATTTTTCTGTGACACATAAACTGAGTAGACGTTGGCTCAAAACATGACTTAAAAGCAGGATATGGAAGGCAGGGCTGTAACCAGAGCACTTGAGAGGCTGGGCCAGGAAGACTGCCTCAAGTCCTAGTTCAGCTTGGACCCCATTTTAAAAAAAAATTAACAAAAACTAACCAACCAATCAACAAACCAAAAGTCCAGTCGCTGGGCCTAGAGAAATGGACCAGTGGTTAAGAGCACTTGCTGCTTCTGCAGAGGACCTGGGTTTGGTTCCGAGTACCATTTGGCGGCCCACAGCTTTCTGTAACTTCAGTTCCAGGGGCTCTGCTGCTTTGTTCTGGCCTCTGCAGGCACTGTACAAGTGTGGTACACAAACATACATGCAGGCAAAACACCCATACACATAAAAATAAACAAAAATTGTAACAAACCCAGTCCTAGTTGGCCCATCTCCAGGAACAAATCAAACAAGAGCAGTAGCTTAGTTACATTTAAAAGGGAGGAGGGCTGGTACGCAAAGTGCAAAAGGTCACATGACTGGGACAACTCTTGATGCCATACAGAACATTCCTGCAAGGGCAGACAGTATGCCAAAGTACCATCCCAGGAGTACAGGATACACTTCATTCAGCAAGAAATATTCTACACACGCTTGAGTAAGAAGAACCCTGGTCTTACTCATGTAGAAGCCATTTACTTCTTTCTGACTATGTAAACAAAATTAGGCTCCATGAGTATTGAACAGCAGAAACCAAAAGAATGTGACAGAAACCAGTCACAAACCACTAACGTTTCCAGTTCCTAGCACACAACGCTGGTACATCAGTGTAGGCTGCCCTCGTCTACTTTGGATCCGAGCAGAGAACTAGATCCCCTCTGTCCAGGTCAGCTGGGACGCCTACTCTGCTCTGTCCTTCTCCCCAGCTCGGCGCACCATGTTTGTACATCCTTTTATGTAACAGAAAGACAGTAAGTAGCAAAACACTAATCACTTGTATTAGCTAATAAATCAGGTGTAAATTGCTTACCAAATGTTCCAGTACAAACCTATTCTTTAGCCTGCACATATGTGTGCATGTAAAATAAAGCTCTTTTGTGTGCAAGACTGGGGACCCCAATACTGATTCTTAAAAACACATTTGTGTGCATGATTGAAGACAAGCAATCAAGTAAGAATTCCTGGGAGGTGTGTGGTCCTGATATACCACAGTTTCTATTAATGCCTTAGGTAAAGAATGACCAATCATACCTCAACAAAAACTGAATAATTATAAAATGTCATTTTATTATATAACAATAGCTAATTCTCCGGCTTATAGAATTTTTTTGGTATTCAAATTAGGCTTCCTACTTCATGTATTTTTAGTTTTCTGTCACTTGTGACTTGAAGGTAGGATTCCATTATTTCTAATTTGCTACCTGAAAGGCTTTTTAGAAGTATGTTGCTGATTGATGTTAATACGATTGAAGTGTAAAGCATGTGTTAGTCAGGTAAATGAATTCTATAAATTATTTCAAGGGAGACAACACTCGGAATAGGAGCTTGAGGTCTCTAAATAGTTAAAATATATCAAGGGAGCACCCAAAGACTTAATAACCACATGATATATTATTTTCTAATCCAGCATAATTTTAATAGAAAAATGAATGTAACAAGAAAACCAGCAAATCAGCAATTTTCTCTATACATGGCATTTTAATTTTTATTATTTTTATGAGATGAGATCATGCCAGGTGGCCTTGACTAGCCCCGAACTCTTGGGCTCAAGTGATCCTCTTGTCTTGGCCTCCCAAGTAGCTGGGACTCTAGGTTTGTGCCACTGTGTCTTGCTCACACACAGAACTTAAAAGACACCTCTTAGAAAGTAGTTATGCAGAGGTCAGGATAGGTGCTGGGACTCTAGGTTTGTGCCACTGTCTTGCTCACACACAGAACTTAAAAGACACCTCTTAGAAAGTAGTTATGCAGAGGTCAGGATAGGTGCTGGACAATGAAACTGACACCACCAAGTGACAGAATGAGATGACCCAACTGTACCTTTATGTAGTCAACAAGATTCTGATATTCAATATAGTTGCCTCCTCCTACCACAAAGACAATAGCCTAAAAATGCAAGTGGAAGGAAAAGGTGAAGAAACAGTTAAACACATTTTAATTTTCAAGTAGCAGGCCTTGAGTCTAGGAACTGTCCTGAAACTGAGACAAGGCTACAGAAGGCTGCACCCTTAAGTCCAGGGCTGTTTCCAAGTCTAACTGCATCATCCAGTCAAGCAACAGCGACTGAGGGCAGAAGCTTTTGCTGAAGGTTAGCTCTGAATCTTTATACTATTTGCTGTAGGCAGAACACTGGAAAACCCACGGTACAACTTCAACATGGCACTCAAAACGAGAAGTGTCTGTATTCAAATGAACATACAGTCACATCTTCACAGACGCTGGAATTCCACATGTAAAATTCTCACTGTGATACAAAAGACTCCTTTCTTGCTATTCTGTCATTCTTAGAAAACCAGAGCAACAGAGTTGCTGAGGACTTGACGGCAGTATCCTGGATGTGCAGAGTTGGATTTACCTAAATGCCCAAGCACTGGTCACTATGCTCATGACAAACTCATTCTGCCTCAGGACTACTGTTAATTAACTAAGAGCAGAGAAGGTTATATAAAACTTACCTCGTGGAATGGATTTTTGTTCCTAGGAACTGAGCTGCAATAAAGAGAAACTGCACTGAAAATTTCATCGTTGGCTTCTATTACAGGAAAGGCGGGTATAGGAAAACATGTTCATGTGCACGTGTGAGCAGCACTAAGAAGGGATCCAGGTCCACCTTCTTGGGAAGCAGGGGTTCTTCAGCTTTGTAGAGGAAGGCGCTAGAAGGTAGACATCTCAATGTCTAAAAGGGAATGGGATGACCTACTAGCAACTTTGACATGAATTCTAGAAGGCTGACCAACAGCATCTATGCCAAGGAAAGGAAGCTGGGACCAGGTGAAGCAATAAAGCAGGTCATGAGTTAAATTTTCACCACACTCAAACAATTATACAGCCTGGGGCATCTTCTTCAGGATGGAAGAGAAGATGGGAGGAGACATACTGCTCTAGCCTCTTATTTATCACAGGTCATACACTGTGAAAACACTTCACTGGCATCCACAAACTCTTTACTAAACACATCTTTCCAAGCCTTCACATGTCAGAGCTACACTTGAGCATTAAACAAACAAGCGTGGACAGCGTGATAAGGAGAGTTTAACTGTTAGCTGAGCGCACCTCTGCCATCTTTCCTCACGTCTACAGCCTGCTTAAATAGTCCATACATCACAGAAATGGCTAAATGGCCACCTGATCAAAATTCTCAATAGAATTTCCTGAGGTAGACAGGAGACTTAAATAGCTCAGTACCACGAGTTATTAATAATCATGGTTTTGGATAGGCTAGCTCAGGAAAAGGCCGCAAAAAGAAAGCTCTGAGCCTGTATGCTTTAGCAATGCTAATGTTCCTTCTGACTATCACATATATGACACAGGATTGAACAGTTCTCAGCTTCTAAGGCTCCTGCTTAGCCATCTGCCAGGAAGAGTTACTAGCCCAGACAGTTACACAGTCGCTTGTGAAGCGAGGACCGTGGGTTTTAGTGTATCCAATCTCACATTCTCGTCACCCCTAAAGGGAAACCCTGTCCCACTGTGCTCAGTCCCCATTCCCTGTTCTATAATACGCTGCAAATTTCTCTCTTGTCAGTGACAGCTATTATTGGAAGTTCTTACGAAACAGCACTTCTGCTAAGTTCAGAAAAGAGAACAATATTTGAAATTACCTAATAATCTAGCAGCTAGATCAGCGGTCCTGACAACCCACAAAGATGCGAATGCTTGTGAGGAGGAGAAATACAAAGTGCTGAAGGTTTCAACATCAGGTACAGGCAAGGAATTTGCTCCCAAAGTTTTACTGCTAGGGATATCCAGTTATTTCCTTCTCTGTCAGCTGTCTTTTAGGTTATTTTTCTTACTACTATGAATTAGCCCTTGAAAAGTAACATAAGCCAATTACCATATTGTGTCTTCCATAAAATGCAGACACTATACAGTGAGTTGTTTCATTGCCATAAGTGCTTTACAGAAACTGTTTCTCATGGACACTGATTTCACACAACAAACACCACCTTAAGTACGTTTCCAACACAGTTATTTTCTTTTCATTTAGCCCAGTAATCATATTTGTTTAAAAATACTTTCTCTAAATTCCCTATTTTGCTTATGATAACACCATTTCACAAATAGTAAACAGCTAACTTTATTTCTCTGTGTATATACTAAGGGAAAACAGCAAGACACTAATCATAATTGCCTGTGATAAAGTGCACTGTTTTTAACTGGTCTCCCACAGTCAGAATGTTAGTAGAAAGCAGGCTGTCTTTGCAACGTTATTCCATTCTCAGAGGGAACAGACAACAAGTACCACCCAAGAGTAAAGATCCTTACCTGTCATTGCTCCGCAGCATTTTGGGATCAAAGTATCTATAATCATCAGTTTCCTATTAAAAACAAAAATAAAATATATTGCCATGACTATGAGGTTTCTGTTTAGAAGGTCATGGTTCAGCACAGTATTTTATTGTAGCACACCTTCCCATTTCACAGACTGTAGCGACTGTCTCTGTGTTAAGAAGCTGTATGTAGCACACCTTCCCGTCTCACAGACTGTAGCGACTGTCTGTGTTAAGAAGCTGTATGTAGCACACCTTCCCGTCTCACAGACTGTAGCGACTGTCTCTGTGTTAAGAAGCTGTATGTAGCACACCTTCCCGTTTCACAGACTGTAGCGACTGTCTCTGTGTTAAGAAGCTGTATGTAGCACACCTTCCCGTTTCACAGACTGTAGCGACTGTCTCTGTGTTAAGAAGCTGTGTTTTCAGTGCTTTACAGGAAACCATGCACTAATCCTCAGGCTATGGCAGTTCCTATTTTAGCCCAGTTTTAGATGGGCAAGTTAGGATGATAGGAGACCACGTGACTTTTCTGTGGTCACATATTTAGTAATAAAGGTAGGAACTCTAGGATGTGAACCACCTGCACATGCAGTTTTAATGCCCAGGGTCTTTGTTTAGGACTTGGTCATTCTGTGTCCAGAACTTTACTGAGTATACAGATATATATAAGAGGCTCAGTCCTTTATGTGCAAATGTTGGAACCAGATCAATTTTAGAATTTAGAATTAAAAATTTAGATAATACTGAATACTGGATATCAAGTGTATATGCGGCCAACATTTCCCCACCTAACACATCAGGATTCCTACAGATAACGATATGAATGTTAGTTCATGTCCTCAGGTTAGTCCAGGTGAGGTCTGCCCAGACCAAGTCACCCACACACTTCTAGCTGTTCAAGTTTTCCCGACTCTAGAGGTTGTCAAATTTTATGCTAAATTGGAAGCTTCTTGATAGTAAAGGAATTGTGAAGTACAGTCCGTTACTTCATGATATAATTACTTCCTGATCTGTCTTTAAACTGAACAATTCAGCCCCGCCCTGGATACCTGGAGAAGGACAAATGCACACACGTTGCCACTACTCAGTTCTGACTCTAGATTAACACAGCACCCAAGTGTGGTCGGACTCCTCACATGTCACTCGGGGAAACCCCTCCTAGCTGGACTTCCTGACCTGGTGGTCAGTACTCAGATCAACACCGGAGAACACTTACTAAGCGTAAGTGACCAGCAAGTCACACTTGCCGCTAAGCTTGATGACCTGCACTTGATCCCCAGGACCCATGTGATGAAAGGAGAGAGCCACCACAAGTTGTCCTCTGACTACATGTGTGTGCACACACATGTAATCAGAATGGGAGGGCATCTTATATAGCCTAGACTAGCCTCCAACTGTGTAGCCATGGATGACCTCAAACTCCAAATTCCCCTGCTCCTACCTTCCAAGTACTGAATACAGGCACCTGTCGCTACGCTAGGTTCACAAGTACTAAGTACAGGCACCTGTCGCTATGCTAGGTTCACAAGTACTAAGTACAGGCACCTGCTGCTATGCTAGGTTCACAAGTACTAAGTACAGGCACCTGCTGCTACGCTAGGTTCACAAGTACTAAGTACAGTCACCTGCTACTATGCTAGGTTCACAAGTACTAAGTACAGGCACCTGCTGCTATGCTAGGTTCACAAGTACTAAGTACAGGCACCTGCTGCTATGCTAGGTTCACAAGTACTAAGTACAGGCACCTGTCGCTACGCTAGGTTCACATGGTCCTGGAGATCGACCCCAGAGCCTGCACATGCTAAGCAAGCAGTCCACCACCTGAGCTACATGCCAGTCCGTGCTCCAGGATTTGAAAGCAGCTAAGGTGAGATGCTACAGTCAGTCACTATCACCTGCCAGCTCACCTTACTGTCCTTTGCTAACTTCATGTACGAACAACAGAGGAACGGGAGTGCAGACAGCTACCTGACATAGCAGATGGATGAGGAAATGCTTTCAAAACAGAAAAAGTATCTCTTCTAATGAAAAGATCTGTCTGTGACTATAAACTCAACAGTAGTGACAGCGAAGCATCTGTGTAAGACTCATATTTAGCCATTCACGTGCTTATCGTAGAGCTCGTGGAAGGAACCGCTGCGACTAGGACCAGGGTGAGAGCGGGGCTGGATCTCAAGTCCAGTGCATGAAGCAGCCACCTATCTCCGGCCACCTTTCTTCTGTTGTTAGATGACCTGTAATGACCTCTACAGTTCTGTGAGTCTGTGAAGGGCACACGGTTCCTACTAACAGTATAATAGTAGAACTCTGGCCTCAGAAAACCCCAAAGTGCTATTTATCAGTGGTATAACCCCTAGCAAGTTAACTGACCTCATCTTTTATTTTCCTTGTCTGTAACACAAGTAAAATAAAAAGAGCACTTTTCTTAGTGGTTTAACTGAGGATTAAATGACTTCTGAGGTACAAATTCGGAGTGGTTCCTGCACACCCACACACAATACATGTACCTGCTATCATAGTTAGTGGTCTGCACAGAACATCAGGATGGGGAAGAGTAACAAATCACCTACAAGGCCTTCATCCTATATGCGCTTGTCACCTGAAGTTTTGCATTCATTTGTACTCTGACCTTTATTATGCTTGGGCCATCTTTCAGACGGACACTGAGCGTAATGAGGTATTTTCTAAGACAAATGGTCATAAACTCACGCCTCTTTTTGAGGGCCTCTTAGTCTAGGAGTCAAAGTTAGTTGCAATTGCACTGTATATCATTGCCATCTACACAAATTTGTTCTCTCTCTCTCTCTCTCTCTCTCTCTTTCTTGTTTTGTTTTTCGAGACATGATTTCTCTGTAGCTTTGGAGATTGTCCGGGAATTCACTCTACACCAGGCTGGCCTCAAACTCACAGAGATCTGCCTGCCTCTGACTCCCGAGTGCTGGGACTGAGGCTGTGTACCACCACTGCCCAGCCATCTTTACAGATTGTTAAACACAGAATCTTTTTAAATTTATTGTGTATAATTTTTCCATAATTTTCATAACAGCAGCTGCACATTTTTTGGTGTTTCAGTTTCCACATGAGTGAATTTAAAAATTGTTTTTGCTAGTTTCCATAACCATATTTTAACAATTACTAAAAGAGTCACACTGGTCTCAATATTCTGTTCTCAGTTTCTCAGGTCTGAAGTCCTCCCCTCACTGCCAAGCCTACAGCAGTCTGACTGAAGTCAGAGCTCCGACGGTGCCGCTCTGCGTGACTCCCAGAAACACCACCTCCCTGAGCGCCCAGCTCATAGAGAGTTTGGAGAACTATTTGTCGAGCAAATGCTATCTGTTGTTTATTCTGACTTTCTTGTTGGGCCCAGAGGAATTCAGAGCCATCTGAAATACTCAGAAGCTTTACTATGTATTTCTCGCCTAATTGAATTTTCTTAAACTGCACTGTTTCTCCTTACATCATGTAAACAGAGACTGACTGTTCATTTCCTAACTGCTCAGATCCGAATAATCACACAGAAACTATACTAGTTACAACACTCTTTGGCCTGTAACTCAGGCATACTTCTAGCTAGCTCTTACATCTTAAATTAACCCATTTCTATTAATCTATGTATCACCACGAAGCTGTGACCTACTGGTAAGACTCTGGCATCTGTCTGACCCCGCCTTCTTTCTCCCTGTATTCAGTTTAGTTTTCCTGCCTACCTCTATTCTGCCCTGCCATAGGCCAAAGCAGCTTCTTTATTAGCCAATGGTACAGAGAGGCATCCCACATCAACATTACACCACCTGATGGTCACTGGTTCTTTTTCACTTATAGAAATGTGTTCTTTAGGATGCATTAACATTAAAACATGTACGATTCAGTATATATTTAATTCAGAGGAGACCTTGTCAGAATGGTTGTAGTAGCCAAGAAAACCCAATTCTGTGCATCTGACAATGGCTGAAAGATGCCATTGGGAATATGGACTCTTTCTCGCACATGCTCAGTAGTAATTAGAAGCACAAATGAGTCAATCTGGATTTATCACCTTTCAGTCAGTTTGATACACCCAAGAATTTACATAATTAATTGTTACTTACAGGGTTTGACTTCATCTCCATGAGATTGTCTAAAATTCGCGTAACAGGTAGATTCTGTGGAAGACATGAGTGTTTTGTTAGATGCTGGAATAACAACTTGATCACTCTAGTTTTTTGGAATAATTTGCTTTATGTATACTGGTGTTTTACCCACATGACTATTTGTCTGAGGGTGTTAGATCCCATGAAACAAGAGTTATGGACAACTGTGAGATGCCATGGGGGTGCTGGGAATTGAACCCCGGGTCCTCTTAACCGCTGAGCCATCTCTCCAACCCCAATCACTCTATAGTTAAACATGCTTAGCTTTCCATTAAACACATCCTAAGTTTATGTACATAATTAAGATGTCACAGATGTAAATAACCTAACCATCCAAAGTTCTCATTGAAAAATACAATTCTGTATAAGAGCCCTTTAGTCTCCTGACCACCATCCGAGATGTGGCCAATACTCAAACACATACATAGTAATAAGTAAGATACACAGGCTCCAGGGCAGGAAAACGTAAGCATTTTCTAAAGCTGAAGGCTGTCCGTCCCCTTCTCCCCTCACACCTAGCTCTCACTCATCTTTCTGAATACGAATGCACAGCTAGAGTTGTGCAGTACGGAGAAATATGGAACATGTATGTAACAAGTCAGGAGTTTCCTTTTAAGTCTGAAAATACTAGAAATTTGGGCATTTAAGCTGAATTTTATGATGAATGTTCTTGTACCATAGGAGATTTTCAGGGAGGGTACAATTAAATCTCACTCTGTATTTGACAGCCATGTTACAAATGATGCATTTGCCAACAAGTACGTTATAAATTAAGAAAAATGTCTTCCTAGCAAAAGTGTTTAAGAGCTCACAAATAATTCTTACGCTTTCCTATGATCTCTATTGGTGACAATAATCAACTACTACTGCTTCATCATTCTGTCAGTATCTACAGATGGCCATGGATTAACGGAAGCCTTCAGCTGTAGAGAACGAGGAAGGAAACACATCTTCATAGACAGAAGGCACGGGGCTTATGAAAACACCAACTGACCCCTGAGCCGTTCTCTGTGTAGATGAAAGCTCGAGTTCACAATTTACAAAGCAGGCAGGTGTCCTGGCTCACGCCTGCAATCCCACACACTGTAGGCTAAGAAAGGAGGACTGACATGGTAGTGCCCAGCCTGGGCTACCAGGGCGATCCCTGTCTCAGTAACCAAAGGGAAAATTTATTACACACCGAGTCTCTTCACACAGAACTCTGCTCTGGTTTCCTCTCTGTTGCAGGGATAAACACTCTGGCCAAAGGCAACCCGGAAAAGAGGGTTTATGTGGCCTACACTTCCAGGTCATAATTCAAGAGGAGAGCAGAACCCACAGAGAAGGCTGCTTGCTGATACATTCATCCCTGGCTATCACACAGCCCAAGACCACCTGCCCTGAGACGGATGGTACAGAAACCCACAGTGAGCCTGGCCTTTCCACATGATCAGGATAGCTTCTCACAGACTCCCTAAGACTCCAGGCTGTATTAAACGACAGCTGAAGCTAAGCTGGGACAAACTTTTACTGAAGGAAAAACTGGATTGGCTGGGTGGTGCACACCTGTAATTCCAGCACTCAGGAGACAGAGGCAGGAAGAACTCTGAGTTCTAGGAAAACTGGATAGCTGGATTGTAGCCACTTGGACCACAGCAAGTAGAACTGTGCACAGAACAGCTGTCATAGTTTGTAAACTTCACGGAATAAAGCACAGATAAAATTAATTAAATGAAAAATGTTCTAAGCATATTCCTCTTTATTCTCAGACATTGCTGTGTAGAAATAAAATGAAAATCACTTTATTTTTTCTTTTGTTTTTGAGGCAGGGTTTCACTATGTGGCCCTGGCTGTTCTGGAACTTGCTACATATGGAAATTTCCTGGGTGGCCTAGGAAATACAGAGATCCACTTGCTTCTGCCTCCCAGTGCTAGGATTAAAGGCCTGGGCTAGCATGTCTGGCAGAAAACACTACTGTGTTAATTGGCAACTGATTTTTTTTTTTAAATTACCAGAAGGTTAAGACATAGACTTGAAAGGCAGAGTTCCATTCATAACAAATTATAACTTTGGGATTATTTCTAAAATCTGGTTCTAAATGAAGTAGAAATAATTCGTGAAGCAGAAATTTATATATATACATATATACATACATACATACATACATACACACACACACACACACACACACATACATACATATATACATACACACACATACATACATACAGTGGGAAATCTATTCCCTAAGACTGGTTTTATGATTTTAGCTACTGGAAAGGTTTAGATTAAAAACCCATGTTAACCTCTCTAATGATGTAATTCCTTTAAAAAAAAAAGAAAAATATCCATAAAAATCAAACCCCAGATATTAGTATTGCATAGCCACAGGAGGGAAGGTTTCCAAATCTCCTAGAGTTAGTTCACTGATACGGTTGATTGCTCCATGGTAGCCATTTCTAACTTTGTATTTTTGGGTGTGGGAAGATGCTCTGGTGACCATGATGGGAGCAGGATTGGAGACAGGGTCGCTGCTGTTCCAATTAGGGTGCTGGAAAGTGACAAGTAAGAAAGATGGAACATATGCAGATGCTACAAATTCACAGAGGCTAGGGGATAAATATCAATGTTCTAGAAGCAAATTTACAGACTAATTCCAATGCTCTCATATCATGAATGAGGAAGCCATAAAATGTTGACGTGACTTTCCTTCTCAATCACTGTGTATTCATAGCAATAAAAATGAACAAACTAGGATTATAACATCTATCCCCATCCACATACACTCAATTTCACCAGAGAGCTGCAAACTTGTGCAAGTCTGCTTACATCCATTCCCTATGACCCGAAAGTGTGGAGACAAGCCCTTAATATAAAGCCACTGCTAGACAGACTACCCATATTTCACTCTATGTCCCAAATGCAACTGGGTTTAAAAGGAAGCCTATCAACATCTTATCTCCACTCCTGCTCACTTTAATGAAGCATGTTTGACTGCTGCGGGAGTACCTTCCGCTCCTTCAGCCAATAGGCGCTGAAGTACGAGCCCACGGTGCTGCGGGAGTGCCTTCCGCTCCTTCAGCCAATAGCCGCTGAAATACCAGCCCACTAGGGGGTGGCATATTTCTCTTTAAAAAAGAGCGGCAAGCCTCGGCTCTGCCTCTTGGTTCCGGTGCTTGGTTCCGGCTCCTGCTCCAGCGACTAGGCTACTTTCCTGACGGTTTGTGTGTATGTAAGTTTTACCCCTCAAAATAAATACCCCCTTTAAAACCTAACTGGTGTGGGATTGATTTGCCATTATTTGGCGCCCAGCGTTTGGTTTAAGAACCACCCCACATCCCCCACTCCCCGGCTCAGCTGCCAGCTTGGCACGAGCCCTCCCTCAGCCATAACCTCCACGCCTCCCGGGATACACAGGTTCGGACAGTCTCTGCCGGCCTACTTTGATTTGTTCTGCACGGATTTTTAACTTTTCCCTTGCAACGTGAGTCACAGAGCTCACAGCGCAAGCTCTCTTTGATGTTCCAGCAAACTGTTTGAAACCCCTGCCATCTGCCATAACTGATTGGGAGTGCTGCAAGCAGCTTGACCCTTAATCCCAGCACAGGGACACGGGGCCCAAAGCACTAGGCCTCTTTAGCAACAGCGCAGTGGCTATGTCACGACCCTCTTCATCGGGTTGAACAGAGTGGCAGGGCAGGAGAGCCCGGACGGGGTAGGCCAGGCTGCCTTGTTTATTGGCCACCAGAAGGTCTCTGACCTTTTGTGCTCTGCGCCTGGCCTCTGGATTTTCTCTCTGTGTACATCTGACCTCTCAATTGACTCATTTTCCCCAGTTTTTAAACAAATAACAGAGCAGATTTTAAAACAGGATTTGTTGTGAGGCCTACAGTGGTTCCAGTCACGACTCGGAGACATCCCCATCTGGTGGCTGACAGGTAAAATGGCAGGTTTCTTTTTTAATGGGACTCTAGCTGCAGCTTTTGCTGCCACTTTGGTAGAAATCACAAGTGGCCTATATGCCTATGGAGGTACCTCGATTTACTGGTTATTAGATTTTAGTTTCCTTC
Source organism: Myodes glareolus (assembly GCF_982192425.1). Classification (NCBI taxonomy): domain Eukaryota; kingdom Metazoa; phylum Chordata; class Mammalia; order Rodentia; family Cricetidae; genus Myodes; species Myodes glareolus. The sequence continues at coordinate 72,553,037 of NC_142036.1, forward strand.
TTAATGTTATATCATTGTGGGAATATGTGGCATTAATTGATAGGATTAATACTATGATAGGCAAAATTGACTCCTTATCTAAGGATACTAGGAAATTACCTGAAAGGATCCAAGCTGTTGAATTTGACTTTGAAAAGTTATCACAGAGTGTTGATAAGGTAACAGACAGAATATACCTCCAGAATGGCAATTTACATGATATCCAGGGGCAGTTCAAGGAGGAGATGTTATCTTTGAAAGAAACCATTAAGACCTTGGAATCACAAGTGCAGAATGGGGACCAAAAAATTGATACATTAGTGAAATCACTAGAAAGACATGCAGGTCAGGAGATTCAGGATTTAAGAGAGATGATGATACAAAGATTTGAAATGATTGAAAAAATTATTGGAACTGATGATCTGGGTGAGAAGACACAAGGGCAGGATACAATGCCACCACTACCTGTTAGAACTGGCTTACCCAGGGTTTTAGCGACATACCCTGTAATTTATTCTGACAAAGCATCAACTTTTAAAGGCTCAAAAGGGAGCCAAAGAATCTAGATGGACACCAGTAGGAATGACCTAAAGGAAATTAAGCAAGCTGTTGTTAATTATGGCTTGCACTCTACATTTGTTAAGGAAATGATAAGGACTTGGGCTTCTAATGTCAAGGCTATCCACCACGATTTCTCACAGTTAGCTTCAGCAGTCCTCGAAGATGGACCTTCCTTGATGTTTGTAGTTTATTTCAAGGAAGAATCCAAACATATGTAACAGCAAGGAAGAGCAAAAGGGGTGGAGGTTTCACAGAATCAAAATCTTGGCATAGGAGCTTACGCTGATCCACAGGTCCAAGCTCTTTATGAAGTATTGTCTCTGTGCCACAAGGCAGCTTTAAAGGCCTGGGGTAGATTACCAGAGCCAGGAAGAAAGGTAGAGTCATATACTAGGGTTAGGCAGGGACTTTTTGCAAAGATTAATTAAGGCTCTGAACACAGGAATAACAGATCCAGAAGCTAGATGACTAATTCTTGAATCACTGGCTTTTGAAAATACAAACTTAGAATGAAAAAAGATAATTGGGCCTTTAAGGTCTAGATCAGCACCTATGGATGAATGGATCCAGCATACCATGAATTTTCAGACCTTTAATTATGATGACGAATCTTGGGTAGGAGAAGTGATTTCCAAAGCGATGAGGGGACATCAACCTGCCAAATGTTTTAATTGTGGTAAATTTGGACATCTAAAAAGGGATTGCAGGCAAGGTATTTCTAGGAATAACACTTCATCTGGGAATGGCAGGAATAGGAAACCTCGGCCTTCAGGTATATGTAGGAGGTGTGGTAAAGGAGGACATTGGATGAATGAATGCAGACCAACACCAGACAGACAAGGCAACCCGATACCATCGGGAAACTCCCTGAGGGGCCTCTCGCAGGCCCCCCAAGCCAAAAGTGGCCCAGTCATTCCCAGTAACTGTGGAGGACATGTCACACCAGGAAAATTAAAAACTCTAGAAGCTTCTGTACAAGATCATAAGGTTCTAAATGATGCAAATTTGGAGGATAAGTCAGAAATTCAATTAGGAAATAAGAAACGTGTATTTTGGCAAACTTCTATAAATGATCAGAGACCAAAGCTGAGAGTACGTATAATTGGAATTGTGATTGTTGGCTTGATAGACACAGGAGCAGATGTGAGTATCATCACTCCAGAATCGTGGCATCCAAATTGGTCTCTTCAAGAGGCAGATGTTCAATTACTAGGAATTGGAACCATATCTCGAGTTAAACAAAGCACGAGATGGGTTCACTGTATTGGGCCAGAGGGTCAAAGAGGAAAGTTAAGGCCATATGTAGCTGATATTGTAATAAATTTATGGGGCCATGACCTGCTACAACAATGGAATACCCAGATTAACATTCCTGTAGTCTCAGGAAGTCATGATTCTGTGAAGGATGTAATAAAGTACTATGCACAAAGGTCACCAGCCATTCAGGCTGTACAAGAACATAAAACAACTAACAAACCTTTAGAGGTATCTACAGCCCTACCTTTAAAATGGCTAACTGAAAAGCCAATATGGATTAAACAATGGCCTTTAGCTGAAGATAAATTGCAGGCTTTAGAACAACTGGTACAGGAGCAATTAGATGCTCAACATATTGAGGAGTCCACTAGCCCTTGGAATTCTCCTGTGTTTGTTGTAAAAAAGAAATCTGGCAAATGGAGAATGATGACAGATCTAAGGGCTGTCAACAAGGTAATTCAACCTATGGGCCCTCTACAGTCTGGACTTCCTCTGCCTTCTCTGTTACCCAAAGGATGGCCTCTTATAGTTATTGACTTGAAGGATTGCTTCTTTACCGTACCATTACAAGAAAAGGATAGAGAAAAATTTTCCTTCACAGTGCCTACTTATAATAACTCCCAGCCTACTAGGAGATACCAGTGGACTATCCTCCCACAGGGAATGCTCAATAGCCCCAGCCTGTGTCAATACTTTGTAAGTCAGCCATTGGAAATAATACGTAAGCAATTCCCTAAATCTATAATATACCATTACATGGATGACATTTTGCTATCCGATTCAAACATAGATACTTTAGAAAGAATGTTTGAGGAAGTAAAGATAATTTTGCCTAAATGGGGATTACAAATTGCTCCTGAAAAAGATTCAAAGAGGAGATTCTGTTAATTACCTAGGTTACAGAATAGGTTTACAGAAAATTAGGACACAAAAGGCACAAATTAGGAGAGACCGGTTACGGACTCTTAATGATTTTCAGAGATTGTTAGGAGACATTTCCAGTCTACAACCGGCTGTTGTAGACTGATCTAATAATTCATTTAAACAAAGCTTTAGATGGTGACAAAGATTTGAATAGTCCCAGAGAATTAACAGCTGAAGCAGAAAATGAACTGACGATGGTTGAGGAAAAATTACAGTAGGCACATGTAGATAAGGTGGATCCAAATCTTAGTTGCATTCTAGTCATGTTGCCTTCCAGAATTTCTCCTACGGGAATTTTAATGCAGAGGGAAGATACTATTTTAGAATGGATCTTTTTACCACACAAACCAAGTAAAAAATTGAAAACTTATGTAGAAAAGGTCTCTGAATTAATTATAAAAGGTAAACTGAGACTTCGTCAACTAGCAGGTATAGACCCACCAGAAATTATAGTGCCTTTCACTACTGATGAAATAAAAAAGTTATGGGAAGACAATGAACCATGGCAAAGGGCTTGTGCTAATTTTTTGGGAGAAATTAATAGCAACTATCCAAAAAGCGGTAGACTTAACCTTATAAAGAGAACTTCTTGGATTCTTCCTCAAATTGTATGTGATGCTCCAATAACTGGAGCTCGTACATTTTATACTGATGCTAATAAATCAGGGAAGGCTGGTTACAAATCAGATGAATTGAGTAAGGTGGAACAAAGCCCTTATACTTCTGTTCAGAAGGCAGAATTATATGCCATTCTTATGGTGCTAAGGGATTTTAAAGAACCTCTTAATATTGTTACAGATTCACAATATGCAGAAAGAGTTATCTTGCATATTGAAACTGCTGAATTTATACCAGATGATACAGAGTTGACTTTATTGTTTATCCAGGTACAAGACATAATCAGGAATAGGCTTTGTCCGATGTACATAACACGCATCCAGTCCCAGACGGGTCTGTCAGGTCCTCTAGCACAAGGAAATGCAGAAATTGATCAATTATTGATTGGAAGTGTGTTGCAGGCCTCAGAATTTCATAAAAAACATCACATCAATAGCAAAGGTTTAAAGAAAGAGTTTTCCATTACATGCCAACAAGCTAAGGAGATTGTAAAGAGATGCCCTACTTGCTCTTTATACAACCAAACACCAGTACTTGCAGGGACTAACCCGAAGGGTACTCAAAGGAATGAAATCTGGCAGATAGATGTGTTCCACTTTGCAGAATTTGGAAAATTAAAATATGTACATCACACCATTGACACTTATTCAGGCTTTCAGTGGGCAACTGCTTTAAGCTCAGAAAAAGCTGACTCAGTAATCACACATTTATTAGAAGTTATGGCCTTTATGGGTATACCTGCACAAATAAAAACAGATAATGGTCCAGCTTATGTCTCTAGGAAAATGAAACAGTTTTTTGCTTATTATAATATTAAGCATGTTACAGGTATACCATACAATCCTACAGGTCAGTCATAGAAAGATCAAATCGAACTATAAAGGATATGTTAAATAAACAGAAAGGGGTGGAAAATGCTCCCAGAAATAGATTACATAATGCCTTATTAACCTTGAATTTTCTTAACGCTAATGAGAAGGGAACAACAGTGGCAGAAAGATATTGGATAACAGAAAAGTCTGCTGAACTAAATCAACCGGTTTATATCAAGGATGTGCTGACCTCTCAATGGAAGCCAGGAGATGTGCTACGTTGGGGAAGGGGTTTTGTTCTTGTTTCCACAGGAGAAGAAAAATTGTGGATACCATCAAAATTAATAAAGGTTAGATCTGAAGAGAAGAAACCTCTTGGAAAGGAGAAATGATAACATCTACAATGATGATGACCATATAATGATGATGGCAAGAAAAACATAGAATGGGGGCAGGGTTCTGTTCTTGTCTTCACAGGAAAACACTCGTCTTTGAAAAATTCAAGGGACCCTGGATCTTTGAATACTGACAGATGGAAAAATACTGACAGATTGGTCCAACTACCCAATATGGACTATCAAGAAAACTGAATAGGTTCTGTGAGTATGAAGCTCTGGAATATACTAAATCGTATTTCTGAATTTATAGAGCTGGTTTTGGAGTTGGACTCTTGGCTTGCTCCCTCTCTAATTCCAAGCCTGATGTTAAGAGAAAAACCCAGAGTTTCTGGAGTTTCTGTCTTATGTCAAGAGCCATGATATGACAGAAAGAAATATGAGTTTAGAAAACATCTTTGCTTTTCTTCATATCTATCATACTTTTCATTGAATATGTCTATCATACCTTTCATTGAATATATGTTTGTTTATGTCTATATAATTAATGTTTAAGTTTTCCACAATGAACAATGAGTATTTCCTGCACTGACTTTTGAAATTTCCAGGAAGAAGATGGGACCCCCGTAACAACAACTCCACTCGGTTGATATGACGTCATGATACTGATAGTGCTACAAGTCCTGTTTTGGGTATCAGCTGCACAGATGATTCCAACTTGGTTAGCTTAAATGGTGCACATCTTGTACAACATTCTGGCCAGACCTCCACAAAATACTCAGAGACTGTTTGCAATTTTAAAAGACATTGATCTTGAAATTTAACCATCATTTTACTTTCACAGGATCCTCCAGAAAGAACCTCACCCCCATGACAGCTGGAAGTAATTCTAGAGGATGATGTCCCCTCTCTCAGCAAAGTTTGTCCTCAGGTTTAGGAACAATGTTTAGGGATTGATTATAATCTGTATACGGTTGAGAGTTGGGAAAGGAATTTTATAAGCTCAGGGATCTTTTTTAAAAAAAAAAAGAGGGAAAATTGGATAGATAATAATGGTATTTGTGAGTTATTGTTTATAGATAATTACATCGGCATAGATTTTTGTATATGGATACAAAGTTAAATTATATTGAATATTGTATGTATGCATGCTTCTACCTGTTTAAAACATTTTTTATGTATTAATATATATTGTACTGATATATGTATACCATATTGCAGTGTACATTTCTACCTCTGATTAAGATACTTACATATTGTTTATGTATTGATATTTATTGTTTACATTTGGAGGTCATTGTCCTCATTTATTGCACAGTTGTTTATTCTCTTAGTCTTTAAGTTAGATACATGTTAAGAATTGTAGATCAATAGTCATCTATGTCTGTCATATTTATGGTTAGACTAATCAGGTTCTTTAGATACATAGAGATTATATTCTGTATAAATAGTCTTCAACCTCTTCGAAGAGCTGTAGAAAATGGCATTTAATTTAATCTTAGAGTTCTGTGTAGTGAGACACCATCACTCCTGGCAACACTGACCTATTCCCGAGAGATAGTTGAGCACCAAAGACACTCCACTTGGAGCTTGTCTTCTTGACAAAACCGGCCTCTGGGCAAGGAACTGCCCATACCTCAACTACTGACAAATACACGGTATCCGGAAATGGATAAGCAGTACTGTCAAATCTTACCAAGACAGGGTAAGACGGTTTTGAAAAATCTCTTGCCTGTTAAAATCTGGAAATGGACAAAATCCGGAAATGGATAAACAGAACTGTTAAACCTTGCCAAGACAGGGTAAGATGGTTTTGAAAAATCTCTTGCCTGTTAAAAAAATCTGTCAGTTATTCTAGGCCTTAGTCAAAGTTGGTTGCTTCAACGCTGCAAACAGGTCTTTGGTGATTGCCCAGGTAGCCAGTTGTCTCTGTGATTTGTTGCATGTTTTGGAAGTTCTTTGATTGCACTTCCTAATTACTCAAGTAACATTATTTCCCTTCTCAGATCTTCTATGGGGTTGAAGACTAGATAAATGTAGCTACTTTCCTCTCATGACTTGGCCAAGTTATATATTATACAAGACTTTAGCTAGTTAGAATAGGATATTTGTACTTATTGTATATAATTTTGTAGGTTTGTACTTACTGTATATAATTTCATAGTAGGCTTAGAACAAAAGGGGGAGGTGCTGCGGGAGTACCTTCGGCTCCTTCAGCCAATAGGCGCTGAAGTACGAGCCCACGGTGCTGTGGGAGCGCCTTAACCGCTGAAATACCAGCCCACTGAGGCATGGTATATTTCTCTTTAAAAAAGAGCCACAAGCCTTGGCTCGGCCTCTTGGTTCTGGTGCTTGGTTCCGGTGCTTGGTTCCGGTTCCTGCTCCAGCAACTAGGCTACTTTCCTGACGGTTTGTGTGTATGTAAGTTTTACCCCCCAAAACAAATACCCCCTTTAAAACCTAACTGGTGTGGGATTGATTCGCCATTACTCGACATTTAAACTGTACAATGTAGTGTTATGATATCCACTTATACTGTGAAATGGTTATTATACAATATTCAGAGTTCAAATTTTCAGTTGCATAAAATTTTGAGTTTTCTTACTTAAATAATAATCCTGAACAGAGATCACATGCTCAATCAGCTTTATCTTTCCAGCTTTAGCTGGTGCATTCCATTGCTTGTAAATTCACTTCCTGCAAATTCATTTTTTTAAAGATGTGTCAGTCGGTGGTGATTTCTAAATTCTGCAATTTGTGTTTATATTATCACCACATTCTTGTGTAATTATTCTCACAAAAATAGACTCAAGTCTGTAAATTTTATGCCACTGTCTATTGTGTGGGTTGATATTTAGAATGCACAAACTCATGCTGCCCAAAAAACAAAATACAAAAAGCTCTTATTAGTGACCTTGTAAACAGAACATTGCGAATTCTATTAATTTTTTAACTTATTGGTCAATTTAATTCTTGTCTAATTTATTTATAGCTTACAATGTTTATTCTGATAAAAACAATTCAAAACAATCTTTTTAGTGCCGATGAAAAGGCTCAAGCAGGTAAAGGTGCTTAGTGACCCCAGTTCCATTCTTGGAACCCAGGTAAAGGTGGAAAGAGAGAGCCAACTCCACATAGGCCTCTATAATGAAAATTTAAAAATTAAAAAGCCAGAACAATCCTTATAGATGTAAGTAGCACAGTTACAGTATTCTAAGCCTCTATCTCTGCAGTCTCTTTTGATGCCTCTTTTACTTCTGAATTCTCCTAGACCCCCACCAGTGCAAGTGCCCCTAGACACTTAGGTATCAGGACAGCGCAGGGTCACAATGGGCTTCCATGAATTTAAGATACATTTCTAGACAGACAGATTTTGCTAGGGAATAATTTGGCAATATTTATTAGAAGTAACTAAAATGTCCATACCCTTTGATTTGTAAGTAAATTCTTAATTCTAGGAATTTACACTGTGGATGGAAGTAGTGACGCCTAAAGCTATATATTTCAGGGCAGGAGTGCTTTCCGTGAAGGGTGCTCACCTGCTGCTTCAGTACCAGGTTCTTCACTCCTTCCATCACAAACTGTGACCCTGTATTCATGACTCGCGATAAGAGACTGTTAGGGCGAAAGACAAAGAAGACACACTGAGTATCGACTGCTGTACAGTTTGCTCCTCAAACAGTGGTGGCCGATTACAGACCACAGGCTGCTCACTGTGCTGCATCTCATTTCCATAAAACAACACTGGGCATTCTGCTTCTACGGATATCACTGCTGCAGTTTTACTTAATAAATGGTGTTAAATAATAATTAAAACTATATAAAACTTTATATAAACGATATAAACATCTTCATTGCTTAGCCTTATTCATAGATTTTGGTAAATTATAATTTAAGAATCTTCCACCTTTCTGATTGTTTTAATGCAAAAACAATCAGATGAAAAACAGTAATTCAGACTTTGCTTCTGGCGTTCACTCACACGTAACACTACCCTGCCTGTCAATATTACAAACAGGTCAAGTGTTGCTGGGCTCTATCACGGCAGCTGGATCCGATTCCGTCACGTGGACAGAAAACCGACCATGTAAAAATGGTAAGCACAATAAAGAGTGACTGCTGCCTCAACTGTGAACTTTGAACAAACAATGCTCACAATTATTTGCCATACTAGTTAACAGTTCTGCTTCACAGTCTCATATAAGGATCAAAGGATACTTTGTAAGAATAATTCTACACTGTATAAGAAAGCTAGGAACAGTTTTCAATTTAGCCAAGATTTTCTTAAAGCACATTATTTCTTAAATAATATTTTATTAATATCCTCAAATACAAAATATGTAAGGAACCTTAGGCTCTATGTATTTTATATGATTTAAAGACATGATACTGGCAAATCTATTTTTAAAATCATAGGAATTATTTTCCTCTCTCTTATCCTGCCCTTTCTCCCCTGTGTTACTAAGAGGAACAGGATGGAAATCCTCCATTAACAGAAATAAGAGAAGTGACCAGGATGGGATGCATGGCTCCGAAGGGACGTCTTTTCTGCAGGTACCTCCATGAGTGGGGCGGCAGGGTTCAGGACCACCAGAGGGGAGCCCAGCTGAAACCATGATAAATCGTTTCCTCCGGGCTTCATACTTTATGCCAGATTCAAAAATAAATTAGAAATTTGAAATATGTGTGATATAGAAAAGAGTAGCCACAATTGCCTTGTTCAGCAAATTGGAAAAGACACACAAACACTACAGCAGTCTCTAGGACAGTGGTTCTCAACCTTCCTAATGCTGTGACCCTTTAATACAGTTCTTCGTGTTGTGGTTACCCCCAATCACAAAATTATTTTGTTGCTACTTCCTAACTGTAATTTTGATAGTTATGATTTGTGATGTAAATACCTGATATACAGGATATATATGGACCCTTGTGAAAGGGTCATTTGACCCCCAAAGGGGTTGGGACCCATGGATTGAGAGCTGCCCTAGGGTGAGGAGTCATTCCCTAGCCCGCAGGACTGAATTTGTCATGGTTAGGTCTTGAGCAACTAGCTTTAAAAATCTATGTTATGGCTATCAATAGCAATACAAAATAGTTTGAGCCTCGCAGTTTCTAAAACCAAAAGGTGTGACAGAAGCATATGAAACCAACTGTTCATACCGTGTGAAAGACACCCCCTTACATTTTAAACCAACTGTTCATACCGTGTGAAAGACACCCCCTTACATTTTAAACCAACTGTTCATACCGTGTGAAAGACACCCCCTTACATTTTAAAGAGATGAAAACTACTCAAGCAAGTCTTAAGGGAATTTTCTGGAAGGTGGCAGATATTGTGATTTTAAGACATGAACGTTTAAAGTTTGGAGTACAAAGAACCAACATCATCAGCATACTTACCCCATTGGTTTAGTGGTAGTGCTACCATAGCTGGCGGGAGTTGAGGCCATCTTGGCAAAAGCCCTATGAAATAAGGAGGTTTATACTTACAAGTGGACAGAGTTATCATCCAGCATCTTGGCATTAAAAGATTTACTGGTTAACTTCTAAGATGTGCAGATTTTTTAAAAAAAATTATTATTTTTCAACTAGTTATATTACAGCCATCATTCAAACAGTGAGATTCCCTAAAACATGCCAGTGCAGGGCTGGGTGCAGCTCAGTAGCAGAACACCACAGCAGTGCCAGGCCCAGGGTCCCAGCAGCAGCACTGCAGGAACAAGCAGGAGCCAGAAGCGAAGTCTCTTCCTATGTGAGCATTACCAAGAGAACCCAGGCAGGAGGAAGATCTGCAGCAGCTAAGCTCAGCTCACTGCTGGGCAGCACACACTCCTGCTCCCTGCAGACCTCTCTGCTCAGGCTGTCCTTTGGGGAGTTCAGGAGAAGAAATGTCACGTTTCCTCTAGGGACTCAGCTCAGAGCCCACCCCCTTTCTCATCAGTCACTACATAGAAAGATGTGCTCCCCCCGCCCCAGTTACATTACAAACCACGCAGTTTTACATGTAACTGCACCTGGTTATGTATTTTCAACTTTTTCTTAAAAGTTTAGAATCTCTTTTAAGTATGATTGGGGAAACTAAAAATTGGAGGAAAAGATAGCACTTAGGTGTATTTTAAAAATATACCTTCCTCCAAGAATGTTTTCACATTTCTCTACACAATTTGCAAATACCAGATGTTCCCCGAAGACTCTAGGCACTGAGAGGGAAGCAGCTGCAAAATGCTGATGTATGTTCTTCCCATTACAGATGTGTGCAAAATGCAACACGGATGAGCAAAACGAGAGTCAGCATCCTTTTGCAATCCTGGTCCATTACATACTATCAGCACACTACACACATTATATCAACCATATCTTTTTCATGGCTCTCAGCTACTTTATATGCTGTGCACAAGGGGGGTGGGCAGAGACCCAAAGGATGTTTTAAGAGTGAAAAAAGAAGGAATCACTAACAATGTAGTAGTTAAAATGCTAAAAATGTTCACCTTCTGTCCTGACAAAGTCTAGCATTAACAAGAGAGAAATGCAAAGCTTTCAGTTTTGTTCACAAATGGGGCCATAAACAAAGTTATAAATAGAAAATGTCAGGGGGCTTTCTCTACTAGAACCTAACTAGGAGGAGGGTGGAGCGCCCTGACAACACCAGCTTCAGCGGGCCTCTAGGTGCTGGAGCAAGCAGGATGAGATGCAACGATGCAACGCCAACTCAGCAAAAAGTGTGGCCGTGCAAACATCACCTCCTTTCTGGACAGTGACATTATGTAGCCCACCCAGGCTGGCCACGTCCCTGACATCTGCCTCAATCTCCTGAGTGCTGGAACTACAGGTTGTACCATGATTTCTGGAACAAATACAATTTTCCTTTTCTTTAAAAAAAAATATTACTGTTTCATGTGCATGTACGCTATGGTGAACGCATGGAATCAAAGGACAACTTGGCAGAGTCAAGTCTCCCTTTCTCCTTTTAAGAGGGTTTAGGGAACCGAACTCAGGTTACCAGGTTCACATTACAGTGCCTGATCTGCTGAGTCATCTTGCTGACTCAGTTTTTCCTCTTTATATCTTTCTCAATTTCCTAAAATTATATTATTTGTTTACAACTGGAAAGTAAACAAATGTTACAAATTAGAGAATAAACATATTTTAACTGCATGAAACAATTGTCTTTCCCACAATAACTCCAAACACTGTTTAGTAAACTTCATATTTAACAAAAAAAGAACAATGACACACTGTCCCACAGTCAACTTTTTTGCTTTTTCTATTGCAAGAATATGGTCAAATAGAAGAAAAGTTCAAAATGTCACCAAAAGCATGGATAATAAAGGGCACTCCACAGCACCCTCTAGAGAAAAACTACTGTTAAGAACCTGCTGTGTTTCCTTTGCTATGCACAATGGAGACTATTAATCTATTGTCTGAAAAGTGATGCAAAAAACATTTTGAAGGCAATGCTTGTTGTGGAGATTTGAAAGGAAAACAGATGCAGTGGAGCTACAGGCAGGTACACGCATTTCAGCTACATGACCAAATATATGCGTGTGTGAACACATACAGGTGGGTCAAACTGTACAAACGTTAACCTAATTTTGGCTCAAATGTACCTACCCAGAAATTTTCTCTGCTAAGCAAAGGTAGACATTGGCTAAGGTCTTATCACTCAGTTTGACTGTCTGAATCATTCAGTATCGTTAACATCATTCTTTCATTTGAGTATTAACCGTTCCTTTAACAAATGTAAATTCAATGACAGTGCAGGTCCTCCTATCAAGCTCCCAATTAGCATCCTTTGGCATTCATGAGGTTTGTTCCAGGATCCTCAAAATGGTTCCAATCATTAAGTCTTCTATCATGATTTTCAGTTATCCAGTTGGATTCTATCTTATAAAAATGCTACAACTGTAGGACGGATGGACAGATAGGCCAGGTCTTGCTATATAAATAGCCCAAGCTGCTATTGACCTTGTGATGAATCTCCCCTCCCTCCCCCCCCGCCTCTCAGATTCTGGGATTACGGGAGTGCCTCATAATCCACGTGAACCATGCCAGCCTAAAGTACCGTTATTATTTACCCAGTTCACTGCTGGACACTTAGGTTGGTTTTCACTGCTAAAATTTTATGGTTCCAATAACTTCTTTGGATAAATCCTTAAAAGCAGTAGGGGGTCAAAACCTTTTACAGCATTCTGGAAAATCATCAAAATTTATATTCCTACTAGCTGATTATAAATACACCAATTAATTTTTCCATTTTCTTGGCACAATGTTTTTTAAATTTGGTATTGACCTGGTTGCTAGTTAGTAGTTTTGAGACATTTGATCAAAAAGATTTCAGTCTCTGACTTTCTCAACACATCAATCAGTAAAGAAAACTAGAGCTTGTCTGAGGATAAAAGGTATCCCTATTTTATGTGGCTTTAAGCTGTGCATATGGTGGGCAAGACAAGGAAATGCTACGCACTAGACATAAAAATTCACCATGACACTGTTTAGCCTTATTACCAGCATTCCTATTTTCTTGGGAACAAAATTTGAATTATAACCCTTAAGTAACAGCAAAAGAAAAGGAGCTACAACTTACTTCCACTGTTTGATATACTGTAAAGGGCTAAGGTTGCATCCTGCATCTGTTAAAGCCTTTTTATACTGCTCCAAATCAGCCTGCAACAAGAAAAGAACTCTGTGATAAAACACCACACTTCCATAGAAAACTGCATTAGCTGCTACTTGATTAATCAAGATTGTAATAAAAAGGCACGAGGTTAGATGGCAGGCACCCACACCAGGTGGATGTACCATAAATGACGACCCAGTGAGTATCTGGAGCACACGTCACAGAAGAGAAGGGAGCCCTCTAAGTGTAAGTGTGATATCCTGTCATGCTGCAGGGGCTCATCACCTTTATCCTCTACTGCTAAGATGGACTTTCTCTCTTCAGAACAAGCTCTAAAGAAGTGATTCAAATCAGAAATACCGAGAGCGACACAGCCTGAGATGCCTGGTCTCAGGCTTCTCTTCTCATTTTCGCTGTAGGACTCACAGTCATGGCCGAAGAACAGCTGTCCTCTCATTTTAAAATTGTTTCTTCCTCCCCTGTTCTCTTTATCCCCTGATGAGCAAGTCTGGTTCAGTTTGTGTAAGTTAAAGGAGCCTAGCACCATGGTGACTCCGCTACAGAAAGGAAGTGAGGACTGCATGTGTTCTTGTGTCCGAGTGTGGGGCGCAGAGACTGAAGTCAGCTGCTTCCTCAGTCACTCCTTGCCTTCTTTGAGACAGGGTCTCTCACTGAAACACGAGGCATGGAGTCAGCTTGACTGGTGGCCAGCAGGCCCTAGGGATCCTCCTGTTTTCCCATCCCCATTGCAGAGATTGCAGGTGCACATCTGGCTTCTTTTAAAACATGGATGCTAGGATCAGATTCAGGGCCTCACGCTTGCATAATAAGTAAGCATACTACAACCAAGCCATCTCCCAGGCCTGCCAAGGGAAAACTTTTAAGCTCACCATCCACCAGAGATCTTAACTTCTTTGCTTTTTCAGGACAATTAAGCTGATATTGGTAATCATGATTTAAGTCTCTTAATGATCACTAGAGTTTACTAAAAATCAGGTAGTCCAATTAAAGCTGTATTAGGTTTGGAAAAAATATCCTTAAAATATTATAAATAGTACATCAGAGTCTAAAAAACAGATAAACCTCCACTGATGAGAAAGCTATTTCTAGAAAAGAAGAACCACACTCTTTCTACATTAGTTAGAAGAGTTAAGTGGGAAATACGGTCTGCAGCAAACTATAAGGGCCCTAAGAGAACACTGATTTAACATGCTAGTAATATTTTGAAGCTTTGTAACTTAAAACAGTAACAACAAAACTGGTATTAAGAATTATCTCTCAATGGTATCTTGGGGGTTCTTATGCTTGCAGTTTATCACACAAAGCTGTAGTTGGTTAACGTAAGAACCCATGGTCTCCAACCCACTCTCACTCACAGAACATCTAATACAGGGCACGCTCTGTAACAGTCACTAGTTTAGATCAATCGAAATCGTATAAAATTATAAGAAGCCAACCTTCAGAAAAGCCCAGCAAACTGGACTAACTGGTTTAGAACAGTTATTTTGCAGAAGAATTTTGAGCACTTAAAAGTGGTCAGGTACTTCCTAAGTGGTGACAAAAATATCGATATAAAGTTCTGCAGTAAACAGAATCTGCCTTTATAATTTTTTAAAATAAATGACTCTTCATTTCTATTTTGAAACTAACTGGTAACTACAAATGAGCACCCCTTCCTCTCAACAGTGCCAATGGACGTACCTCTGAAGGTGCTTGCTGGGTGCTTATATAATAGATAAGAAACAGCCTCATCTTATCTTCAGGAGTTCCTGCTACATGAGAAGAGAAATGAAAAAAGACTTATAATTGTGATTATTGTGCATCATAATTATAACTTAGAAGAACTTTAAAAGTCACAACAAAACAAAATGTGGTTCTTATTCAGCTGAGATGAAGCACGAAGTACTAAGACCACAAGCATGTGAGACTGAGCAGGGGAAAGGTGGGGTTAGAGGAGTGACCACAGACACACCTCCTTGGTCTCCCAACTGCCTAGAGGCTGAGATTATCCTCAGGCATAAACTACAAAAGCAAAGAAGGGATACGGACAGGGTAAGCGTGCAATTACGAATACCATCTTTTCAGATGGCAAGGAAGGCTTGCACGTTACCTCAGGATACCTGGGAAGTAGGGCTGTCTGAGTCAGAGGCATCACCGCCCTAGGTGTGGGTTATGAGATCCGCTGGTTAAATGAAATCATCTAAGCCCAAAGCCTTATTTCCTAAATCTGTGCTCTCCAAGGAGATTTATTTTACTACAAGGTTCATAAAAACCACACTTTTATATTAAAATATGAAATGGAATATATTTACAAGATAACAGTAAAACTGGATTTAAATGTGACAGCTGATGAAGCATAGGGCTTCATGGGATTTAGAATCCAGACACTCTTCAATTTTTCTTTAGATCCTGAATGTGAGCGCTCAGCAGCAGGTTTAGTCAAGTTCTTAGGTTTATACCATTCTGGTATATTTCATTACTGACAGCGCTAAATAATGAGGTATTTACTATGGTTCTTTATTGTAAAATTTCTACTTCTCTCTTTATAATTAACAAGTATCTTAGGGACGTACTATGGTTTGAATGTGAAATGTCCCAAGCATTCCATGTACCAGCTGACAGGCCTTTGAGAGCGACTGACCCAACAGACTCACAAAACGCGGCACTATTGGGAAATGATGAGAAGCAGGAGGTGGGCTTTCTGGAGGAGGCAGATCACTGGGATATGCTGCATAGACACACTGCTCTTTTAGCTTGGTGGCCATCGAGTGAGCTGTTCTGCTCTACCACCAGTAACTCGCCACAATGCTCAGGGTCACCTCAGGTCCAGAGCAATGGAACCAGACAACTGTGAACCAGGACCTATGAAACTTTTCCTCCTCTTAAACTGATTCAGGCATCTGTCATAGTGACAAGTCTCATTAATAAACACAGTGCTCTAAAACTACGTAAACATCCTATAAAATTTCAATTATGTCACCTCTTTTTTCTATATGGAATCACGGCTTCTTTTTTATTCTGTGAGCTCTAACCCATGAGTTATTATTATCTTTATACTTTGATGGTCAAATGGTCATGATCTGCAGCTGCTTCAAACTGATGTCTAGGTCCTTTTGACACGTTTCTTTTTCATTGTTGTTATTATTTGTTTCCGGGCACAACAAATGCTCTACTCCATTTTTCTATTTCCCCCACTCTATCCAGCCGGTCAGCTCCTTCTGAGCTGGGTCCCAGTGGAAATGTTATTTGCTAGCCAGAATCTAATAGGGGTGCAGCTGACTGGCAAGGCCCAGGATCCCTGTCTCTTCCCGCAGCACTAGGAGGACAGGCTGTGCTGAGCCCGAGCTGCTCAGACCGTCGGCTGGGATGGCAAGCACTCCAGCCGGCGAGCCAGCGCCTCAGTGCAGTTTGTGAAGCCCGCCACACTGTTTGTAAAAGCGTACTTCCTGAACATTTAAAGTAGAACTCAGTTTTAGTTACTTTTTTCCCATGATATTCTCTGGGACAAACCAAAATGAAGTAGAAAACACCCCCTGAACATGTTGTTTTCAATTTTATTCATTCAAATCTTCCTGGAAAGAGTAGAAACTGATAGCCGTCTATATCACATTATTAAGTACAAAGTATTTACAAATACTACCAAAGAAAAACTAAATTAGAAATAATTTTTCCATTTTAAGAACTGCTATGTTGAAGATTTTCAGCAGAAAAATCGCTTATTTAATTACCTTGTAATTACAACTGCCTAATACAGTAGTCCTAGCTGAATTTTGTCTGGACTGAAATGCTAGATTCATCCCTACGTATTATGACACATACCATCAGGGTCAGATATGACGTCTAGGAGGGATTTATCCAGAGTAGTCTTGCTCATTATTTTTTCTTCATATTCAAAATATACATCCAGTTTTCTTGCCTATTTCAAAATAAACATTAGGTAAAAATATAGTAAGTAATAAAAATATAAGTAAGAGTCTTCTGTTAACAAATTTCTTTTTTTATGATCAAATATATAAGCAAATGTTTATTTAGACATTGCTTAGTTTCTTATTTTGGGCTGTGAGTTTACTTTTGTAGCATGGGGATCCACACATTCAACCTAACCAGACAGAACGGTAGCCTACTTATGTTATTTCTAGTGTTCTTTCAACAAGCAAGACCCCTTAGTGATATATCTTTTTGCTTGTATTGTTTCTGAGCTGAGTTCTGAAGTGATCTGGAGACTCCTAATTAGTTGTTTTCAGTAGGGTCATCTCAGGACACAACAGAACAGGCCATCTGAAGAGAGGTAGACTAAGGAAAGGATTTCATGTGTGAGCAACAGGAAGCAGTAAAGGTCTTTTTAACCCAGTCCTGTGCGGGACTGTTGTGTGGAACACAAGGCCATAGTTTTAAAGTCCTGAAGCACTCACACAGTTAAATTAAAAATGGGGCTGGCAAGATGGCTCCTTGGGTAAAGGTGCTTGCTATCAAGTCTGGTGACTCCGGGCCTCCTGGGCGCACGGAAGAGCTGGTGTGTGACACTAGTTCTCTAAGCTCCACACAGGTTCTGTGGCACATAATGTGCACATAAGCATACAGTGCTGCGCAATAAGACAACCAGAGAAGTGACCCCTGGGAAGACCTGTCTCTCAACTATTGCACTGCTCCTGAAGCTATTCATTTTCCCCATAGTTTTCAGCTTGTTGGATAAAATTAATCCTTTCTTTGTTACCTCACTTTTCTCAGGACAGAGAGTAGTATAATTGAAGAAAATTCTGATCAGAAAGGTTTTCTAAAAAGCATCACTTTATGACACATTATAAAAACTACCACGTAGCCAACATGGTGATCGCATGCCTTTGATTTCAGCACTAGAGAGGCAGAGACGGTAGATGTCAGTGAGCCTGAAGCCAGCCCTGTCTACATAACCTGTTCCAGGCCAGCCAAGGCTACACAGTGAAACACTGCCTTTAAATGTGTGTGTGTGTATGTATATATGTGTGTGTATATATGTATTGTGTATATATATGTGTGTATGTATATGTGTGTATATGTGTGTATATATGTATGCGTGTATATATGTATGTGTGTATGTATATGTGTGTGTGTGTTGTGTATGTATATATATGTGTGTGTATGTATATGTGTGTATGTGTATGTGTGTGTATATATGTATGTGTGCACATATATATGTGTGTGTGTTTATGTATGTGTGATGTATATATATGTGTGTGTATTGTGTGTATGTATATATATGCGTGTATGTATATGTATGTGTGTGTGTGTATATATATATTTACTTACATTGTGTCTTAAGCTAGAATGAACTGTTTACTGTAAGAATGCAGTATTTAGTGTTATTCACATTTATGGATTTCATGTGGCTGTTTTGTGATGCAACTTTAATGGCCAAGATATGACATTAAAATACAATTTAATGAGAGCAGTCCCATGATTTATTAAGGTAGTATGGTCTAAGTTTATAGCCTTCCAATTATTCTTAAACTAAGAACAGGAATTTGGGTCCCTAAGGTAGAAAGATTGCCTATTCTTTAAATAATAATAACAGATTTTCAGTAAGGCCCTTAACAGAAGTTAGGTAACAGAAGTTGAAGTTAGACACTCTTCGTTGGGCTTGACTTTCTAGAAATGCACTGTCTTGTTTGAGAGAATAATAAATATTAATTATTGATACTATTTTATGAAAACATATAAACTGCTAAGGCTTTCAGAAACTGTTCGGTTTAAATGTATTCAAGCAGTGTATTGAACACTTAAAGATAAACCTAGAAAATGAAGAGAAAATCACAACCAAAGCAGCAGAAGACCTGGGGAAAACGAACAAGAAATGAAGACAAAAAGCATAGGGACTAAAAGCCAATTCTTTGAAAAGACCAATTAAACCGATGTTCCTATCGTCTATACAAGAAACCCAAGAAAGGGGACAGATTCCTAAAACTAGAAATGCTAAAGGAAAAGTTATTCTCAGGGATCAATAACATTAAGGAGATAAAAATGAATTTTGAACAACTGTGTATTCACAAACTCAAAAAAATAAAATCTACCAAACTCATTTAAGGAAAAAAGGGTCCTATGAATATGTCTATCTCTATTTTTTTTTAATACACTGAAAATTAGTTGCCTTCAAAAACTAGAAACACTAGACTCTGAAGGGAACACTGGTATACTACTGAATTCTACTAAACATTACAAAAAAACAAATTTCTGTAGTCTTCTCTAAAAAAACAGGATGGTAGTGATGAGAAGGTCCAGAGCAAGGCAAGAATGTCCTAGCACTGCCTTTGACTGTAGGGCCTAGCAAGTCAGTCAACTAGAGACGGAAATAAAGGCATACTGAATGAGCAGGAACAAGACAACTTTCTGTTGCAGAAGACAAAACCGCCCAAAGAAGTAACATGAAAAAAGTCTTGGAACTAAAAAGCAAATATTGGCAAAATTGTAGGATATAAGTTATATAGCACCATGAACAACTGAACGCCTAAAGTACAACTACCAATTATATTAGCATCAAAAACTACAAGAAAGGATCACAGAGAAAACCATCCAACACTGTCAGATTGCCAGTCCTTTCTGGTTTGACACAAAGACCTAAGAGTCCTAATACAAAGCTTAAGTCAGTTACCGTGAAGGTATCAACAAATAATTTTAGTGATGACATGGAGTGGCAAGAGATGTATGATAGCCAGCAGATTAAGGAAGGAGATTAAATTTGGAAGAATGACATTAGTTGACTGCAAGATTTGAGAGGCTACCATAATCATTTGAGTGTGGTATTAATAAAATAATTGACCAACAGTTCATTGTAAGAGAAAAGAAACCCCACCAAAAGGACCCACAGAAATATAGTTAATCAAATTTTGATAAAATCAACACAACTGAGACACTCTTTTCAATAAATGGTGTTAGGACAAGTAAATAGTCACATACACAAAGCTAGGCACAGACTGAAAGGGACCACACATACAGTAACACCCAAAACAACTAGAAGGAGAAAAACCTGTTTATTACAAGAAAATAGAGAGTCTTGGCTATGGTTATAGTTGTCAGATACATTACCAAAGACAAGATCCATGAATGATACCTTACCAGAAAAGTAAGAAAAGATGTGCCATATGTCATCAAGAAAATGGGAATTGCTCGGCTTCTTTAGCCAGCTGCTCCAACACCTCTATTTCAACCATTGGACCCTGAAAGCTGTTAAGTCCCACTCTGTCCCCAAACCCTCCTATCCCTCACAACCTCAGTGGAACTCTGAAACACAGCCTGCTACTACACAGACAGGACCAAGAGAGCAGGCCAAACAGGAGACCACTTCCTAAATATAACCCCAGTAGCACAGACATTGAGAGAAACAATTAATAAATGGGACCTCCTGAAACTGAAAAGTTTCTGTAAAGAAAGGAGACAAAACGACAGCCTACAGAATGGAAAAAAATCTTCACCAACCCCATATCAGACAGAGAACTGATCTCCAAAATATACAAAGAACTCAAGAAATTGGTCACCAAAAGAACAAATAAAAAATAGAGTACAGACCTAAACAGAGAACTCTCAACAGAGGAATCTAAAATGGCTGAAAGACATTTAAGGAAATGTTCAACATCCTTAGCCATCAGAGAAATGCAAATCAAAACAACTCTGAGATCCCATATTACACCTGTAAGAATGGCCAAGATCAAAAACACTGATGACAACTTATGCTGGAGAGGTTGTGGGGTAAAGGGAACACTTCTGCATTGTTGGTGGGAATGCAAGCTGGTACAGCCCCTTTGGATATCAGTGTGGTGATTTCTCAGAAAATTAGGAAACAACCTTCCTCAAGACCCAGTAATACCACTTTTGGGTATATATCCAAAGGATGCTCATTCATACAACAAAGACATGTGCTCAGCTATGTTCACAGCAGCACTGTTTGTCATACCCAGAACCTGAAAACAATCTAAATGCTTCTTAACCAAAGAATGGATAAGGAAAATGTGGTATGGTACATTTACACAATGGAGTACTACACAGCAGAAAAAAATAATGACATCTTGAAATTTGCAGGCAAATGGATGGATGTAGAAAACATCATTTTGAGTGAGGTATTCCAGACCCAGAAAGACAATTATCATATGTACTCACTCATAAGTGGTTTTTAAACATAAAGGAAAGAAAACCAGCCTACAAATCATAATCCCAGAGGACCTACACAACAATAAGGACCCTAAGAGAGACATACCTGGATCTAATCTACATGGGAAATCGAAAAAGACAAGATCTTCTGAGTACATTGGGAGCATGGGGACCATAAGAGAGGGCTGAAGGGGAGGGGGGAGAAAGGGAAGGGAGCAGAGAAAAATGTATAGCTTAATAAAATCATTTTAGAAAATAGAGAGGGCAGGCCAAGAGAGACATCAGTGGCTCCCTGAGACACAGACGGTGACAGTACAGAGCAGACTAAGAACAGTTCCCAAAGACACAGACAGCCACTGCAAGGATTGGACCAAGACACAAAGACACTGCAGTCACCAACTGAAGGAAGAGATGGGTAGGCACTATGCAAGAATTTATCCAACAACCTAAAAACCAACATGGTAACACCAGAAACCAGCGGCCATCTAACAGGAAGACCTAATCATCCTAATCCAGAAGAAGAAAACAATTTTAAATGTAACTTTATGAGGATGATGGAGACCTTTAAGGAGGAAATAAAGAAACAGAAATTAAAATGATGAGATACCATCATCTAACAGGTATGTACCTGTTAGAATGGTCAATTCCTGAACACTGACAATACCAGATGCTGAGAGGGATATAGTGCACAGCTTTCATTTATTGCTAGAGAATGCAAAAACACCACCACACAACACAACAGAATACTATTCAGAGATTAAAACAAAGGGGCTAAAAGCCATGAAAAGATGAGAGGAATCTTAAATGTATGTTAGGTGAAAGAGGCCAATCTGAAAAGTCTGCACTACATGATTGTGCCATGGCATTTTAGAAAGTACGACAGTATAGAAACAGCACAGCGATCAATGGCTGCAGGTCTCCAGCGGAAGATGAGGGTGCAGGGAGAAGTGAAGATCAACAGTGGCACGGGGTGATCCTGACTACCCCATCTGATACTGTGACTGTAGATGTAATCCATCCTACAGTCATCAAAACTTAGTTAACAGATATCACAAACAAATTCTAAGGTAAATTGAGGACTCAAGCTAACAAGAATGCATAAATATTAATAATGATTTACCAAACATGCTACACGAATGCAAACTCTTACTAATGGGAGAAACTATTGATGATATTATATTAGGTGTGATGGCAGGGTATGCAGGAACTGTTTTTATGTTCAATCTAATCCCACATCGTGGTACAACTGATTGAACCAATGCCTTACACATGCTAGGCAAGCTCAATCTTTTTTCTTTTTTTTTTCCAATGTAAACTTAAAACTACTCTAAAATAAATGAAGGCTATAATTAAACCCCAAAGACATGGCACTGGAGAGATGGCTCAGCAAGTAGGCGTGTCCACTGCTCTTGCAGAGGACCAAGTTCAGTTCCCAGCACCCACACCCAACTGCTCACTGCTACTTGCAACTCCACTTCCCAAAGATCTGACATCTTCTTCTGGCAGCTGACGACACCAGCATGCATGTGCTCATATACACAAATACAGAAATAAGAATAACTTAAAAAAGGACAATAAACAGAAGGGCTACAGTTAATAAAGGCATTTGTGATGTCAGTTGAAACTTCCCCTCTTATTTCTTCATGTTTATGATATAAAACAATGTCAAAAGAAGAGTAAGTACACTTTGCGTGTGCTTCAAATATACTGTTAGGAGTATGAAGCCCTGCACTTACAACAAGCATAGGAGGTATAGAAAAACCGTATATAACGGATGGCATTGAGAACACGATGCTGTCAGATCTAACATGTGTCACTTATATGTGAACTCTAAAAAGTCAAACTTAATGAAAACAGGCTGGAAGAGTAGTAACCATGTGTAGGGGGATGGGGCATTGTTTGCCGAGTGATATGCATGCTTCGTTATGAGCAATTTCAGATCTCTAGAATGCTCTGAGAACTCTACATAAAAAAGCATATTTTGACGATAAAAAAAGCCAACATTAAAAGAGGGCTCTTGATAGACCAAAAAAACATTTAAATTTTGCTATACATGTATTTTAATAGAATTTGTTACATCAGGGTAACTTGTACATATGTGATTTACTCAACAGGACTGTAATTCATCTGTAGACACTGAAAATCAATATGCACATAGAACAATTAAGCAGGACCAGGAAGTCAGTACAGGACTATTTATTCTCAAAGCCCTCCTGCCCCCATCTGAAGAAACTGCACAGAGCATTGTTTTCAACAGCTGTCTGTCACTTTTTTACTTATAAATATGTATGTGTATATACAAATGCACACATACACACACGTTTAGATTACAGTTGCTTTATATATTCCCTTCCTTCATTTTCTGAGGCAGGACACAAGGAAACCGATCCTTTTAGAAGTCCTAGTCATCACCTATAATTGATGTTTCAGTGGAACATTAAAAGGCACTCTAGCTGGATAAGGATTGGGGAAATATTCTCAATGAAGTTTACTAATCTTCTGAGGGTTTAAGTGATGGCAGTAGTTCACTTTGATCTAACAAAGGATTATTGTTGAATGCTCATTTATTTTACATACTCTGTAATTTAAAGCTCTGAGTAACGGTTTTCCTACTTGCTGACTGCTGATCAACCAGTTTACTTGCATACAAGTCTTTTAAATATAAAAGCATGCTAGTTCTTGAGTGACAAATTAGCTTCTAGCCTAAGATGCCCTTTCTAAAGAATCAACAACCCTAGACAAAGCCCTTTCCTAAAAGCATAGGGTCTTTCAGGTAGAACTGCTTAGGTCAGGAGTGATGGCATAGTAAACTGTCTTACACAGACACCCTCTACTGGCATGAACCATTTCTGAAGATGCAGCCAAATCATAGCGTGAAAAGACAATCCCAAGGACTGTCACATGAGAAGTGTACTTCATATGTCACCATTTTCTTAGCGTTTTCTACTTCGAGCTTATTTTCAGAGCTCTCTGCCTCTCCCTCAACACACTTGCCATTTGAAACACATATCACATGACTCCATCACAATGAAATCCTTACCTTTTGTACTTCCTATTCTATCACCATCTCCTCAGAAAAGCCCTGCAGGCTTCAGGCCCTCAAACATGGCCATTACTTTATACCTATTACTCCTTCTGCCTAGAATGGCCGTCTCTGAGATCTGCACTACCTGGCTGCGTCTAGTGATTCAGAATTCCACTCAATGGCACCCATCAAGGCTGACTTACTTCCTTAACCACTTAGCTTCAGACCTGGCCTGCCAGTTGCTCTTTGTCGCCTCTTATTCGTCTTCTCTGCTGTTCTAAGATCACTTCCTGACATCTTTTTTCCATGATATTTACTTTATTTTCATTGCAATATAAACTCTATAAGAAGGAAGAAATTGTTATATTTACTAGAGCATTTTTAGAGCATGATCAAAGATATAGTCACATCTAATAAACATGACTGAATAAGTAAGCTTTTTTAACCGAAATGTTCTAAAACCAGAAGTCTGTCCGTTTGGCCACAGGATTTAACTGGATGTCTTGAGAGCTAACAACAGCAAAATACTGAAGAACTCATCAAGCAAGCTCATGTGTGGTAACTATAAGTAAGCAAAGAGCTATGAAGACAATACTGATAAGCTCCAATGTATTTGTTTCAAAAGTCACTGTCTTATGAGAGAAAGCAAAGTGTTTTAAGCTAACAGATGTCTAAAGCCATAAACTTCAGGATCAAGTTACACAAATGAGTCATGTAATTAGTGTACTTTAGTGTATTTTAAGCAGTATCAAATTAAAAAGGATTTCTATGCTGGGTACTGGAGGGCACAGTCTCAGTACCTGGGAGGTGAAGGCAGGGAGATCAGGAGTTTGGGGCTGATATGAATTAAGATGTGATATGCCCGTAAAGATACTATGAACTTATCAGATATCATATATAAAAGAGGATATAAAGTATTTCATGTTATAAACAGAATGTATGTTGAAATACTAATATTATGGACATTATGATTATGTACAATATACGAAAATAAATTTTCCTTATTTTGCCCTTTTAATGAGACTATTAGAAAAATCTAAAATGATATTGGCAACTGATATTATGTTATGGTTAGAAACACTGATTTAGACGCTGACCCTTGGTCCATGATGACAAGAAGGGAAGTAACAACCAGGAACACAACAGAAAAGGATACACTAAGGCTGAGGCCAGCCCGAGTCACACCGTGAAACCATGCCCAACACAAAGAACAACCACCAATGCAGAATTAAAAGTCTGCATTGCCGATGGTTGGATACATGGCTGTTTATTACCAGTAAGAACAGTCAATGTAGAGCTAGTATTGCGGTTCCGCAGCCCAACCACTAATTAGTAAAGTGGTCTTCCGGTTCCCTCATTTGCAGAACACGAACACAGCCCTGCTGCTTCCTGTAATTATACCTTACAATGTTAAGAGACGCTCAATGAGATAGGAACAGAAATCAGTGGATTGTGGAGGGAAAAAGTTACATTTACCTTTATGTGTTCTAAAACAGCAGTGGCAACATTTGTATGGAGATCAATAAGTCTTTTTTTTTCAAGGAGTTCTGGCAAAGAACTATAAGTTACAAAAAATCGAAAATTAACCACAAAATTTCTAAGAAAGTAACACAGACCTCAACAAAACCTCTGCCTGGTGCTCATGAGGAAACTCAGAACACTGAACCAAAGTGACTAAGACGTCCATTCAACTAGAGCCCCAGGCTGGACCCCAGATCATATGCATCACTTCAGTAACACAGAACACTATCTTACAGTGGTTTGCTGCCAGCTCATTACTTCTATGGCTGCACACTCTGCTTCCAACATTTCGGGGTTTAGAATAAAATGAGATTAACAGAAACATGCTTCTACCTATAATTCTAAAAGTACTGAAAACCTATTCCAACTGAATTAATAGCGGTAGCAATAGCAAAAACAACAATGACTGATTCCACATCATTACTAATACTGTTTTCCTAGTAAAATTACCCGAGTTGGAAATTGCTAACTATTCACAGAGGCAGTTACTCTACCGTAGCCAAGAGGAACAGAGATCAACTTAAACGTGCTCAAAGCCTTCACGTCTTCAGACTCCGAGGCGCAGCGGCTGTTGCCTACTATTTCCTATTGTGGAAGTTATTCATGATTTTTATCTATCAAAGTAAAGCCCACCATGGGGAAGACTGCAGAGGGGATATATGTGCTCACCTTACAGCCGACGTGAGCTTAGCAGTGTTATCAGAGAGCATGCTGATGGCTCCCTCGTCCTCTCCTTCTAGACCCTGTGAAGGGATGAAAAGGCTCTTAGAACTGTACCATTGCCAGGCCCAATCAGAAAAGTCAACACACCCCAAAGATAATGATAAAGATAAGCAATAATAAATTGGGCACCTACATGAACAGTATCCTTTCGGGGGTGTAAGCACATCCATTTTGACAACTACAGAAAAGTTCTAGTGGCCACCAGTTTAGCAGGAGTGTGCAAAGGATCAGCTGGCACTGCCAAACAGGAAATGCCCAGATGCTGGCTGCCGAGACACAGGACTCAGGCTCACAGCTGAATTCTGTTCACAGTAGGGAAGAACGAGCAACCCTGGCGTACACATCTCTAAAAGTAATATTACTTGTATTATTTCAAATCACAACCCATGCCTTAAAATACAGTTTCTTCTTAATATTTAATTTGTTTTTGAAAAAGAATATAAAGGCTGGTTGTGGCAGCTTAGGCAGGACTGCCATGAGTCTGAGGCTAGTCTGTACTACGGTGTGAGGCAGTCCCTCAAAAACATCATCCTTAAGTTGATGATGACTATGTTGTTATTCAGGTAATAAACGGCCTTGAATTTTTCTGAGGGAAAACGGAAGTGAACACTTTGCTATCCCCCTGAAGCTGTCCGGGACGCAAACAGGACCTTACCATAATGCTCTTCAGTCGCTTCACCTCATCCTCCTGGGCTCTGTACGACTCGAGCTCCTGCTGGACTGATTCCGCGACTTCTGGGAAGGGGCTGAAACGACAGTGCACAGCATTAACTGTAGACAGTAAAAGATTCGTGTTCTGCAAGTATATTTTGAAATACATACAAGATTATTACTTTAAAAACACAGTTTTGAATATATTTTATATATAACATGGGTAGAAAACAGCGAACATAAATAAAGCTAGGTAATTTTAAGTTTGTATCAAGATCAGAAATCTGAACAAATTTAAATTTTACTTCCAGCCTTCTCATTAATGAAATCACATTTTCTCTTCAACTATATATTATTTAAACAAAATATATCTTATTATTTAATTACAGGACTGAAATAAAAGGAAGACAAGTATATTTAAGCATTAAATAAATACTGCCACTGAAATTAGCAATACCAGAGAACTACTCAAGTGTAATTTTAAAAACAGCACCCTTAGTTCAGCGCTCCGGTAAGGAAAGCTCTCCTAACCTCTCCATACTCTCTGAAGGCCTTGCTGATGATACACCACCACTAGAGAAGAAAACATAGACACTAATTCCAAAGTAAAGATATCACTTAAAATTTTTAATAGTATCTCAAACTACCATAGTCAAAAAAAGACAGTAACAGCTTCCTGTTGAGAAGCCAAATCCTTGTTACAGTCACATGGCTTTCTTTACTTTTTTTTTTTAAGTTTTAAGTAAAAAGAAAAAAAAAACTCGTAAACATACAAACCCTCCAGCATGTTAAAGCACAGCTATACTCTACTCTCTTTAATACAATGGACGATGAGGCCACAAGGCCCACAGATGAGGACAGACACACCTATGTCTTTACAGACACGCATTTAAAATGCTTCCAAAATCATTATTGAAAAACATTGTGCTATTTCTTAGAGAAATAGTTTTCTTTGTTTAGAACCTCTCTGGACACAATGGCAACTAGATAATTTTTACAGCATTTACTAACCCATAAGGTACTTGTAAAAGACAATACAATGGGGTGTCCACACTGGTCTACACCATGAGGTAAATCACTGTAATCTTGTCACTCCTTGTTTCTTATGACTGAATAAGTCTCTGGACTGCAGACACAGGCTCAGCCTCCCCCTGTATACAGGATGGAGTTAGTATGAGGGACAACATGAACAAAAAGGAAAAATACGGCCCCAAAGTTTTTGTATCACACAGTCAAATGAAAAACATGTCCATGTGTCAGGCTCAAGGTCAGAAAGACGAGACGTGGTCCTACGACCATCTAAGGAAGCCAGAGGAATGAAGAAAATGTTTTCTTTATGGTTGAGTATGTTTCCACTCTGTAGAATACATGATGTTTTCATCATCCACTCATCTACTGGTGGATGTGTGATCTCGTGTTCTTTCCCTGCTACTGTGGTTGCTGTATGGATAACAGGGATGCAGCGAGTCTTTGTGTAGGAATGGGATCATCCGGGTATGAATCTGGAGTAGTACAGCTCGGCATATGGTGGGAGTTCATTTGTTTCTCTAGTTTTGATGTATGATCAAAGTAAGATATGAGAGAATAATGATGACTTTCGTAACAACGTGTTCTTCTTCCATACATGGCATCTGAGAAAAAGCATTGGTATTCAAAATTCTCTAAATACATCCCGAGATAAAAATAAAAAGAGAAAAGAAAGGGACAATATTGACACTCATCAATGAGGACGGATTTAATTAGATAAAAATTTTTTTTAAAAAAATCACTGATTGTGTTGACTGTGTCCTAGGTCAGTCAGCGCTTTAGTTCTGTATAAAGAATAACCATTTTAATTACTAATATTTCTCATTTACCTTCCTTTATGTTTCTGCCAAAATTTATCAACTGGAGTTAAATCGTAAGACTTCTTGTTTTTCCTCTTTGGTCTAGCACCAGCTGGAGAATTTTCCATTCCTGCAGATTCTTCCAAATTTACTCTGTTTAAGTGGAAGTCCTGGGAAACAGTAAACTAGTTTAAAATAACTGTCTTCTGAGTTTAAGAGCCACCACACTTCCTAGACAAGGAAAATAACCAGTCTTGCTGGCCTTTCCAGTATTTCCACGCACAACACAGACTAATGTTTAACAGGTGCCCTTCCAGCCCTCGTCCATCCACAGATGCTCACTGTTCATGAGTTTAATGGAAGCAATCAAAATCTCAAATAAACACAGAGAAAAGTCCTATTAAGTTTCTCCAGGTAAAACATAGACTTCTTTATAGAAAACATTTCCTTTAAGGATAGAATTACATTGCAAGTGCATCCTATGTATCTCCTTTGTCAGTTACAAACACATTTCATAACATTCCCTCATATTTGATTCTTTAAATATGTTTTTAAAAGGTTAAAACACAATAAAGGTTAAAGCTACAAGAATAATTGTGCCTCTTTTCACATAAATCTTAAGAGTGGGCCAGACTAGCAGTGCCTACATTTCTCTGCTCTGGGCTAATTTTACTAATGTGAGGTTTAATAGCACCCCCCCACACCGCTTTATTTTCCAAATCTCATCCACACAATAAGTAGAACTAAAGCAACTCTCTGCTGCTGTCTCTTCCCCTTTCACACTATGCCTGTGGCTTCTTTCACATCTTAGAGTCCACTTTGTTCAACAGCAGTGAGTTAAGAGATAAAACGTGGTTTGACCCAAAATGCCCCCCACAAGTTCAAATATTTGAATGTTTGGTCCCTGGCTAGTGGTTCTGCTTTGTCGGACTGTGAAACACTGGGGGGATGAGGTCAAGATGCTGAAGGAAGTGGGTCCGCCCGTGGCTGCAGCTTCAGTTCCTTCTGTTCCCAGACAATGACACGATGCATCAAGCAGATGCCGTTGGCAGGAGCCAGGCCTGTTGCCTTCCCTGTCTCCATGGACTTTATCCCTCAAACCACAGTCAAATAAATCCTCCCTTCTGTGGCTGGGGAGAAGGGTAAACTAAAACAAGGCTATTTGAAAGTAAGAGAAAGAATGGTGAGCAAGAAGGGAATTATCAGGTATTACTGTGATGCGATTATCTTGGTTTTGAAGTATCAATGATTTTTCTAGGTTTGAGCAAGTTAAGTAGACTGAGCAAATTTACCCTCTTCTAGATAAAACACAGTCATCGGTGTTGACTCGGGATTCTGAAGAGCACTTTCTCACTTTTACAAACTGACTCTTTACCACAGCTATTGAAGCCTTACTTTCCTTCTGATACGAAGAAAGGGTGAAATAAAGATGCCTAAACTGCCAGACAGAGAAACAAGTCTGTTTTCTCTCAAATAAATCACAGACTCAATGAAGCAGCCTTCTTTTACTGCTACATGAAGTCTAACAAAGAGAGGGACCACACACAATAGCTTCCTTGCATATGGAAGGTGTTATTTTGGGGACTGTACTGTATCCTTACCATCCAAACCCCAGGCAGTGGGATTGTAACATGCTAACTCTCCCACAGAACTGTCTGTCACAGAGCACGAGTACTCGAAATCAGATTCCTTACTAGAAAGGCTAGAAAGAGTAACAATAACAATGAACGTCCAGGATGACAAAGAGGAATAAACTGTTGGCCAGGTGGCGGCGGCGCACGCCCTTAATCCCAGCACTCAGGAAGCAGAGGCAGAAGGATTTCTGTAAGTTCAACGCCAGCCTGGGCTTCCAAGACAGTCAGGGCTGCTACACAGAGAAACCCTGCCCCGAAAAACAAAAGAATAAAGTTTTACATTTCAACCTTTAATCTCTTTTTGAAAGACTACCCACATGACAAGTTCAAGAACAACTAGGGACTGGTTTAGATTCTTCTCAGTTTCCCACTCTAATATTTAATCTGCACTTTGCATAAAAGTCATCCACACAGAGTAGAGTAGAAATAGCACACTCTGAACACTTCAACAGTGAATAAACATGAAGAGCTGCATGTGAGAAGCGCAGCTTTTGAAAGTCACCTCTGAAAACAGCAGGGACCTGTCTTTAAACAGCTAAGCTTTGTTTCCTGAACTTCCAGTGAGCACTATTCCCACGGCAGCGCACAGCGCACTCCAGCACAAGCGTCCGCTCTAAGGACGCGAGAGCACACTCTTACTGGAGACGGACAGCACTCTCACACACAAGGACCAGGGGCCGAATGATGCCAGGAGTTCTGAGAAGTAACACAATAGCAGAAAGAACATTTCCACTGCTTACATAACAGCAGGCAAATAAAAAAGCTCATTTTCATCTCCAAAACTGGGAGGCTAAAACAATTTGTACTCTACTCAATCATACAAAAGAAACAACACTTGGACACCAACATCAAAAAAAACCAACACAATTGGTTTGTAACACAACAGAAGTTAAGCTGTTTCCACTGACAGATCTGAAAGGCTAGACAATGGTGCCTCAAAATTACCAGATATAAATAAACCCCTCAGGGAAGTGCCAAAAACCATCGAGCAGCCTTCAGTGACCTTGTCCTCTCTCACAAGCTAGGGGAGTCTATCTCTACAGCCAAAGACAGCTCGTGAACAAAATTACAGATGACACCTATGTATTCAGAGCTAAGATTTATATCCACATGTAACAAAAGCAAACAAGAATACAAATAATTTTTATTTTGGCAAGAATTTATAACTTTTTTTGTTGTTGTTCGAGACAGCGTTTCTCTGTAGCTTTGTAGCTGTCCTGGAACTGAATTTACAACTTTTTAACTTTAAATGCCATTACCAAATAACTAGTTCACTGAATGAATATCTGATGTACTTTGGAGTCAAAAATAAAATGTCAACAACCAAAGGTTTCAGACAAAGGCTAGCAGCTCCCACTGAGAGACCCCTAACTTGCCCCTACTAACTGATGATGGGGAAGTACAGTACCGGAAGAGAAAACACACGTTCCTGGTCATGGTGGAAGTGGACACAACGCAGGCATGTGAGGCAGCACCCAAGAGCTCTGTGTCTGCAAGGCTCTGGCTCCTATCCTGGATGCCCATTAGGACAGAAGAAATGTGTCACCCATGAGCCTAAGAACTCCATGTGCTTGAGCAGAGTCCCCCAGAGAGGGATGTGGTTTGGGGACCGGGCGCCACCCTCTGGAAAGGAAGCAATGATGACTCAGGTGCAGAGTGGGTGAGCGCCTCTCCTGCAAACCACAGCTGTTCCTTCAGACAAGATTTACTAGTTACATAAAAGTTGAGTTTTGACATTTTTTTCCAAAGGCAGTGAAAAGAGCAGAGATGATCTCCAAAAAATTAAACAGGTTAACACAACAGGTTTTCAATCTCATGGCGACATTTACAAGAGCTCCCGCTGATTCTTCAAAGATTAAAACATCATCCAAAGAACAAAATCTTCAAAGGTCTTCCCCCAAACTAAATTCAAAGAGGGTAAACTTTAGACACCAAGTTCTAGCAGAAGGAAGGCTGTGCACATTTACACTGTTCTGTGCTGTGTGACCGGGGGACGATGCCTTCAACACCAGGAAGTGTGAGGCACCATATTCTACTTCTGAGAACTCAATCATGCACTTGCAAGCCGTCTTCAGCCTACACTGCTCAGTAAGAGCCCACAAGCTGGGAGAGAATCTGAAGTTACACAGCAGGCCCCAAATACGTCACGTCACTTCAGAACAAACACATCCACGTTACAGAAGGTAAGCTTCCAGATAAAATTACATAAATACCTATCTACAACCAAACTCTTCTCTTGAATAAGCAGAGAAAATATCAGAATAACTATATGAAGATTTTAAGCTATTTTGTAACTTAAAATTATTATTATTGTTATGTTAGTTCTCATACTTTAAATTGTCTGACAACTTAAATCCATGTAGTTTACTTTTATAAAAGTCATGTAAGTTTCCCTTGGCTCAAATCAGCTTGTCAAATAAAACTCAAGCAAAACAACATACTGAAAAGAAAGAAAAAATGAGACCACACTGATGTTTTGATAATGTACACAAGACCAATGGTTGCCTAATGTAATGTTACAAGTTTCATATTACTGCAGTAAGTCATTGCAAAACACATTCTTCACTCTCAGAATGAGAGACACTGTAAGATGTGATCTTTCTCACCACTGAAAATGTCTACAAGCAAAGATACCAGTAGAATAGACCCAGCACACGGCATGATGCTCTTTAAATTGGAACCATGGCTTCCGGAGAAATGGCTGCAGTTAGGCTTGGGACAGAAAATGCTGATGGTTGAAAACCAGGGAACTGTCAGAGACTAATAGGGTCATGTTGAAAAGATGCCCTGGCCAAATGATAGGAAAAAGATGCGATAATGTGAATATCAAAATGAATGACTATAATTATATGGTAACGTCTCAAATATAAAAATTCATTATCTCATAAAATCTAACAACATTGTTAACTGTTTCTGCAGATTGCTAAGGCATAAATCCATTTTCTAAACTGACAACAGACTCAACATTTCTTTTCAGCAGTTAGTAAGGAAATGTATTTAAGCCTATCAGCTGTTAAGAGATATAGATGGCAACTAGGGAGGCAGAGGCAGGGGGATCTCTTTGAGTCTGAGGCCAGCCTGGTCTACAAAGTGAGTTCCAGGACAGCCAAGGCTGAGACAGAGAAACCTTGTCTCGAAAAACCGAGAGAGAGAGAGAGAGAGAGAGAGAGAGAGAGAGAGAGAAGAGTTAGAGAGACAAAAAGAGGGCGGCACAGATGGAATGCTCACATTAGATGGTGTCCAACAACAGAGCCTTAACTAAGCCACTGGGATCTAAATGGTGATTAGGATGGTGAGCATGATCCAGTTATCTTAGTTCAGAACCCAAGGTATCTGTGTCAGCAATGTCTCTAGGGAGCTTGCTCACTCTTAAGAGTTCCTCATAACCCTAGGATCTGAGAACTGGATGGACCCTATGCCATAAAGTCACTGCTTGCAATATGAAGGTATTTGACAACTTTAATAGGCATTTTATTCAGTCTTAAACTTATGATAAAGAAGTATACTGTACAATACTATTGTCCATAGTGAAATAAATACCTGGAATGCAGTTAGTCAGAACTGAGATGTGACAAATTATTAAAACACTCTAAACTTAAAGAATTTCATAAATAAAGGAGGAAATATACAATATTAATGTTAAATTAATTTTGTTGAAAGCTAAAATTTATATTGGTAAGATTATATAAAACATAATCTTAAAATAAATTCCAGCTATTTATTTTTATCTTTTTAGTGGGACTACTAGAAAACCACAAATTTACATTGACAGCTGATAATATATTAATTATAAAGTATTATTTTAGAACTATAAAACCTTGGTCAATGATGACAAGTAGGGAGAGGAAATAAACGCAGAAAATAATGAGAAAAAAATATAATGATATGAGCATGGACTAGTAGGAAACTGAGGCAGGAAGATTTCCAAGAGTTCAATGCCAGTGAGGACAAAGGCCATGACTCAGAACAGGGATAGGAAAATTTAATTAAAGAAAAAAATTAATTAAAAGTAAAAAAATAATCTTTATAGAATGCTCTATTATCACATATAGGTAACTCTTACATGATATTTACTAAGTAACTAGGGAATAAGAGGAGCAAACAGCAATAAAACAAATCTAAACCTGTTTTCACTAAGTGACTAGAAGACAGAAACAGCACAGAAGGCTAGATCAGGAGCAGTGTGTAAACGGGGAGAACGGAGCTCAGTGAGGAGAAGCTGCCACGCTGAATCCCGCCCCTGCTGACCCTGGGGAGCACTCCACCTGCCAAGTGCTGAGGCTCAACGAACCGCCAACTGCCTACTCATTTCTTTGGTTCTTATATTTTCACAAAGGGAAGGGGTATTACAAAGGTTTTTTGTCTTAAGAGTATATTTCCCATTAAAAAAAATTAGGTTTAAGAACTAACCATTTTAATATGCAGGGAAGCTGTCTCAATTACCACAGTTGTTTCCAAGATCTAATATATAAGTAATTACCAATGGCTTAGGTTATTCCAGACAAACATAAATGACAGAAAAATCAAACTTCAACTTTGTTTGCAAACTAGAAGTTTTACTCCATCTTGTGGAGACAATGGGTATTAATTATTAAGACTTCTGAAAACTCTGAAGAAAATTACAAAGTGAGTAGTTTTTTAAAAAAAATTCAATAAATAAGAGTCCCTCCAAGCTGCCATGTTGTTCTGTTGAGTCAGTCTTATCTTTCTGGGTTTTCCTTCTTCTTTTCTGTCTCCCAGCAGATGCCAGGCAGAGCCCAAGTGCTTTTTCTGGTACAGGGGCTCCCTATCACGTGACTGGCACCATGCCAACTGAACTCTCATGGCAAGGCTTTCTTTTCTTCTCCATTAGTGTCTCTGGGCACTGTCAAGATTTATAGTGCAGGTTCACTGGAGGTTTTCCTTTTAAACTAATGAAACCACCCTCGAGCTTAAAAAAGAACAACAACAACAACAAGGTCAGATAATGGCAGTTACAATCTGTTAATCTGTGGCACACGTCTACAGTCCATTCATATTTGAAATGGTATTAAGTTGGGCGTGTGCACCCTCAGCACTTGGGAGGACTGCCGTCAGTTAAGTCCAGGTCAACTTCCTATGATGTGAGACTGCTTCAAAAAACTAAACAAATAAAAATTTAAAAA
The DNA here is from genome assembly GCF_982192425.1 of Myodes glareolus. Taxonomy (NCBI): domain Eukaryota; kingdom Metazoa; phylum Chordata; class Mammalia; order Rodentia; family Cricetidae; genus Myodes; species Myodes glareolus. The sequence continues at coordinate 72,588,782 of NC_142036.1, forward strand.
CTGTAATAAAATGCGCAGAGAAGTAGGTCCCTGAAGCTTGTGTAGTTTATTAAACAATCTCTATGAGACTGCAACTTTATCACAAGAAGACGACCCTAGAAAAGATAAGCCGGTCATCCACTCACTTCTCTGCCTCTCCCTCTAAACTGCTAGGATGAAGAGTGGGGGCCACCATGTCTGCTCTGTCCCTAGGCTCTCAGCAATCCAACAGTGACTACAGGATGCGGGAAACAAGTGCGTCAGCGGGCAGCACAAAAACTTCCGTTCCTTATTCTGACTTCCTCATGGATGAGGAGACCTCATTAGGAACCCACGTCAGCCTTGTTCAGGTCTACGCGCCTGTCTTCTAATAAGGACTGGGCAATAATCTTTCCTGCTGAAATTATGGGCATCTATATCTTATTTCTCAAACTCACAGGATTTTGTATTTCAATTTCCTACACCTAGGAGAGTCAAGGAACTCAGGAATGCATCAAATTTAGCATTAGGATCCCAGCAGGGCGGTGGTGGAACATGCTTTAAATCCCAGCACTCAGGAGGCAAAGCAGGCAGATCTCTGAGTTCAAGACCAGCCTATTCTACAGAGTGAGTTCCAGGACAGCCAGGGCTACACAGAGAAACCCTGTCTTAACAACAAAGACAAAAACAAAAATAAAATAAGAAAAGATCACAAGATATCTCAGCGCTCTAGAGAGCTTCCACACCATTGGATGCAGGAGAGAAGAGGTGACGAGGTGACCTCTGAATGGCGTGCTTTTACTAAGACCCTTCACCTCTGGGTCCCTACCACAGTTTGGGGACTGCTGATAAAGTAGTAGAGACCACTAAGATGTTCAACATGCCCATTCTGTATGTCTCTTTACCCCCCCCCTCAGGCCCCATCTCCCACTCGTACCTTGTCTGGAAATCCTGCTGCTACACTTGCTGGAAACTCAGTTACCGGGAAAAGCCATTCTGAACATCGCTCTAAACACCTGTGGTTTTGTTCTCTATCTGAACTCCAAACAGCTACCTCTTTAAGTTTGAGATAATTTTTTTACACCCCCCCCACAGTTTTGGACCTGGGACTGTCTGTCTCCTTTGCTATCTCCAACTGGTTTACTTGTCCTCCTCCCTAAAACCACTCCAATCTTGAAACTCACTTGACTAGTCAGTAATAGTTGCTCTCAATCAGAGGCAGATATTACCGTTTCCCACCCCTTCTCCCCAGGGTACATTTGGTAAGGTGGGAAGAAACTCTGGTTGTTAAATTGCGGGAGTATTACAGGTGTATGGAGGAGTGACCAAGGCCAGGGATGATGGCAAACATAATGTCTAAGAAGTCCCCACAACAAAGAATGATAAGGCCCAAATGTTAATACCGAGGTCTATATTACTCGCTACTGCCCCCCGCTGGATAGTCTTTCTACATCATTAACTATTTTCTTGACTGGCTCACAAATGTGGTGACTTTCCCTCACTTGTCAGGACCTCACATTGTCCTTCCAGCAATCACTCTCCTTTCCAGCTCTCTAGTCAGGAAAAAAATAAGGAATTAAAACTATTCTCTTTGAAATCCGTCTTAAACTTGCTTCAACAGGTTTGGTTCCTAAATTTGTCTTTTGTTTTTCTTTCTTCCTTCTTTCTTGCTTAGTTTTTTTTGACTGGGTCTCATGTATCTATAAAGTTTCCTAGGACTTACTGTGTAGATGAGAATGACCCTGAACTCCCAATTCTCCCACCCACAACAAAACAGCTAGCATGACAATTTAAACAGCTTTGACTCAAATTGATGAGTGACTGCTCATGCTCCTCAAATTAAGTTAACGATCTGTACTATTTTGCTTCCTTCTACCTGGCCCCCATACTACTTCACCGTGGCTACTAGGCTACAATGCCACTTTTCAGACACACCTGAACTTTTCTACCTAGAGTGCTCTGTCCCCATGAAGCTATACAGTTTATTATATTCCTTATATTATTATATTTATTATATTATATTGGATCATCGTTACCTGTTACTTTATATGTGAGAGCTGTCTGGTTTTAAAATCTCATCTTGTTCATCAGCACTTTATTCTCATCTAGAGTACTTCCTACTTTCTGAATGTTACGTATTTTGTTTATTTATTACCTGTCTCTTCTCGCTAGAATGCAACTGCTGGAAGACAGGAATACTTGGGTGTGTGTGTGTGTTTAATCACTGCTGAAGCCTGGGTCCAAAACATCTGTCCATTCACTCACCCTCTCACTTGGCCTTCTATGATAGGCTTTCTTGTCTCATTTCCGAGGTGCTCTCTAGTTTCTTTTGCTTTCTGTATTGAATGGCTAACCAGTATTCCCTTGACATTCTCCTGAGTTGTACCTGTAGAACTGACAGTTTCTACCAGTACTCCTACATGTGATTTATTTAAGCAAATACTTTAAAATATCTTGGTTTCAAGGAAATGCACTGTTGTGTGCCCTCGTTTCCTCTTCATACGGCATTATATGAAATCTAATGAGGATGCGAGGCTATAGCCCTGAAAGCTTGTCAACTAGCAGGCTTGTCTTAGAGCTAACATTCTGGGTTAGGTTTCTCTGGTTAACAACGCTCTCTCTTTCAGGTCTCACTTGTGGCTGCAGGTTACTACTTAGCCCAGGCAGGCCTTGAACCTCAAGGTTGTATTCTCTTATATCTCACTTCCTCTGTCTATAAAGTGGAGACTGTGGTCTTACTATTGTTTTTCTAGAAATTACGTACACATGTATTTATGAAGGTTGGGCTGTGCTTTATTTCTATACATTACATAACAAACATTTAGTGGATGATTGTGAACATAGTCAAATACCAAATTTTAAGCATGCAATTTTTTTCAGAAAACATAATGCACAACATGAAAACGCTGTTCAATTTTACTATTAAATCAAGTTTAACTAAGAAGGAATTATTTTTTCTTTCTAAAGGAAATGATTTCAATTTTTAAATTTTACTTACTTAACATGAAAATATGGTCACTTAACTTCCTTCATTACTTCTTCCCCAACACTGCCAACAATACACTAATTTACCCTATACTTAAAGACCATGGATTCAGAACTACTTCTCTAGCATCTACATCACTATTTTTATCCATATTTTTCGGTTTTATCCCTTTTAACTTTGTGTCTGTAGCTACAGTGTTAGTTTAAAATTAAGAAAACTACTGAATTTACCACATTCCAATAAAAAGTGCTGTATGTAGCCTCTTACCAGCACATCATGTACCAGGGCTTGGTATGTCCACGTGTGGTGCAAAGGCGTCGCCAAATCAATGTTTCTATCGACAAGGACTAACAAGGGCCTCTGGAAGCTGCAAATATGTCAGAACATCATATAAACGTGACAGTAATGTACACATTTCAAACTTCCTAGTGTCTTCCAGTGTGCCATTTTGATATGAGCAGCTGCTACTACAGCTGTGGAACACGTAACATCTCTCTACAGTCAGCTGCGGGCACCTCTACCTGCTCACATTAGCTATGCAGGTCTCCGCCTATGCCAGGACCACGTTAGTGCCTCTCTGCCCCACAGGCATAGGCCAGGGGGTCTTCCTAAGTGCACTGACTCCAGACTAAACGTTAGTGATGCCCTTACTACCGAGTGCAGTTTATTATTCCAGAGTACATGGAGAGGGAGGAATATGGCTTACAGCAGGGTTTCTTCACTGTAGCACTCCTGACATTTAATGCTACATAATTTGCTCACCATGGTTTGTGGTGAGCATGGTCAAGTCTAGCATTCTAAGACACTTCTTGACATGCCACAATACACACCACTAGATTCTGGAGGCATACACTTGGTTAAGACTACTAAATGTGTCTCCAGACTTCACCACATGTCTACAGGCAGCAGAATCAAGATGGCTGACAACCACTAGACTATGGTTGGATTTAAACATAACTAACACCCATCCAGCAAACTGCTAAGTAAGATAACTCAAAATATATCCAACCATGTTAAAATGCCATAATACTGTGATGAAACCAAATTCAACCAAATAAAACAGTGCCCTTCTATTGGTTCCTAGGGCACACAGTACAGCACGGAAAGGAGACTATTAAGTAAGGTACCAAGAACAAACAGTGAGAACCGACGATTCCAGTCTGCTCAGTGAGGAACAGTATGAATGATACTTAGAACAGTCAAGGAAGGCAGATGAGGGCATAAGGTAGTGGAGAACTGAGATGGCCACACAAGTAACACAGAGCCGGCCGGCGTGGGTAGTACCGACAGCAGCGGTGCACAAGGCTAAGAAGCCTCAGAGTTACTGCATATGAACAAGTAGATGATGCTTTCATTGCCAGAGGACAGCTATTTCGGCCCTCACAGGTCTTACTAATTAGCTGAATCTGTAGGTAAGAATTCACTTTATAAAACTGTCTTTAAATAATTCTTAGACATTGCAGCAAGTTTCTCTGCTTCTTTCAACAATGTTTTCCACTGATAAAAATGAAAATGCATTCTGCTGTACATGGGTTTTCAGCATTCCTACTCAACAGGCATTGAACAGTCAGCGACTTTGACATTACTTGCTCATGCCGAAGACAGAAATACCTTGCAAGCTATTAGTGTTTCAATAGAACTACAGGATGTTCATTTCCTTATTACCAAGAAGATTGATCCCTGAGAGGAAATAGCCTCAAACCTTGGAAGCCCATGTAAACAGAAAGAACTCTACAGATGGAAGCGTATGGAGACATTTCTACTGAAAGAAGATAATTTCTATTTGATATCTATTTATGCTTCAGATTAAGTCAAAACCTTGATTCTGACACCAGATGAAAAAGTAAGAAATCATTCTCTGATGATAAAAGCATTCTTATCACACAAGGAAATCAAAACAAAAACTAACAGCCATACACACCTGAACTGGCCAGTCCCTAGTGGGTCACCTGTAAAAAGGCTATTTCTTGCATCCCGTAGATTTTCCCGAAGTTTCTTATCTAGTTTCTGAAAATCAAATTTTAGATGAACTATTAATACTTTCTTTCTTATGATATTAAATAGGTAACTCAATGCTTCAGTATATAATCAAGAAACTTATATTTTCTTTATAAAGTGGTAATTCAGAACCTAAATATTTTAACTATTTTAATACCATTGTAACTTGCACTCAAAAAAACCCATTTTTTTTTTAAATGTACTTCAACCCTGGTACCACTAATAAACATTCTGTATTGCAATCTTAGCACAACTGAAGAAAAGAGGAAAGGCTGGTCTGGAAGGGCGGGGATAGCAAGACATGTAAGGTAAGGCAAGCCCAGCTCATTGCACTCCGTCTTTCCATGCTGTGTACACTGTAGGCCTGTTTGTTTGTTTGAAGGAATTCTTTGTTTCTCCTAATCCCTCTTTTAATCTTTAAAAGAAATTATCTTTAATTCAATATTAAAGCTGTGTTTGTTGCTAATAAGCACTTACTAAAAGAAGCTAAATGCAGAATGATTTTCGGGAAGGTAAGTGTAAAATAATCTGCAAAAGTGCATGTCACAAAGAGCAGTGTGGACCAGGACAGCACGCGCGGATGGCAGTTTTACTCTGCTGCAGAGACATGCGCAGAGGTGGCCTTTCATTTAGGGAGGTGGGGATGGGGAGTCCCAAAGTAACCAAATCTCTGCATTGGTACATCACATATGACACCACTATCCAGACTCTTGAGGGAGACATCTGACTCGCTTGCGAGAGAGCAGCTCACAGGGCTGTGTTTGCACTCAGAGGCCGAGACTCACCACTGCCACCATTTCTGCGGCAGTTCCTCTTGAGCATCGGATAATGGGAACAGCACCTATTTTAATAAAAAGATGTTAACAATAACTTTGGCTACGAATTAAAATGTATCTTTAAATTAGCAGATGTGAAGATGTAAACAAATTCAGGTTAGACACAGAGGACTGGGAAATCTCAAGACTGAAAGCAAGATTTCAGAAATTAACCTTCTCTGTAACAAATAATCAGAGCCAGAAGAGGAGGATTTTAATATGGAGCTGACCAGTGTGACCAAGTTCTCAGCGGACGGACTACGCCAGCATCTGGACCTCCAACTGTAGTTTCCAAGGATGAGTCAACCCTCTAGTCACGGAAGTTACTTTAACTTGGTTTAAAAGAATAAAAAGAACTTAGGGACTACAACAGCTTGGGACTACTTTAATAAAACTACTACTAATAATAATTTAATAGCAAATGATGGTTATCCATTTGTAAAACCAACTTAAATGACTACAGCAAACACATTCTTTACTATTGTGAAGAGACCCTAAATGTCTCTTCCCATGGCTACGTCAACTCACTGGACCTCATTTCTTCCCTTGTGGCGTTGTAAAGGATCTACCTAAGTTCAACCCCTCTAGGAAGACTTCACGCATGGAGACAGACAGACAGACAGTCTTCTGTGGTCCCCATGTGTTGCCATGGCAGTATTTCATTTTCCAGGGAAGCATACGGACAAGTGAAAATGTGCAATACTGATTAATTTTTAAAAACCTCTCCTCTGAGGCCTGGATTAAGCAAGCTTGTTATAAAAATTTCAAAAAACACTTGAAATGTACAAATTCTGGGCATGGTGACACATGCCCTCGGGAAATTGAGACAAGAAATTTAAGAATTCCAGACCTGGTAGCGTGGGCTATATGAGATCCCATACCTCAAAAGAATCACCCCCAACCAAAAACAGCAAAAAGGAAGAAGTACAGAATTAGATAGCCATCTGGGCAAGGAGGCTGCAATTCCAGAACTCAGAAGGCAGGGGCGAGGTGACAGAACTTCAAGATGGGCTCAAGCTACATAGGAAGACCTGTCTTTGAGAAAAAAAAAAAAAAGAACAAATAAAAAATCAACAACTTCTACTGTTTAGTGTGTATTAAGGCAAAAATTGGATATTATTTTTTTTAAATATTTTTTATGGTTTATTTAACTTTATTTTATGTGCATTGGTGTGAAGGTGTCAGATCCCCTGGAACTGGATCTTCAGACAGTTGTAAACTGCCATGTGGGTGCTGGGAATTGAACCCGGGTCCTCTGGAAGAGCAGTCAGTGCTCTTAACCGCTGAGCCATCTCTCCAGCCCCAAAAATTGGATATTATTATGAGTGTTCTAAACATTATCACTTGTATGCCTGTTCCACTCTAGTGCCTTAAAGCATAACCACAACACAAGCACAGGCAAGGCTAGAGAGTGTCCATGACAGCAGGACTACAGTCTAATACACCTGTAGTCTTCTGACAATGAGAACAGAGGCTGGAGCACAGCCCTGGAGGCCACTGTCTACCTAGTACAGCCTTGGGTTTCACAGTCACTATACAAAATCTAATCAACCAACAACCAAGACCTGAGTAAAACCTAATGGCAGTTAACACTCTTGGAAAAAAACAAACAACAACAACAACAATAACAAAACGAAGATACATGGCTACAAAGAAATATAAAACAAGTCGGGTGTTGGTGGCCCATGCCTTTAATCCCAGCACTCAGGAGGCAGAGGCAGGAGGATCTCTATGAGTTCGAGGCCAGTTTGGTCTACAAGAGCTAGTTCCAGAACAGGCCCTAAAGCCACAGAGAAACCCTGTCTCAAAAATAAAAATAAATAAATAAATAAAATTAAAAAATAAATATAAATAAATAAAAATAAAAATAAATAAATAAAACAAAACAACACAACAACAACAACAAACCCAGAAGACACAGGAACTTGCTGGCTAAGATGTAATGGGGGGTGGGATTTCTGTAAGGAAGAAGCCCAAGAATTTGTACAAGTTCTCCTCAGCATTTTCTGGAAGCTTTTGCACTTATCTTGATAACTACCCTGCACAGACCTTTCTACTCAGAAGTATGTTTGAAAGCTTCTATGATGGAAACTAAAGACAACTAGAAAATAGCCGACAACAGGGTGGAACCATACACAAACCACCTCAACAGTATGTTAAGGAGCCACATTACCAACAGTATCTAGGGAGCTAGCTCAGAAGGTCTGAGCTGGGTGCTGAGTGTCTGCGCTCAGCTTTGGGAGGCTAGCCTACACCACATAGAGGCCAGCCGGGGCTTCTGAGAACTCATCTTACAAAAACAAAACAGATCTGAATGCTAACTCATACTGTTTACTATTATAGAATGCATGCTTTCTCTCAACTTTAGAGAAACTTCTCTACATAACAGACGTGGTAGTGCACACCTTTAATTTCATTATGGGGAGGAATAGGCAGGCTAATCTCTGTGAGTTCCAGGAGAGCCAGAACTACATAATGAGACTCTGACTTCAAAAATAAAAAATAAAATATTTGCAGTATATAATATTCCCAAATGAGTTAAGTGATTAATTACTTTGAAGGAACAGATTTAAAAACATACCTAATGTAACAAAAAAGCAGAAGAGGCTGTCAACAATAGTGTCCATAACAGTTTCCATTTCTGTGTCTGTGATATCTGGCCTATTAATGGCTAAAATAGAGAGGACAAAACAAGCAATCAAAATTTACACCTTTATAAAACTTGCACATATAGAACATCATGCAGATACTGACCTGAATTATAAAAACTACGTAATATGATCAGCATCATAGAAAACTGGTCACCCAAGTCCATTTGACTGAGACGTGTGCTTATTGTATTGGGTAAGAATGCTAGCATTCATTAAAATTTTGAAGTAGAAAGACAGGAACAAAAATTCTATTCGGTGTTACTGTGTTACTATTCAGTGGGACTTCATATTTATTTAAGTTTAGTTATTTTTAATTACTTAATGTTCAGCAGTTTTACTTAATAGACTTGTAAATTCGCCTGGATGGGCTAAATCACTTTTAAAAGAAGAATGACATACATATTTATAAAAACAACGGTGAGTACTTAGTAGAACTAAACAGTGAGACATTCTAACCTAGGTTGATAAGCAGGACTGACAGCAGGCTTGTCTGGGCAATTTAACTGTCCAAGGAAAAAAATTGAAGACATCTATTTTAATTTAGACTTATAAATAAAATGTCTAAGTTTAATGTAAAGGCTATGGGATTTCAAAAACAAGGTTAGGTGCTAATTAGTCTGAAAAATGAACACAATACAAACAGACTTCTGTGAATAAAAACCACCACCAGAAATCTCACAGAAGCCCGGGATGGCAGTGCAGACACCTGCAGGTCCTTTGGAAGGCTGAGGCAGGAGAAGCCCGACTTCGAGGTCAGCCCACACTACAAAACAAGACCTTGTCTCCAAAATATATACACTCTCTTACAATTTTCTTTAATTTTAATAAGAAAACAAATTAGAGATGTGAATGAGCCAAAAGAATGATGTTGCCTTGTCTCAGAAGGATCACAATCTGGGCCAGAACTGAGGAAGTACAAACAAGTAAGCACACGACTTTTGTCTAAGATCAAGGTACCAGAGAGCTAGCTTTCCCTACATGGAAATATTGTCTCATTTGACAGGAGTGAGTCATTTGTACAAGCTGTTCTGGGGATTCCTAGCAGGCCAGAGAACTGGTACTTAACTACATTACAAAACAAATTTATTGTCTTATTTATCTACGACAATTCAGACCGAGGCTCCCTCTCCTCCGTACTCTAAGATACACTACTGCAAACACATTCGGAATCACGGTTTCTCCCAGCACACCACTCATTCTGTCAGACATCACAAATGACTTGTAGTATTTGTGTCTTTACGTACCACGATACGAAACAAGCTCCTTATTTTGATTACATAATACAAACATGTCATCTTCCAAAGTAATAAAATTGAGATACTGGTCAAAAACCTAGAAACAAACAAACAAAAACCATATGAACCAACTTTAGTATACAGCAATACTAAAAATTTAGTTTGGCTGAATCACTAAATGACAAACATAGGAAAAGTTATAATTAAATTCACTAATTAAAAATTATACCAAGTAGCGGGATGCCTACCTCCGTAAGTGTAAAGAGTTAGCCACAGGAGTTGGAGCGATGGCGGACCAGGGCTCGCTCCTAGCACCCATGGCCCGCATCTTACCGCTGTCTATAGCTCCTGCCCTCCTCTGGCCTCCACTTGCACCCACACACATGCGGCATACATTCACACACACAGACACATAAATTAAAATATGTCTTTTTTTTTTAAGGGGCTTAAGAATAATAAAGACAAAAAAACAAAAAAACAAAAACATTTTTAAACAATGAAAACAAATTTGGGGCAATAAAGAGAACATTATTTTCAGAAAACAAAATTTAGACAGATGTAAAAAGGAAAACTGTGGCTGTGACAGGAATGTATCCTTCTCTATTCTGTGACCAGGTGTCCTTCACACCCATACAGCAGCTGCTTCTGCACCACAGCCTTTATACATGCACCAGGGAAGTTACTGCAGCTCTGCACAAGTCCAGAAGGTGAAAAACTATCAAGGGCTGGACAGACGGCTCAGCAGTTAAGAGGGCAAGCTGTTTACCCAGAGGACCAGAGCTAGTGTTCCAGCACCCACATCGAGTGGCTCACAGCTGCTCGTAACTCCAGTTCCAGGAGATCTGATACCCTCTTTTGGTCCCTACATCTGTACAAACATACACAGAGACGCATAAATAAAATTTTAAAAATATTCTAAAAAAAATACATAATTTTTAAATTTAGCTAAAAAACTGAAGAGAGTTCCTATGATTCTGTATGAAATGAATGAGAATTTCTAAGCACCACCTCACAGGAAGAAGCCTTAAAAGGCACTCACAAACAGCAACAGGCTCTCTCTAGGATGTACTGAGGGTGTGTGTAACTGCACACTTCATCGCTCCTGTCTACACAATCTCCACAACTTTAACTTGTGCCCTCTCAAAATTCAAGAGGCACACAGAGCAGCAGGGTAAGGCCAGGGTTATCTGAGAGTGTGTTTGCAACCCCAGTGGGAGCTGAGGAAGATGTCTGGTCTGCTGCACATTTTCACCCTTCTAGGACACTCTCTGGTCTCTCTGGACCTGCTTTCCTAAATAAGATCCGGAGATGATGTGGCGGTAGACTGCAGTGGTGACAGATGAAATAAGGTCCACATGAACACAAGCAATGTAAACAAAGCTGCCAACTTATTTCTAAGGTGAGCGCCAAGGATCCCATGAATCTCAGCCAGACACAAATCTGGATCTACTTTTCATTTCTGTTTCACAAGTCAGGGAGTAGTAAATTCTTCTAGTCTGCTTTATTTTTCCTACTTTAAAGACAATTTAAATGAACTCATTTTTGAAGACTTGAGTCTACATATTTCATAGGTTAGCTGTAAGCAGTAGACGCTCTCAGACACTGTTGGCATCTACACTGCCAATGCACTCAATCAAGCGACTCTTACCTTGGCGACTTGTGTCACTGCACTCGCTGCCAATGCTGCATTCGCAATATCTTCCAGTTTACTTCTTGAAATTGCAGAAATAAAATTTAAATAATAGGATTCATAAAGCTGATTTCGAAGATCCTATAAATATAATGAATGAATTTGTCACTCCGAGAGTAGGAAGGGAACCAGTAAATACAAAGCTCTCATAATAAAAGCCAGGCTTTGGAGCAGATGACACACATTTGAAAGACAGGGTAAATAAATGACAAAAATAAACTCTATGAGAATAAAGTAATGACAAGCCAGCTACTTGGCCACAGAAATACAGCTTAGTAATCCATGCTATAAAAGTATATTATCAACCAAATCCCATTAGCTATAATATAGTACAAAACTGATTGACACCTTCGATCTGCAGTTTTCTTAAGAATACACAGAAGTACACAGCACCACGTGGCAGCCCCAGAGCCGAGTACTCAGGAGGCTGAGGACATCACAGGTGTGTGGCCAGCTGGGAAACAGGAAAAACCCTGTCTCAAGCTGTTTTATTCTAAATCTATGAGGAGCTAATATACTAACATAATTAAATGCTGATTATACTTGAATTTCTTTGGTTATATAACCTAAGAAGTAATTCTTTCATTGTACACAGATGTGTTCATTCCAAATACTTTCTCTAGAAGTATTTATTTTCACCCAAAAGCAGAATTTAATTTGTACAATTTCATAATCAGTTTTTAAAATATTCGTAGACACTAGGTATGGATATCTAAATATTTCCACAAATATAAGATGTAGTAGGCATTTTCAAGCATATATGAATGTACATAAGATTTAATGTTATTCCAATTTTAAGATGTATCTACTCCCACAGGCGTCTACTGTGAGCTGGAGTACGTGTGAGGACAAGTGGCTTAGCAAAGATGAAAGGTGTTCAAGCCGAGGGGCAGACACTGCAGCAGCAGAAACTGCTGCTGGGAACTACAGTGATACTTTATCCACGTTTTAATAAATAAAGCTTGCCTGAAGATCAGAAAAGCAAAAGAGCCAAGCCACTAGAGAAGTCTTCCCTCTACCAAGGCTGGGTGACTGTAGACTGAGCCCCTAGCCTGTCTCCTCTAGTCTTATATTCCCCTTCAGTGCTGGGATTAAAGGCGTGTGACATCACTGCCTGGCCTCTAGTGGCTTAGTTTTACCCTCTAATCTTCAGGCAAGCTTCATTTATTAAAACATATATAAAATATCACTGTCAGGAACCACGCTTGTCACTGTCAGAGAAAGGAGTTCAGATTTAATTTACTGATAAAATATTCTCCAGCCAAAAGACATGAATCAACTCTATTAAAATTAAAAGATAATATAAAAAATCAAAGTGGAAGCTGGTAAAGGAACTTATGATTCTCTATAATGAACATCTAAGATTTGTTTTTTTTAAAAGAAATAAGTCTGTTTTGATATTCAAACAATCAGGTAATCTTAGGTTTCAGATAAAATAAGAATCCCTTTGTTGGGCTAGAGAGATGGCTCAGAGGTTAAGAGCACTGACTGCTCTTCCAGAGGTCCTGAGTTCAATTCCCAGCAACCACTTGGTGGCTCACAACCATCTGTAATGAGATCTGGTGCCCTCTTCTGGCCAGCAAGCATACGGACAGACAGAACACTGTATACATAATAAATAAATCAAAAAAAAATAGAATTCCTTTGTCACCTGGCACATCCTGTCAATATTTTCTTCAGTCGGCATCACAAAGTACACTGCAGGAACATCTGGAATGGGATCCCGGTCCGAGTGCAAAAGGCTAGAATACAGAAATAACAAATCACTTTCTCCCCCTCAGGTGCTTTTTTTTTTTTTTTTTTTTTAAAAAGTTAGTTTAAGAGCCAAGCAGTGGTGGTGCACGCCTTTAATCCCAGCACTCGGGAGGCAGAAGCAGATGGATCTCCATGAGTTTGAGGCCAGCCTGGTCTACAAGAGCTAGTTCCAGGACAGGTTCCAAAGCTACAGAGAAACCTTGTCTCAAAAAACAAAAACACACAAAAAAGTGAGTTTAAAAGAGTATTTCTTAGGCTGGAGAGATTGCTCTGCGCTTAAGAATACTGACTGCTCTTCCGAAGGACCTGGGTTCAATTTTCATCATTCACATGGCAACTCACACCATCTGTAACTCCAGTTCCAGGGTATCCGACATCATCATACAGACACACATGCAGGCAAACCATGTGACATAAAAATAAAAAGATTATTTCTCAAACTTGAAGTCTAAAGCTCAGTGACTGGCGCTCACCGCGCTGCTGTGGCTACCGGTCACCTGGTTAACCTAACTCCCCTCAGAGAGGAAAAGCCACAACACTGGCACGAGTAGCATCCACTGGAGGACCATTTCCCACATTTTCAGTATTTCATATGGGGACATTCCTTCTACCACCACCCTCCTGGAAGGAGCGCTAAATACATTCAAAATCAACATGATTTTCATAGAAATTCAGGAAGAGGGGAGTGGAGGAAAGCAATGCTGGTACCTTTGGAGGAAATGCAAGAATTTAAGTACACAAGGCTTAATCACCATCTAAAACTGAAGAGTAAAAGACTATTTCCTTATGGCCTAATATTCAACTGCTTCTTGTTGCTTTTTATTTTCTGCATGATGCTGTGGACTGAAACTAGGAGCTTGCACACGCTAATCACACATTTTAGCACTGAGCTCCATCCCCAACTCTATTCTGATCAGTCTGCTGCTTCCTAAGAGAATGCACAGGATAATCTAAGAATCTCAACAACGACGTGCTAAAGTTTTCTCTTGGCGATCCAGGGAATAAATTCATATATAAAAAATGTGTGATTGTAACAGTTTAGTTATAATGTTTATGAGAGGGAACATGGACAGCATTCTAGGCAGTAGAAAGGTGCTCATGCTGCCAGTAGAGATGCACCGAATAACCCGCCATCTGTGCAGATGCCACCACTAGCAATGAGAATGTGATGGCAGTCACAGCATATTAATTCTTACAGACTAAAGTAGTTTTGCTTGATACTGTCTTTAGGCTAGTGTGTTTTAAATATGTATGGCTTACCACTGGCACTTTACTAAGTATTAAACTTCTTTATGTTTAGAAAATGTGACTGCCACATAGTTGGACACCTATAGTTGATAACAGAACTGTGACCACATTGTCCACTGCTGCTGTGCCAGGGTCTGGCAAGATGGTTCGGCACCTGAAGGAGCTTTTGGTCAAGCCTATAGCCCTGAGTCTGACCTTGGAACCCAGATGGTGGAAGTGAGGATTCCTGCAAGTTGTCCTCTGACCTCCACATGTGCCTCCCCACAACCATTACACAGGCAGATGAATAATTTCTTAAAAAGTAGAATCAATAAAACATAATATTCTAACTCATTACACAATCATATAATTGAAGAATTTAAGCTGATCAAAGCAACTTCTCATATGATACTCACTGACAATCTTATGAATAAAGAGTATGTTTCTATTAAATAAAGCATCACAGAATGAAAATTGATTCTAACATCATAAATAGACAAAACATAAGTAGGTTAAAACTCTATAAACTGGGTTCCTTCAGTACATAAAGTACTAGCTTCTCTTCAGCCTCCAGATGATCTATTAGGGTGTCTATACAGTAGTGCAATTTATCATCAAACGTATCAGACAATTAAACTTAGCAATCAAGAAATGATTTGATGGCTATTACTTTACTTAAACACTTAAAATGCTCACATTACTGATGAACTAATTTAGATTCTTTTAAAGTATATTTAAATTAGGCAAAATCTTTTAGAGGTTGTGGAACGCCAAGGGGAACTAGTTCTTTTTCTTCAAAGATCAACCAAACATACCGGGAAATAAAAAAACATTTAAATTCTGGAGTTATATGGCCTCAAAGTGAGACTATTTTTAACTTTAGAAAGTTGCATAGGTACTGTGGCCTAACATTAATTTTCTCTGCAAACAGCCCTTAAAAATTTCATTTCAAGGTGGCCAGAGAAATAAATTTTTCAATAAACATGAAGATGAATGCACTGTTAGAAACCCGTGAACACTCACAGATGCAGAGTGATCCCCATGTCTCTCAGCTCCTTCACAGACAGCAGAGGAGAGATGATGTCTTGGCCAAATCTGTCATAAATGAGTACCTTTAAAACAGTGGTTTGTTTAGACATTGTTATTAATGAACAGCCAACTGAGAACCCACATTAAGATAACATTGAAGTCAATTTCATTTACTGAATTCTTTTCCATGTTTAGTTTCGTACTTCCACCACTATCCAAATGACTATCCGAATAGTTATGTATTCTTTAAAACATTATTATTAGTTAGCTTTAAATAAAGCAACAATTTTAGAAACTTTTTATAATTCTAAGTTTAAAAATCAAACTACAGCCAGGTGGCAGTGGTGCACGCCTTTAATCCCAGCACTCGAGAGGCAGAGGTGGGCGGATCTCTGTGAGTTTGAGACCAGCCTGGTCTACAAGAGCTAGTTCCAGGACAGGCTCCAAAGCTACAGAGAAACCCTGTCTCAAAAAACCAAAAATAAAAAAAAACAAAGAAAGAATTTTGAATATACAGTAAATTCACACTTGACTTATTTTTTTTTCATATTAGTCCATATATATCCTTTCTAAGACCCTATAAAGATGAGATAAAAACTCAGTCCCTTTTAAAACTACAGTACAGGGTTGGAGATTCGATTCTGTGCTAAGAGACTGGCTGCTCTTCAGAGGACCCAGGTCTGATTTGCAGCACTCATATGGCAGCTCACAACCATCTGCAAATCTAGTTCCAGGGGCTCCAACACCCTTTTCTGGTCTTGGCAATCACCAGGCACTCACGTGGTACATACATATATATGTAGGGAAAGCACCCATACACATAAAACCCCTAAAATATTACAAGTTCCAACATTATAAAGAAAATTTAGGAATTTAAGCATCTTAGGTAAAATAGGTATTAACTTAAAAAGTGAAGTCCCTAAACCAGATACAGTGGCTCACACCTGTAACAGCACACTCAGGGACCGAGGGGGACTGCAGTGAATCTGAGGCCAGCCTAGCCACTGTTCAAAGCAATGTCTTAACAATATCAACCACAAACAAAACCAAGTCCCTGAATATAGAACTCCATGTCAGCCTAACTCACTATTAGCTTTGGAGGTTGGGCTAACAAATGAGATCTTCAATGGCTGGGTTTCCAACTGTCCGAAGTGACTCTTTAAAAAGAAACTGCTTGGGGTGAAATGAATTCTGCTATTGTTAGTACCTGCTATTCTTAAATGCCAGAAATTTCCTCAGAGAAGCTACAATCTTTCTGCTGTGGCTGTAAAAGGTGCTCAATCTTTCAAGACTCCTTTCTATTTAAACCTTAAATATAGAGTAGTCCCTTACCCGCAGTTTCTACTTCTGTAGAAACCGATGTCGAAATACTAAATGGAGAATTACAGTAATAAAAAACCCGTAATGTAACCCCCCCCAGTAGCGTAAAGCTGCCTACACCCTATTCCACTCCACCAGCGGCTCCTGCAGCTCTGCTCTACACTGTCCACGGCATGAACAACCTGTGTCCACTGCGCCTCCTCACTCCTTAGTCAGCCAGAGCTGTTGTTATCAGATCGACTGCCACACTACCATAGTGATTACTCTCCCGTGACCTTTGCTCTACTCTTAATTCCTTGAAAACACAGGAGCAGAGATGCTGACAGTAGTTACTCCTGGTAATGTCTTCTGTACCTCATCTACTAGACATATATAGGGAGGGGAGGCGCATACATACATAGTCTTGGGTTTGGTTCCAGGACCCGCCAAGGTACCAAATCCTTGGACAATCAAGAACTATCCTTCTACAAAATGACAGAGCACTGTACGTATCCTACACGATCCTCTTGCATACCACACATCTATGTAAGCAATTATACTGTCTAGGGGATAATAAAGAGAATAAAAATATCCATGAATTCTAATTAAAACAGACTAATTTTAGATTTACGAGAAACTTCTCCCCCTTACGATCATTTTAGGGTTAAAAAAAGGTCACAGCTCCCACCATGCAGCTCTTACCTTCCATACTGGCTCTCCAGTGCTGTTTTTAACATGAGGCACATTGAAGTTCAACATTCGCTTCAGAGCCACTGAAAACCAAAGTTTACAACATCAGCTACCTAGAGCAGGCTTTTGTTTGTTTCCTCACTACAAACAAAATGCATAAACGAATGCTAACAAAACTGACTAACAACATGGCTGAATGCGTAAAGCTAGGCTCAGATCTTGTACAATTTCATCAACAGTCAATTGGCATCCATTAGGAAGAAAAGAAAAGGCACCTGTCCCAAAAGAAGTGGTGAGAAGTGCCCAGGGTCTGGGGTGTAGCTCAGGGGCACAGCTCTTACTCAGACCACATGGGTTTGATCCTTGACACTGTGCGGGCGACGGTGGTGCACACCTTTAACCCGAACACTCAGGGAGAGAGAAGGCGGATCTCTGTGTGTTCCAGGCCAGCCAGCTCTACAGAGCAAATTGTAGGACAGCAGAGCTACACAGAGAAACCCTGTCTTGAAAAACTGAAAATCAAACCAAAGCGAAACTAAAAAACTCCACACACTCCAGAAAAGGCACTTTCTGTCCCTCCTGACAACCCCACACTGCCTTTTACACAAAAGTCAAAAGAAATCGCTTTGACTGTGGGCTTGCGACAGCCTTAATAGCTAACTGCTACTGCTGTCCTCTATTTGGCTGAAAGTAAAGGTAAGAACAATCTTTACGAAGATTGTCTATGGCATGCTTAACTGTTTCATATGGAAACCCATTTCAGTAGGTCTGGTTTTTAGTTACTCAAGAGTATAAGCCAATAAATCCACTGAAAGGTTATACAGCTTAATTAGTTTATAGTCCTAGGGGAAAATGAGACTTCATAATGTACTAGATAATAAATGAAGCTATTCACTTTCAAAAACCAGAGCAGTCATGCTTTATATGTTACAGTGCTATGTGGCTTTTATTGCTTATCTGTTCATTGACCACAGCAGATAAACATTTTCTAAGGAAAATGAAACTACTATCCCTGTGTGTGCATGTATCTGTGTGACTTTTTTTTTCTTTTTTTAGCTATAATCTCATTAAGTCAGTCTCAAGGGGATAATCTTGAACTTCTACTACTCTTGCCTACTCCTCCTAAATACCGGGATACAGGCAGGCACGCACTGCCATACCTCCTAGTTTGTAAACAGTGCTGGAGAGTAACCCTCACTTCCTGTATGCAAGCACCTGAAATTGAGACGGCCAAGTATTCAAGAAAACCAGATGATTTAAGACTGGCTACTCATGGGTGGGCAAGAGATACTCTTCCCCCTCCTCCCGTCCATCAAAGCCTGAGAGAAGTGGAGGTCTTAAGAGTGGGAGGGCTGTCCCTACCTCTCACCAGCAGCAGTAGTCAGGAGAGCTGGTGCAGGAGAATTGTCTGTATTCTGTCAATCAACGTATTTTAATAAAAACGCTGATTGGCCAAGCAGGAAGTATAGGCGGGTCAACCAGATAGGAAGTAGAGGCGGGGCAATGAGAATAGGAGAAGGCTAGGGAGGAGGAAGCTCACTCCGCCATTCCTGCGCAGACCACTGAAGCAGCAACATGTGAGCTGACAACTGAAAAAGGTACCAAGCCATATGGCTAACATAGACAAGAATTATGGGTTACCGTAAGATGTAAGAATTAGTTAATAAGAAGACTGAGCTAATGGGTCAATCAGTTTATAACCTAATGTAGACTCTGTGATTTCTTTGGGACTTGCCGGCTGTGGGGTACCGGGTGGGACAGAAACCCCAATAAGCCGGCTGTCATGTTACAGAGAGTGGGCCCCTGTACCTTACCTGGGCAACACAACAGAGCTGGCCCTATGGGTGCAAGTGTGAGAGAGCCAACCCTGAGGGCATGAGAACTGGCTCCACTCCTAGCTCACTGCTGCAAGAAGTGACTTAGTCTACACAAAACTGGAGAGCTCACCCTGGTGATAAGGACAGAGGAGAACTGGCTGGTGGACGGACCCTACAGCTGCCCAGGTCAAGACCCAGGGTTATTTGGCCCGGCCCAGCATCCACCCCATCTATGACCTGCTGGAGCACGTGAAGGGGCCTGACTCACAGACCCACAGCTGCAGGATTCCCACAACCCAGGGCAAGACTAGGATATCAGAAAAGAGTGCCAGTGAGGGCCAGCATCAACAGCGCCATAGAAAGAAGAGGCCCTGAAACTGACCAATGACTCTTTGCAGTGAACACTTACAAGTTGAGATATATGGACAAAGGGGTTTATGGCATGACTCACTGTGTCACACTGCAGCTTCCATGACCAGGTTTTTAACCCCCCCTTTTAATTTTTTTCCCTTTTTCTCTTAATTTTGCTTTGTGGGGTGGGGGTGCAGGGGTAGAAGATAGATGTAAAGGGATGGGAAATGAAAGGGATCAAGACACATGATATAAAAGACATAAATAAAAGAAAAAATTGGCTGCTTTGAAATCTACTTTGTAAATTTATTTTGAGACAGGGTCTTACTATGTAGCTCTGGTTGCCTTAGAACACACTATGTACACAGGGCTCACAGAGATCAGCCTGCCTCTGCCCCCTGAGTGCTGAGATTAAAGACATGTGCCATCATGCCAGGTTACATTGACTTTTAAAAACATTAGAATTTTAGGTAATACAGAATAATCTGAAATCTAAGATGATATAGGATTCCCCTCTCTATGCTGTGAACATGTTTTATTACCATTGGTCAATAAAGAAGCTGCTTTGGCCAATGGATGGGCAGAACAGAACTAGGTAAGAAAACTAAACTGAATACAGAGTGAAAGAAGGTGGAGTCGGGGGATGCCAAGCAGCTGCGGAAGAAGAAAGATGCCGGAACCTTACTGGTAAGCTACAGCCTTGTGGCGTTACATAGACTACTAGAAAAGGATTAATTTAAGATTAAAGAGCTAGCTAGAAATATGCTTGAGCCATTAATCAAACAGTGTTGTAATTAATATAGCTTCTGTGTGATTATTTGAGTCTGGGTGGCCAGGAACCAAAGCGCAGTCTTGGTCTACAACAAACTATGAATACAGCACTATATAATATACAAACAAATAACCCCAGAGCACAGTTAATAAACACATAAAGGTTGAGATACTTCTCAGCACTAGTAGTGAAAAAAGTGTACTTCAAACAGTGGTTTGGAAACATCAGAAGCTTCCTTAAATACCAAATTTTCTTGGATGCTCAAGTCCCTCACACTTAATTATAAAATTTCTTTGATAATATTTTTTAAAACAAAATGGTATATAGTATTTGCTATATAACATATTAAGGGGACTCCCTTAAGTCATGGTTAGATTAGCTATTAATAAGCAGACCAATGGAAATGACAGGTCATTTTTTTGTACTGCATTAAGGGACAATGACAAGAAAAATGTCTGTACATATTTAGTACAGACAGATTTTACTTATAATAGTTTTGATTTGCAGTTGTCTGAATTCACAGTTGCAGAAACCATGGATAGAGAGCTAAGAAAGCTAGTGTATTTATGTAAATACATAAAGTTTTCTCTTTTTTTTCTGTATGTATTGTGTATTCCTGTGTACATGCACATAAGTGGTGATATTTTGTTTGTGTTTTAGCAAATGAAGTTTGCAGTCAGGCGGTAGTGGCACAAGCCTCTAATCCCAGCATTCAGGAGGCAGAGGCAGAAGCAGGCAGATCTCTGTGAGTTTGAGGCCAACCTGGTCTACAAGAGCTAGTTTCAGGACAGGATCCAAAAGCTACAGAGAAACCCTGTCTCAAAAAAGCAAAAACAAACAAACAAACAAACAAAAAAACAAAGTTTGCCGGTTGTGGTGGTGCACGCCGGTAGGATTTGCTGAAGGAGGCAGAGGCAGGAGGATCACGAGTTCGAGGCCAGCCTGGGCTACACATTTTGCCTCCCTTTCTGCCTCCTCTGCCGCCATGGCGCCTGGGAAAAAGCTTGTGGCGAAGGGGGGCAAAAAAAAAAGAAGCAGGTTTTGAAGTTCACCCTCGATTGCACCCACCCTGTGGAAGATGGGATCAGGGATGCTGCTAATTTCGAGCAATTCCTCCAGGAGAGAATCAAGGTGAACGGCAAAGCTGGGAATCTTGGCGGAGGGGTTGTGACCATCGAACAGAGCAAGAGCAAGATCACTGTCACTTCCGAGGTGCCTTTCTCCAAAAGGTATTTGAAATATCTCACCAAAAAATATTTGAAGAAGAACAATCTCCGAAACTGGCTGCGTGTTGTTGCCAACAGCACAGAGAGCTATGAGCTGCGTTACTTCCAGATTAACCAAGATGAAGAGGAGGAGGAGGAGGATTAAGACACATTGGTCTGGAATGTTTTGTATTAATTCATAAATAAAATTTAGGAACAAAAAAAAAAAAACCAAAGTTTGCATGAAGATCAGAGTGCAAAGCTTGCCACACTAGTCAGTCATACAGGCCAGGCAGTGGTGGCATACACCTTTAATCCCAGCCCTCAGGAGACAGAGGAAGACAGATCTCTGTGAGTTCAAAGCTACTCTTGGCTACAGGACACTAAATCAGTCTAAAAGAGAAACAGAGTCAAGCGGTGGTGACTCACACCATTAATCCCAGCACTTGGGATCACACTCTTTTAATTCTAGCACTAGAGAGGTGGAGATGGGAAGGATATGGTTGGGCAGAGAGAGGGATGGATATAAGGTGGAAGGAGACAGGAGCTCAGGATCCAGTCTGAGGTTTCCTAGTAATAGGATCACTCCTTTCGGTCTGAGGATTCAGTAGAGGAAAGAACTAGTGGCTGGCTGGTCTGTTTCTCTGCTCTTTCAGCATTTACCCCTATATCTGACTCCAGGTTTTTATTTTTAAGGCCAATTAGAATTCACACTACACACATAAGTCATGCCATATAAATGGAGACCACAGGACAATTTGTAGGAGTTGTTTCTCTTCTTCTACTATGTAGGTTCTGGGGATTAAACTCAGGTCATTAGGTTTGGTGGCAAGTGCCTTTACTTGCTAAAACAGCTTGCCAGTCCAACCTATTTTTTTTCTCTGCCAAATGTTGATTCTACAATAATACATATTACCAACAAGTGCTGCCCACTTCAAAGAGTGACAGAGGCTGTGGCATTGCACAAACACACACACATAGCACGGACACAGTGCTCCGGGGTTGACTATGGCCTCAGCAGTGCTTTCCTCTCATAGCCAGGCACTAAAGACACAAGAAAACCCTATTTCTAGGAGAAGCAGTTATACTCTTGATTCAACAGCAGGAAAAACCACAGCCTGGGCTGCCATGTAAGCTGGCACTTGCCATTCGCCAGTTAATAGATGTTCATCCATCTCATCATGATAGGTCAGTCGTGGCAGATAATCTCACATTTGTCTTGGCTCAGTTAGGAAAGATTCTCCAACTCTGAGAATCCAACTCCATGGCTAACTTGTTAAAG
The DNA here is from genome assembly GCF_982192425.1 of Myodes glareolus. NCBI lineage: Eukaryota > Metazoa > Chordata > Mammalia > Rodentia > Cricetidae > Myodes > Myodes glareolus. Next base: position 72,611,542 of record NC_142036.1, read on the forward strand.
ACATTTAGTATGAGATCATACTAAATGCTGTGAAGAAAAATGGGACCACAAAAGGAGGAAAGTGAGGTGGGGATACTTATAAATGGTGATTAGGAAGGTCTCCTTCCAGAGACACACTTTTGAGTAAAGGCCTAAAGGAAGTGAGCCATACAAGTTACTTACCAAGAGGAGACAAACACAAAGGGTGGGAACATCCAGGTAAGGGGTCAAGGAAGGTAACTCAGTGGGCAAAGCAAGCAGAAACTAGGTCATATGTGAAAATAAGACACTATTAGAGTGTTTTAGGCCATGTTTAGTGCCATGTTTAGTGCAGGTGTTATCTGTAAAAGAATGAAAGGGAATAAAGCTGTAAACGCAAAAACTACAGCCAGAAAGTTACTGTGCAAACTCAAGGAGCCTGTGCTGGGGGTCAACAACAGGTACTGGAGTTAGAGAAAAAAGCAATGACTTACAGACAAATCTGAAATGAGTTAAAGTAAAAGAAAAAAGAGACAGACACAGGAGTTTTCCATAAGCAACTCAAAGAACAACGCTTTCATTAACTGATACCAAGTGGCCTGCATTCAGAATAGTCTGTGGAGGTTTGAAGAAAAGTGGCCCTTAGGCTCAGGGATCTGAATACTTGGACACCAGAGAGCGGAACTATATGAAAAACTGGAGGTGTGGCTTTGCTGGATGAAGTCTGTCTCTGGGGTTGGGCCTTGAGGTATCAAAAAGCCCATTCCAAGTGCAGAGGCTTTCTGTTTGTGCTCCATGGGGATCTGGATGTACAACTGGCACCTACTACTCCAGCATATCTGCCTGCATGCCGCCACTCTCCCTGTCATGATGATAATGGACTAAACATCTGAAATTATAAGCAAGACCAAATGAAATGTTTTCTTTATAAGAGATTCCTCAGTTGTGGTGCCTCTTCAAAGCAACAGAACACTGACCAAGATGCCAGCATATATAATAATTAAAATTAAGAGGCCGGAAAAGGTCACAATAACAGAAAAAACCAGTGGATTTGGGCTGTGCAACACTGAGAAGCAAGGAGATAAGAACCTGCAACAGCAACAAGCAACTTATTCTGACTGTTGAACTGAGGAAAGAAAAGAGTAGAAAGTCAGCCGTGAAGCTTTCACAAAGTGGTGGTATTTGAGGTGACAGAGGTATTTCAGGAGGACAAAGCAAGAAACAGGTATACTATTTAACACCTTTGTACCTTAGTTTCTTCATCTGTGAAATTAGAAAACAACAGAAACCACCTAAAACAATAATAAGTTCTCAGTGCACAAACTACTATCTCATCCATCCAAACTGACTACAAACTACTTTGTATCAGAGCATCTTCTACCTAGAATATTTGAGGATTGTTATTCCTAAATATTCCCAATAGCAATCAAGGAAATGTTACTTCTACTGTTGTAACACAAAGGATTTTACTCTTCTGAAAATAAGAAACAATTCACTTAGGGTACAAATTTAGTAACTGATGAAGCATAAGGAATATAGTAAAAATGTGGACTCGTGCTGCAGTGAAATTCATTTCCACTGAAAGACAAAATGTTTTACAGTGTCTGCATATTAAAATGTACTGTTATATAAATTCAACTTTTAAAAGGCTTCCTTTATTCAGGACAGTTTTGCTGTTGGGGAGTAAGATCTTATTCATTTAGTTTTATTAAGCTCTTGGACCCAAAGTGCTAAGAAAACCTGGGCTTCTATTTCTTTGCAAATAAGATGAATTCTCAAGCACTGATCAAACAATATTTGGACTTTCCCATATTTAAGTTATGCCTTACTGTGTCTCACAGGTTTTACTAAATTATCTACTGAGAAATGTAAAGCACATTTCAGTATGCTACATTCAAATCTATTAAGTTTTATTTTATTTTTCTTTTTTTTTAAGGCAAGGGAATCAGGTACAGTTCTGGAATGTTGTACTGATTGTAACCAAGTATTTTTCATACAAATGAGCATAATTTCAAGAGAATTAAATAGATGGCTCGTGGCCTTTCTATTCTCTTTGGCATAAGGCTTCTTCACAAGTAATATAGATAAATCAAATATAACATAACTGTAGTATATATAGTTAAATTTACAAATCATTACTTGGGAGGCCAATATGCAATTATCAAGTTACTAGAGTTGTTTACAGAAAATAAGGAAAAGTTAGGAGTATCTCATATTAAAAAAGAAGCCAAGCGAAGTGATATGTACCTTTACATTTTCTGAATTAAGTGGAAGCTGTACAAATGAGCTTCACTTAAGATACAATTATTATAGCACTTTGAGAACAACTGAAACAGGCGCTGCTAATTTGACAGTCTCCACTCCCTTCCAGTAAGCTGCAGAAGGAAGTCATTATAAATTTTCCTTCAGGTTCTCCCGAGACTGGTACAAAGAACATGGCATAAAGTAAGGAGCTCTGAGAAGAATACTCAGATTTTGTAATTGCGGCGCAAATGTCAGTTTTAAAAAAACATCAGACCTGAAAGCGAAAACCAAGCCATCCTGGGAGACTTGAACTATGAATAGACACGAATCTAGAGTCCTCGTTAAATGACAATGTAGGAAAGGAAATACCAGCAGCCAGCCCTTGCTAGGAAGGCCTCCTGAAGCTCAGGATTGCAGCGATCAGCCCACTGAAGCCGCTCGGTACCACAGGAAAGGCTGTAAAACTGAAGTCATTTCTTCCTTTCACTTCAAAGTGGAGCAGCTCAAGAAGCTCAACTCCGAGCCGCACGAACAACCAGCGAAGGCGAACAAGACACAGGTCGCTGCTTTGCTCAGGTCCAAGCTGCAGAGAAGGAAATAACGAGTACCTGTTTGCCTCTCCCGAATGCTAGCCGTGGACGCCATCTTGCTTCCCAACATCCACTGCCCGGCTGGCACTGGGAGCCCGAAGATGACGTGGCACACCCTCCCGCCCCGGAAGCAGAATCAGGGGGCGGGACCGAAGAATCGACCCGCCTCCTCCGTCCCAGATCTCGCCCTTCACCCCAGCCATCGGTGCTTCGATCTCCCAGCAGCGTTCCCGACCAATCGGGCCGAGGCTCCGGACGTTCCCTTCTCTAGGCGGGGGCGTGTGCGCGGGGCCAGCAGAGAGACTGTTGCCGCGCTTTCGCTGGGGTTTAAAACCTCGTAAAACTTACACGACTAACTGAAACGCTGGATACCCATTACAGCAGAAATGTCCTTTCCCAATTTCTATGTCAACAAAAACTTTTCTACAAACACTGCAAAATTCTCAGTCCCATTTCTACAGCATAACGACCTAGCTTTATGGTTTTGGTCGGCTAGGCTATAAAATCACCTTGGAGTCAAATTACAGAATTTCTTCCTTTTAGTGCAAATTAAAAACCACCACCAGGGCTGGAGAGATGGCTCAACCATTAAAGGTTAGAGTCACAATAAAAATAAAAACCACCACCACCATGATTCTGGTGGTACATTTTAAACTCTGTGAGTATGAAATAAATCCCATATCGGTCATCTATATATAATAATTTTATTGTCATAAATATATACAATGACAACTTATTACAAATTCAATGAACTCACTGATGACATTTCATTAAGGGGTTAATTCTGAGCAATCAGATTGAGATAAAAATCAAATCTTCAATAATTTGGCCTTCAAGATTACATTAAGTAAATTTTTTCCTAATTTTTTAAAGTCAAGATTACATTTTACAACAAAAAACATGCGCTTTATTGGAAAGAAAGATTTATTTTAATAAGATGAAAACAGGCTATTTTATATTTTAATCCACAGGAAATACCTTAACCTAGAATCAGGTTTCTGCAGGAATTACATTATCTTTTACTTTATGGCTGACACATGCATTAAGAAATCAAATAGAATGTTTACTGGGGTTTTCTTCAGTGTCATCACTAATATTTTAAAGAGATCTTCAACAACCTAGCTTGTAATGTAAAATTAACAGTTTCTGCCTTGAGGGAAGTATTCTGGATTCTAGTATCCACGAACTATGAAGCAGAATGGCTTTTCCACATTCCAGTGAGTTCAATTTTAGTCACATGAGCATTCCCACTTTTAAATAAATTTACAATTTAATCATTTAAGTTCCACCACAAACTCCTTCTAAGACTAAAAGGCACATTACATAAAATACCAAGACAATGCTAACATTCATAGTGTTTCTGTCAAAGTGTGTAGTGGGGGAATGAACTGACAGCAAAACACACCCCACAGAAGAGTAACTACATAAAAAAATTCTTGCAAAGCTAATACCAATATTTTATCTTCGCTTTAAACTTATCTTGCATGATTACAATCAGAGTAAAAACCAAAGTTTCAGAGTGTTAATTTGCTAACTGTATATATGACTCCAATTTTTTGGCTTAAATAATTAAATATTAGGTGATAGTTTTATCATAGAATAGCACAAAACAATTATTTCTTAAGAGTTCCAAGATCTCTCAAAGTTGGAGAATAAAAGATCTTGGATTTTACCCACTTTAATGAGATCATTAACCTTGTAAGTGGACTATTAGGTTAAGAAACTAGTGGGAGAAGGGGAGGGGGCAAGTATGAGGAAATAAGGAAAAAAAGTGACCCAAATTTATTACATACATGTATAGATATGTCATGATAAACATTGCTTTGTACTATCACATGCTAATAAAAAAAGAAAAACTGAGCTGGGCAGTGGTGGCACACGCCCTTAATCCTAGCACTGGGGAGGGAGAGGCAAGCAGATCTCTGTGATTTCAAGGATAGTCTACAGAGTGAGTTCCAGGACAGGTTCCAAAGGTACACAGAAAAACTCTTGTTTTGAAAAACCAGCAAAGAAAAATGAGAAATGAGTTATAAAAGAGAGTTGAGTACTTATTAGATTCTTGACACAGCTGAGACATCAAAGGAAAGGACTCTCAATTGACAACATGCTCCATAAGACCAGGCAGTGGGCAAGCCTGCAGGGCATCTTAGTGATTGGTGGGTGAGGGCCCAGCCCTTGGTGCTTGGTGCCACCCCTGGGCTGGAGGTCTTAGGTTATGAGAGAAAGCAAATAGGCAAGTCATGGAGAGCAAGCCTGGGAGCAACTTGGGTACCCATGGTCTCTGAATCAGCTCCTGCCTCCAGGTTCCTACTTTTACCTGTAGGCAGCCCAAAGCTCCATACCCCAACACAACACTATATGAGGGTTGCTAGCCTAATTACTATTCTAGGAAAAATATTAACTCAAACTACAAGTCAGAAAATAGCATTTAAGTTATATGGATTTAACAGCCTTAAAAACATCGTGAGAACAGAGTAGGTTAAGATGTAAAGATCTCATTTCTCAACACACTTGGAATGAAAGCTGCCTGCTGAGGTGAGGTTTGAACTATCTGATGATGGATCACCAAATTACTTCTGAAAATCTAGCAAAATGTAACACGAAATAAAGAAATGCCTGAAGGCTAAATGCTCGTTTTAAAAAAAGAAAGGAACTTTATTAGTTCTGTTAAGTACAACTTGAAGGGTTCTGATGCAACAAACAAAAACGACACTGTGATTACAGTTGGGTTTTTCCTTTGGCATTAAGATCCTGTTATTTACGGGTGTTTCCCCGGGGTTAACAGTACATGACCAAGAGCAGACACCTGCTTTGTGTATCAAGAAAAACTTGATTTTTTTTTTAACATCTCATAATTTTTTGGACCGAAACTTGGGGCTTTGTCTTCCCTATTCTCGCTAATAGGACACTAGATCTGCAAGGCCACAGATATAAAGATGTTACTATGAGGGGTTCCTCTGCTTATTTTATTGTCAAGGCAGGGTCTCATGTAGCCAAGAATGGTCCTGAACTTGCTCTGTCGTCACTCCTGATCGTCCTGCCTCAGCCTCCTAAGAGCATGGATTACAGGTATGTGACATGATACTTTGCTAGAGACTATCTACACCTTGAACTGATTTAATCACATGATTCCCTGTTGCTCGTGGCAGCATTCATACAGTCAAAAGATAACACTGGGACATTGGTGTACACATGACCCCAGCACTGAACTGACTAAGGCATGAGGGCTGCAAATTTATAATAGGCGGGGCTCTATAGACAGACCCTATCACAAAGCAATAAAAGATTGAAAAATAAATAGTTTATAAAGAATATACAAAATACATTACTTATTATCTATGTGGCAAAATTAGAGTGTTTTTTTTAACTATTTGTAGTTTTAAATTATAATTTATTCATTGCTTATACAATGTATCATTTGAAAGCAAAGAAGGTAACTATGGATCGCTGTGGTGAGATCTTCCCAGTCAGAAGACAATCTTGATAATAAATAGCTGTAATCTAGGCAAACCTGACAGCCAAGAGATTATTAAGACATGAGACATACAGAATGAGATGTACATCCTACTACCGTACAAGGAAGTACAATGAAGACACAGCAGCAGTGCTTGTAAGCCTACAGAGCACCCATAGACACGAGTTATTTATCTAGCTCTGCTTCTTATACAGGACCTTCAATTAGTCCTTATTTACTTGTTGTATTGTTTACATAATACAAACTAATACAAAAACATCCAAAACTTAAATCCTAGAAAAGCATATCCATAGCTCTGATTTATGAGATGATGTTCTAACTTTTCTACTTAATGCTTTATAATATAGAAATATGACAGCCTTTCTACATAATCAATTCCAGGAAAACAAGGACAACGTAGAGAAAAACAAATAACATAAAACAAACAAAACAGACAAATAAAAAACTGAAAACCCCAAAAGCTGTGTCATTCTATAAAGGTGAATTCTAATTGAAAAAGCGAGGGAACAGGCTTTTCTTATACCATGCTAATATAGCCGAGCACCTGTACAGTAGAATAGTTTGCACAACCATTCGAAAAAGATTCATATTCAAGTTATGAAGAAAGCATAATCATAGGAAGCTATCACTAGATACAACTAGAATATCTTGACCAAACCCTCAGTGGTTCAGAAGCCAAAACATCCCTTTATAAGAGTCATAAATTTTAGTGAGCCAAGAAGCTGGCCAGAATGTTCAAAAGCGATGATTAATAGCAAAAACTTTATCAATAGCAGCCTTTAAAGAAGCATCTCTTCATTAGAAGAAACAGTTAATGTCCAAGGTAGTGAGCGAGACTTTTCTTCCTTTTCTAGTCTTAGAGTGTCTCTTATGGCAAAATCCATATTTTCTTGAAACTCTTGAAATGTGTTGGTGATCGGCAGAGCTAAACAGTTATTACATTTGTTTCCAACAGGAAAATCCACGTGGAGACATTCAATTGAAGGAGGGGGTTTAAATCCAGCAGGTGGAACAGAACTACATCCGGTTGCAAAAATAAGAATGTCTTTCATTGTAGTTGTAGATTTACCATCTGAAAAGTTAGCAATTAAAGAGAAAAGAAAATTAAATCTACAAAACATATTATTGTCGGTCAGACACTTTCTCAGCCAGACTGTGAGGACTGGCAGTAACAGATTCCTGCATCCACCAAGGACAAACATGCTAAGCAGTACAGTCAGCAAGCAAATCTCAGTGTAGGATTCAAAGGAAAATCAATCAGACCACCCATTTATGTAATAATTAATATACAAGGTTAACAGATGCTGAAGCAAACACTATATGGTCAAAACCAAATATTTAAAGAAACTTACAACTTGAAAGTTAAAATTCCCTTTAAAAAATGTCACTTAATGCTTTGACAAATACTAACAGTGCGGTGAATGAAGCAGAGAGCTTATCGTCACCAGTCTGACTGTAAACTGGGAAGACTGAGCAGAGAGTTTATCATCACCAGTCTGACTGTAAACTGGGAAGACTGAGCAGAGAGTTTATCATCACCAGTCTGACTGTAAACTGGGAAGACTGAGCAGAGAGTTTATCATCACCAGTCTGACTGTAAACTGGGAAGACTGAGCAGAGAGTTTATCATCACCAGTCTGACTGTAAACTGGGAAGACTGAGCAGAGAGTTTATCATCACCAGTCTGACTGTAAACTGGGAAGACTGAGCAGAGAGTTTATCATCACCAGTCTGACTGTAAACTGGGAAGACTGAGCAGAGAGTTTATCATCACCAGTCTGACTGTAAGCTGAAAAGACTGAGCAGAGATCTCTAAGCTGTTCTTTGCTGTTACAATCTCCCGTACTTGAAGGTTTTCTGCTTATTTTTTTTTAAGAAAATCACTTTCCATCTTAAAGTATATACACACATGTATGATATACATGTACGGGATAATTTGTTTCCTTTGCAAGCACAAATAACAGTTTAAGTCTTCTTAATGGCAAGAGCAAAACCCTAATAAACATGTTGAAAAGAATTCACATACCCTCTACAGCCTGTAAATAACTGTTCCAGAACCTCAAGGTCTGTCCATCGGGTAATCCATGGACTGTAAAAAGATCACTAAGGGTTTTCGCAGAGAGATTCTCAGGTTTATGACAGAGAATTTTATGAAATACGTCTGGGTAAGTTTGAATCTTCTCTAAAACACCAAGTGTTTTCAGACCCTGTTTAAAACTGGAGAAAAGAAATAATGAGCAAACATATATACATACAAGTTTTATAATAAATTTATCTGGCATTTTATAAACTGGTAAAAAAACAAAACAGTCCCACAAAAACTACTGCATGCATTTAGATATAAGATAAACTACTAGAATATACTTCCTCATCAAGAAAAAATGCACTAATGATTATTTTAAATCACTATCTTAAAAACTGCATTTTATTCAAAGTGATAAATACTATCTAGCATAGTTTGACAAACTGCTCCTTTATAATATGGTTGTTAAATGAAAATCTTAGGAGTAATTCCCTGTACATAGGGGAGGCTCAGATATCTGCAAAATGGTGACTCTTGACATTGCTCTTGGTTGCCTACCCAACTATATGGTAAAATCTTACTGATAAAGGGACCCTGAACCTTGTCTCTCTGTCTCTCTCTCTGTCTCTCTCTGTCTCTCTCTGTCTCTCTCTCTCACACACACACACACATACTTTGCTTAGGATGCCTGAGGACCTAGGGTGGATCACGAGAACTATAAAATTTTAAGAATTGCCCTTATTTCTCCACTTTTCAAAGACATCTTGTTTTATACAAGATGTATAGATTTTAAAATTGTACTCAGTAGGAACAAAGACCAAAAACCTATCTTAGCGAGGACCAGAAGCCTATGATCACTTTGATCTGGACACTATCTGACTATTCTATTACAAAGGTTTTCTCCCTTTCCAATCAGAGCAGCAACACTCTTCCTGTGCTCTTCCTCCAGTCCTTGCTCTGCACTTGAATGTGAGAACTGCTTTACCTTCAGCATTTCCACCGAGCTTGGGCAGTAGACACATCAATAAAAAGCTATGGCTCATTTCCTTATAACTGGCATGATATATCTTATAAATTCCAAGCTGTTAATTTGCAGTCAACATAAAAATGCCAAAGAAAAAACAGAAAAAAACCAAAACACCAAGCTGGGACAAGAAGGAAGTTTAGATATTTTCAAAATACATTTATAATAAATGGCACCACAGCAAAGGTAAACTCAAGTCTGGACCAACACCTTTCCAGAACCCCAGCATGGTGGGTGCAGAAAGGGGAAACACTGCAATCAGGGCCGTTCATGTCCTGTTGTCTTGGGACTGGATAAGGAAAGCATAGGATAAGGTAGTTTCTGAAACCACAAATGACTGACAAGATATCTTCAAGGACAGGATGTCAGTTAGAAGCATCTAGACCTTGTTCAATTTTATGATCCTGCTCCCTAGCTCCTTATCTGACTATTTTCAGGGTATCTGTTCAAATTCTGTTATCACAGTACATTTCTGGAGCTGAGATCAGGTCATCCCCCCATATATGTGTGTGTGTGTGTGTGTGTGTGTGTGTGTGTATACCCAGGTGCAAAGGACCTGGGTTTGGTCCCTAGCACTCATGACTTCAAATCCTTTTCTGACCTCTGTGGGCTCTTGTACACAAATGGTGCACAAAGGTACCCTCAGGAACATCCATATAAATATTTTTATGGGGGTGGGTGGAGACGGAAACAGGAGGGATTAGGTGAGGGGGGAGTTGGAGAGAGAATACTGGGAGAGACGATTGAAATTGGGGTGCATTTAGAAGTGCCATAGAACTGAAGTCTACAAAGGTCACGCTAGAAGACACTAGTAACTTGGGTATGCAGCCTGAACCTGCACCTGCAGTGACCAGGCGAGGCTCCAGGCGGGAGACTGAAACCCCAACCCAGGCACAAAACCTGTTGCCTGCAATTGCCCTGCCTGCAAAAAGTGTGGGGATAAAAGTGGCACAGAAGTTTTACAAGTAGCCACCAAAGAATGGTCCACCTGGAGACCTACACCGGGATTGGGAGCCCCCACCCTCACCCCTGACACTACCTGGAGGACCAGGAACCAGAGGCTGAACCGCCCAGTGGCCTAGGACAGAGCAAAACAAGACTGGAAAAAAGTCAATGATTCCTAAGGCTTTTCTACTTTCGACACACAGACCAGAGTCTAGGAAAATTGTCACAGAGGGTTCATCCAGCAACTGACAGGAGCTCAAGCAGAGACCCACAGCCAGATGTTAGGCAGAGTTCAGGCAATCCTGTGAGACTCACAAAAATCAACTAATCAGGATTCACAGGGGCTCACAGAGACTGAATCAGGAAGCCTGAATAGGTCTGGGCAAGGTCCTCTGCAAACATTTTATAGTTGTGTAGCTTGGTGCTCTTGTGGGACTCCTAACAGTGGGAGTGGGCTGTCTCTGACTCCTTTGCCTGCTTTTGGGACCCTTTCCCCCCTACTAAGTTGTGACATCCACCTTCATATGAGGTGTGTACCCAGTCTTATTGTTACTTGTTATGTTGTGCTTGGTTGTTATCTGCGAGAGGACTGCTCCTTTATGAAGGGAAGAGGAGTAGAAGATCTAGGGGAGAGGGAAGGTGGGGAGGGGCAGAGAGGAGAGAAGTGAAGTCAGGACACAAAAGGGAAGAACAAATACAAAAGGAATTCTGGTCAGGTGTAGAAGCAGATTTCCTTAAACGTTAGCAGAGGCAGGGGGATCTGAGTTTGAGAGCAGTCTACACACACAACATAACAAGTAAAGATTCTATCTGAAAAAGGAGGAGGTTGGGGAGAGCTTGCAAACTCTCAAGTTTTTGAAAGTACAAAGGATTTCAAGAATAATGCTCTGAAAAGTGAGTTAGCGAGATGGTTCTTCCAGAGAACCAGGCTTAATTCCCAGTACACACAGGGCAGCAGACTACAAGTGTCTGAAACTTCATTCCCTCCTCTGGCTTCTGTGGGCACCAGACATACATGCAGGCAAACACCCATATACGGTGTATGTGTGTGTGTGTGTGTGTGTGTAAAAACCCTTAGAAAGAGCAAGAATCAGCTCAGTATTTCAATCAAAGAATGGCTAGTACTATGTTACCAGAAGATGACGGGGTCCAACCGTTATCACGGGGATGAGTAGAGAGAGCAGTTCAAGTGGTGACAGTCAGTTCCCATTAGAAAACTGTATCTAATTCAAGTGCTGATTGTTTCTCACTGAAGAACGCATTCGTGCAGTTCTGGACAGAATTAGAGTGGAACTTTTGCTGGGAGGCTAAGCTTTATAGAGTGTCATTTTAAATAGCATTAACATTCTCTGAAATTAAAAATTTATGTTTATTACCAAAAACCACTTTAAATTTAATTTTATAGAATCTTTAACATAGAAAGCACTTACCTCTTCAAGGGTTCTTGGACTCTTTTAATGACATGGTAGAAAAGGATGTCTTTTACCAACATGTATTTATCACTTAATGTTGTTATAAGTCGTAAGCATCCAATACACTCTAGGTAGCTATAGCATTCGTTTATTGCTGACTTCAAGCTGCTCATATCGGCTGCAGCATTTATCTGTAACACAGGAGAAGAAGCATGATGGACTCACTTTACCCATTTATTCTGAATGAGACCAAATTAAAATGATACATATTCTATATTTCAGTTTTAAAAATGGGTACGTGTGTGGGTTTGTGTTTGTAAATACTGGTGCTGATGGGGATCTGGAGTTTAAAGTGGTTGTGACTTGCCTGCCATGGATGTTGGGAATTAATCTGGATCTACTGCTAAAAAACAGCACCATGTCTTTTTATGTGTCTTTAGAGACAATGTCTAACTAGAGACCTTGGCTAAACTAGAATTCTCTATGCAGAGCAGGCTGATCATGACTGCAGGATGTGCCCGCCTCTGCCTCCCAAGAGCTGGAACTGAAGGTGTGCATCTCCAGACCACAGCCTGCACTCATAACTACTGGACCATCTCTCCAGTCCTGTACTCAACTCTTACGGACAAAAGGGTGGAATAAAATTATGCCCAGAAATAACTTAAAGAAGTCCTTTTCCACCCTGGAAACCACATGATAGAAAGAGAGGGAAAAAAAAAAAGTCAACACCCACAGGTTGCATTCTGACATCCACATGTGCACTATGGCATGAACACATGCCACAACCAACAAATACTACAGGCTATAACGTGCTATTTCCTACTCTAAAACCGAGAAAGCAGATTTTAAACATGTATCTATGCATTCTTATACATACCCTAAACATTGTCAAACTGTATGGCATTAATGCTCATCTTCTGTGCTTTTTCTACAACTTAAATTAAGAGATTAAGATATTATTAATTCAGCATTCTGCCTTCAATTGATAAAACAGTTCAGCACACATAGTATTTAATAACTAAATGAATGAGAAAACAGGATATAGTCAAAATGGAACTTTTGAAATTATCAGCAGAAGTATTAGAAAACAAATCTGAGTTTGATATAGTCTCACTAGAAATAATATAAGTTAGATATGCCACTTTTATATACTAATAACTAGGATATACTTGGGAAAATATAATAAGAATGAAAATGCTCCCTTTTCTTATAAATAAGTCTTTGAGAAAAATTTGAGAAAAATGCAAAGAAAATCTTTGGACTGGGGCAAGTCATTAGCTTTTGTCTCATAAAAGATATATTAGTTTGCTGGCAAGATGGTTCAGCAGGTAAAATCTTTTGCTATACAAGGATAAAGACGTGAATTCCACCCCTGAGTCCCAGGATACAGGGAGAAAACTGACTCCTGAAAGCTGTATCGACTTCTTAACTGCAAATGTGTGCCATGACAGGCACAACATACACATATATGTAAAAATATAAACATGCTGGGCTTAACAAACTCACTCTAAAATTTACAAAGGGTGGGTATAGCAGTAAGGAGCACTTGCTGCTGTTTCAGGGTGCGAGTTCTGCTGCCAGCGCCCACACTGGGTGGCACACACACAGCCTCGGGGGTCAGATGTCCTTTTTGGGCTGCTGCAGGTACCTTCTAGCATGTGTGCACACCCATACACAGATGCACACATATAAAAATAAAAGGAAACCTTTGGAAAAAATACACACGTGATTTTAACAAGGTCTGGTTGGCACATACCTATCTGCAATCCCATCACTTGGGAGGCTGAGGAAAACATTAAGAGGCCAAACCAGCCTGGGCTACAGAGAACCTAGATCAACAATAAATCCCCAAAAGGGCTCTAGTGTCAGATGACTACTACGGCGATGGCTAGGGCATCAACGTTTCTGTACTGAACATGAAAGGATTCTCTGCCTCTCAAGTGAGACATTCAATGTTAAATGAGTTGGACACCACGTGGCGGGCAAATGGAACTGCATCTCCTTTTAAAATGCTATGTTCGAGGGCCACTAGACATGCCAGCACTCCTTCAGTTCTGACAGTCGGGAAAGCAGAGACAGGTGGGTCTCTGATTTTGAGGCCAGCCTATTATACGTAGTGAGTTCCAAGTCATCAAGGGCTGTCGACTAAGATCAAAACTACAAGGAAAAAAAACAAACACTCACTCTATCACTTCAGTTCCTTTAGAGAATCATAGGATCTCTCCTCATCACATACACGAGGAATGACAAACTGGTCAGACAAACCCTTATCCTCAGGTCTCCCCTTAATCTGTTTTCAGGATGCATTATGGAAGTTGCCTGACTATCTGTCCAGTCTTGGCCTCTCTGACTGTAAATCTATGTAACATTAAATAACATGGAACCTATCACAATGTCCATCTCTATCTATCTGACTCTTACCTTTCTTTTTTGTTACAAGACAGGATCTAAAATTGTAGCTCTTAAAATTGAACTCTTAAAGGGTGAGATTTGTATAGACTGTTCAACCATGCAGAGGTCAGACTAGTTTCTGATTTGGTTCTGAGCATTTTGGGTAAACATAACAGAACCATCACTTATATTAAAATGCAGCTAGAATATAAATTATAGTTTAATAAGCAGATTTTTTTTTTACCTTGAAAATAACCTGTGTCACTTCAAAGTCTGAAACATCATCAAAAATTGGTAGGGTATTTTCTGGTCCATAAACAAGACAGTTGAACAAAGTCTCAGAAAAGAAACCGGGAGAAGGACCACCATGAACTAAGGAAATGGCAAGCATTTTGCCAGCTTCATAGTAAAGATTTTCTTTCAGAGCTGTAAATACAGATAAAATATAACTCAATAAATTAAAAAAAACCCATCATTTAAAATGAAGACATATATAAAAGCTAAAAATTAATTTAAAAATCTAAGCACTTGTAAAATAACCATAAGAAGCTACCATCCTGCATAAGGACCTCCTCTAGAACTTTGTTGAATAGCTTCACCCTGGATATAGACAACCAATTACAGAACAAAAGGTAAATCTACGGGAAAGTAAGCTACCTATAACCAGGGGTTGCAGTGATGGCTCAGCAGTTAAGACACTTCCAGAGGACACGACTTTACTTTCAGCACACACATGGTGTAACTCCAATTCCACGGGACCTGGCATCCTTTTCTGACCTTTGAAGGCACCAGACACAAGTGGTATACACACATACATTCAAGCAAAATACTCATTCACATGAAATAAGAATACAATCTTTAAAAAAATGACTGTAGTTAATTGTATCACAATAAATGTAAATCCTCGGGCTTACTTTTGTCTGTCATTAAATCTATACATAGTTGGGTTCTGCTATATTAGAAAATTCTCAAATTTGAATTAGTTTAAAATTATAGCTATTAGCTGCATGAAACTAGAATAAACTACAGTACAAAGCATCCCTTACTCGTGGCTATCCAGTTAACAGCATTTTTAATTTTGAGACATAATGTTGCAATCACTAACAGTTTACATATTCTTGCTCAAATACATCATCTGATCAGATCAATTCATATATATGGTATTAGGGAATCAAAGGATATGAACATTTTTAAGGGTGTTGATATGTATTAATTATCTTACAAGAAGGAAGATTTACTCCCATATCACACAGTCACAGCATTAAGTGCCTTTTAAAAAGGTCATTCACAATGTGTTAGTAACTATGATGGGTAAGAAAGATATAGGCTAGTTTATACTTTAATAGTTCTTCAAAACAATCTATTAATAACTAACATTTAAACTGTATTTTTTGACAATAATCTTATTTGTAGCTCCAGTCTACAGCTGAAAAAGGACCTACATGCACAGAGAGTAATGATATGAAAGCTGCTAGGCTGCTGTATGCAGACTTGAGAAAGGGCGTAGAGCCGCCACTTCTGTGCTTTACGCTGTGCCAAAGCCACCTTCAGAGTTAACAGAACTACTTAGGAGGGTGTGAGGGACGGCACAGAACTAAATTTCCACTATAAATAGAAAAGATAATTATGCTTAGTCAATGATAAAGGAAGAAACTGAAATGTAATAAATCTTACTCCTTTTCAATTTCCTTGTTGTAGAAAAAACTCTTAAGAACACTGAACTGTTGTTTTCAAGTGTTTATTTCAACCAAAATACATCTTTACCAACAGCAAAGGCAGAAAGGAACACAAGAAATATTTTAAAAAAGACTTTAATCGCAGCATTCTGGAGGCAGAGGCAGCCAGATCTCTGTGATGAGTTCGAGGCCCAGACATGTCTACAGAGGAGTTCCAGGGCTACACAGAGAAACCCTGTCTCAAAACAAAATGAAAAATCAAAGCAAAACAAAACAAAACAAAACAACAACAAGGGGGAGAAACCTTATATACAAAAGAGTTAATCCCAAGGTAACAGTCCAACACTTGCTTTGCGTTTCCAAGCCTCTCAGTGCATAAAAAAAAAATCAAAGTTACACATGAATAATAAAACAAATTAAACACAAATTCCATGATGTAAACACACACACCACACAGTGCTTAATTAAAAGAACAAAGGCTAGGTGTGGTGGCACACACCTTTAATTCCAACACTATGGAGGCAGAGGCAGGCCGATCTCTATGTTTGAGACCAGTCTGGTCTACAGAGAGTGCAGAACATCCAAGGCTACATTAAGGACCCTTGTCTCAAAAAACCAAAATGTACAGGAAGACTCCAAATACTTACCCATTTCATCTGCGGACACTAATCAAATGATATTCAAGAGATAAAGTTTAAGATAGTTATGAAATCATTAAACAGATTGCCTAATAAAGATAAAAGAATTACTTTCTTAAATATGTGCTGTCTACGTGTGTGCACAGAGTAAAGGATGCCCAAAGAGGGCATAGGTGCTGGACCACCTGAAGCAGGACTTTCAGGTAGTTACGATCTGCTTGATGTGGGTGCTGGAAATGCACTCAGGTCCTTTGCAAGCAAAGCAAGCATTCTTAACCACTGAGCCATTTCTCCAATCACAGAAATTCTGAAATCT
This sequence comes from Myodes glareolus, assembly GCF_982192425.1. Taxonomy (NCBI): domain Eukaryota; kingdom Metazoa; phylum Chordata; class Mammalia; order Rodentia; family Cricetidae; genus Myodes; species Myodes glareolus. Next base: position 72,628,234 of record NC_142036.1, read on the forward strand.
TTATTTAAAAAAAATATCAAATTCTCATTCATCAACAAATGGATGATTATTCCAGATATACCTAAAGAATCATAATGAAAACCAACTCTCTGGTTTTGGCTATACATGCTATCTTCAGTATGTATAATAATAAAAATAATTACCTTGAGAATTGAGAGCCAAGTTCTTGGACAAAGACCCTTCAAACAAAGATGAAATCTCAAGATGCTCCATTAAGTGACTCAGAAATTCCTGCGTTGATACAGGATGCTCTCTTAGAAATTTTTCATTTTCACTAACATATATTACTTCAATGGTATATGAAGGGTTAAACTTCTGACTACGGAACTGTTCTAAGGCACTCCTCCACACATTGGCTTTGTTGATCCATAATCTCTTAGTTTTCTTTTTAATTTGGAAACCTAACTCTTCCAATATTGTTGAAATGTCTCTCTTAAACTTGCTGCCTTGCCTAGAAAACACAAATTTGAATAAAGAACATTACTTTAAAGCAGTTTCTGTGAAGCAACAGATAGACAACATTACAGTTGCTGTTCTTTTTGTTTGTTTATTCTGTTTTTAAGTTCAAAGAGATAGTCTCTTGATGATACTGGAACCAAATCCAAAAACGTTAATCTGATTATCTACTTTTAAATTCCATTAATCTATTCATCTACCAATTTATAATCATTTGCAAGAATACTGAAGATTGAATGTCTAATTCGGTGGACTCTAGTTTAAGGGTATGAAGTTCAAATTCTTACTTCCTGGCCAATAGCTAGAACAACTCGATTGCAGCAATAATGTATTTTCCATAGTGCAGCTATAACAAATAACATAGCAAAAATTATCAACAGAACTCACACTCCCTTATGTATCTTTTAGTCTAGACCATCTAGACCACAGCATCATCTCTGAACTAATTAAAATGCAAATGCTTGAGCGCCAAGGCAAGTCTGCACAATCAGAACCTCTGTGGGTTAGCATGCATGTGAAGTCTGTACAAATAGAAGCTCTGTGGGTTAGCATGCATGTGAAGTCTGCACAGTCAGAACCTCTGTGGGTTAGCGAGCACGTGAAGTCTGCACAATCAGAACCTCTGTGGGTTAGCGTGCATGTGAAGTCTGCACAGTCAGAACCTCTGTGGGTTAGCATGCATGTGAAGTCTGTACAATCAGAACCTCTGTGGGTTAGCATGCATGAGAAGTCTGTACAAATAGAAGCTCTGTGGGTTAGCATGCATGTGAAGTCTGTACAAATAGAAGCTCTGTGGGTTAGCGTGCATGTGAATTCTGTACAATCAGAAGCTCTGTGGGTTAGCGTGCATGTGAACTCTGTACAATCAGAAGCTCTGTGGGTTAGCGTGCATGTGAACTCTGTACAATCAGAAGCTCTGTGGGTTAGTGTGCATGTGAACTCTCTACAATCAGAAGCTCTGTGGGTTACTGTGCATGTGAAGCACACAAGTTATGTTCTCCATCTGCAGGGGAACTAATAAACTCAGTGTGCACGGATCATCTAACACTGTCCTGCTCACACACTGCAGCTGATTCCTTGATCCTTGGGAATGTCAATGCTGCTCCTCAAGCCATGACTGGACATTGGAACAGAAACAAGCAATCAATGATCTCTAACACAACATCTTTGCAAATCTAAATATTAAAATTATTTTCAAACTATATGAATACAACACAATCTTTTACATTTAAAAGTAACAAATTATTACAAAGAGTTTTTCAGCTGAATTAGCAAAGAGAAATTATTGGCTTGAGAACCGTGACATTAACTATGTATGAAGTAAACAATGGCTATACCATCAAGAAACCAACCTTTGTGTTAAACAGGACTTTTTTATAGAGGGACGCTGTGTGCTTAATAACGGAACGTCTTGCTTTAATCTGAAATCAAATAATGTTGTAAAGATATTTTCCAGTTTATATCTTTAAAATTAATTTATAGTATGAAGTATAAAATAAAAAAATTACTAAAATTGATTAACGTAGCCTGCTACCTTGCTTTCTGTTTTTCCTCCCCCACTCCCTCCTCCCTTCCTTTATGATATGGGTTCTCATGTATCCCAGGATGGTCTCAAATTCATTATGTAGCTGAGACCACTGGTATGTGATCATGCCGAGGTATTCTGTTTCCTCCCACCTGACTTCATCCATCCCATGTTGGGTCCTACAGTTTGAAAAATCATTTTTCTGGGCTGGAGAGATGGCTCAGAGGTTAAGAGCATTGCCTGCTCTTCCTGAGGTCCTGAGTTCAATTCCCAGCAACCACATGGTGGCTCACAACCATCTGTAATGAGATCTGGTGCCCTCTTCTGGCCTGCGGGCATACATGGAGACTGAACATGTGTACATAATAAATAAATAAATCTTTAAAAAAAATCATTTTTCTGAACAACCGTATAATCAGCTAATATCCTAAGTGTGTGTGGCACCTAAAGTCTTAATTTCCTTCAGAGTGATTTTTGTATTTTTCTAAAATTAAGATGCATACCTCTGTAATTCTTTATGATGGTTTCCAGCTGAATGTCTGGGGAGCTTAGATGACGGCTCTTCCAACAGGCAATCAGTAACTGTCACATTAGTAGAGTTGGCTAATGGGTGTTTGGGGGCCTTTCGGAAATCTACATTATTTAAATTCCGAGGTTAGCTTAACAGATACACAGGCAAACGTTTTCAACAACATGCACTTAAACAAAAGGAACCGTATTCAAAACGACAAGCGTTTACCTGCACTGTAGCTGATCCTTCTACAGTCCAAACACTCCCAGTTTTGTTCCAATAACTGCAGCGAGGAGCAGGCTACATGTGTTCCGCTAGAACCACAGCACTGACAGCGCTTTACTTCCCACTTGCTGAGGACATAAAGAAAAGTCTATTTGATGACCACCTGTCCAGTCCTGTCAGACACCACACCACCCTATCAACGGAAGGAAAACTACACCTTTAAGATCTCATTTCTTCCACAAAGTACTGAGTGATCTAGGCAGGGTCTAGCTAGGCACTCCAGGTCCAGTGACCTTCCCACCTCCTCCGCCCTAGTGCTGGGTTCTAGAATGCCATATCACATCTGACTCTAAAACATATTCTCTCTTTCATTAAATGTTTATAATCTCTTCCACTACACATCCTGAACTTAAAAACCTAAATGAATACATGCATATATTCATATATATTTATAATTACACACACACACACAAAGAATATAAATATCAGAAAGGCTTATAATAGGGAGAAAAACATTTTCTTTTACATTTGGAGATAGATTACATTCAGAGAAACAAACTACTGTTCAGTATTTCCAAACCAAACAAATAAGTGTTGCTCTGACATCAGGTTCTGTGCACTGCAGTCTAGAGTTTGTCCCTGGCTCATACTCATATTCTCTCTCATCTCTGTTCCCCTCTCCTTGTCTCCACATAGGTCTACATATTAGGGTTTTGATTGCTGTGGTAAAACACCAAGATCAAAAGTAACTTGGGGAGGGAAGTGTTTATAGGACCATCACTGAGAACACAGGGCAGGAACCTGGAGGCAGGAGCTGATGCAGAGGCCATAGAGGGGTGTTGCTTACTGGACTGCTCCTCATGACTGGCTCAGCCTCTTATAGAACCCAGAACCACCAGCCCAGGGACGACACCAACCACAATGGGGTGGGCCTCTCAGATCAATTACTAATTAAGAAAACTTGTGGAGTTCCCCTTTTCAGAGTATTTTGTGTCATGCTGAAATAAAACTGGCCAGCACACAGGAGAAAGCAAAGGCGTTGGACACAAAGCTTCTTTCACACCGTGTGGGTGGGTATGAGAAGGCAATCTTTTGTACAGAAACAAATACATTCCCTGAATACATGGAAACATGGGTGGCAAGTCAGGTGCTGTCTTCTAACCCACGTATGTACCTGACCCCTCCACAAACAGTCATACACATGCCTCTAAAAGAAGAGCTGACAACAGGCCCTCTTCTCAGTCTTTACATAACGTGCTGAGCTTTTACAACTTTGAAAGTGGAAAGAACACTATCATGTATATTCTTTAAGAAGAGGAAACTAATCACAGAGGGCTAATTTCCCAAAGCTTATACTCCTATATGCCTTAGAGCGAAGTTTCCAACCCAGGTCACCTTGGCTTTAGATCCATGCTCCACACTACACTAAGTTGCCTTTTACCTTTGTCTTAGTAGGATGAGAGGAGTACAATTAAATATAAAGCGAGCATCCAGGTAACAGTTTTATGTGTCCCACGAGGTAAGGTTAAAAAAAAGGATAGCAACTTCAAATAGGAGCTGTAGATTAGGGAGCCTGTGATATATAGAAAGCTTCAAAAGCTTGCCACTGCTCAATGATTCTTTACAAGCAGGAGTCGATACAAGAGAATCACTTCTTGATAAACAATTCTCTGCATCCTAAGCTTCCTATGTTAAGGGAGACGACATTAGTAAGAACAAGATAATATTTTTCCTACTGAGTGATTAGGCCACAGATAACAGACAACCATGAGGACACAGGAGGGGGCAATACCTGCATCACCTCCAGGAAAAGCTTCGAAAGAAGACAATGTCAGAGGTCCCTAGGTTTTGGACTTCTAGCTCTACAGTAGCACCCAGTCTTCACTTGGTTACAGGAGTGGTATGTAATTTACATTGATAGTACCCCCTCAACTTGGAACAGACTCATGAAATTTTACTAATAAAAAGTTAATATATTGATTACAGAAACTTCTCTGTAAACATATGTACTTAATAAACATATTCCATATTAAGCTAAAACTTCAAGCATTCTAAGAGGGAAACGATTTCACTATCAAGAAAACCTACACTATTATCAGAACAACTTAGATGCAGTGCAACTTTGCAGCAGAAATACCTATTAGGTTCATTATAGTCTCGTCCCTTTTTGCAATGACACCTTCGGACATCACAGCGGTTATGGCTCTGTAACAGATCTTCATAGGCATTTTCTTCTAATTCCCAGGATGCATCTCTATAATGAAGTAAGATATAAAAAGGGTGTTGGTCTAACGAAATTGATAATTTAGAAACAAGGACAAAGTTAGCCTTCTTAGGCTGATCTTCTGAACGTAGAAATCCATTGCTACTTTACCTTACAGTCAGTTTCACAGCTAACTTTCAAACACTATGTGAGAAGTTAAACAGAATCTTTTTAAGACCTTTATTTTTCTAATATTTCATTTCTAATTTTTGTTGTTATACCCTAGGCTATTTTCAAACTAAAGTCCCTTTCCCCAGTTTCTCAAGTGCTGGGATTATTAAATGTTTGTTTTGATCGTTTTTTCGCTCTCAGCCTGATCGAGGACTCCAGCCCAGGCGAGCCTTGAACTCACTGCACAGCGTTGCTCGCCTGCACACCTGAAGACTCCCAAGGACTGAGATCCCATTTTCACTTTCAAGTTTATAACCACTATTTGGGATTTCTTGTCTTGTGGCATTACTAATATTCTTTTCCATTTTAAACCCATTTATTCAGTCTTAGGTCATCTATGAATACCAACTTAAAGATGCTATACAAATCACCAGAACTGGACTTAACTGAGAAACTAAGAAACACATCAGCTAATGAGACACTGATACCGTAGTGCCTGTTCTTCAAGACTGGCCACCTGGGAGAAGGCACTTGACCATGTGACATGGCTACTTAGCCACAATCACTATTAGAATATAAATTATTTTCAATATTAGTAAATACTACATTTAAATGTTTTTTTGGTCAAAAAGCTAAATGTTACTCACTTTTCAGGAATATGAATTCCCATTCTCAACATCTCTTTCTGAAAGATGTCGGTATTATTGCATAGTGTACACCTAAAGAAAAACACTCCTGCACTTAATGCTTGAACCTACAGCAGAAAATGGAAAATCTATTGTTAGCAATGCATCTCTCATCAGGATGTGAATCATATAACTAACAGAACATATGCTATCTTTCCCTTACTCTATCATGAAAATATTTTCTCTGCCAATGGCTCTTAGAACTGTAAGCAACCACCTTCAACATGGAGAGCACTTCCTTCTGTTTAAAAATCATCTCACAAGCACTTAATTCTTAACCTTTCAGCAGTCCCCGACTTATTTCCTCCAACCTGAATACTGCTCTAGCTTGCTTTCTGCAGCTATGATTAAAGAGGGGTGAAAACAACTCCCAGGTCCAACATCACTGAGGGAAGAAATTCAGGGCAGGAGCCTGGAGTCTAGAGGCTCTGTACAACCCAGGGCAAGTGTGCTTGGGTAGCCCTGTCAACAGTAGCCTGGACCCTCCTCCACCGTCTGTGGTCAACACCCCACAGACATGTTCACAGCCCAATCTGATGAAGGCAAAGCCACAACTGAGCCTCTCTCTTCCCAGGTGTACCCAACTTGTGTTATGTTCCCAAAGCTAACCAGCACAGACAGTTAATACGCTTTCATTTCCTAAATATTGTTTTGTCCTCCATAGTATAAGGAGAAACAATAAAAATCTTCAGTTACTTAACTAGCGTTTATTATTAGCTAGCATTATTATTTTTATTTGTAACTGTGTTGTTTCTCCCCTATAAGGGAAGTACTGACATTTCAAGGGAAGTCTCCATGGCAAGACAGAGAACACAGTATTAAGAAAACTGTAACTAATAATATATTTTGATATGACATTCTAGCCAAACTGAACTAAGTAATAAGACTAAACAGGTGCATCAAATCCTGGAGAAGAATAGCTTCAATGATAGAGTAAACTGATAAGAAATAATGTATCTGGAACAGTAAGTAGCTCATAGCAGCGAGACAGCAGTTACAATAGAAAAAGACACAGACATAGGAGTGGGACTGATAAGGCTGAGGGACAGCTGATGAATGGCGAGAAAGTAGAGAGGACTGAGCGTGGACGCCTAGCACATTTGGGCACACACAGGAAACACGGGAGAGGGAACAATTACATTGCTAGAATTCCTCAATCGGTGCAGAGAGAAGGTGCTGTTTTACTAACCATGGGATTTGATGCAAAGTACCTGGTAGAAAAGGAAAGCACACAGAAACAAACCAGAAATGAAACTGACCAGCTAGCACAGAACGTGTGGAGGACACCTGGACTCTGATGAGAAATACAAACTGAGTAAACACCATTCTTGTTATTTTAATGTCTAGTCTCTTCTTACCCAATTTCTCTATGTGATAATCAAAGTAGTTAATATTGTTTAACCACATGCTGTAAGCCAGAGTGGGTCTATTTCTGACTTAAGTTCTGGAATCAAGAGTCTCTATAGACCCTTTTAGAGAAAGTGACTGAAGAGTTAGTGTGCAACTAATTATAATAGTAACTGCTTATTGACATATAATAGTCAAGTTTCTATGTGGATAGAATTCTAAATGAGTTTTTTAAAAACAGCAGTATGGTTTTTGTTAGCAGGATTGTTTCTAGAGTCTATCTCACATCTCACCACGGACAAGTTTGGGGGTGGAGAGAGAGAGTGCTCTATAGACCGCGAGATTCCAGCCCCGTGCTTCTCCTTTTCAACGACGAAGTCTTTACTAAAACTTATGAAAACATTAGGTCAAATCTAAGACCTCTCTGTGCTTTATTACTAACAGATACAAAGCAAATCTTTACAAAATTAAGATACATCAATAAACACAAATTTTTAACAAAAATTACTTTTAAAAAGGCTCTCACATAAAAGGAATTTCCACATCAATAGTAAGAAATGCACTTTATGATGGCATTCATTAATGCACTTTCTGCTACTAACACACATTTGTATTTGAGAATTAACAAAATTACAACCATTCCAACTAAATAGGCTCCAACTTACCACTTTTAACTAAATAACCTAAGTATTAGCGTTCAAGAGAACATTTTTAAAAAGGCAGAAACCAGTCAAGTTGCAATACCTCATTACTCTAGTACTTTTAAGTTTTTTTTGTAAATATAGGGTAATTTAATCTCTAATACCTTTCAAAAGAATTAAGGACAATAACCAGAAACATTTTACTTTACTAAATAAAATAAAATCTAAGCTTTATAAACAATGTTTTGTTTTGTTTTGTGAGATAGGGTTTCTCTGGGTAGCTCTGCCTCCGCCTCCCAAGTGCTGGGATTTAAGGCCTGAACCACCACCGCCCAGCTCTATAAAACAATTTTTAAAAAGTAAATTTTTGTAATTTAGCATGGTTTTGTCTAATAACACTTCCAAATATATGTATATTACATATAAAATGCTAAATAATAGGTATCGCTTTTAAAGTATTTAAGAATTTTCCAAATAAAGACATTACAATTACAATGAATGTTTAGTATTCTGCTGGTTTCTAGGGCGCATTCAACCCAGAGGCTTCATGTACTCTCAGCAAGCAATCTGTCACTGAACTACATCTCTGACCCCGTTTTTGGTTTTTATTATACTGTTTATTTGAGTAGAGCGAATACAGATTTGTTAAGGGAAACTGAGAACTCCAAATAGTAAAATAGGCTAATACAGGAATTCTGATATTTTATAACATTCTAGAACATTGATAACACCAGATTTAAATTCAAATAAGCAAGCAACAGATTTTATAATATAGAGACAAAAATAGCAAAGCTGCATTACCTGTAAACAGTCTCTGTGAAACCAAGCATTCTTACAACAGGGGCTTCGCAGGACACTGTAAGTAGGAATAGGATCGATGAACTCCAAACAGATGGTACATGGTAAAGAGTCTCTATACATATTGGACGTCATTGCTTGAACTGGCCGATGTTTCCAGCAAAATGACCTAAAAATGGAAATTATTTAAGAATATATAAGGAGGAGAAAACCATAAATCAGTTAACACTGTAATTTACAGACTTAAGAGAAAATTCCTTTGTTTTACAAATGCATCTAAAACAATGTGCGTCCTAGTACATTCTAGAGTTGAAAGCTGGATATGAATAATAACCTCGGGGCCATTGTAGACTGTAGATCAACTCTGCAGTTTGATCAGATAGAATTAACTTCAAGAAGAAATCATGCATCATACAATATTGTATACAAATACACATACACACATCATGTATACCTTACATATATATTATGTATGTATTATGAATTTAGCACAGTTTTAAAAAGCAATTTTACATGGGAATTATATCTTTGGGCTATTTAATTACCTTTTTTCTTTAACATTTATATTTTCTTACTTAAAAAAATTTAAATGTTTACAAGGTGTTTTGCCAGTATATACATCTGTGTGCCAATTACAGGCTAGGTGGCACCAAAGGCTATTAAGAGAAAGCTGGATCCGTTGGAACTGAAATATCAGACAGTTGTGAGCTGCCACTTGGGTGGTGCTGGGTATAAAATCTGGGTCCTGTGGAAGAGCAGACAGTGTTCCTTAACTGCTGACTCATCATTCCAGCCCCTCATATTTAATATTTAATTAACAGTTAAATAACTCACGCAAAATTGTCAGTGAACTGGAAAATACATTCATTCTGAAGTCCACAGGGAAAGTGGTAACTTCGTTTACATCTGGGTACAACACATCCGATTGAAGCACCATTTTTCTTGCAAACTGCACACTTCTAAAAGAAATATGAAAACAGAATATTAAAATTATCAGTACTATAGCATAATCAAATAGTTAATGAGAGACAGAAGATTATTGCCAAAGTGGTGGTATATTCTATCCTAATCCAAACGAGAAAGTTCTAAGATACGTGCTGGGTAGGACTTTTCTTCTTAGTCAATTTGACGTGAGAGTCCTCAGAGAAAAGGAGCTTCAGTTGAGGTAAACGCCTCCATCAGATTGACCTGTAGGCAAGTCTCTGGGGGCATTTTCACCATCAGAGATTGGCGCTGGGGGCTCAGCCTATGGAGGCTGGGCAGGTAATCCTGGGTTGTATAGGAAAGCAGGCAGAGCAAGCCATGGGCAACAAGCCAATAAGTAGCGTTCCTCCATGGACTCTGCTTCTGTTCCTTTTTCTAGGTTTCTATTTGAGTTCCTTCCCTCAACCATGGACTGTGACATGGAAATTTAGATAAATACACTAGTCGGGGAGGATGACTGTCACACACCTTTAACCCCAGCACTCGGGAGGCAGAGACAAGTGGATCTCTGAGTTTGAGGCCAGCCTGGTCTACAGAGCAAGTTCTAAGGCAGCCTGGGCTATATAGAGGAAACCTTCCAGGCTGTTTTTGCCATGGTGTTTCTTACAGCACTGGAAAGCAAATTGGCATGGTTTGCTCACCTAGGGATGTTAAAATTTAGAAAAGCCAGTATCTGTGAACTGAGGTTCACAGTTCTTGCAGACATAATTATTCAAGGTCTCCTTTGACTGGTGTCTTTATGAAGGCAGATTTAAAACACAAGACTGCTGTGGGATAATGTTCTTCTATAATGTAAAGTTTTGTCACTCGTATTGGTTTGATAAAATGCTGTTAGCCAGTTGCTAGGCAGGAAGTGTAGGCTGGGCAACCAGACTAGAGAATACTGGAAAGAGCAAACGCAGAGTCAGTCACCAGCCAGACGCAGAGGAAGCAAGAAAAGAATGCCAAGTCACATGGCTAAACATAGATAAGAACTATGGGTTAATTTAAGTTGTAAGAGCTAATTAATAATAAGCCTGAGCTAATAGGCTAAAGAGTTTATATAATTAATATTAGTCTCTGTGTATTTCCTTGGAACTGAATGGCTACAGGACTTCCATCTACAAATGACACCCAACATTTGGAAATACATCTACATTAAACCTGAGAGAGTTTGAGAAGGGATTCTAGACACAAAAGAATAAAGTCAAGCACAATTTCTTGGTAGCAGCATTTTCTCAGGTAGGCTCTGTTTGCTAGGGGCGCACCTCCTTTAAGAGAAACTTCCTGACTCAGCATTAGTGGCACAGCTCTTTAAAGAGACCCAGCTACCAAACAGTTAAATGATGTTTATGAGCAGTTGGCAGCATGCTTCTTGGTGTTGGCATGGACCTAGAAATTCCAGAGTTGTGGCAATAAATGTGTCTCCCACCAGTACCTCTACCATGAAACTAGACTCTCAGGAAGTCAAGGAGTGGTGGAGCCTGCCACCAAAGTCGCCACTAATCCTAGCCATGTTGTTTAGTAGATTAAAGATTCATACGCCCAGAAAAAGATGAGATATACAATAAAGACTAAATAATTAAATGAAGTCAAAAAACCTTCTAAATAGTTTATACAGTGTTTAAAAAAAGTATATGTAGGCTTGGTAGAGAAACGAAAAAGGACAGAGAAAGTCCTAAAAAACAAATAGAGCACCCAGGTTTGGTGGTGAACACTTTAATCCCAACACTTGGGAGGCAGAGGCAGATGGATCTCTGTGAGTTAGAGGCCAGTCTAGTCTACAGAGTGAGTTCTAGGGCAGCCAAAGATACACTGAGAAACATTGTATCAAGAACCAAAAATTAAAAAACAAAAATAAAAGAATTAGAGTTTTAAAAAGCCACATAGAGATGGAAACTACACAGAGAATCTGGATGCTGTATGCTACTGTGTTGTCTTTGAATTGCTTGACTGCTGAGGAAGGAGCAACAGCTGCCAAAAGACATTTTATTATTAATGCTGCTGGATTAATCAAATCTATATATTTTGATGCCTTGACTTCAAAATTTAAGCCAAAAGATATGTTACATTGGAGAAGAGGTTTTGCTTTTGTATCCACAGGAAATGATAGGTTGTGGATTCGTTCTGGGTTAAAAAAAGTAAGGTTTGATCGAGAAAGACCCCGTGAAAAATCTCCAATAGGAACAGACAGCCCAGAAGAACCAACAACATTTCAGAGTATCTCTGTTGCAGTAGTCTTCTGAGTTCTAGAACAGCTTCAAGGCTGCTGACTGAGAGGATCTAGCCTCACAGAATACTCCAGTCAGGACTTGACGGTAGTCCTAAATTTTCTTTGGGTCCCCATAACATTATGAGCATTCCCAATCATCAGATAGTAGCATAGAAAACTAGGTACACATTTCCCCCAAAATGGATTATGGATGTTTGTCATTGTTTCGTGTGTTACAAGTTGCTATGGATGTTGGTGTTGGAGGTCCTTCTGTATTTGTATAAGAATAAAGAAACTGCCTTGGCCTTTTGATAGGGCAAAATTTAGGTAGGTGGAGTAGACCAAACAGGATGCTGGGAAGGAGGATAGTGTGGCAGATGCCATGGTTCTCCCGCCCAAGACTGACAACAGTTAGACTCATGCTGGTAAGCCACAGTCAAGTGTCAACACACATTAATGGAGATGGGTTAAACTAAGATGTGAGAGTTAGCCAATAAGAGGCTAGAAATAATGGACCAGGCAATGTTTAAATGAATACAGTTTCTGTGTGATTATTTCGGGTGTAAGCTAACCGGGTAGGATGAAACAAAAGGACCCGCTCCTCCTATAACAGATAATGGTAAGAAAAAAGGCTAAACAAATGAGATTAGATTCAGGGTTCTTGTTTTGAAAAAGAAAAAAAGGGGAAGTACTATGGGATAATGCTCCTGTATACTGTAGAGTTTTGTCATTTGTATTGGTTTAATAAAACACTGACTGGCCAGCAGCTAGGCAGGAAGTATAGGCGGGGCAACCAGACTACAGAATTTTGAGAAGAGAAGGAAAGGCAGAGAGTCAGTCACTAGTCAGACACAGAGGAAGCATGGTAAGAATACCTTACTGAAAAAAGGTACCAAGTCATGTGGCTAAACACAGATAAGAACTACAGGTTAATTTAAGTTGTAAGATCTATTAACAATAAGCCTGAGCTAAGAGGCCAAATAGTTTATAATTAATATAAACCTGTGGGACCAGGTAGGACAGAAACTTCCATCTACACCAGACACTAATAAAACAGGCTATATGAAGACAAAAGAAGATCTGGGATTACACTAATGTGAACAAGGGACATCAAAAGCTACAAGCAGCCATCAGGAGGGAGGGGAATAAATATACAGGAGAAATTCACTTCATAATCTTTAGCAAGCTCCAAATATCCCAACACTATGCTTTGTAACATTCAACTCTAAACTCATGAGGGACTGTATTTCTGTAATTTCTTATAACAGTCCCAGGAAAGAAGACCAAAGTCACTAATAGTGCCATAATAGTGGCACATGCAGAAGACAGTAATTCAAGTATATATCTGAGCCTAAACATACCTTGGGAAACCCTGATAATGGTCAGTGATTCAGGGATTATAGACTCACTGCTAACTCATGGGTTCATCCAGTCATATGAGGAATCCTGGAGAGGATCCTAAGGTAGGTTGCTGTGGGATGGTCTTTCAGTACACTGTGAATGTGTTGTTCTCTTTAGTTAATAAATAAAGCTGCTTTGGCCTATGGCAAGGCAGGATAGAGCCAGGAGGAAAATCCTGGCAGAGATACAGGTAAAGAAGGGTGGAATCTGGGAGACACCAGCCACCCAAGAGGAAGAAAGACATGTAGAAAACACCTTGGCCATGTGGCAATACATAGATTAATAAACACAGGTTAATTTAAGATATAAGAGCTAGCTAGTAATAAGCATAAGCCATCAGCCAAACATTTCTAATTAGTATCAAGTCTGAGAAGTTATTCAGGAACTGGCAGGTGGGTGAGAAACCTCTGCTTATAGTACATGGAGCTGGGAGGACTTCTGCTCAGGTCAAAATGCTTCCAAACGCCTAGTGTACTCAGAGGATTTAGATGTTTTAGGAAAATAGGTAGCTAAAGAAACATGCAAGGGAAGTTACCCTAACTCCAAGTTTGCTGTTAAGAGGTAAAGGAATTGATACTAGCACCCTCCCTTGGGAAGATGGATGTTAAAAAAAAAAAAAATCCCACACTAGCTCAGAACTGATTATAATAAAGAGTTATTTATTTAGGGGTAGGCTCACAGATCACAGTCCTCTGCTCGAACGGGGAAAGCAACCGAATCCCTCAGCGGGAAGAGAGGATGAATGTGTGATTTGATCAGCATATATAGTATAATTGGCCATGCCCAAGTGGATGGGTAACTTAAAGACTGCTGGCTGTAGAAACTCCTACAACACCCTTGATCTTTTGGCTCATGCTAACCACCACACAGCGTTTCTCTAGAGCCCTAGATACTCTATTTTTCACCAACTCCTTTTATGCCAACCACTCACCAACAGAAGTGACTATCTCCACTAAAATAAATGCTTTTTGTATGTTTCCTTTGCAAGCCTTCATGAAAGACACTGCTTTATCTTCCCATCCACCTTATTTTCACATCTGGCACACATTCCTCCATCTCAAGACTTTGGAACCCCAATCAAAGGCTTTTTCTGTACTTCAACTGATGTCTTCAGCATTTTTGTATCAACCTCTGAGTTCCTGAATATTTTAATGTTCTTTGCCCCCACTTGAAAAAAATGATAAATTATCACATCTCCTAAGCTGTTCACTATAGAAATTATTATTTCAAGTGTCACATTCAGAACTTCTCGTATTTTCACCTTTTCAGTCTTCAACTGCCATTATTTCAACTCAGAGCAAATACAGACTAGTTTTTTCCTTGCAGATACCATAGTTATCATATGGAAGCTTCAAAAACAACTGAACAAGCAAGACGTTAAATTTAGGACACATAAAGAGAGTTACAGAGCCAAAAAAAATTACCAGTCTACACAGTTGTCTAATTTCTACCTTAACATCATTCCAGTCTCAGCAACTGAGGTACATGGGTGAGTAGAGTCTGCATTAAAGGACTGCAGGTTAGCAGAACTAAACTGCTGTAATAATCATGATATAAAAGAGAGTATCATTCATGTATTTCTCACTATTCACAAACAGATGAAGACAGTATGGTTTAAATACACAATGCAATTTTATTCAGCCATAAAAGTGAAATTATAATATTGGCACAAAAATGGATAGAAATGGAAACCACTGCATTAAGATGCAGCATGCAAATACATACCGCAGCATGTTTTCTCTTACATGCAAATCCTTCATTTTAGAGTATGTGAAAGCGACAGAATGAAAGAAAGGGAACTGGACTGGCTACTGTCATGTCAACTCGACACAAGCTAGAGAAGAAGGAACCTAAGGAGAAAACGCCTCCAGAAAAAAAAAAGTCAAGCTGTAGAGAAGTCTATGGGGCATTTTCTTAACTGGTGATTGATGTGGGCGGGGCCACCTCAGGGCTAGTGATGCTGGGTTCTATAAAAACAGCAGGCAGCCGCAAGCCAGAAGGTGCACACTAGTAAGCAGCAATCCTCCTTGGCCCCTGAATTCTTACCTCCTGCTAGCATGCTCCCGCAGGTCCCCTCCATGACTCCTGCAGTGTTCTGCAGGAACCTCCTGCCCCCATGTTCTTGCCCTGTTTTGAGTCACTATCCTGACTTCTTTGAATGAACACTGATGTGGGAGAATAAGCCCAATGAACCCTTTCCTCTCCAAGTTGCTTTTGGTCATGTTTCATGACAGGAATAGTAACCCTAAAACAGGAACTGTAAGAGAGATAGTTCCAGAGGGGGGCAGGCACAGGGAATATCACAGAACTTGGGGACATAAGATGGACGGAGATTGTGCACAATGGTGCCTTTGGAACATGGCATTGCTCGTGTCCTCGCACTCACAGCAGTTGTGACCATCAGCACACAACACAAGCCTGGTCTGTCAACATCCCACCACAGTGTGACAGAAGAGTTCATACGTCTTCCAATGCCCTGCGCTGCTTAGGCGGATAATGGCAGCTAGGGAGTTTAGATACGTTTCTGAGTATTTAGAGGCAGTTAATGGTTAGTAGGAGGAAGGAACATTTTCTTTTGTGGTAATACCACTGTAAGGAGCCCAAACTCCTGTAAATAAACTTTACCTGGGATGCTTTATGTAATCTTAATAAAATTCAGTAGATAACCAAGAAAAACAAGAATAAGTAGAAGATGAATGTAAAGGAGGATTGGTGGAAAGGGACCCACATGAGTAAGAGGGAAAGGGAGGCCAATACAATAAAAATACATTATGTATGTACCAAAATTCCACAATGTATGCATGATTAACATATGCCAATAAAAGTAATTTTAATGGAATAAATGAAAGCAGACAAGAAGGTTTGGGGGAAAGAGACTAAGAACAAAGCATGTGGGCCTACCTACTTCAAAAACAATAAAACCAAAAGTGAACGAAATGACAAAAAAGATGACTAGCAATTCCCTACTGCTAAGTTTTAATCAGTGTAGGTTAGACTTTCTTCTACAAAAATATAAAAATGTTTTATCAAAATTTATATTTGATAAAAATATCCACTAGAATAAAATACCTTACCCATAAATTTCTAGTACAGGAACTGATAAAAGAAACTTTCCAGGACAACACTAGCAACATCTGTGGAACTTAGTGTAAGGAATAAAACAATGACTTACCAGTTTAGAAGCTCTCTGGACTTCCTTCTTGATATCTTCTACTAGGAAGCCATAAACTTCTTCTTCTTCTTTACCTCTCTGCCAAATTCCACTTGACATTAACTATGAATACATTCTCAATTAGGAAATACACTCCAAGAAACAACATTGGAATTAATAAATGTACACATTACTATTATTTTCATGACCAATAAGAGCAATTAACACCACTTGACTTTGAATACATTGCATGTTAAGAGTATATACACATAAACTGATTCAGAACAGACAGAGGGTGGAGGTGGGGCATAGAGGAAGGAACAGTCAATCCAATGAACATCTCAGTCCAATAGAACCTTTTCAGCCACACCCCGGCAGTCTAGTCCACTGTAGTGTAGAAGGATTTTCATACTGTTCATAACAAAATAGAATTTTAATAAGGCTAAGTCTAGGATCAGCACTTGTGGTGGTTTGAATAAGAATGGTCCTCATAGGCTCATAAATTTGAACTCTTAGTCAATGTGGGAGTGGAACTATTTGAAAGGATTACAAGGATTAGGGGGCGTGGCCGCATTGGAGGGGGTGTGTCACTGGGGGGGAGCTGTGAAGCCCAAGCCAAGTGCATGGCTGGATTCAGATCAGGGGGTAGTTCTCAGCTACTTCTCTACACCCCGTTGACTTCCTGCCACCATGCACCCTGCCATGATTATGGACTAAACGTAGAAACTGAAAATACACTTCTAGTTAAATGTTTTCTCTTCTGAGAGCTCCCTTTCTCATGGCATTCTTCACAGCAGTAGAACGGTGACTAAGACAGTACTCTTTTGAAGAATTATATTAAAAGTCAGGCTATAAATAAAACTTTAATATTAGTAAATATGCTATATAAAACACATCAATAAAAGCAGAGTTTGAAATTAGCAAAGTTTTAGTCTTAATAATATCCTGAAATACAACTAGTACATATTTGTCTAAGACTTAGCTAGCTATAAGAAATCATATATCGACTAAAAGAAACAATTCTAAAAGTCTTAACAAAAAAATAAAAGGTTAGGTGGAAATTTTCAAATGCTAACTTTGTGTTCTCTTAAGGCACAGTATGAAATGATTAGATTCTTAGACGAATCTACCAGTATACTGAGGTCCTAGAGTATAGCGGCTGGTGCTAATTGTCAGTCACAGAACCTGCGTGTCAACGAGGACGATTATGGTGGCAGCTCTAACGTGGGTGGGAAGACCTGCGCACTGGAGTGGTAATGCTCCCCAGCTGGGATCCTGAAGAACAAGTAGGCTGAGACTCTGTGTGTGTGTATTCTCTCTGCTCATCGGCTCTCAAGCCTTGCCACTGTGCCTTCTCCACCATGACAGACTGAGGCTGGACTGGGAGCCAGAACACAGCCGCCTCCTTCAAGTTGCTCAGGACACAAAACAGCAACAGAAAAAGCACCTGGAGCTCAGCACCTGAAACAACCACTGTCTTGGATGTAACACAGACAATAGAGCAGAAGTATGGTGGTAATGAAGACTAGGTAGGTGATGGTTTCATCTAGGTCTCTCTCTCCTCTCCGCCATACGCTACACCGTGAGCAGTCCTTTTAAGAAGCCTAGCAGTAAGGAGCTACAAGGAACTATGACTAAAAGCATATGAGCGGCCATTGGAGGGAGACCCTCCAGCTTCTTAGTAAAGCCTTCAATGTATCTGGGCGACATCTAAATTGGAGTCACATTAATGATTCAGCCAAAACTATTCAGAGAATAAATATTGCTTTTCTCTGTTTCTGAATAATTTCTATAGCAATCACAAAGAGTTAACTTGGTTTCAATGTAGCCATAGCAAGCTAATGGTCTAAGGTACCAGGAACTTGCTTCATTTCAGGTTCTCTGAAATGGGAAGACAGCAGAGTGAAGGGAAACAAAGGGGAGTCATCTATGAGTGAAGTCTTTGCTCTCCCCCTGAGCAAATCCTATTACTGCCTATTTCTTTTCTACTAATATTAATGATCTTTCCTTCCAGGTGCTCTATGAAATAAAATACTTTTCTTCTACTCCCTGAGCCGTCTAACAAGTCTTTTCTGAGTCATATCACTAGCAACAAAGGAAACAAAAAGTGGTAAAATGGTACTTCCCTTAGAGATCTAACCATTTTCTTCTTTTTAATAGAAAGATAAAACAGGTAAGGATAAGTCTTTATATGCACCAAGTAATCTCAGGACCTTAAAATCCAATATAAAAATGACATTTTATATAGATATGGAAAAGCTCCAGAAGCTAAGTGATGTATCTAATTCTTAGAAATTAGTGTCATCTATTTTCTCTCTAGCACACATTTCTAGAACTAGCGTCTACTTACCAAACAGTAGTAATGGACACTGAAATTCCATTTCTCGTAAGTTTTCTTTTCTCCGTATTTATTGGGACAGTCATCACTTTTTCGGCAGAAAATACATGCTAATAGCAAAAAAGTAGGAAAATAAAAGATATACCTTAAAATTACAAACTAATCTATAGAATTGTTGTTTCTTTGATGTGTGTCCACGTGTGAATGGTGGTCAGAGGACAACCTCGGTGCTTTAGCTCCCCCTTCCCAGTTTGCTTATGGCAGGGTACCTTCTGCCATCAGCTGCTGCATACACCAGGCAGTGCTGTCTCTGCCTCGCATCCCCTTGTAGGGACACCAGGAGTACAGCAATGTGCCACCATGCAAACTTCATGTGAGTTCTAGAGATCGGAACTCAGACGTTCAGACAAGCACAGCAAATACTTCACCCACTACTGCAAACCCCCAGCTGCAGAATTCTGTCTAGCTGGATAAGGGTCTTGGGTAGTTCACATCTATGGTTTTAGAGGATAATCCAAAGAAAGTGATACAGACCTCATTCTCAAATAAGTGTGATTATGTTTTGATCTAAGTGGTAGCTCCCGAAGGGATGGTGTCAAATGCCTGTTTGTTTTGCCAGCATCAGAATCCTCTTAAGGTTAAAACAAGAACATTAGCTGCAGAAGTCTAGGGCAAGCAATCCACAGACCAAAAAACTAGGAAGGAGTGAAGGAGGACTGATATATACAAGAGTAAGGGTCTTCAAAAGCTCACATAGACACTGCAGACACAGGGGGTCAGGTGTGCACCCATGGACATGCTCATGAAGACCCAAGAAAACAAAAACTGACTGCTGGAGGGCCCTGAAGTGCATTCGTAACCAATACATCAGAAAGACCTCGAATCAATAAAGGCCCCGAATGCTCCATTAAGCATTCATTTTTATAGCAGACTAAAATTCAGTAAAATTGTGCTACTTCCAATATACTTTTACTGCTAAAATTACCTTTACCAGAATAAATACTGGTTTCTATTAAGAACACTGATTTAAATTAAAAACCAGAGGTATTCATCCAAGGGGAAATCAAGTCAGAGTAGGGGTATATTTAGCAAGTGTACACTATAATTTCCAAACTACTGGCATTGCTGGTATAACTCAGGAGGCACAGCAAGAAAAGACAAAGGTTATGTGGAGATAGAATTTGATAGGAGCAAATTTCCTTGTTCAAAGTAAGGTAGAGTCAACAGAGAGACTAAAAGTCATCGTCAAGAGGGTGGATATTAGGGTAATTGGAGAGTAGGCTCATTTGGTATAATATTTATCACACACATATGAGAACCTAAGTTTGAATCTCTAACACCCGTAAAAAGTCACACTCAGTTGCACAAAATTCCTATACCAAGGAGGCAGAAACTGGTGGATCCCTTCCCAGACAGCTGAGTCAAATGGATAAGTTCAATATTCAGTGAGATGACACATCTCAAAGAAAAAAAAAAAAAGTCAGGCAGTGGTGTGCACACCTTTAATCCCAAGACTCGGGAGGCAGAGGCAGGCAGATCTCTGTGAGAAAAACCTTGTCTCGGAAACACCCCCCCAAAAAAAAATGCTGGGCATGATGGCACACACCTTTGACCTTTGATCCCAGCACAAGGGAGGCAGAAGCCTGTGGATTTCTTTGAGTTCAAGGCTGGCCTGGTCTGCAGAGCGAGGTATAGGGCAGTCAGGGACAAGTATAGTGAGACCCCGTCTCAGGACAAAACAAAAGCCCCACAAAGCCTAGCGGGAGTAAAAAGTATACAGAGTAATAATGTGGATTCCTCATCATTCACAGTAGCAAGTCAACAGATATGGCTTATAATAAAGAAATCAACTATGTGTCAACAGGGGAGATTGCTGTAAAACAAGAAATTTTCCTTTTCATGTTAAGACTTTTGTCTATTGCTTATAATGTCCTCATTTATCAAAGGAAAAACCATGAAAAAATTAAACAATAATTTTCACAGATTCAAATCTTATGTGATAAATCACATAATATATACAATAATAAATTTGAAAAAAATGTCTCGAGTAGCAAATTCAGTTTGTGGAAATGAAGATAATCATAATAGAACATACTGACTAAGCATGATCAGAATAGTCATTCTTAGGGCTAGATATTATTCAAAATGGATTTTATTGTAATAAAAATATTGTAAATACAGTTACTTACCAAGATTTTGTGAGTCATCAGGTTTATTTTCATTCATTTTACTAGGAAAGTAAGAACATTAATATCTTAGTTTCAAAAAATCTCTAACCATTTTTTAAAATTCAATCAGTACACGATTGCAATCAAGTCATATTTAATCATTTCATGCAAAGTACAGTAATTAATTTTCACTTTTTTAGAACAAATAGAGATCAAGAAGTGTGTAAGAATTTGAGGATTTCTTTTACACTCAAAAGAATATTTAATTATTAAAACAAACACTAGGATTGTTGGATGCCCTGCAGCGCACCTGAAAGCTCTACCTAACAGAGAACTGCCTGGATTCCCATATTCCTAAATAAATATTAAAGTACTGGTAAAAAAAACAAACCAAAGACCAATAAGAATAAAATTTTAAAGTCCTCTTGTTAACATTATCCTATCCCAAATGTGATGAATGCCAGTCAGCTACTGCTAACTGTTGGGTTTATTAAAACATAAAACAGCACCGAGAGTCCCAGCCCTTTTCTGAGGGTAGCATCACCGTATTATCCAGTGTGCTGCAAATCATTATTTGCTCAATGTGACTGGTATGTATGACTATATAATAATTCTAGAATACAAATTCTTTATAACGAGATCCCAGTTTCTCTGTGGTTACATATTCTTAGTCTTTTCCTACTACAAAGACTCAAGGAATCTCTCTTGGTGAATGATGTCATAAAGGTCTGACTCTAAACAGTCATGTTACCTAAATTTCTTTTTTAAAAAAAGTTGAGGTTTCCTGTTCACTGCTAGTTAGCCTAAGATTACCCAGTGTATTCCTGTTCACTGCTAGTTAGCCTAAGATTACCCAGTGTATTCCTGTTCACTGCTAGTTAGCCTAAGATTACCCAGTGTATTCCTGTTCACTGCTAGTTAGCCTAAGATTACCCAGTGTATGTCAGCATCAAACTTTAGTTGTTCAAGTCGTATCAAGGCCATTACTCTAAAGGTGCAATAGACCCAGCAGGAGACCAGTACTTTCACAGTTTGGTTCTTCTGCTCTGTAATTCTACTGCAGAATCAGAATACTGTGTTTTTAAGTCAGTCCGTGCAAATGAATGATACAGGGTATACACAAGTTGCTTATGCTATTTTTTTTAACCTGTGACTTTACCCCCCTAGGATTAAAGTAAAAACAACTACCCAAACAGTTGACATTTTGAAGAAATTATATCAGTTGTATAGTTTATACTTTTATTTTAGAGACAGGGTCTTACAATGTAGCCCTGGCTGGCCCTGAAATCTAAGAGATCCACCTGCCTCTGTGTCCCCAGCGCGGCAATGGCATCAGCTCTAGTTCACACTTTTAACATTAGAATTTTAGTTCCTTGATCCTGAAATACGCTTTTCCTTTTCTAAGTCCAGATTTAGGACCTCCCTCTCACATGAGGGCGAGAACCCAGGCACCCTAAATGTTAGACAAATGCTCTATCATCAGGTTCATTTCACCTTACCCTGAGAAAGGGACTAACCTGGACAAGATGACATCCAATTTGCAGGCCTGCCACAGACTACTTATTACAGGCTTGAGCCGCTTTATTTCCAACAAGTCCACCCACAGATTTTTAGTTGTATCTCAAAGCATTCCCGTATCAGCCTTAGAAAACCATCACTCTTCCCTTCTCTGAGAAATCACTATCTAACGAAGTTCCATAGGGCCACAGTAAAGAGATGTTCTGAGTCTCCCACATCTTACCCCCGCTTTGGTGTTTCAGCAAGCAAGGCCTGATGCCCTGACCTATGTGATTGGTGCTTAATAACATCATGCCGCCAAAAGCCAAAAACGGGATCACAGATCTAAACCTGAGTTCTAAAAGTACATCTTGGCTGGGCATGATAGTGCATATTTTTAGTAACAGCACTCAGGAGGTAGAGGATGGTGGCTTTCAAGGTTAGATTGGTCTACACAGTGAGCTCCAGGCCAGCCAAGACTGCACAATGAGATCCTGTCTCAAAAAATAAACGTATATTCCTAGGGGAAAAAAAACAAACAAGGAAGTCTTTGTTAACTTGTATTAAGATTTGCTAGGGGGCTGGAGAGATGGCTCAACAATTAAGAGCAAGATCCAAGTTTAGTTCCTAACACCCACAAAATGGCTTACAAGGTCCTTTAACTCCTCTACAAGCACCGGGCAGGCATGTGATGCACAGACACATGCAGGCAAAACGTTCGTATACATAAAGAAATCTTACAAAAAAGGAAAGATTTCTTAGTTTCGCAGGTAAGATGCTAAACAACAATTAGCGAGTTTAATTTGCTTGTGTGTGTATGAGTCAGTATAATAACAAAGAACAGACTATTCTTAAAGATTGGAAGATCACCAAAACCCACAAATAGAAATAATTTCTTGCATCTGATCAGATCATAATGAAAGAAGACTAAAACAGCTAAAAATAAAAATAAAAAAATCACAAATTATGAAGCTGAATCATGAGATCATTGATGAATGATGAAATTTAAAAATTCAAATTAAAAAAATTAGAATCAAGTGAAAATGAAAATATACCTTATCAGAACCTTTAAGAAACAGTAAAAGCAGGACAGGCTTTAGCTCCATGGCTCAAGGCCTGTGGGAGTCTCTAGTCCCTAAGCAAGAAACAGGAAAGGCAGAGGAAAGCTCATGGCTAGGCATGCTTACTTTATTAGAACCAGAGAGAACTCAATAACGCACTTCAAAGACTCAGAAAAACAGACTATGTGTCAAAGCAGCAGACGGAAGTAAAGAACAGAACAAAATGAATATATGAGCCAGAAAGACTCAAAGAAATGATTTGCTTGGAAACGACATGATTGACACTCTTAGCCAGAGTAACCAGCAGAGAAAACAAAAATTACTGAGACCTACGAAATGGGGGCTCATTAGGATGAAAACTTGGCCACCTTACCTGGTGGGATATGGTATTCTTTTAAACTAGGCCGAGGTGATGGCTATAGTGCATAAATGCACTGTCACTGACCTGTATATTTACAATGCTAAATGTACAACTATTTCTATCAAATATTGGATGGAAGCATAGCTCCTGCATACAAATGCCCAAGTTGCTTTTTCTGTAATGGCCAAAAACCCAATGACCTAAATATGCATCAAAGACAGATTGAAACATTGCAGCACATTTGTACAATGGAATATGATCACTAAACTGTGTTTAACTGAATCCCTAAGAAGGACAATGTTCACCCCTTACAAACTGAATCACCAGATAAATTTCTGTATTAGGGATATCCCTTTAAAATTAAAAGGAAAATGAATCAAGGTACCAGTGTGTCCTGATTTTCGTATACAAATGGCCCTCAGCAAACAGCTTCCCTAGGTCTCTACATACTGACTGGATCACTTATGCCCACCGCTCAGGATTCTAATGTCATCCTACCTCCCAAAAGGATCTCTGCAACTTCCACTCCAAAACCTTGTAGTATTCCAACTCAAAAATTCAATTAGAAATAAATCATGTGGACGATCTGGACTGTTTAAAGTACACAGGTTCTGATTAAAAAACGCACACCACCTTTCCCGCAGAAAGGGGTAGCTGACGTTCCAGATAGCCCTGCCCCCGGTCTTTAGAAGGATAGCCCAACATTATTGGAAAGGTTTTTACAGAAGAGTGTGGGCACGGTGGTCAGGAAGAGCCAACTTTTCTGTCTTTCTTCTGTCTACATAACTCTTTATTTAGTTATACTGCACATCACTCATTTTCACAAACAGCATCAAATATAAAACACATTTGAAAATTATAAAATATTTTGGTGCCTCAGTTCATCTCAATAAAGGGAGAATAAATGTTATCAGGCTTAGTGAGCAAATACGTATAAAACAGCTAATAGGTCATAAATATGAACACATATTGATGATCTTTTTTTCTTATTTGAAAGGTCTGCAGTATGTCTCAAATTTGGCTGTTTATAGACTGTGTATCACCTGAAAACAGTCTGCGGCCAGGCTGCAGAGTTCTTTTTGTTGTTGTTTTTTAAAGAAAGTGGAGATTGGGATCATATATTGGAGAAAATGGGAAACCACCGCACGTTCTATGAAACTTGCAGAAAATTTTATCTCAGGACAGGAAGATTGCTCAGCTGGTGAAGGCTCTAGCCACTAAGAGTAGAAAAGGAGAAAACTGAGTCTCACAATGGACAATCCCCAGGAAACAGGGTCTCAGGTCTCTACATATTGGATCATAATGCCCCAACCTCCATAAAGCAAGTGCGTGCACACGCTCGCACGCACACTGACACACACACACACACACACACAAAATAACTTAATTTCTTAGTTAAATCTGGTTTCGATCTTTAATTAGTTATATAAGAACTACTGAATCTTTGTTTACTTATTGAAGACTGTCGGTACCCTCCTAGACACTGTTAAAGGTTAAGGAAAAAAAAACATATGACTGTTCCAAGTTTAGTAGCTATATTTTAGACATCTGTTCTCATTTACATGTACACATGGACTGATCCATTGAATTCCCACAATAATCCCACAAGGAAGGCTTGTATCCCCATTTTACACCGAGGAGACTGGAATCAATCAAGGTCACACAGCTGAGGTAGAAGCGATGGAGATATTGAGCAAGAAGTCTGGTTCCTGCTGCACATCTTTAAGCAACACTACCAGGCTTTTCTAGGAAGACCGTGTTTCTAAACCTCTGGCAGAATAGACTAACTGTTCTCTTAAAACGCAATTATTCAAGTCCACCAGTCAGAATCTGCAGGCATCAGCATTCACCGAGCCCTTCACAGGAGTCTGCTCACAGTAAGTATGACATCTCTTGGTGGACATAAAAGAAAAACAAAGGAAGAGCCTGGGAGCAAAAGCACTTTAGGACACAGAAAATCTAGAACAGGGCACTTGCTGGTAGCATGTCTGAAGCTCGCAGATTTGTCCGCAATCTTCGGGAAAGGGGAGCCAGTATCTTTGTGGCAACCTTACAAAAAAACGGTTTCAAGGATCGTGCTATTTTTTTTCTTCCTGGTGAACACTGAAAACAACACTCATTAGCAAGGATGGAGGAGGATGAAGAAATTATTTTATTTTGGATGTTAGTGGCACTTTTAAAAAGATATTTATTTATACGTTTTGATGACACACTAACCATTTGCTAAAAAAAAAAACCTTAAAATGATCTCTATGTATCTTTTTTCTACACATCACAAAAACTAACTATATTTCAGCAAGGCGAAATTTAGAACCTCAATACATCTGAAATACTGAAAGTTTACATTTACCGTGCGCATCTGAGCTATTAAAAAAGGTATGAGTTTTCGTCGGGGCTTGTGAGAGTCCAGCACGCCATAAAAGACGAACAAAAAGAAAACCCAAACAAAAACGCCCGACAACTCAATTCTTGAGTTCCTCTTAAAATAATTCGATAATAACACAGTCGGCCAATGAATGAAGAGGACGAAAAGGCAGGCGGAGAGGCTAGCCCCCCATCCCCATTGTTAGCAAACCAACATCTGTGAGCCACCGCTGTTACTGTAGCCAGTTTAAATGAGCCAAGAGGCTCAGATTTTTGCGGTACACGAGACTTGTCAAAGCGTGAAAGAAAAATACCCGGGTTTGAAACACAAAGGAGACTCAGATTTCACCTTAAATCCCCACGAGGCATTTCAAGGCTGTCATTTCTCTGCGGTGCGGGGGACCGGTCTGAGGAGCCACTGGGAGCCACGTCGAGCATCCCACCCTGCCACCCGCCCCCTACCTTCTGTCTTTCACTAATAAAGGGCAGCTCGCCCACCTACGGCAGCTCGGGGCTGCAGCTGCGCCAGTGCGCAGCGTGCAGGGCACAGAGAAGCCCGCACCGCGTCCGCCCACCCGGCCGACCGTGCCCGGGACCCTCCTCCGTCCCTCCCGGCCAGGTCCTCACCAGGCGCAGAGCAGATGATCCTGGGCCGCTGCGTGACCGCCCGCCTCTAGCGCTGAGCTGCCGTACGCCCACCCGGCACGGCCCCATCCAACGGCTCGCAGAATTCAAATTCGCCCACTTCCGCCTGCGACCCGGAAGGCACGGCTGCTCCGCCCCGCCCCGCCGCCGTGGAAATGGGGAGAAGGAGGAGGGGCTGCGTCTGCGCCGTGGCTTCTGGGGTGAACTGACGCGGGGTGTGAGCTGGGACGGATGCCGGCGAGTTCGTCCCGAAGACCTGCCAAGGGCTCCGGGCACCCCCAACAGGCTGGGATTGAAAATCAGCATACCCCATGCTAATGAGTGAATGCTTATGCTGGCTGCCCTCTCCTGTCAGGGATTCTTTTACATTACAGTTCCCTATTGTCCTGGGAGAATTCTTGCTTGGCCCTGGGGTGTCGGTTCCCTTTTGCGAGAGCCAGGATGATTTTCTTTTTTTTTTTTTTTTTAGTCCCAAATGTCTGGAGTTTCTGAAGGAAATACTATCTGAGAGGTTTGAGAAACTTCCACGGGGATTTCGGTCCTTTAGGCAGGGGAAAAACATTAGACCTGGGGTCAATAGTGAACAGCTAATACCTGAAAGCACTAATTTAAACTTGATTTCCCCAAAGAGCTTTTCGTCGGTGTCTTTCAAGACACAAAAGATTAGCTGGATTTCTAGAATCCAGACTCATGGGTTCTAGATACCTGGCATGGAGGTACAAAGTTATTTGTTAACCAGTGTAACGTTTTTAACAGTGGGAAATGAGAAATAATCTGTCCACCAATAAAGAAAGATTAAATGATGTTTTAGAATTCGATATACTGATACTGAAGATGTTCAAAGTTCAAAGAAGATCAGCGATGTTGAAATACCAAGAAGTCTACTTTGGAAGGACCATAAGACGTTTCTTTGGAAGTACGTGCATATGCAGGGATGGAACCACAAACCGTACCAGTTATCTCTGGCAGTGAGCTTGGTGTTTGACCCTGCCAATTTTGCTTTTCAAAGGAACATTGTTAGAAATGGAAGGCGTTCTGTAGACGAAAACAAGCACGTATTTAAAGGAATGTGTGCATAAATCGTAGTTGGCCAGCCTGTTTCCATTCAGTCATCAGTGATTAAGGAGCTGGATCAGTAGCTAAGCACTGGTTGCTCTTCCACAGGTTGTGGTTTCAAGTCCGAGCACCCACGTGGTGGCTCACAACGTGGAAAAAAAGAGCCCTAGGGGATCTAGCTGCTTCTGGCCTCCTCAGGCACTATGTACACATGGTGTATATACAGGCAGACAAAACACCCAAACATGTAAAGTAAAAAAAAAATACAGCTACAAATTTTGCTAGTCCTGTTTTACTATTGAATGTTCCACATTAATATTACAAACTCATTAAATATGTAGTTCTTGAATGCAGAAACGAATTATGCTTTCTCCCGCGTATTTTGCAAACCTTTGCACCCTCTCTCCAGGAAGTTTTATTTCTCACAGGAATTAAAATCCTCAATCTAACCTTCAGGCAAAGTTCAATATTCTTGTGGAGCTAGTTCAGTTGCTACAATCTAGAGGTCTTGATAGGTTCATTTTCTTTGCCAGCTAAAGAATTAGAAGGCAGGAAAATCTCGAAAACAACAAATAGCATCAGAGAAATGTCAGCAAACACCACAGACAGCGGCAGACAGAATCAGCTATTGAAGAACGGTGTGTGCGTGTGTGTGTGTGTGTGTGTGTGTGTGTGTAAACACACGCATGTGAAGACACAGAGAAAAAGGCCCTTTGGAAAGCAGAATAGGGGACTTCGACTCCTAAGCAAAAAATTACGTCTCTTCTCTGGGGCTGGCTTATTACAACTTTCTCAGAAGAGTTTTCCTCTACCTAATGTAGAGTTGGTCAGTCAGTTGGACGAAGGATGGGATGGTTGATTGGACCACAGCTGTTGTGTACTATGTTGTGATCTTGCCTTGAACTTGTTGAGCCAGGCCATCACCAGGGGACCGGCTGGAGGGAGCCAGAAACCTACAAAGCCATTGTTTTAAGCTGCCAGGTTTTTGTCTCAAGTCAGGAGGGTGAGGAAGAAACCCGCTGTGTTGGAAATTTACTGCCTTTATTACCTCTTCGCGCCTGCCCGCCCCCTACCTGTCTCCCAGCCAGGGAACTCCCAGTTTCTCACTGTGATAGATTGCTTGTCTAAAGTTTAACCTCTGGCACTGTCAAGAAAAAAAAAAATGCTCCCTGGATCCCTGTTATTATCCAGGGTTCTCTAGACTAACAGAATTTATAGAATGAACCTCTCTCTCTCTCTCTCTCTTTATATATATATATATATATATAAATCATATATGATATATATATCATATATATATATATGATTTATTAGAATGACTTACAGGCTGAGCTCCACCTAATCCAACAGTTGCAGGCTATGAGCAGAAAGTCTGAGAATCCAGTAGTTTCTCGGTCCACAAAGCTGACATCTCAGCTGGTCTACAGTATATGCTGGAATCCTAAAAAATAACAGTAAAGGAATGGAATTGTTAGCAAGGTGAGAGCAAGCAGGAAAACAGCAAAAGCTTCCTTGTTCTGTTCTTACGGAGGCTGCCAGCAGAAGGTGTGGCTCAGATTAGATTTTGGCTAAAGAACTGGTTTAAGGGTTTGCCTTTCTACTTCATAGATCCCAATTAGGGACTGGAGAGATGGCTCAGTGGTTAAGAGCATTGCCTGCTCTTCCAAAGGTCCTGAGTTCAATTCCCAGCAACCACATGGTGGCTTACAACCATCTTTAGTGAGGTCTGGTGCCCTCTTCTGGCCTGCAGACATACATACAGACAGACTATTGTATACATAATAAATAAATAAATTTTAAAAAAACAAACAAAAAAAGAAAACAAAAACAAAGATCCCAATTAGAACTAGATCTTCCCACTTCATATTAAGCAGAAATCCCTCGCAGGTGTGCCCTCCATTTCTGGGTTTTAAGTTATTCCAGAAGTAGTCAAGTTGACAACCAAGTAGAGCCATCACAAACCCATCCCTTGTCAATTAATTTCCAAAGAAAAACAAACCCACCCCTTGTCAATTAACTTCCAAAGAAAAACAATAGGGGTGGCACAATAATTAGGTAATAATAACAACTAAACATAGCTAGTCCATGTACAATCGCAAGCACATTGTATATTTAACTAGGTTATATTATGCCTAACATAATATAACTACCCTTCATACAACCGCAATTGCATTATAAATTTTAGAATAGGTGATAATGTCCTGTGAAGGACATTCTTTTAGGATCTCAAACTTAATTATGATAACCAATGATAGTCTCTTAATTGATGTTATATCACATGATAAAGAAATTGAGGCCAGGCAGGGGTGGGGCACACCTTTAATCCTGGCACTTGGGAGGCAGAGGCAGGTGGATATTTGTGAATTCGAGGCCAGCGAGGTCTACAGAGCGAGTTTCAGGACAGGCTCCACAGCAACAGAGAAACCCCGTCTCAAAAAAAGAAAAGAAAAGAAATTGAGGAAAGAAAAAAATATTGCACTAACACATTACTAACAAAATACAACAGAAGCACTCAAGACAATTATCCACTTTTTGCAACTGTTCCCAGGGCCTTAGCTGGTATTTATAACTACATTCTGTATTTCCCTCACGCTTGGCAAGTACCTCAGTAGGTCTTGACTCCTCCCAGAGAAATGACCCATACCTTCATTCCTGAAGAGTCTGTGTTCTTTGTCATCCTCCCTGGATTAGGCTGGCGTAGCTTCCCATTGACTTTAATCAAAGGTCATCGTAGACCCAAGAGACACCCTAAAGGATCTGAACTTCAGACATCATCTCTCTTACCGCAATTCTGGAGGAGAAATCCCATTTCCCTATGGCAATCTGGGGTTATCACCTCTTCTAATACTGTTACTCCTATCTTAACTTGTTGGTTTAGGGCCATCAGAAGTCCAAGGCTGCCGGAGGGAAGTTTGAGCTCCAGTTGAATGGAATGTTTATTGTGGTTCCTGCCAGGAGCTTTTCCTGTTCTGGAACTAAAACTTCTAGGCCAGCAAAACTTAAGGTCATGGGAACAGGAAGCAAAAATCTTCCTAGTGGATCACAGGGATGATAGTGAATAGAATATTCCCTTTTCTACCCCTAGATTCCTGGACCCATGAATCCTGGCTATCAGATAAACTGTATCATGTATTGGACACTTATTTAAAGCATATACTGTCTTCTGGAGAACCTTGCCCCAGTCATGCAGGCTGCTGCTACCTAATTTGGACTGTAAATGTGTCTTCAAAAGGCCATTCCACCTTTCCATTAGGACAGTTGCTCTAGAATGGTCGGAACATGCTAGAGCATGTGTGTCCACTGTCATACTTCTCTGGCTGTGAAGTGAGTTCCTTGGTCAGAAGCAGTCCTGTGTGGAATACCACAAAGGTGGACAGGCTTTCTGTAAGTCCTTGGTGGTTTTGGCAGAAGCATTATGTGCAGGAAAGGGAAATCCATAGCCAGAATATGTATCTACTCCAATAAGGACAAAATGGTGTTTTTTCCACAGAGGAATTGATCCAATATTGTCAACCTGCCACCAGGAGGTTGGCTGGTCACCCTGGGGAATAGTGCCACATCTGGGGTTCTGTTGTTGGTCTCTGTTGTTGGCAGACCTGGCCCTCAGCAGCAGCTGTAGCAAGTGGTGAGTAGAATATTGTCAAACCCATGTATAGGTTCCATCTCGATCACCAGGCCTCTTTGTTCATGGACCTCTTGGGCAATGACAAGAATGGCTGAGGAAAGAGGATGGCTGTCAACAGAACATGTCATCCTACTTGATTCTTGAACTCCTTCTCAGCTGAAATTACCTTTTGATGAGTGTATATATGGGACACAAGTATCTTCATATCCTTAATCTATTAGGAGATTTCTATCCACAGATTTCTACCCCAGATGTCTTTCTCACCCATTTTCCAGCCATACTCGTCCCAAGTTCATGACCATCAGTCCATGAATCAGCAAATAATAGCAATCTGGCTGTTTTTCCTTCCAAACAAAATGTAGGATTATGTGTACTACCTGAAGTTCTGCCCACTGTGAAAATTTCAGGGTTGGCCCAGAAAGGGGTTGCAGTGGGGAAACTGTCTACTTCTGGGTGATGTCTGAAAAGCACACAGAACCATTAGTAAACCAGGCCCGCGTCCTCTCTTCCTGAGTCAACTGATCATACTGCACACCTATGAGGCTCTAGGTGCATGCTTGGCAGTAGACCACTTTATAACGGAAGTAGAAACTGTAGGCATTGGCTAACTTCTTCATGTAACTTGCTTGTGCCTTTGGGACCTGCTCAGGCCCAATCATGTATATACCACTTCCGTTAGATAGCAGATTGCTTTATGCACTTCTTACTTCATGGCTCAGTGGATCAGATAACACCCAGCTCATGATGGGCAGCTGTGGTTCTATAGTAATTTGATGGCCCATTGTCAGATGTTCAGTTTCCACTCAGGCGCAAAAGCAGGCCAAGAGCTGTCTCTCAAAGGGAGAATAGTTGTCTGCAGATAACGGTAGAGCCTTGCTCCAGACTCCTAAAGGTCTCTTTTGTGATTCACCTATGGGGCTTTCTACTGTTCCTAGTAGCATCACTGTTTGCCATGTGCCGTCTGGTCTGTTGGATCATGTCATCCAAGAAACTTGCACAGCAGCCTGAACCTGTGGTTCCTTTTCCTGTTTCAGGACCCACTCAAAGCTGGCTACTTTCTAAGTCCCTGATATATGGAGCGGAGTGAAACTCCAAGTGGATGTGTTGTCTCCAGAATCCAGATAGGTCCACTGAATGTTGTGCTTCTTTCTTGGCAGTGGAGGGGTCAGGTGAATAAATGAACCTTTACCTTAGAAAGAATATTTCTGCAAGCCTCCCCACTGGTCTCCTAAGAATTTCACCGAGGTAGAAGATTCCTGAAGTTTGATTGGATTTATTGTCCATCCTCTGATGTGCCTGTGTTTTAGCAACAAGTCAGAGTGGTTGCTCCCTCCTGCTCCCTTTATCCAGTTAGGCTGTGTTGTCAATATAGTGGACCAATGTGGTATTTTGTGGGAGAGACAGAAGATCAAGATCCTTTCTAACTTAAGTTACAGCACAGGGCGGGAGAGTTAGTATATCCTTGAGTTAAAACTGTGAAAGCTTACTGCTGGCTTTGACACCTGAAAGCAAATTGCTTCTCGAGGTCCTTATGGACAGGTACCAAAGAAAAGGTGTTTACTATATTAATGGCATGTATACCAAGAGATATGTTAATCTGCTCATGTGAGGACACCCCATTCTGGGACAGCAGCTGGAATTGGAGTCACTCCTAGATTGAGCTTTCGATATTCAATTGTCATTCTCCATGATCCATCTGTCTTCTGCACTAGCCAGACACAAAGGGAGATGTGGTTGGAAGCACAGCACACCTGCATCTTTCAAGTCCTTGATGGTGCACTGTATCTCCACGATTCCTCCAGGGATACAGCACCAGTCTGATTCACTGTTTTTCTGCTGGAGACAACTTCCGTTTAGCCTTTCCAATTACAATCACCCTCACTCCACAGGTCGGGGAACCAATGTGAAAAGTCTTCCAACTTCCAAGTATACCTTCTGGGACTGAGTAAATTACCATAGGATGAATTTAGTGACTCACCGAAGCTACTGTGAATCAGAGTTCAGTCAAACTTCCATTAATCCCCTGACCTCCATAAGTCCCTACTTTAACTCGAGGGCCACATGTTATTTGGGATCTCTTGGAATCAACATTAATTCCGAACCAGTATCCAATAGACCCTGGAAAGTCTGATTGTTCCCTTTCCCCCAGTGTACAAAGCCATAGGTCTTGCTGGAGAAGAACCAACAGACGGCTAAGTGTAAAACTTTCAGGTATTTCATCAAGATCTTTCCCCAGTGGAACCTGGTCATCCCTTCATTAAAGGGCTTCCGGGCCTGTAAACTTGGTCCAGACTGAATATTGGTTCAGGGGCTAAATTTCTCTTTTGCTACAGTCTAATGTAGCATTTCTTTCACTTGTTTGAGAATTTTTCTGTTTATACAGATCAAACGAAAATGCAAGTAGTCTTCTTATTTATTTCTTGTCTGGAAACACCATGATTTGGTTCGCCAGTGCCCAACGTCCATATGAGTCAAACATCCATAAAAATCACTTTGCCTGTGCTGACCATTACAGGTTAGGCCGTGATGAATATTGTTTTGTCTACGCTGCCCCTTGCAATAACTGCAGTCACCTTGCCTTTGGCGATTCAGTGCTGGCACCTGGCCCAGTTAACCCCCTTGTATTTGTTGATCCAGTTGAGCAGCAGCCTCTGTAAGGTCTGACACAAGGAAAAGTGGACGATAAAGCTCTTCAGGCGTAATGACATCTCTCTCACCATTTTGCATCTTACAGGATTAGTGAAGGGTGTGCCCTCTGGGCCTTCCCATTGTGGAGGATTAGGTTTTACACAGCATACCCATTCTAGCACTGCGATTTTCCCAGAGCCTGAAAATCCCTTCATCAACTTTAAGTCAAGTGATATCAGACATCTTCCATTCCTTTTCAGTCGGCCATCTTTGGACAAACACTCCAGCCAACCATTCAAACGAACTTTTGACATCCTTTTAACTGTGAAAGCTTAAATCTAGACCTTGCACTCAGTGGATCAGTATGAGGAGCTCATCCCGACCCGGTTTTACTTTGCTTTCACTCTTCTCCCAGACCCTTAAAGTCCATTCTCACACATGTTCCTCAGAACTTCTGCTTGAATGAATTAGCGAACACATTAAGCTCTTTAATAGTGTGGCACACCTCATGACTTTACTCCATCTCCTCTTTAGGATCCTGCTTAGCCTTTAGTCTGCCTCGGGCTAGAGGTAACTAGTAACCCCTAGTGGTTCCTGAGGGACATCAGTATCGCCTGACATCTACTTCAGGGAAAGTCACTGCTGGTTTAGCAGACAATGGAAGACTAGTTTCCTTAGTCAAAGGTGAGAAAGGCAATATTTTAGGGGATGGAGGTGGGGGGACAGCTGATGAAGATGATGATGGTGATATGATGATTTTATGTTTTGGGTTTTTTTTGTTTTTTGTTTTTGAGACAGAATTTCTCTTGTAGCCCTGGCTATCCTGAAACTAGCTCTGCAGACCAGGCTGATTTCAAACTCCCAGAGATCCTCCTGCCTCTGCCTCTCGAGAGCTGGGATTAAAGGTATGTGCTACCACTTCCCACCTCGGGCGGACACCTGCTGAGGTGGACGGACTACTTCATCAGTCGAGATAAACCCTTGAGAGTCTGAGGGTTCCAGGTTCTCAGCCTCAGTAGGGTTCTCCCACGCCTCCCGTGCCATGTCACGTGATCCCATTCCCTACCAATTAATACCCTTACTTTAACTGATGATCCCCTAGGAGGCTGGGATTTGACTTTTTGCTGTAATCCTGCCAACCTTAGAAGGAGGGCTTCGATTTGATTTCCACAACTTGAGCCCTGTGGCTGCTGGAAGAAAGCTTCTCTTCCAGGATACACTTAGAAATATTTAAACTGTTAATGTGAATTTGGAGCTGGTTAATTTTATCACTAAGTTCCTTGCTGTCTTTCCATATCACTGTTCACCATTGAAGAAAGTCAGGACGAAATCTCAAACAGGGCAGGAACCTGGAGGCAGAAGATGATGTAGAGGCCATGGAGGGGTGCTTGCTCCCCGTGACTGTGCCTTGCTCAACCTTCTTTCTTACAGAGCCCAGGACCACCAACCCAGGGGTAGCTTCACCCTCAGTGGGCTGGGTCCTTCTCTGTAGCATTTTGGCAAAAAAGATATGTGGCTGTGTTCCAAGAACTTACATGTGGATAAATGTACAAGTATCGGACTAATTTCTTTGACAGATGAGATTTCAAGACCTTCTACCACTGACTCTGTTGTGTGATTATTAACAATCACTTATATGTAGGTGTATGA
This sequence comes from Myodes glareolus, assembly GCF_982192425.1. Classification (NCBI taxonomy): domain Eukaryota; kingdom Metazoa; phylum Chordata; class Mammalia; order Rodentia; family Cricetidae; genus Myodes; species Myodes glareolus. The sequence goes on from NC_142036.1 coordinate 72,663,917, forward strand.
TAAAAAAGAAAAAGCGATCAGAAAGAAATATAAAATGTACAGTTCGGAGAGAAAAAGGACACTGGCAAGCCTACTATTACAGTCAAGGCTTGTGTTTGAAAAGAGGCTGCCCTTCTCCAGCAATCACTAATTATAAAAATGCCTTACATCTGAATCTGTAGAGACATTTCTCAATTGAGGTTCCCTTCTTTCAGATAACTCTAGTGTGTGTCAAGTTGATACAAAACTAGCTAGCTTGGGCTGGAGAGATGGCTCAGCAGTTAAGAGCATTGATTGGCTTTCCAGAGGTTCTGAGTTCAATTCCCAGCAACCACAAGGTGGCAAACAACCATCTATCCACCTATAATGAGATCTGCTGCCCTCTTCTGGCATGCAAGCATACATGCAGACAGAATACTGTGCATATAATAAATAAAATCTTTAAAAAAAAAACCAAAACAAAAAACTAGCTAGCTCTTTGTTAAGGAAATGAACTCTGTCAAAGAAAGGCCAGATCTTCATTGGAATAAAGGAAAGATTCCCTTGGGATAGCATAACACCCAACTAAGCTCCCAACTTGCGAAAGAGAGCATAAGGCATTTTCTGCTCCTGGAAGGAATCTTTTTTTTGGAGTTATGATAAAACTATGGGGATCACAAAGTGGACTGTGTTGATTTGAGTAATAAATGTTCCTCATAGTCTTGGAATCTGAACACTTGGCCCTAAATTGGTGGTACCTTGTGTAGGTTTAGGAGATATAGCCTTGCTGTGAGAAGTGTATTACTTGAGGTTTAAAAGCTATATGCCATTAACACTTTTCTCTCTGTGCTTCCTTCTTGTGGGCTGAAATGTGAACTCTCAGCTTCCTGCTACCAGCTCTAGCTGCCATGCCTGCTGCCTGTTGTCACGCCTGTCTCTGTCATCATGGGCACTAGCCCTTCGGAATGTTAGCTCTTATAAACTCTTCTGTAAGTTGCCTTTACCATGGTGTTTTATTACAGTAATAAAACAGTAACTAATACAGATTCCCGGGCTCACTGATCAGAAGAATCAATATTTTGAAAATGACCATAAATCAAAATCAACCTACAGATACAGTGCAATCTCAACTGAAATTCTAGAGTCCTTCTTTACAGAAATAGGAAAAAAAATCCTAAAATTCACAGGCACAAAATATCACACATTGATTAAGCAATCACACATGAAAAGGATAATGTTGGAGGTATTCCCACCCCTGATTTCAAGTTATACCACAGAGTCGTAGAAAGTCAGCTTGGCACAAGATGGGTATGTAGATCAATACAAAGATAGACTGAATTAGAATAGATCAGCATAGAGTTCATACAGCTGTATTTTTTACAAAGTTGTCAGAGGCACACACTGGATAAAAGACATCAAATAGTTTTGGGAAAACTGAATATCTACATGTAAAAGAATAAAAGTCAACAACCCCTTTCTCACAGTCTGCACAAATATCAACTCCAAATATCCAAATGAATCGGATACCTTAATGTGAAACTTGAAACTCTGAAGCTACTATAGGAAAAAGTTGGGAGTTCAGTACAAGAGACAGCCACAGATGAGGAGTTTCTAAATAGGTCTCGAGCTGCTGATAAGATCAGGTTAATCGATGACAAATCAGACCTCATGAAATTGCAAGATTTCTTTCTGTACAGCAAAGAGTCGGTGAAGGGAAGACACAGCTTACAAGACAGGAGATACACCTTTGCTAGCTACATATCTGGCCAATTATTACTACCTAGAATAGATAAAGAGTTTCAGAATTAAGGGCTGACAAGTTGACACAGAGGATTAAGGCGCTTGACACTGGGAGATGCCAGCCTAGAGACCGTAGTTCAGTCCCAGACCCCACATAAAAGTTTTGGGAGAAGAGAACCAACTCCCCGAGGTTGTCTTCTGATCCCCATTGTATGCTACAACACACTATCCATGCACATATGCTAATAATCAACACAGCTTCTATTTAAAAGCAAGCATAAAAATCCCCACCTCAGCGGTTAAGAACATTAACCCTTCTTCCAAAGGTCCTGAGTTCAATTCCCGGCAACCACATGGTGGCTCACAACCATCTGTAATGAGGTCTGCTGCCCTCTTCTGGTCTGCAGGCATACACACAGACAGAATATTGTATACATAATAAATAAATAAGTAAATATTTAAAAAAAAATCCCCACCTCAATTTTAAAAAGTAACTGTGGATCTGAACAAAGTTTCCTAAAGAAATACAAATGGCTAGCACACATTTTTTAAAAAATTATTTATTTATTTATTTATATTGATTTTTATTGAGCTCTACATTTTTCTCTGCTCCTCTCCCTGCCTCTCCCCTCCCCTCTTCAATCCTCTCCCAAGGTCCCCATGCTCCCAATTTACTCAGGAGATCTTGTCTTTTTCTACTTCCCATGCAGATTAGATCTATGTAAGTCTCTATTAGTGTCCGATTGTTGTTTAAATTCTCTGGGATTGTGGTTTGTAGGCTGGTCTTCTTTGCTTTATGTTTAAAAACCACCTATGAGTGAGTACATGTGATAATTGTCTTTCTGTGTCTGGATTACCTCACTCAAAATAATGTTTTCTAGCTCCATCCATTTTCCTGCAAAATTCAAGATGTCATTATTTTTTTTTTCTGCTGGGTAGTACTTCTTTGTGTAAATGTACCACATTTTCCTTATCCATTCTTCAGTCGAGGGGCATTTAGGTTGTTTCCAGGTTCTAACTATAACAAACAAAGCTGCTATGAACATAGTTGAGCACATGTCCTTGTGGCACGATTGAGCATCCTTTGGATATATACCCAAAAGTGGTATTACTGGGTCTTGAAGAAGGTTGTTTCCTAATTTTCTGAGAAATCGCCACACTGACATCCAAAGGTGCTGTATTGTCCCGCGCTACTGTCTCGCCAGCAAGAACGACGTGGCACACTTAGGATCCTTCTGCAGAAAAGCTTTTAATGCTTCTTGAGAGAGAGAGCATAAGCTTCCAAAGCGGAGACCCAGAATGAGGGAACCCATCCCTTATGTAGGAAACAGTCCTCGCTTCGGACGTGTCACTCTTGGATTGGTGCGCTGCCCATTATCCCAGATGATGCCTCGGGAGTAGGCAGGGACAGCAGTGGGAAGTTACCAAGCACATGTGCGTTTTACCTGGTGGTGAAACCGGATGCCAGCGCCATCTTGTAATGGAGTATGTGGTTGCGGTCCTCCACACTGTACCAGCCAGTTTGCATTCCCACCAGCAATGCAGAAGTGTTCCCTTTTCCCCAATATAAGTTGTCATCAGTGTTTTTGATCTTGGTCATTCTTAGAGATATAAGATGAAATTCCAAAGATGTTTTTAATTTGCATTTCTCTAATTGCTAGGGATGATGGACATTTGTAATTATTTTTATTTTTGATATTATAATTACAGTACTTCTCCCTTCGATTTCCTCCCTCCATACCACTGTATAAACACTCCTCCTTGTTCTCCTTCAAATTCATGACCTCTTTTTTTAATTGTTATTGCATACATGTATGTATATGTGTGTAAATATACATTTTTAAGATATATCTTATTTTTTTTTCTTTTGAGAACTCTCTGTTCAGGTCCCAGACCAATTTATTGTGAATGTGTCATTTGGTTTTTTAACTCTTTGTTTTTAAGTCCCTCTAATACTTAGGGGATATCTCTCTGGAGGAAAAGAGTCCAAGGCATCCAGAAGGGTCTCAGAAACAACTTTCAAAAGAACCATTCCACTTTACTGCAAGGGTTTCTTGGCACAGAGCAAATAGTTGAAAGGGGAGAACACTTTGGACGTCTCACCAATTTGTTCTTTCTGGGAAGTCCTCAAGGAAGGCTGTCAGTTTCAGAGGGCCAGCCAGAAGAGAAGAGAAATGAACTCCACGGTGTGTAGGAAACTATCCACCGCAACATGCATGGAAGTGTCCAGGGTGAACTGATGCAGCCCGTTACCGCTGCATGTTGGCGTTAGGGGTTGAGACACAAGATGGAAACAGTCCTTTCTTCCTGATGGGCCAAGCAGTGTGGACATTTAGTTTTAGGTCTTCAAATATCTCACCATTCGCCTTGACTGATCATCATTTGCCTGGGGAGGAAGACATAGCTTACTGAAGAATCCGTCAGAGGTCAGACTCTTCATCCCTAAGGACTCTGGGTGTTCTCTGCACCCAGAACAGGGAGGTATTTGGGTCTCACTGGAAGGTCAGTGTGGCTGGAAAGCGCAGGATGCTGTGGAGACTCAGCAGAGTCTTCTCAGGGCTCTGAGGCAGAGATAGAAAGGTTCCCGGAGGAACTGTAGTCTCTTCTGTTTGTGGGAGACGACAAATGAGGGACGGAGACAGTCTGACTTCACCAGGGAACTGTCCTGGTCGGAGACCTTCAAGTGTATCTGAACCTCTACATGGCTTGCCGGGGCTCAGGAGAAATAGAAGAGAATTGAAGTGCCTCGCTCCTCATAGGGATCTCAAAATGTGGTGGGTAGTGAAAGAATCCACTCATAAAATCAAACTCAAAAATTACAAGTTTTCTGAAATGGAACTGGGCAGGGCTGTAGCAGATCTGTCTGCCATAAGATGCGGGACTGAAATGGGGATTTTTTTTTGTTGTTGTTGTTTCTTAGCCAATATTCGTTTGTTATAATCACAATAATATGACTCAAAGCAAATTTGACAGTAACCATCTTGGAACTGGTTGTTGCAAACAAAACTCTTAAGTCTGTTTTTTTTTCTCTTCAGTGGAAATGATTTTAGGTCAGAGTTGGACTGAATTGACTCCATAATGAAACAAATTAACATTTAAATAGAAGGGGAGACAAAAGAGAGTAATGGGCTGGGAATATGATCAAAATACAATATGTACTTGCATGAAACGTCATAATGAAACCCATTATTTTGTACAATGTATACTAACAAACATTTCTGCTAAAGAAAGCATAAATTGCAATCTTCCTTTCTTTACAATTATCTTTATTTATTCTTTCACAGTTTTATATATGTGCACCATACATCTTGATTCCTACCACCCCTGACCCCCTCACTCTCTCTGGACAAACCCCCAGCATGCCTGCTTTCCAGCTTCATGTCCCATCTTTTTTCACCTAGTGACCGACAAGCTGACCAGGTATTTACCACTGGTCACAAATGCACATGTATATTATAGCCTCAGATGGTTTCTTCTCCCTCCCACCCCCCCCCCCCAACGCAGATAACACGGTACCCCCACTGCCTCCATGAGAGGAAGATCTTTCATCACTCCTTCAGTGCCTGTCTTATTTAGGGTTTCTATTGCTATGAAGAAACTCCATGACCAAAGTCAAGTTGGGGAGGAAAGGGCTTATTTGGCTCACCCATCGACATCATTGTCCATCATTGAAGGAAGTCAGGATGGGAACTCAAACAGGGCAGGGACCTGGAGGCAGGAGCTGATGCAGAGGCCATGGAGGGTGCTGCTAACTGGCTTGCTCCTTGTTGCCTGCTCAGCCTGCTTTCTTATAGAGCCAGCCCAGAGGTAGCCCCACCCACCATGGTCTGGACCTTCCCCCATCCATCACTAATTAAGAAAATGTCCTACAGCTGCAACTTACACGGTCGTCTTCTCAACTGGGTTCTCCTTTCAAATAGCTCTAGCTTCTGTCAAATGGACATCAAACTAGCCAGCACAGTGCCCATCCCATTCTGAGCCAGTCCACCCAGGAGCCAACTTGGGGTTCCTTCCCTCAACTGTCATTGGAAACCCTAATTCAGTGGCAGGTGTGAAGATTGAGGGAGAAACAGACCATCACGGTGGGAAAGTCATCATGGCTATGGAACAAGCCTGTTACACCTCAGAGGGCCAGGAAACAGAGAGACTCTGTCGTTTTTTAATTTGGGAGCTACCCCCATTTTGTTTTTTGTTTTGGCCATGCAAATGGAGGGAAATTGACTGGAAATTAAGTAAAGCGTTGCTTTACTCTGGGTGGGGATAGGTTCCAGTTAGCAGCTCTGGGGTACTAATTTATGGTCATTTCTGATTGGCAGAGTTCGGTTATGCCGTTCCTACAGCAACAGTTTGCTCCAACATGGGTGGACTTGAATCCTATTGGTAGCCATTATTTTGGTTTTATAAGCTGTCTCAAAGGAGTCTTTTTTTTTTTTTAAAGTTTGTTTTGTGTGTGTATGTGTGTGTCTCTGGAGGGCAGAAGAAAGTGTTGGAGTCCTTGGAGGTGAAGTTAACAGGAGATTGCAGACATGAGATATGGTGCTGGGAACTGAACCGCAGTCCTCCAAAAGAGCAGCAAGTACTCTTAACCCACCATGAGCCAGCTCCTCGTAGTTTTGTCTCATAATGCTATTAGGAATGCTTCAGGGAGTAAGCATAGAAAGAAATTACAGGGAGTAATACTGTAGAAAGACCATGACAGGGGCTTGTTGCCTCCTGGTGTTTCAAACATGCCTTCTCTCCATACACACCACAAAACATTCATAAATCTCTCTTATGTGCTGCCGGGCGTAGGGATGCAGTGAGGTGGGGTGTGGCGTGGGTAGGGGTAGACATTAGTGGTAGCCAGGTCCCAAAGAGGAGGTATGGGGTCAGTGAGGCAAAAATAAGCCAGGCATGATGGTAGGAAGAATCGTATAGCTTGAATGACTGGCAGCCAGAGATCTTCTTGATTTATACAGATTTCTATAAGTAGGGATAAATTCATGTTGTTCTAAAACATAGATCATATCATTTTTGTTTTTGGACATGTGTTTAACTTTTTTTCTCTTGCACCCCTGGGGTCATAAGTTCAGTCATCATTGGTTAACCAAGACAAAACCGAGATATTTTTTACAATCATTTTCCCTCAAGTTTAGTCAACAGAGTTATAACCATTTTTTACTCATCAACCCCATAACCCAATTTTTAAGAATCTGGAAGTATATTAGGCTGGCAGTTCTTGTGGCCTCAAGGATGCTAGACAGAAAGAAAACCTCCAAACCAACCCAGGCAGATTGCAAAGTCCCAACCAGTATATTATTAACTCTTAATGGTCAGAGTGCCCAAGAAAAATCCTCAGGTCAAAGCCACTGCAGTTATCATTCAATTTCTGGCACAATACGGTGTTTACACTTTATATCTTTATACAATTTGTTTGTATGTCTAATTCTGGCATTCTTTTGTTCCTTGGTCATAAGACACCACAGTGGCCCTGCATGAACTAACTTCTCTAAGAAAGGGAAGTCCTGACATGTGATTCTTTTGTCATCTTTCCACCCCATTTTTTGCCCATCTATAAATAAATCCCTGTGGGGGGCAGAGGTAATTTCAGCTAGTCTAACTCTGTTGCTGTATATGCCATGTAATCTCCTGAGTGTGTAATAGGAAGAGGTTGTAACCTGATCTGCCACCAACTCCTCTAGCCCACCATCTTGTTGATCTTTCAAGTTTACCTTGCTCTGATCGTCTTGTTCCTTAGTAAGTGCAGGGGCAGATGTTTCTAGAATATCTCAGAGCCTCATAACCTCCAAGGCGTAAGGAAGACCTTCAAGTAGCTAAGAATACCTCACTAAAAGCAGGAGATGTAGCTTCTTGGGGAAGCTTAGGAGCAGTACTGCTGGGGGAAGTCATAAATGTCTCCTAAGAAAATTCCATCAATCCAATATCTCCAAACTGTACAAATATTAAAAGTCACCCAAATATGGGACGGATGGAGAGGAAGTCCAAAGGTGGCACGACAGCCATCATGTGGCTCAGTTTTGTCGGATCTTTGTCAAGCAGCTGTGCTGGCTTTCTGACTTTTGCCGTTCCCATCAGACACGGCTGCACAACTCATGACTCTATTACTGCTTTTTTAAAATCTCAGTTTCCTTTTCGAAAGACCCGCTTGTCAGTTTGAATGTGAAATCTTCCCCCTAGACTCACGGGTTTGAAAGTCCCTCTGGTGGTGCTGCTTTTAAAGGTTCAACCTCTAGGAGGTTGAGCCTGGCTGGAGGAAGCAGATCTCTGGAGGAGGCAGACCTTCAGGCTCTAAAGCTGGGCTCTGCTCCACTCCCTAAGATCTTTGCTGCTTGCCTGAGGGCACAGTGTGGCAGACGGCCTGTCTTCTCCTGCTGCCATGCCTCCCCTGCCCTGATGGGCTTTGTCTCAACAAACAATGAGACGAAATCCAAATCCCCCCTTTTCTAAGTTGCTTCTTTTTAGGCATTCAGTTATAGCAACCATTTCTAACATACTTTCTTTAATGGCCTTTTCTCCTTACACTTTCTGTACCTATTCTCCTTAGCTTTCCCTGGAATCTACCTTAATTCTTAAAAATATTAGAATACTTAGAGACACCCCTAATACCTCTAATTTATGGTGTGAGTGCTACAGATTTTCATATTACAGATTGAAAACAAATTAGCCTTTGGTATTGATCACTTCTCGTGGCTAAGTTTCAATGAAGTTATTGTTCAGACTAAGCACACGAGGCACGTAGAGCATCACCCCTGACTACCAGTGGGTCCTTTTCACACATCTGCTGTTCTGTCAGCCGTGCTCCTAAGTTTCTAAATGGAGCATCAGTCAAACCTCCACTAAAATGCTTTTCATTAGTTTTCCAGACCAGTCTTTTTGTCCTAACTTTTTGAATTCAAATCAACATACATTTTAAGAAGAGTAGGTTGCTGCTCCTGAGCAGAATGTGTTTTCTCATTGTCTCATTCGCTCGAATGTTTTGATCTAAAACTGTAATTGAACCGTGGTTCGCTGTCTTTTAGGTAAAACACACCACCCCCTGGCAGCAGGAAGCACCACCCAGAACAGCGAGTCCCGGATCTCTTGCGTCAGGGTTGTTTGGATAATCAGTAGGTGTATTTACAGGAGTGATTGGGGCTGAGGCTGCTGCTGCTGAGCAACTCTGTGGTTTTAGCGAGAAGGGCTTCAAGTTTGCTCGCAGCCAATAGCAGGCGAGGCGTTTTAGCTCAGGCTACAGGTCTGTTGTTGCTGTTCGCATTACCTCCTTTCACTGCGGCTGAAACAAACGGTTGTCTGCATTCCTGTTTTAATTGTTGTTTTCCTGTCCTGAAGTGTATATAGAAATCAGAGGCTCTTTCCTGTGGGGAATAGCTCCAAATGCAGGACCACACACTGGGAATTCCACCTAGCGTACTACAAGTACGGACAACATGCTTGAACTCAACCTTAAACATCCCTGGATACGATTTATAGCAATCGAAATTCTTTTCAGTATATTTTGTGTAATTTGATTCTTTTACTTCTTTCCAACTGTTTGTTAAAGTGACTCAATTTATAAGACCAATTCACCTGTGTGAGTTGTTAGGCATGAAAAAAAATTCTCGAAAGGGCCTAGGGCATGGACTTTTCTCTTAGGAAGCAAGCATTTACCTCGTAGGGCATTCTTCAGGGAAAATGTCTTCAATGAGATTATATAGAATTATATTAAGAGAGTGAACAGCAGCATCCTGGAAGCCCGCCTGGGGCAGCAGGGGAGGGCAGGAGGAACAGACACACAAACACCCCTGCAAAGCGGCCGGGGTGGGGGTGAGGGGTGGGATGGGGGGGTGAAGGGTGTGGGGTGTGGGTGAACCCTCTGCTGGATCAGCACCAATCACGCAGCAGCCCAGAACCTCAGCGTGTTTATTATGCACAGCACAGCGGGAGAGGTTAGCAGTCTGGGTAGAAGATCTCTGGAGGTGAGTGGTCTCAGGCTGTAAACATCCACGAGGAGGAAGCTGCGGTTGCTGGTTTTCCCACATACTGGCCAATCTTTCGTAAACATGTGGACTTGCATACACTGTCACTATGCCAACCCAGAGCAGTTTCCTGAGTCTTAGCTGGGGAAAATGCTTTGCCATTCCTAGAGGTCTAAGGTGTTGGGGTTCTTGACATGGTGGCATCTGTCAACAATAAACGTTCACTCAGGACTTCATCTGCTCTTCACAGATTCATCGAAGGCTTCCTCGACTTACCACACTAGCCTTTAAACTAAGTAGGCTGAAGTTTAAACACTGACTCTGTTACTTTCAACGTTAAGTATGAAGCGCTGACCCTCTGAGCTTTCCTCATGAACTAAATGCAAACCATAGTGACTGTCTCACACCTTTCTCATGGAAGCAAAGGAAGGGAGCATTTATAATGCTGTTCACCCTTAACAACCAGGCGAACCCTTAGGCTAAACCATTCTCATCAGGGGACATATCCCTTTACAGCTTCCATCTTATTTGGGGGTTTCCTAAGGGTGAATCAGGTGTCAATGCGCCATTCTGGTTTTGCTGTTTCTGCAAGCATTAGCGTTTCCTCAAACACTGGTGATCCGGTTGTTGTTAGTTTTGCTCTGTTTTAGTGAGGTCCCTTGTTAAATCACTGACTTTTGGCTTAGGGCTCTGGGACTAGTGTTGAGCACATGGCAACTGAGCGCTATTTCAGAGAGACACACACCATAGTCGGAGTTTGAAGCTGGCTTGATAGCATGACTCCAGAGTATCAAAATTAAAACAACCAATACAGATTTGTCTGTTTTCTTGTCTTAGCTAGGATCGCTATTGCTGTGATGAGACACCATGACTAAAGCAAGCTGGGGACGAGAGGGTTTATTTTATTTTATTTATTTTTTTTAAGTAATTTTATTAAATTATAAAAGATTCCATTTACGCCCCTCTTCCCAACACCCTCCCACTCCCCCCCTCCCTCTCCTCCTCCCTCTTTGTCCCTAAGGGCAGTCAGGGTTTCAAGCCCTGTGGGAAGTTCAAGTTCGTCCCCCCTCCCTCCAGGTCCAGGAAGGTGAGTATCCAAACAGACTGGATCCCAAAAATCCAGTATATGCAGAGGAAACTAGTCCCAGTGTCATTGTCAATGGCTTCTCAGAAAGACTCTGGGCCAGCCACATTCAGAGAATGCGGCCAAATTCAGAGAATCTGGTTGGATCACGTGCTTGTTCAGTCGCAGTCCAACTGCCCTTGGTAAACTCTCATTAGATCCGACCCCTTGTATCAGTGGGTGATAGCATCCCTCGCAGTCCTTCGTCATTTTCTTCCTCTTCTGCTCCTGATTTGGACCTTGGGGGGCTCAGTCCGGTGCTCCAATGTGGGACTCCATCTGTATCGCCATCCATCGCCAGATGAAGGATCTATGGTGAAAAGCAAAATATTCATCAGTATGGTTATGGGCCAAGGCCGGTTCAGGCACGAGAGGGTTTATTTGCTTACACTTCCATGTCACTGTTCATCAGTGAGGGAAGTCATGACAGGAACTCAGAGAGGACAGGGTCCTGGAGGTAGGCCATGGAGGTTATGCCGATTACTGCCTTGCTCACATGGCTCGCTCAGCCTGCTGTTTTAGAGAACCCAGCACTACCAGCCCAGGGGTGGAACCACCCATCAATCACTGATTAAGAAAATGCCCTATAGCTGCATATTATGGAGAAATTTTCCTGACTGAAGTTCCCGCCTTTCAGATGACCGTAGCCTGTGTCAAGTTGACATAAAACTAGCCAGCATGGTTTCCTTAATTTGCAATAATAAAGACTCCAGAGATGCTTGCAAGCATGTAAGCACACATTCTTTTCTTAAAACAGTCTGTATTACCAATTGAAAGGCTGACATTCCATCTCTTGGCTCTATTCAGAAGCACTGCCTGTCCAACGTCATGAACCCCTAGGCAAATGCTCAGATGGCATTGTCTGACACTTCAGCTAGTCTCTGAGACATAGTATGAAACACCAGTTTTCTGAGACTTTTGTAAAAACATGTATTAGGGAGAATTTAGGAGCACAGAAAGCAGTTCTGAGTTCCCTTTGTGTTTATAGGGTTTGGATCTCAAACTACACTGTAGATCAGTGGTTCTCAACCTGTGGGTCATGACCCCTTCTGGGGTCTGAATGACCCTTTCACAGGACTCACTTACTCAGATATCTATATTACAATTAATAGCAGCAGCAGAATTATAGATGTGAATTAGCAACACAAATAATTTTATAGTTGGCAGTTACCATGACACGAGGAACTGTATATTAAAGGTCACAGCATGAGGAAGGGTGAGAGCCGCTGCTTGAAATTTTGTTCTTGTTTACTTGTTTAATGCTTTCTCTCTCTCTCTCTCTCTCTCTCTCTCTCTCTCTCTCTCTCTCTCTTTCTCTTGATTTTTTGAGACAGGGTTTCTCTGTAGCTTTGGAGCCTGTCCTGGAACTAGCTCTTGGAGGCCAGACTGGCCTTGAAATCACAGAGATCTGCCTGCCTCTGCCTCCCCAGTGTTGTGATTAAAGGTGTGTGCCACCACACGGATCTCAGAGAGAAGGGAAATGTAATTATATCTCAAAAAATAAAAAAATAATTTAAAGCGAGACAAATAGGTTAATTCAAGAGAATAAGTTGAACCTTTGTGTACAACTGACTTTTGACAGCAATGAAAGGCCATGCAGTCGATAAAGGCTCGTATTCTCAGCCCTATGTTTACTGTTTTACTTGAGTATGGTGGTGGTTCATCCGTGTATATGTGAGTCAAAATGTATCCAAATATAGTAGTAAGTGTGGGTAGGAGTTAGTTTTGTTTTAGTTTTTTGAGTTAGAGACTCACGTAGCCCAGACTGATCTTGCCCTTGTTGGGCAGGCAAGACTGGCCTTGAACTGCTATTGATTCTTCTGACTCAGACTTCAACAAGGTGGCAATTACAGAAGGGACCCACCAGGCCTGGGTTAACTGACTAATTTTAATTCAATCTATCTTGGTGAGGCGGCTAGGAAAAAGGTGACTTATAGGCAGATATATTAGCTTCTCGTCAGTTTGGTAGCGTAGAGCAACACCAGTTTCCTTTCTTCCAGTTTTGGAGCCCAGGACCCAGATAGTTCTCTTCAGTTCAAGTCAACGTATCAGGAGGGCATGTTTGGCTCAGGATCCCTTCTTTCATTTTCAGGATCAGCAGCTTCAAATATTAGAGGACATTATTCTCTGATTCAAATCTCCCTGTCTCCCTCTTAAGGAAAATATTTTAGAATACTAGTTCTTTTTGTTTTTTGCAATTAAAATTTTTTCATTAAAACAGGTAGGGAAACAACAACAACAAACCCAGACCACTGGATCTTTGGGATTGTAGTGGCATTTCAATTGTATTTTAATAAATAAAGACTGCCTGAAGATCTGAAAGTAAAACAGTCCCACTGGTCAGCCTTACAGACCGGATTATGGTAACACACACCTTTAATCCCAGCAGCCAATAGTCTCTTCTGAGTTCCTGGAGGCAGGGTTGTTGTGAGACGCACCCCTTGACCAGCAAGCGGGAACGACCACGAAATCGAGAATTCTTCCCAAATCACAACTTTATTGGAGCACTCGGTTGAAGGGGGAATGGGGGACGAGAGAGAGAGAGAGAGAGAGAGAGAGAGAGAGAGAGAGAGAGAGAGAGAGAGAGAAGCTGAAAGGCAGCCGCTTTTCTAGGGTGGAGAGGGGCTCGGACATTGTTCTGATTGGTTAATACCATTCCGCTGAAGCCCGGGGCCTTGGGACAGGTCAGGGAACCAAGGCTCAGTTATGCAAAATACAGGCCCAGGGCCGCAACATCAAAAGAATCTGTTTACCTCCAAGCTGCAGGACGCCAGCACCATTTAACAATGGTGATGTTCTGACGGCTCCTTACAGGTTGTCATTTCAGACTAAGGTCATGGTAAGAATCAGTGGCAGACAGTTTTGCTTTTCGGATCTTCAGGTTGAATCCTGATTTCTGACCCTGAGATTTTAGTTGTGCATCATGGGATTCTCAGTTTTGTTATTGAGACACCTCTCAGTTTAATCATTTTGTTAGTCCAGTTGTGTCAATAGCAAATCTCATTCTAAATTACCCGTGGTGAAATGATGCTGTGAACTGAATTAGCATACACATTTGACAAAGCATAAATGCAAAAACCAGGAGCCGACTTGCAATTGTAGGTGCAGGTTTCTGCAGAAAGTAGTCCATAAGATCATGCTAGCTATAAAGAAACCTGAACATTCAGTCCTCAAAATCATCTTGTGGAATAGGCTTACCCTGATCTTACCTCCCACATGTCCCAGGAGATGTTCCCCTTAAAGACACAATACAAAAATCTTCACAAAGACAGAAAACACAAATAGTATTAGGACAAAGACAGATTTCCCCTAAGGACAAAGGTGTTTCAAATCTTGCCAGATAAAGTATTGTGTACCAACAAACAAACCACCAACAAAATTAATTCCTAGCTACTAGGACATAAAATTAACCGTTTTAGAGATCAATGATGTTTATTTAGAGCTGACTGGAAATAGTTTTTATCTCACTCTTATGAACAGATCTACACTTTTCACACCAATTGGAAAGCTTCACAGACTCTAACTCTGCTGTCTAGGGGATGTGGCAAACAGGAGGTGTTCAGCAGTTCTTGATGGATCTATAAGATTTTTAAATATTACTTTGCTGAAAGTCTGGCCAAAGTGAAACATTTTTATAAGACAAGTTTTGAGCTGGATGTGGTGGTACTGACCTCTGCCTCCAGCACGGGACAGGATGTGAGGCTCAGGTAGGAGGGTCAGGAATTCAAGGCCAGCCTGGGCTACACGAGACTGTCTCAAACAAAACAAAACAAGAACAGAAACAAAAAACCAAAACAAACAAAAAAAGAGACAGGAAGAAGAGAAAGATGAGTTTATTCTCACTGTAGCGGGAAAGGGAATTACCATTACATGACAGAGTTTTAAAATAAAATTTGAAAGAAGTATGGGCAAAGGCAGGATGTTTATGAAGTTTTGGAGAATGGTTTAAGGCATTTCTTTCAATCAATAACTTTAGTTAAGTACAGACTATGGCGTTTATATATATAGTATATAATTGTAGTATAAAATTGGTGGACCAAGCAAGGTAAGGATTTTAAAATAAGCCTTTGAAGTCTTTGGGAGTATTAATTTGATGCTGTTTATCAGAAAGGTAGTCGGGCATTTATTTAAGTGAGTCTTTTAGGATGTTCTTGAACAAGAAGATTTATTTTGTTGTTGCATAAAGATAAACAGATAAACAGAATCAAATTGGGAGCTAAGTAATTATATTGATGATTATGTGATTTAAAATTTCCTCATGGGTAACATTTATATGGCATAAAAACAAACCTGTTTCAGATACACAATGCGTTGACATCAGTGCATTCAGATATTGTGTCATTATGACCTCTGCCCAGTTCTAAGACCTTGGCCTGCCCTCTCCCCTCTCTCCCCCTCCCCCAAGCATTCATCATCCTCAGACATGTAGTTCTAGTCGCCCATACCATTATCCTAACAGTATCCTGCTCTCGGTGTTTCTTTCAAATGCTTCATATGAACAGAGTCATGTGGGGTGTAACAGTGTATTCTGAGCACTCTATTGGTGCGGGAGAATTATCTGTATTCTGTCAATCATATTTTAATAAAACGCTGATTGACCAGGCAGGCAGTATAGGTGGGAAAGCCAGACAGGAAGTAGGGGTGGAGCAAAGAGACTGGGAGTATTCTGGAAGCAGAAGCTCTCTCAGCGACTCCTGCGCAGACCACCGAAGAGGCAACATGTAAGCTGACAGCTGAAAAAGGTAACAAGCCATGTGGCTAAGATAGATAAGGATAATGGGGCAACAACATAAGTTATAAGAACCAATAAGTAGCCTGACCTAACGATCCAATCAGTTTATAATCTTATAGAGATTTCTGTGTGGTTGATTTTCCTTGGGAGTTGCCGGTTGTGGGTTACCGGGCGGGACAGAAACCCCAACAAGCCGGCCCCTCATGTTACACTCTATTCCTTTTGATAACTGAATAATGTTTTATTATATGGACAGAACAACAACAATGTCCATTTTTCAGCTGCTGAACACATGTTGGCTTTGGCATCGTAAATAGTGTTGCTATGGACCTTCCCTTCGAACACTGCCTGTGTTGGTCAGCTTTCTACAGCTGGCTGAGTTACTTCAAAGGAGGGAGACTGTATTTGTGATCACATTCTCAAAGTTTTCAGTTCATGGCCACCTGGCTCTGTTGCTTTAGGCCAGAGGTGGTAGGACACAACAGAGCAAGAGGGTGTGGCCTATGATGCTCGCCCATCGCATGGTGGAAACAAGGAGAAAACTGGAAAGGAGCTGAGGTACTGATATCCACCACACAGATGTACTCCGAATGACATTTCACCAGGCTCTGCATCCTAAAGCTTCATCACCTCCCAGCACTGCCACAGGTTGGTGGCAGGAACGTCACCAGGTAGCCTCTGGGAAGACTTTTACTCAGTCAACAGCATCTTTTCTCTAGTCTTTCCAATATGTGAGTGAACTGCTTGGCTATAAAGTAGTGACATTGCATATGAAAAAAACTGTCAAACTGCCTCAGTTGGGAACCCAACTTTTCCCCTTCCAGTCATGTACAAGTTTCCCTAATATTTATTATTTTCTGTTTTTCATGAATTACAGCTCTCTCGGTGGATATAAAGTGATATTTCACTCTGCCTTGGGTTTGCGTTTCTCTAATGACATAATGACTTATGTGCTGTAGCTCATGTTGAAATCTTCTCATGTTATTTTTTTTAAATGTTCATTTTATTTAAAATTGCTGCTTGTGGGAGAGTGTGCAGGCGTACAAGGGCCACAGCACACATGTGGAGGACAGAACATAGCTTTGGGGAGTCAGTTTTCTTCTACCACGGGATTTGGGATTGAATCCAGGTCAGCAGGTTTGCATGGGAGCACCCTGTCAGGTGAGCCATCCTGCTGGAACTTTTTCTGTTTTTGACTATTTGTCTTTAGAAAAGTATCTACTCTTGTCTTTTACTCATTTTATCTTTCTATACTTATACTGTAAGAGTTACACATGTATGCATGCATGTATTAGTTTTTGAGAATTCATATGTGGAATTTTATAAATGATTTTACATAACTCCTGCTCTTATCTCTCTCTCTCTTCCCTGAATTCCTCCCATGTGTCCCCATTCTCTCCCCAATTCTTCTTCTTCTTCTTCTTCTTCTTCTTCTTCTTCTTCTTCTTCTTCTTCTTCTTCTTCTTCTTCTTCTTCTTCTTCTTCTTCTTCTTCCTCTTCCTCTTCCTCTTCCTCTTCCTCTTCCTCTCCTTCTCCTTCTCCTTCTCCTTCTCCTCCTCCTCTCTTCTTCTTCTTCTTCTTCTTCTTCTTCTTCTTCTTCTTCTTCTTCTTCTTCTTCTTCTTCTTCTTCTTCTTCTCCTCCTCCTCCTCCTCCTCCTCCTTCTTCTTCTTCTTTCTGAGACAGGGTATGTCTGGCTGTCCTGAAACTCACTTTGTAGACCAGACTGGCCTTGAACTCGCAGAGATCCTCCTGCGCCTGTCTCCTGAGTGCTGGGACTAATGGCATGCACTACCACTGACAGGCTCTCCCCCCAATTCTTGATATCTTTTTCTTTAATTATATTTAAATTATATGTTTTAACTATATGATGTGTGTGTGTGTGTGTGTGTGTGTGTGTGTGTAAATACAACTTCTTGTGTCCATTAAGTGTTGCTTGTATGTGTTTAGAGTTGACCCCTTAGGATTGGGAAGTCTATCAGAGAGCTCATCCCTGGGGAAGACTCTCAATAGCCATTGTGTGCTGTAGCTCATCACCTCGGGGTAGTACTTTGTGAGATTACCCATCCATGCTGCACTGTCAACTGTTGTAGTTGTTGTACTGGTATCTTTAGGTATAGGGTTGTATTGTGGATGTAACACTGGTGTTGGAACTGGGTACCCCACAGTCAGTCATTCTCTGCTCTTAAGAGCTCTTTATGATTTTGGATACGAGACCTTTGTCAGATCTACAATTGGAAAATATTTTCCTGTATTCAGTATTTTCCCACACTATCATATATTTTGGTACATAGATCTTTCAATTTTTGAATTCAAATATATTTTTCTTTTATTACTTATGGCTTTGTTTTTTCTAAGCATCTTTTACCAATTATAAGATCATGAAAGTTCATTTCTCATCCCCTCCCTGTTTTGAGACAAGACAAGGTCTCTATGTAGTCAGTACTGTCCTTGGACTTGTGATCGGCCTGTTTTAGCTTCTGGAGTATAGGACCTACAGCTACATTCCATTTACCTAGTTAAAAAATACTTCTTTAATATTTATTTTGTGTGTGTTGTGAGTACATGCTTCTCTCTCTCTCTCTCTCTCTCTCTCTCTCTCTCTCTCTCTCTCTGTGTGTGTGTGTGTGCAAATGTGTATGCATATGTGCACATACATGCATGCATTTGTGGAGGCCAGAGAACAATTTTCAGGAGTTGGTTCTCTTCTACAAGCTGATTTCTGGGGATCAACCTCAGAGGGCTAGGCTTGTGTGTTAAGCACCTTTACCCACAGCCATCTGGCTGACTTGCTTACCTATTGAATAAAAGTATGATAGTTTTAACTTTTACATCTGGAGCTTAATTTAATCCATTTTGTGTAAGTTTTTATAGATTGTGTGTTGAAAGGCCTGGTAGTTTCTCTTTACAAGTAGCCATTTCTTTGTTCCAGTTGGATAGACTAAATGTTTTCTTTATTGAACGTCTTAGCACTCTCATTAAAAATCAATGTTTTAGCCTGCATGGTGGTCCCTGTCTTTAATCCCAGCACTCAGGAGGCAGAAGCAGGTGGATCTCTACCATTAATAGACCCTAATGTTTAATTTTTGTAGCTTGGTAATGAGTTTAGAGATGAAGAAGTGGGAGTCTTCAGACTTTGTTCTTTATTAATTGTTTGGCTGCAGAGTTGATGGTTTTGGAGAAAGGTGTCAAGACAATGTAATGGGGGAAAGAATACTTTCAATTTTGGCTAGGCAGTTGCATCTCTTCTGCAATATGATGCAGGTGGACTCTTGCTACATACTACACACCAAGTCACCTCAAAATGGCCATAAATCCAATTGTGGACTAAGAATTTTAATGGTCCTAGAAGAAAATACTGGAGTAAAATATAATGACCCTAGGTTAGGTAATAGTTTTTTAGATTCTACATCAGTGGGCTATGATAAAAGAAAAATTTGATAATCTTGCCTTAATATTACTAAAAAACACTTGCACCTCATAGGATACTGCCAAGAAAAGCAAAATAAATTTCCAGGCTGAGGAAAATATTTGCAAATTGTGTAACTTGATAAAGGGTTAGTAGCTAGAGTCTACTATATGAAGAACATGACTGTGGGGAAAAAGCCTCTTCCACTCCTCCTTCCCTAATTCTTCGGCTGGGACCCTACAAATTAGACAGCAATAAGTGATAATTAGCTCAGTTGGGTTCAGTGGCCCATGTTTGTAGCCCCAGAAGCCTGGAGGACTGAGGCAGGAGGATTGTTTGAGTGCAGGGGTTTGAGGACAGTCTGGGAAACATTGCAACCTCTGCCACAAAGATTAATAACTCAATTAGATAATGGACAAAGGCTTGAATGAACATTTCTCCAAAGAAGATAGTCATAAACATACGAAAGATTGCTTAATATCATTTTCAGTAATGTTACACCTGAAATCCGGAGCCTGAATCACCACCTCAAGACCAACTCCGATGCAAAACAAAGTCTTTGCGAGTTAACTCTTGTCCTTCCATCCATGCAAAGTAGCAGCCGTGGTGACGACAACAGCAGCAACAGGGACAGCACAGGAGAGACCCTGAGTGACAAACAGGGGCATGATATAGGAGAAGAGGTTTGGGGAACTCCAAGTTTCTGGGATTGAGATTGGCTGCCCCCTATGATGTAAGGGGGCTTTCCAGGTCTGAGGGGAATTCCGAGCCTTTAGGGCCTCAGTGATTGGTCCATTTTCCCTGCTCAGGGATTGGCTGGCTTTGTGTGTGTGTGTGTGTGGGGGGGGCAGAGATGGCTCTGATTCTTGGGCCAAATTGTGTTTATTTCTTTGGTTCTTTTTACCTTTTTGACCCTAATTTTGGGACCAGGGTGAATATCTTTGGTATGCTCTAAATCTAGGTGCATTCTTTTGGTCCTGGTTTCAGGATATGAGGATTTTTCTGTGGCTCTTGGTTCAGGGACAAAGTGTTCCCCTGGCTCTGGTCCCATTTTCAGGGTGTGTTTCTTTCGTTGGGCTAGGGCATGAAGTTAAACTTTCAGGGTCTGTGTAGAGGCTTCAGGTCAGGGATTTTCTGGGGCCTGGGTCTCTCAGAAAAATACAAAATGAAGCTAGAGAAGATACCAAAATAGAAATAAAAAATGACTTAAAAAAACAAGTGTTGGGAAAAATATGGAGGAATAAAAATCTTCATAGTTAATGGGCACATAAAAATGATGTAGGCTCTTTGGAAAAAATAGTTTTGGCAGTGTCTTAAAATTTGTATGGCTTCAGGCCTGACCACTTTGTTTTGGATAAACAATTGGGGGCTCATTCCATCCCTCTCTCAGAAGTCATCAATTGCCTATAGTTCTTTATCTAGGTTAGATTTTAGACCCAGTTATACTCTCCTGCACATTAGCATGTCTGTTGGAAGTTTTATTGTCCAGGTCTTGTTAATGCAGCCATTTCTAGGAAAGAAAGTCTCACGGTAGACTTTCTGGTATTTTGGTTCTTAGAACCTGTTATTACTTTGGGACACTTTAAGAACTAACCACGCCCACCCCAGCTACTTCTCACCCCACCTCCCCTCGCTGCCATCTTTTCTCTGGTGTGTGTGTGCGTGTGCGCGCGCGTGTGCATGTGTTTGTTTCGTGTCGTATGTACGTGTGTCTTTGTTTTCTCTATGTTTGTCTATATCTTCCTTTTTAAGTAATAAATGTCTAGCTTTATGTATAGCCTTATGTCCATTTACTCTGCCATCCACTGCATCCAGCCGCCTGACTCTGCCACTTGCCTGGGGACCCTGACTTCCCCCTCCACATGGCGCTGCCACTTGCAGCTGCTCCGTGAGCTGCCCGGGACATCCCACCATGGTAATATTTTTACAAAGAACAATATTTTGGTGCCGCGGACTCGACAGATTCACCCGCCAAGGGCCGGTCCCAGCTTCACATATCGTCTGGGACTCTGAGCTCCAACTTCCGGGACTGAATCGTAACTGAGGTCTCAACACCGACCCACCTGTTGCAAACAACACCGGCTTCACTTGGTGAGTCGCTCCTCATTCTGCTACAGAAGGTTGCTTTCCTTTGCTGGATTCGTGTTTGGACGACCCCGGGGGTTGGTCCGCCTGCGTTGCATTCGACATTTGTCTGGAGACCAGGTCCTCAGTTTCTTTATCTTTTTTTCATTTTCACTTCTTTTCTTTACTTTTTCTCTCCTCTCATCGTACTACCCGCTTCGGAGCAGCCCCGGCCTCTGGTTTATCCAGCTAGGCCCATAGCTCCCCACCACTTGAGGACTCTCATTCACGTGGTCTTGCGCGGGTTTTCATGATTCAGACTCTGGATAGCAATCGTCCATGGCAGACAGTCTCTGGCTTTTCCATCCCAGCCGTGACCTGGTGCAGTTTTTTTTTCGGTTCCAGACTTTTGCTCCCCTCTGCGGCTTATGGTTTGGCATGGCAGCTCAACAACAAACTGTAACTTTTCCCTTGCAACACGTGGCTACCGCCATGTTCATTGGGGTCAGATGACTTTATCGCTAGATTCACTGAGAGCCAGATCACGCGACCAGGCCCTCCCACTGTTATGTATGTCCCGCTTTCCCCTCCCCTTCCTCAGTGTTCACTGAAATCCTCTCCTTAACTATGATTACAGGTGTTTTGCATACTGACATGCTTTCTGATAGGGCCCATCAGACAGCATGCATTCTGCCTAATTCCTGTTCAGTCTTTCTCTGTGTATAATGATTTTTCATTTCAACTCATTTCAGACTACAAAATCATAAACTGATATGTACTTTTAAGCTGTTTTCTACCATTGTCAGTTCTGTCACTAATCTTAATGTTACAAACAGTTTTTTTCTTTCTGTCTGTCTTTTTACAAATGTGGATCTTACCTATTAAGAGTCAATACAGTCAAACTCAAACCCAATCTTCCAGACAGATTCTATACTGCAGCTACACCTAATAATCAGCCCTCAACTGCTCAGAGATCTGGAGAATGCGATATTTAAATGTTTAATTATTTAAAAAACTTTTCATAACAAAAAAAGACAGGTTGGCTCCTAGCAAGCACTCTGTTTCCTCCGAGAAGACATAAGACAAACCGTCACTGACCAACGTCCATCTGCGGTTTGCTTCGACTGCCAAGCGCTGACCATTGGGCAAAAAACTGCCTATCACCTAAACTGGAGACCTCCAAATGTGGACAAAATCACTGGAATCGACAGCCTAGCTGCCCAGGGTCAAGGTAGGCCTGTCTTCCTAAAGATTTCTTAGTCCACAGGGTCTTCAAAAGCCTGCCAGGCTCTACATTAAACAACAAAGGTCAAATACAACCTTCAGCGACCAGGGAGGACCAAAGAGTAGCTCTAGATGCCAACCAAGTAAGTTCTCTGTCATTTTTTAATCAGTAACTCAAGTAAAATCTTATCCTTCTCAAAGATCTCTGACAGTCTGATAGCTAAGAGGTTTTGCCAGGTTGTCTCACCAAATAAAAATACTTTTCATTATAATTTCTGTTTTTACAAACCCAAGGAGTCCTTAATACAATATATATGTCTAAAACTTCTGTTTTTCTTATAAGTTCCAGGGAGCCAAATTAAAAAACCCACCGTAAACAGGTCAGATACAAACCTCTCAATTCCCTGGTCCTAAAATTTTTTCTCAATTTAACTTTATCCTCTGTTCTGCCAACACCCTAACCAGGTACAAGGGACATTTCCATGCCACAGACACCTGTCCTGTCGGGAGCAGAGACCAATTATGCCAGGATGTGACCAGCACCCAGCTTCTCTCGGATCTCCCTCACCCCCACACCCCCCCTTCAAAGACTACGCCCACAAATCAGCCGGAAGCAGTCTTGCGAATTCGCCGCCCCAATTCCTTCAACCTGTAATGTCTAACCTTCTACTTTTTATTATAAAAAGGATCCGGGAATGTTATTAGTTTGGGACACTTTAAGAACTAACCACGCCCACCCCAGCTACTTCTGACCCCACCTCCCCTCGCCACCATCTTTTCTCTGGTGTGTGTGTGTGTGCGCGCGCACGCGCGTGTGCATGTGTTTGTTTCGTGTCGTATGTACGTGTGTCTTTGTTTTCTCTATGTTTGTCTATATCTCCCTTTTTAAGTAATAAATGTCTAGCTTTATGTATAGCCTTATGTCCATTTACTCTGCTGTCCACTGCATCCAGCTGCCTGACTCTGCCGCTCAGGGACCCTGACTTCCCCCTCCGCATGGTGCTGCCACTTGCAGCTGCTCCGCGAGCTGCCCGGGACATCCCACCATGGTAATATTTTTAAAAAGAGCAATAGAACCCACATCCCTAATCTTTTCAGAATGTTCCCGAGCCATAGATAAAGGAACTGTGCTTCATCTATTAGAGATGTGGTCTCCATGACATTGTGTCCAGTGTGATTTTCGGTGTTGGTCTCCATCTGCTCTAAAGAGGAGTTTCCTCGACGAGGGGTGGTAGCTACACTTATCTGCAGATATGAGGATAGGATTTAAACGTAGTTGCAATTGTGTTAGTTTAGCTGGGATGCCCAAAATCCAGAACCTGAATCACTACCACGAGACCAACTCTGATACAAACACGAAAGTCTTTATTGCAAGTTAACTTGGGTCCCTCCGTCCATCTTAAGAGACAGCAGTAGCAGCAGCAACAGCACAGGAAAGGAACCCCAAGCTGCAAACAGAAGGGGTTTATATAGGGGCTTGGGGAATGCCAAGCCTCTGTGCTTGTGATTGGCTGCCCTCTAGTGGGGTGAGGGAAATTCCAGCCTTCCAGACTTGAGATTGGCTGCCTCCTATGATGTAAGGGGGCTTTCCAGGTGTCAGGGGAATTCCAGGCCTCTAGGGGCTCAGTGTCTGGTCAGTTTTCCCTGTCAAGAATTGACTGGTTTTGTGTCAGGGCCCGAGGTGGCTCTGATTTTGGGGCCAAACTGTATTTCTTTCTTTGGTTCTTTTTACCTTTTTCACCCTAATTTTGGGACCAAGGCAAATATCTTTTGTATGCTCTGAATCTAGGGGCTTAGGACATTCATTTGGTCCTGGTTTTTAGGGTCTAGGAACTTTTCTCTGGCTCTTGGTTGAGGGACAAAGTGTCTTTTCTCCTGGCTCTGGTCTCATTTTCAGGCTGCATTTCTTTCGCTGGATTGGGGCTTGTTGTGGAGTCATTCAGGATCTGGTCTGTGTAGGGGCTTCAGGTCAGGGATTTTCCAGGGCCTGGGTCTCTCACTAGCAAAATGGTAGTAGGGGATTATTTTCTCAGGTACATGACCTTACGGGCCCAGAAAGCTGGCTAGATTTCTAGTACTATGTGCCATTTTACTCTTGTTGAGTGAGCCTTAAGTTCAATTACACAGTTGTTGGTTACCAGCAGCATGTGGGTGCCACTTACGGTACCTTTAGAGATATCTTGCTGCGCTGGTCATTGCTGCGGTTCATAGGCGTTGTGGTCGTGTAGGACGATTAATTGTTTCCCTCACTTGGCAGCTTACATAGTACTTTTAGGTACCATGGAGTCTAGACTAAAGGAAGAGGGCTGTCAGGATAAATTCCACTTGAATCATCCAAGTCCTGTGTCCTAAGTGCACAGTGTCTTCCGTGATAGATGTTTACCTTCAACCTCTGAGAGGCATCCAAAGGTGACAGCAATGGTCTACAGTGTTTTAGGAGTCACGTGGACTACCTTGGCCAACCACTCAAAAGGAGGTTTCTCATGCCTGGCACTGGGATTTTTATTAGTGTATGGTTCTTGTAGGGAACATTGTCAGCCTAAGTGGCATGATTTGTACCTATGTATGGTGTGTATGTATGTACACTAATGTCTTGTATAACATTTTAGGTAAATATAAAGTATGATTCCTTCAGGCTTTTATCAAACCTTGTTAAGTATGATGGTTTTAATTCTTCCATGTTCTTGTCAATGAACACTTGGTATAAATACTATTTTGAATATTATTATAAGTTTGTAGAAATATGAGGTCCTATTACTTCAGGCTTTTAAAATTTCAGCCTTTCAAATAGGTGCCTAGTGGCACATTATGGTGGTTTGAGATTGAATTTCCCTAAGAACTAATGGTGTTGGCCACTGCTCCATGTCTATATATACATTTTTTGGTTAAAGAATCTGTTTAAATTTTTGTCCATTTTAATTCAGCATTTACTTTCTTTTTGTTGAATCTTGATAGCTCTTCTGATGTTTTCAATGTTTTGCTACATGCATCATTTCCCCTTTGTCCAATATTCTAAAATTTCAATGCTTTTGTTAGGTTTTAGTATCAGGCTAAATGCCGTCCTTCTATGAGAATGATTCTAGAATAGTCCATCGTTCTGAAGAAGAGATTTTGTGGGCTTAGCTTTTATTCTGCAACTCTTTGATGCAATTCACCAGTGACACTGACTGCACTTGAGTTTTGTGTTTAGGAAGGCTTTTACTTATAAAACTCAATGTATTTGAGGAATTTGTGACTATTTAAATGATCTCCCTTGAGTGACTCTAATAGTGTGAGGTTTCAAAGCATTGTCTACTTTGTCTAAATTGCTAAATTTATTTCACAATGTTATCCCCACTTCTTTGCACACCTGTAGCATCTTTAATGCTGTTGCTACTCTTCTGGTGCTGTTAGTATGAGAATTCCTTTTTCTTGTCAGTCTTGTTAGAGCTTTGTCAATTTTATTGATCTGCTCAAAGAAGGGTTTGACTCTACTGATTTTTCTCTGTTGCCTTTATTTTCTGTTTCATTAATTTCATCTAATTTAAAAAATATTTCCTCGGGGCTGGAGAGATGGCTCAGTGGTTAAGAGGATTACCTGCTCTTCCAAAGGTCCTGAGTTCAATACCCGGCAACCACATGGTGGCTCACAACCATCTGTAATGAGGTCTGGTGCCCTCTTCTGGCCTGCAGGCACACATGCAGAAAGAATATTGTATACATAATAAACAAATATTTAAAAAAATATTTCCTCTCTTCTACTTACTCTCTATTTATTAGCTCCTTTTTTTGATTTCTTTATGTAGACACAACACCATTATAGACTTTTCTTCTTTTACAATATGATTGTTCAGGTTTATGATGTTTTATCCTGTGCACTGCTTTAAGTTGCTTTCTTCAAAATTTCATATGTTGTGTTTTCATTGCTATTCCTTTAAAATATTTCTAATTAAAAGTATTCTTCCACCACAGGCTACTAAAAATTATGCTATCTAATTTTCAAGTGTTTCAGAGATTTTTCCAGAAGGTTTTCTGGAATGGCCTAATTAAATCCCATCATGGTAACAGAATATATTTTGCAAAATTTGAATCACTTACAATTTATTGAGACTCATTTTAGAGCCTAGAATGGGACCTATCTTGGTAAATATCTCACACATGCATGTAAGCCTGTATTTGGTTGTTCATTTGTTAATAAATTTAGATAGGTCAAACCAGCTGATTATGTTGTTCAAGTTGTTTATATATCTACAAATTTTCACTCTATGGTATCTACCAAATATTGAGATAAGAACATTGGAATTCATGATTAGCTGTATTTGTTCATTTTTCTTTAACTTTTTATTCATATTTATATGTTTATTTTAAACGTTTTTATTTGGTGGACACATAGGTGGAGATAATGCTATCTTTATAATTGGCACCTTTCCTGTTATGAGAGGTGACTTTCTGTATCTTTGGTAACCCTTATTCTGAAGTAAAATTGGCAACATATAATTCTAACTTACTTTCTGTTTGTTTTTATTGTAAACATGATAGATTTATTTCTTCCTTTCATATAGTCGTAGAACCTTCATGATCCAGAAGTCAATGGAGCATCAAATTGAAACCATTGAAAGAAAGTATAGTTGTTAACCCTCCCTCCCCTTTCTTCCTTCCTTCCTTCCTTCCTTCCTTCCTTCCTTCCTTCCTTCCTTCCTTTCTTTCTTTCTTTCTTTCTTTCTTTCTTTCTTTCTGTTATCTTACTGTCCTGCTGTCTCTGAATCTGACTGGTGCTGCCTGGCTTCTGGCCCTAGGTGTGTCCCTCTCTTTCTCATTTTTTTCTTTTTTTTCTTCCTCTTTCTTAAGCCTAGATTTCTCCTCCGAATTATTCTTTCTGCCAGGCAGCCTCACCTATCCCTCTTCTGCCTACCTACTGGCCGTTCAGCTTTTTTATTAGACCAATTACGTGCCTTAGGCAGGCAAGCTGAAACAAATGCAACACATCTTTACACAATTAAACAAAGGCAACACAAACAAATGTAGCACACCTTTGCACAGTTAAAGTAATATTTTGAAGCATAGAAGACTAACACATTTTTGCCTAGTTAGAGTAATAGTCCACAACAATTGTCAATGTTTCCTATTAAAATAATTTTGGGGGAGGAGAAGCATAAGCAGCAGTGTGATGGGCCGGACCGGGCTGGACTGGGCCAGTCACCTGGAGGAGAGGCATGACCGGCAATGTGACAAGCCATGACAACAGCAGCGACTTCCAGAAACCATCTGACAGCCTGAGCCTTAGCCTCAGACCTGCCAATGGCAGGAGGAATGACCATCTGAGCCTTGGGGCTGGAGAAAGAATCCCTGAAGGCTCTGTTCTGCCTACACCCGGAGGAGTGATCAGCAGAACCATAGTCCCCAGCTATGACAACAGGAGGAAAAGGGATCCCCCTGAACCAGGCTCTACCTGTTCCGATCGAAGGAAGAGATGGGTAGACAAGAGGGTCAGAACACACTCAACAATCTAAACAGCAAGACCACCACCAGAAGCTAGTGGTCCTACAACAGCAAGACCAGCACATCCCAATGCAGATGCAGCAGAAGAAAACGACCTTAAAAATAACTGTATGAAAAATAATTGAGGTCCTTAAAGAGAAAATGAAAAATTCCCTTAAAGAAATGGAGGAACAGACAACCAAAAAATTGGGAGAAATCAACAAATCTTTTAAAGAAAATTAAGAAAAAGCAATCAAACAGGTAAATGAAGTGGTTCGAGATTTGAAAACTGAAATAGAGGCAATAAAAAGGCAAAAACTGAGGGAAATCTGGAAATGGAAAATCTGGGTAAATGATCAGGAACTACAGATTCAAGCATAAAGAACAAAATACAAGAGATGGAAGAGAGAGTCTCAGGCTTGAAGATACAGTAGAGGAAATATATACATCGGTCAAAGAAAATGTTAAATCCAATAAATTCTTAACATAAAATATCCAGGAAATAATGGATACCATGAAAAGACTGAACCTAAGAGTAATAGGAATTGAAAAAGAAGTTCAGCTCAAAGGCACAGAAAATATGTTCAACAAAATCATAGAATACAATTTTCCCAACCTAAAGAAAAACATACCTACAAAAATAAAAGAAGCTTATAGAACACCAAATAGACTGGACCGAAAAAGAAAGTCCCCTCAACACATAATAATCAAAACACTAAACATAAAGAATAAAGAAAGAACATTAAGAGCTGCAAAGGAAAAAGGCCAAGTAACATACAGAGGTAGACCTATCAGAATTATACCTAACTTCTCAATAGAAACAATGAAAGCCAGAAGGTCCTTGTCAGGTATTATGCAGACACTGAGAGACCACAGATGCCAGTTCAGTCTACTATGTCCAGCAAAGCTTTCAGTCAACATAGATGGAAAAAACAAGATATTCTATGACAAAACCAGATTTAATCAATACCTATTCCCAAATCCAGTCCTACAGAAAGTACTAGAAGGAAAGCTCCAACCCAAGGAAGTTAGCTACACTCACAAATGCACAGACAATGGATAATCCCACACTGGAAAATCTCAAAGAAGACACACACACACACACACACACACACACACACACACCACTACCAATAACAAAACCAAAAATAGTGGGGACTAGAAATCACTGGTTATTAATATCCCTTAATATCAATGGACTCAATTTGCCTATTAAAAGACACAGGCTACCAGATTGGATATGAAAACAGAATATATCCTTCTGCTGCATACAAGAAACACACCTCATCTGCAAAAACAGACTTTACCTCAGAGTAAAGGGTTGAGAAAATATTTTTCATTCAAATGGACCTAAGAAACAAGATGGTGTAGCTATCCTAATATCTAACAAAATAGACTTCAAACTAAAATTAGTCAAAAGAGATGAAGAAGTTCATTTTATATTCATCACAGGAAAAGTCCATCAAGATGAAGTCTCAATTCTGAGCATTTATGCCCCAAACACAAGTACACTCTCATTTGTAAAAGAAACACTTCTAAAGCCTAAATTACACATCAAGCCCCATACACTAATAGTGGGAGACTTCAACAGATCACTCTCACCACTGGACAGATCTGTCAGACAGAAACTTAACAGAGAAATAAAGGATCTAATAACATGTTATGACTCAAATGGACTTATCAGACATCTATAAAATTTTTCACCCAAACACAAAAGAATATACCTTCTTCTCATCACCTCATTGGACCTTCTCCAAAATCAACCACAAACTTGCTAGCAAAACAAATCTCAACAGATACAAAAAAATTGGAATAACCCCCTGTGTCTTATCAGACCATCATGGCTTAAAGTTAGAATTTAACAACAACACTGATTACAGAAAGCCCACAAACTCATGAAAACTGAATTATGCTCAACTGAATCACCACCTAGTAAAGGAAGAAAAAAAGAAAGAAATTAAAGACTCTCTAAAATTGAATAAAAAATTACGCATGACATACCCAAACGTATGGGACACAATGAAAGCAGTGTTAAGAGGAAAGTTCATAGAACTAAATGTCTACAAAAAAAAAAAGCTGGAACAAACCCACACTAGTGAATTAACAGAACACCTGAAATACTAGAACAAAAAGAATCAAGCTCATCCAGAAGGACCAGATGACAAGAAATAACCAAATTGAGAGCTGAAAATCAACAAAATAGAAACAACGAAAACAATACGAAGAATAGATGAGACAAAGAGTTGGTTCTTTCAGAAAACCAACAAAATAGACAAATGATTATGCAAACTAACCAAAACGCAGAGAGAGACTATCCAAATTAACAAAATCAGAAATGAGAAGAGAGACATAGCAACAGACATGGAGGAAATCCAGAGAATTATCAGGTCATACTTTAAAAACGTGTACTCCACAAAATTGGAAAAATGAAAAAAACGGGCAGCTTTCTGGATGAGTACCACATGCAAAATTAAAGGAAGACCAGAGAAGCAAATTAAATAGACCTGTTGTGGATTAATGCTTTTGTACACTTTAAAGATTTGTCACTCGTATTGGTTTAATAAAATGCTGATTGGCCAGTAGTCAGGCAGAAAATATAGGTGGGGCAACCAGACTAAAAGAATTCTGGAAAGAAAAAAGGCAGAGACGCAGTTGCCAGCCACTGTTGCCACAGAAGAAGCAAGATGAGAATGCTGCATTGAAGAAAGGTACCAAGTCATGTGGCTAAACACAGATAAGAATTATTGTTTAATTTAAGTTGTAAGAGCTAGTTAAAAATAAAACTGAGATAATAGGTCAATAGTTTATAACTAATATAAGTCTCTGTGTGTTTCTTTGGGACTGATTGCGGTACCAGGCAGGACAGAAACTTCTGTCTATATAGACCTATAACCACTAAGGAAGTAGAAACAGTCATCAACAGTCCCCCCCCCCCCAAAAAAAAGCCCAGGACCAAATAGTTTCAGTGCGGAATTTTATCAGATTTTCAAAGAACTAATACCAATACTCCTCAAATTGACCTAAAAGAAAGAAAGAAACAGAAGGAACTTTACCAAACTCTTTTTATGAGGCTGCAGTTACCATGATACTCAAACCATACACAACTATCAAAGAGAATTATAGACCAATCTCACTCATGAACATTGATACAAAAATATTCAATAAAATACCGGTAAACCAAATACAAGAGCACATCAGGAAAATTATCCACCGTGATCAAGTAGGCTTCATCCCAGAGATGCAGGGATGGTTCAACATACGAAAATCTGTCAATGTAACCCACCATATAAAAAAACTAAAAGAAAAGCACATTGATCTTCTCATTAGATGTTGAAAAATCCTTTGACAAAATTTAACACTGCTTCATGATAAAGGTCTATGAAAGAGCAGGATACAAGGAACATACCTAAACATAATAAAGGCAATATATAGCAAGCCAACAGTCAATACCAAACTAGCAAAGGTATAGAAGACTTCATGGGAGATAGATTACTAAGATAAATCTCGAAGTCAGGGTCATTAGAAGTAGAATGTACAAAGAAAGTCGGGGGAGGGGGAGAAAAAGAAAAGAGCATGGCTTATTAAAGCATACAGTTATACCAGTAACCGTATGGGGAAAATGTATATCCTTGACAGAGTCGGTAACCAATAAATCACCCCCAACAAACTCAATGCTGAGCTGAATCTGTCCTATGTAAAACACGTTGGAATATATCTCACAATCCAATGCTGAGCAATGGGATTGTTTCATACAGAAAGATAAGATTAGAGGTATATGGAAGAGGGACAACTCTTGTTCCAAAAATGGATATGTATCAACATGGGAAAAGATGAAATCTGCTGGACCAAGGCAAATTAGAAGCTACTTTAAAAACTTCCGACAGCAGGAGATAGAAATAAACAGAAGACAGTAGACACTCAGTGATTTTGATGATAGAATCACTAAGTGGATGAGTTAGTCCAATTATTGAAGGTGAACGTGAAGGAGGTGGTGAGGCTAGCTCCTCGTTTTCTAGCTGGGTGACTCAATGAGCACTGTGTCATCAAATGCGACTGGACAAACCAGAGAGAAGAATATAGTTGGTCTGTTGTTTCCCTGCATGGTATAGTGTGTTCAGATTTAGGTACTCCATACTAAGATCTTGGAGTGGGATACTAGGAGGAGATCACTAACATTTACAATGACACACAGAGCTCCCATTTCCTTAGAGCCCATGCGTACTCAGTCATGCATACTCAACCAAGAGATCTACACTTGAATTCCACTAACCTTGCCACGTTTTTCTTCGTGGCTCAAGGCTATTTCTGGACTGTCAGTCCTAGTGACCGACATTGATTGCGTGCTCCTTCTGATGTGCAGCGTTTTCTGTTTCTCCTTCACGTTGAATACTGGCAGCTCTTTTCTCTTTCATCTCCCGACTTTCTTATGTTCCTCTTGTGGACCTCAGAGTCCTATGAGACAAACTGATTACAGCAACTCTTGGATTTCTGAAGGTAGGACAGCTGTTCCTCCAATTGAAAGGCTTATACTTTTACACCCGAATTTAGGTTTCAATTCTCTGAGAGGGGCAAACAGGTGCCACTCCCAACAAAGGGCCACTTACCAATAAATTATATTTGGGGATGAGGAAGAGAGCATGGGCAAGGCCTGAGTCAGCCCCACAATGTCTCAAGGACAGTTCCTGCAACCCCCTTAAAACTTACCCAAGAATGTCAAAAGATAAAGCCTCAGCCAAGCAAAAATGCACTAATGTAACTGCTGCTTGTTTAACCAATCATATTTGAGATGACCCAACTGTTCCTAAAATTCCCCTAGTTGTGCTTAAAAGGAGCCTGCATGCTCCTCTCAGGGTCGTCATCATTTTGTACAGGTGAACGACCCCACATATGCTGCTATAAAAAAGATCTCTTTGCTCTTACAATCTCTTATTTGAGATTGGGGTCTTCCTTCAGCGTTCCCTAAGACCCTACACAAGCCTGTTAGGGAGCTAGAGATACTCTCCACAGCATTTGTGTGGTAGCAATACATCTTTCTAAAGAGTCTGCTTGTGAACTTAGTTGACTGACAGCTTCCAGCAGCTGCATCTCCAGACCCACTAACACTTCATAAAAGCAGTTGTTAGTGAATGGCTGAGTGTGGTAGGGATGCTAGAGCAGGCTCTGTCCCACCATAGGACTTCTCCAATTCACCCATCTTAGCACTGCTACTTTAACTTGGCTGGCAGAGCTGGTCTCGGAACTTCCTACCTTGTGTTCTGAAGGCTTCTCCCACCTACTTCTGCTTTCCCTCTGCTTGTTTCTCACGTGCTGTGCCCAACAAATTTCTTGAATATCTATTGTAGTGATATTTCATTTGTACTTAATAAATAAAGTCTGCCTGAAGTTCAGAGACTAAAACAGCCCCACTGATCAGCCTACAGACCAGACAGTGGTGACACACACCTTTAATGCCAGTAGCCACACTAGTTTGCCGTAGAAACCTGGCAGTTGTGGCGCACACCTTTAATCCCAGCCCTAGAGAGGAATATAAAACGGGAGGAGACAGGGGCTGGAGAGATGGCTCAGTGGTTAAGAGCATTGCCTGCTCTTCCAAAGGTACTGAGTTCAATTCCCAGCAACCACATGGTGGCTCACAACCATCTGTAATGGGGTCTGGTGCCCTCTTCTGGTCTGCAGACAGAATATTGTATACATAATAAGTAAATGAATAAATATAAAAGAAAAAACAAGTTTAAAAAAAAAAAACGGGAGGAGACAGTTCTCAGACACAGTCTCATTCTGAGATTCCTGGAAGCAGGATCATCATTTCAGACTGAGGTAGAGGTAGGAGCCAGTGGCTGGCTGTTTTGCTTTTCTGACATTCAAGTTGAACCCCAATTTGTGTCTCTAGGTTTTTATTAATTGTGCTACAATCTATCTTATCTTGTTTGGCAATGAATTTCTGAATAAGTCGAAGTGGCAGAAATAGGGCTGAGGTGAAACTGCTGGACGTTCCGGCCACCATCTTGATGTCAAGGAGGCTCCCAAATGGCGCACTGGGCATGAGCAGTCCCTGGTACCAGGTGAAGACTCAATTACAGAACTTTTTTCTGGAGGTAGCGCAGACACGGGTGTGAGCTAACTGTATCAGGAGGATGACCAGCTACTTTTTCGTAGATACTTAAGAAGACCTAGAAGGAGAGATTAGAGAAAGAAAAAGATGAAGGAGAATGGAGAGAAGAAGAAAGAAACGAAATTGGTTAAGCTGACATGGTGGTCAGTCACGTGACAGGCCAGCGTCCACACAGAAGGCAGCGAAACTTCAGAAAAACAGTGCAGCCCAAAGTGTGAAGAAAAGAATGCTCAGAAAAGAAGCAAAGTAAAACTTCTGCTCCTCTGAATAAGTCAGAAAGACAGGTACACTAGCAAAACCAGCATGGCTGTGCTCTGCTCTGTGCTAGGGCGGGAATTCTGGGAAGAAAAAGTACAGTATTCATTATAGGAATAATTAGCCTCTCAAACTCTTTAGCAAGGTTTAGGGTGAACCTGCCTTCTTAGGGGAGGTCCGTTGCCAGGCCCGCCCACCTGGATTAACTCTTAAACTATTCTTTCCTACAAAGCAAAACAAATGAACAAAAAACCTTGCTCCTTGAAACTCTAAGTTGGGTCATGCACCTTGCTTTGCCGGTGAATTGCAAAAAGATTTGCACAACCTTCCCAGTGGAAGCTTTCCGAGTTGAAGGGCGAGGAGTGGTACTATACTCCTGTTACCCCATGTAGTGGTTACCTTGTCAATCTTGATAGCTTAGTAATGAGGAAATGGAAGAGAGCAGTCTGTTTAATTTGTTGCATGCATATCTTGAGCCAGAAGAAAATTGTTCTCAGCCACTACAATTACTGGCATCGTTTGTTACTGCAGAATATAAAATTTGTTACTGCAGACTAAAGCAGAGATTTTTATAATTAAGAGCCAATTGTTCTTTCGGAAGTGTGAGCAGTAGCTGACTGTGGTGCTCCGCTCCTGCATTTCCAGTGCTTAGGGGGCAGAGGAAAGGAAGGTCAGGAGTTCAAAGTCGTCCTTGGCTATGCAGTGAGTTTGAGGCTAGCTTGGGTGACAGGAACACTTCTACAGGGAAACTTTTCTTATTAAAAAATGTGAGTAGTGGAGGCCCATCTACTGAAGAGTTGAGAAATTGTTGAAGGCGTAGTTCAGTTGATAGATGCATGAAGCCTTGGGTTCAACCCCCAACAAACCGGCGTGGTGCCACATGCCTGTAATTCTGCATAGTACTTGAAGGGTAAAGGAACATCAGAAGTTCAAAGTCATCTTTGGCTACTTAGTGAGTTAGAGGTCAACCTGAGCTACTTGATTTTTTTTAAATAGAAAAATAAGTTTTGCATAAAGCAAAAAGTAACATAGACACTTGATAAAATTTGAAGCAAAGTTAAAATCAAAAGGAAAAATAAGGAATATTGAGGAAATGTAGGAAACACTGAAAATGTGGATAGCTGCTTGCTTAAAACTAGGGTTTTAAAAAGCATGTCCCGGGGCTGGAGAGATGGCTCAGTGGTTAAGAGCATTGCCTGCTCTTCCAAAGGTCCTGAGTTCAATTCCCGGCAACCACATGGTGGCTCACAACCATCTGTAATGAGGTCTGGTGCCCTCTTCTGGCCTGCAGACATACATGTAGATAGAATATTGTATACATAATAAATAAATAAACAGTTTAAAAAAAAAAAAGCATGTCCCGGTGCCTTTCATTTGTTTTAAGATGGTCTATGAGGGCTGTTCACATGAAATAAAATGTAATTATATGTCTTTAGGTGCATGATTGAAATCATACGGAAATGAAGGCACCTATTCAAAGCCAAAAGAGTACGAGAATCAGTAAGTCCAAACACTATCTCCAGCTTCTAGTCTCGGCTCATATGGAGCCA
Source organism: Myodes glareolus (assembly GCF_982192425.1). Classification (NCBI taxonomy): domain Eukaryota; kingdom Metazoa; phylum Chordata; class Mammalia; order Rodentia; family Cricetidae; genus Myodes; species Myodes glareolus. Next base: position 72,699,494 of record NC_142036.1, read on the forward strand.
TCTGCCAGTCCTAGGTGGCCTAAAGGATCTTTACAAACTAGACGACATGTGTGGGGACAGGAAAGAAGCCCTAAGACATAAACAAGGTATGATGTTGGCCATGGACCCTGGAGGGATGGTTCCATCAGAAAAGGGCTAAGTTGGGTGAAAACATCACCCAGCCGAATAAGGAGAACTAAAGGGGTTGTTAGCTAACAGCGTTGCTTTCTTACTTGGGTATTGCTAGCCTTAAACTTGTCTTTAGGGCCAGAATTTCCATGATCGGTGTCACTGCTCCAATCCAGTTAGGTTATTTCCACAGGTAATTTTTAGAAACAAACCAAGTTTTTCTGAAGAAACTCATCTTAAAATCAGCTCTTAAGTGAGTTATTTATACAAAACACCAATAAGCGTAAGGTTGGGATAAGAAAAAAAAACCCATTCAACACACACAGCTATGCATTTTAAGAATTAGTCATGCTTCCAAATGGAAACAATATATGCAATATAGTCCCGTACAAAGATTCAACACAACAATTTGATAATATGTATGAATAAAATAAAACAAAAGCAAGAATCATGAACAATTTTATCATAATATAAGCTGGAAATTTTGGGTTGATATCTTCATAATGACAGAATACAAAGACACGATCCCTACCATCTGTTTTTCTTTCTTTCTTTTTTTTTTCTGAAAAGAATTGGCATAGGATGGTAATGGCAGGAATAAAAGTTCCTAAGTGCTTTAATGCTTAGAAATGCCTGGGAAGTATGTTTCTTAGGAGTACTTTTGCTCTTCAAATGGTATTCAGAAATTATTTAATAACACTTCATTTCTTTTGCAAATGATTTGCAGTTTTAAACTTGCAAAAGTTTTGACACTGAAGGTTCTAAAAGAAATCTAATACCCTTGAGAGTGGTGTAACTAATTAATAAAATGCTTTTTGCAAACAAAATAAATGCAGAAGAATTCATGTCACAATTATAACATCGAGATAAACACATCAGAGAAGTCTGGTTTCAGATGCTGCATCATGTAACACGCTGAACACTTCACACTGTGTTTGTAGACCTTCTAAGACACTAAATTATGCATAACTTACTGTAACTTTGAGCTTGCCACTCTTTATGTTGTGTTTGTACTAAATACTTAGGACACAAATAAGTATCAAGATAAGATTATAAAGTTGGGAGACTATGTCAGCTAAGGCCCAAAATCTTTCCCATTAACACCCACCCCATATTTCCTATCAAACAATAATTATATCCCTGTTTATCTTGCTACCAAATAATGTTAAATAATAATATTCTTATGGCAATTCATTTAAAAACTTCCTACTCAAAAGATAAGCTTTTTTTTTCTCTAAGATAATTTGACAAATACTCTGATAAGCTTGAAAACATGAGGCTTTTCTTATTTTTCTTATTTTTTCTTAATTTTTGGGTCTGCTTTTCCCAAAGCCTTCTAGGACATTGAAAATGTCAGCCCAGTTCAGATTTTGTCATGATCCCACGGGTGCTATATAATACTAGATAATTTAAACTGCACCCCCCAAACTACATCTGAGGCATGCCTCTCTGTGGAGTGAGTATGGGAGCAAAAGACTTTTCCTGTGAGGGACATGGCAGAACTGGTCTAAAGGAGGCAGACATAGAGGCCTTCTAGTAAGTCAGGTTGTCTGACAGGCTGACCGTATCAGGAGAGTCCACTGGAGATGAAGAAATGAGAGCCTGGGATGATTAAGGCTGCATGATTTGAGGGTAACTGGTCAGAGTGCAGAGGACACCTGACTGTGGAGTACTCCATCCCCAGCTGATATATCTGTGAGACAACCTCAACAGCCTCTACACCGAAAGCTCAGCTAACATAAGAAGGGGCAGAAAGATTTTAAGAGCCTATGGTAGTTTGGATGTAACTGGTTCCCATAGTTTTATAGGGAGTGGCACTATAGGAGGTGTGGCTTTGTTGGAGTGGGTATGACCTTGCTGGAGGAAGTGTGTCACTGTGGGGATGGGCTTTCAGGTTTCCTATGCTCAGGACACCTCCCCATGTGTCAGTCAATTTCCTATTGCCTGCAAGTCAAGATGTAGCCAGCACCACATCTGTCTGCGTACCTCCATGCTCCCTGTCATGATGATAATGGACTGAAACGCTGAAACTGTGAATGAGCTACCCCAATTTAATGTTTTCTTTATAAGAGTTACTGTGGTCATGGTGTGTCTTTACAGTAATAGAAACCCTCACTAAGACAGAGACAGAGGACCAGGAGTTAGTGTCTTCTGTATGTGATGGGAAAGTTGTACCCACAGAATCTTAACGATATGGTTGCCTAAACAAGACCTACACAATGACAATACCACTTGATATCTAAATGTGGATGGGGAAATCCATAAGGTTTCATCACTGGATGAAAAGTTATAAGTAATAAATGGTTGCTGAGACAGGGAGAATTAGTCTTCTCTAAGGGTGAGCCCCCTGGTAGATTATTGAATTACCAGGGGCCATCATAAACCCATATACACATGAGCAACACTAAATAGACTCAGCAGTCTGTATGAGCATGCACGCGTGCACGCACGCACACACACATACATAACAATAGGTAAAAAAAAGTTCATGAACTCGAGAGAGGACATTGGGAAGAGTTGGGAGTAGGGGCAGAATCAGTGGAAATACAGCTCTCATGTATTACATAATCATTAAAATGAAATAGAAAGACTGCATGACTTTCTCCACGCCATTGTAGTGTTCTGTGCTCATAAAGGGGCAGAGGAACTGTTTCCAGACAGAATCCACTGTCTATGCAGACTTGGGTGCTAGAAACTCAGACTAAAGACTAAAGACAACGAAAAGAAAATGGAAAGTTTCATGTAGATAGAATAGATGTGAAGTGGAGAATGAGGGCTGGCTTGTTGGGGGTTTCTGTCCTGCCTGGTACCCCAGCTGTTTAGCCCCAAAGAAAATCACACAGAGATCTCTATAAGTTATAAAGCTGATTGGCCCATTAGGTCAGGCTACTTATTAGCTCTTGTAGCTTATATTAACCCATTATTCTGATCTATGTTAGCCATGTGGCTCAGTACCTTTTTCAGCTGGGCAGGTTACATCTTGCTTCTCGGTGGTCTGGGCAGGAATGGCAGGAATCAGTTTCCTCCTTCCCAGAATTCTCCTGTTCTCATTGTATCATTTCTATGTCCTGTCTGGTTTTCCCATCTATATTTCCTGCCTGGTCAATCAGCATTTATTTAAAAAATGATTGACAGAATACAGACAATTCTCCTGCAAATGAGGGTCTAAGAGAATTTTCTGAGTGGACATCCTTCAAAGGCACTACACAAAATTCCATAGACTATAGGTGGTTCCAAGGAGAGGCAGGGTGGAGTGTGCACAGTGACAAATCGATCCCTCTACCTGCAGAATTGTAAATCCAAACAGTGATGCTCCTCCTGGTATTCTGTCCCTAAGGGTCTCAGCTTCTTTTCCTGGGAAGAGACACCATGACCCCAACTTGTAGAAGGAACAGGTTATTGGGGGCTTACATTTCCAGAAGGGTAGAGTTCATGACTATCATGGTTGGGAGCATGGTAGTGTGCAGGCTGGCATGATGCTGGAGATCTCTCAACAAGTAGGAGGCAGAGACAGACAGACAGACAGACAGACATACACACACACACACAAATAGATAGATAGATAGATAGATAGATAGATAGATAGATAGATAGATAGGTAGATAGATAGATAGATAGGTAGATAGATGATAGAGGGAGAGGGAGAGAGAGATAGTGAGAATGCTAACTGGGATGGTGGTGGTGTTTTGAAAACTCAGTGCTCACTTTAGTGACACACTTTCTCCAAGAAGGTCACATCCCCTAATTATTGTCAAACATTTCTACCAATGAGGGACCAAGTATTCAAATATACATGAGCCTCTGTGGGCTATTCTCCTTCAAACCATCATACCTAGAGAAACGGACATCCAGAGATGGAGCACTGGGGACGGCTGGCATGGATGATTAGCAGCCAGGTGATGTGGGATTTCCCCTCTGTATGCTGTGCATACCATTGGTTAATAAAAAAGCTGTTTTGGGCCTGTGATAGGGTAGAGCAGAGGTAGGTGGTGAAAACTAAGCTGAATACATGGCGAATCAAGAGGTGCCATGTAGCCCTTCTGGAGACAGATGCTGGAACTTTACCTGGTAAGCCACAGCCTTGTGGCAATACACAGATTAATGGAGATGGATTAAATTAATATATAAGAGTTAGCCAATAAGAAGCTAGAGCTAATGGGCCAAGCAGTGATTTAACCAATACAGTATCTGTGTGGTTATTTTGGGGGTCTGGGCGGCCGGGAAATGAACAAGCAGCCTCCTACAAGCAGCCAGGGAAGTGGAATCAAGAATCCTTTTCTGCTTTCTTCTGTCCTATCTGCCACAGTTTGTAACTGGTTAGAATCATGTGGATCTAGATTTTAGTATTTCCTGACTTGGTTGCACTGGTTTTCATACAGTTTTTTTAAATACACACCTTGGAAATCATAAAAACTTTAATGATCTATTATTTTATGTGTGAGTGTTTTGCTTACCATGCATATATGTGCACCACACACATACCTGTTACTTACAGGGGCCATAAGAGAGCAACAATAGGTCCCTGGTACTGGGGTTACAGATGGCTATGTACTGGCATGTAGGGCTAGGAATTAAACTCTGATCCTTTGCCAAGAGTAACAAGTGGTTCTTCACCACCGAACCATCTTTCTAGTCCCCGGGGAATCATATTTTATGAGTAACTGATGTTTTTATTGTAAAGAGCAGAAGATTTATTCTGGAATTGGTTGTGTACTTGAGTGTGAGACTTGCATTCATTATTTTTCATTTTGTTGGATTTCTGGCATTTTTGAAAGTGAATACAAGAAGTGTTTGGGGTCAGAGAAACTCATCTGTGTAAGTGCTAATAGTGCTACATAAGTCCCATGAAAGTCAGTTCTGTCATCCTAGATCCCTGTGTCTGCAATTGTAATGGCCTCTGCTTCCCAGAGAACCCAGTTCTGCCTTGCTGTTAGTATGGATTCTATGGTAAGAGTGTTCTTGGTCAAACTCTGAGAAGAGTTGCCATGAGTCAAAAATAGATTTACCTGGCTTCTCTTTCTTATATGATTTCCTGGTTTGTAATCTGTGAACACACCAAGAGACTGGCTTGCTCTTTTGATCAGTTTCCTCTTTATCCTACCCAGTCCATCTGCCTTGGGGTGGCAGGGTCCCCTGGACTTGCCTACAGGTCAGTCTGATGGAGGAATTCCTTAAGCAAGGTTCCCTCTTCCCAGGTCACTTGAGCTTGTGTGAACTTGATGAAAAACAAAACAATCAAAGCAAAACAAAACAAAACAACAACAACAACAACGACAACAAATTAACAACTTTAACAAATTTTACAAAACTTAACAAAATTATCTGGCATAATTATGGATAATTTCGAAAAGCGATTGCATATATGGATCTACAAATCATCGTAGAACTAACAATAACCTTAAAACATGTCACAGGGAAGTGCTAAGTGCCCAGAGAGGGGCGGAACAAAGTACGTATAATCAGGATTGCACACATACTTGTGCCACTTGTGCAAGGGAAATACACAACATGGGGGCACACCCTCTGCTCATGTCCCAGTGTCCTTCACACCAGTGACAGGAGCCTTCCCATAGCTCAGCACACCAGCCCCTCACCTTTACTCTTTACCTGTTAAGAGAACAGGTTAAATTAGAAATAGACAGTCGTACGGTTTAATATGATTAGACCAAAACGGATATGAGCCCATGGCAGTAAACTGGGGTGAATTTAGCAGGGCCTGTCATTCAGATTCCTCGAGGTGAGAATCCTGTTACTTACTGTTCCTTGTCTCAGGGCACAAGGCTGGACACTGGTTCCCGAAAGTTTTTAAAAACAACGTCCAAGGCTTCTGCCGCTGGGGTCTCCGGAACTCCCGAAGTGCTGCATTCTGGGCACCATTTTGATGTGGTTTCATTAGCACGTGTTCTCTTCTTTCCACAGGTGTCAAGTCTCCCTACCTGTACCGCAGCCCTGCCATTTTATGCTATCGGCCTCCAAAGTGAAACGCTGCTGCTATGGACGAAATGTTTCTTCAGGTTGTAGTGAAGTCTTCCGGAAAGCTAACAAAAACCCGCTAAATTTTCTGTAAAGCGCCACTCTCTGACATAAGGACCCATTTAAAAACAAAACAGCATTTCAAAATTGTTGATGTGTTGTGGAATTTGGGAGACTCACAGTCATTTTCCACTAGATGGCGGTAGTGATTTTAGTCTGGGACAACAAAAAGCCGTTCCCTTTCTTGCCTTGCCCTGGTTATTGTTAGCGATGTACCAGACTGTCCATGTCTTCAAGTAGATTGGTCTTCAAATCACACGAAGGGTAGATTCTATCTTTCTTTTCAAATTCCCATCCTTGAAAAAGGTAAAACAAAAGGAAAGTCGATATAACCAGGGTGTAATGAAGCGTACTAAATAAATGACTTAAATACACCTTTAGTCTCAGGGCAAACTTCCACATGATTTCATTGTACATTAGCATAATTAATGCCTTTTCATGATGAAATAAATCAGCGTGCTGATGTTTTATAGAACCTTATAGACGCCATTGTCTTCTCCAGTAACAGGCTGCGTGAGGGCTTTCGTAGCCTTTGTTACATGTTTATAACATGCCTGTGCCTTTAGACATAGAGTACATACACATTTGCTTTCACCGACTTCTGGTTTGAAAAGCCCTGCTTTGTGTGTGTTTTTTTTCTCCCAAAGGGTAAACTTGAAACTCAAAAGAAGGCGAACCCACGTAACTGTGAATATCACTCCACTAAGGGCAAAATTGATATCATTGCAGTCGGGCAGAAGGTAAAACCCCTCACCTCTCTTGATTTCTTTCTTTCCTTCCTTTTTCTTTTGGTAAATGTTGTTACGTTTCTATAACGGTAGCAGAAATGTTAGAATTATCATAAATGAGCCTTTGCGCACGCTGTTATTTCATCTTCTGTAAAAAAAAAATTCAATCATATTCTTAATGTTTCTGTCTCCAAGCCAACTGTTTAATGCTCAAGGCTTTATTGCAGACTGCAGTTCAGTCTATTCATTTATGCTAACAGTACGGCTTGAACAATACTGTAAATTAAAGAAAATGTAATTTTAGGATTTGTCTTATAATTTACCATTTTCAAAAAGCACTCTCTGGAGAAATTAATAGCTTAAATATTACCAGAATAATGAGGATCAAGTTTGAGGAAAATATAGCTTGAAAGTCTATTACTAAAAATGACAGAAATAGGCATTTTTATATTGCTATCTGAGCAAATATAATACCATACCATTTATCTCTAATTATCCCAAGAAAATGCAGAAGAAGCACTGAAGAAACAAAGAGTAAAGATTTCAATGGGTCTGCTATTGTCTTGCTTTCCCTCACCTACTATTTCTGTTATAAATATTAACAGAAATCAGCAAATAGGAGCCGAGAGTGAAAACAGAAGACTGATGCATTCTGGGTCAACAATGAAGTCGGGGCAGCACATCGAACAATCTTAGGCCTGTTATTCTGGGGAAATATTCTCACAAATAATCCAAATGTTCATTTCCAAATCCATTCATGTTCACCGAAGTATGTGATGCTTTTCTATTCAAGTTAAAGAAAGCCAGACTGAGAGTTTATCTAAATTCAGCTTATTATATTTGGTCAAGCATTGTCCTTGGTGCAAATATTCCCCAGATCTTAAAATTTTTGTACTTTTAATAGGCTGAGGCTATAGGGCCATTGGTTGTGGAAAAAAAAAAAAGAAAACTGAATTGCTGGTAATACAGAGTGATGGGTAGACCTTTATATTTTGTGTTGTTTTTCCTGTCCAAATAGATGGTGGGATTTATTCAACACATGCATTCTACAAAGGTAAAACAGGGACAACCAGGGTCTAGTTCAGTGTGGTTAGCTCCCGTCTGCATTCAGCTTGGTGAAGTTTGGAATGACATGCTCCTTCTGACAGCCACCTGTGTTGTGCGTCTTACGGCACAGCCATCATCTTAGCTGCATAGTTTTACTGTCTCTCAATTAATTTTAACATTATACCACAAGGAGTTGGCACAGCACCTTGTTTTGCTTATACCCATGATCTGGAATCATTGAAGTCTCTCTAAGCACTGCCCCTCCTAACTTGTGAGCAAGGCTTCTCTCCTTTATAGATGCTTAGGAGGCAGAATGGAAACAGACAGAATTTTATTCCTCTTTTTGCCCATCCGTATGATTCATTAAATGTGGAAGATACAGGTGGCCCAATCAATATAGTTACATAATCTTTACCTGTAAGCTAATTACATCACACACCCACTATCAAAAATGTAACAATAAAGCTATTTTTATGATTTTTCTCTTTCAAAGTAATTATATATAGTTGAGAAACTAGACTACATTCAGACTAATGTAGTTTCAGGCATTACCTTTCTCATTATGGAACTTCTTACCTTGGGAAGAAAAATTAGTTATAGTGCAGAGACAAAATGGATTTCTCAGGTAGTCACCCGGTACCGTTAGGAAATTGAAGCTGGCGTCATTAGCTCCCTGCCTAGCAGATAGCAAATGCTCAAGGAAAATCCATCTAATTCATGTTTCGTACATACAGTTCTTCCAAAATGACTTAAAAACTCACAGATTCCAAGAGTAAAAGTGAGCTTAGGTAGTAAATGTAAGCACCAGTAAAAGTTCCATAAATCAAAGGACACGAGGACGACTTTTTGATTTTATAATTAGTTAGCGTGCCTAACTTCTGGCCTTGGAAAGGATTCAGTGGTAGCAGAGGAAGCTGTGTAACCTCAGAGGGCATGAGTTTGAATCTAACACAGGTTGCCACGGAAAGTCAGTATCGTTTGACAACTGCTTTGTGAAATGAGCTGGTCTCCGTCCAGTGGACAGATGTCTGTACTACAAAATGCTCTAATTGGCAGTCTGAGCAGGAGAGCCAAGAACTGAACGGACCTGGAATCTGAACCCTTGTCTCACTTTCAAGAGGGGCAAACAGAGGTTCACATCTAAGGGACGCTTAGGATTTTCTGGTGGCAAGCTGCACACATTTACAGATAAACAGAACTTTGTGCTTCGAAGTCATTGGTCTGAGTTTCAATATATTGTAAGCACTTTAAAAAATTTCCAGGTTGAAGCAAATGTTTATTGCTTTTTTTCTATAAGTTTATTATCACAAATTGAATATCATTAAAAAAATCCCAGAGCTGGACAGCAATGTGGCAAAAACAGAATAATATTTTGCGCAGGGTTATTGTAATGAGAAGATGCTTCACAGTAGGCATGGGCTCCATTCTGAATACAGCACAGAGAAGTGAAGACTTACAGTCAAGGAGCTGAGTGGAGTTAGTGGATGTAAAATGACCAACAGGAAACACCTGGGGATGGAGAATTCTGAGTAATGACAGATTTTTGCTGAAGTGGGGAAGGGTAGGAGTGATTTTGTATTAGTTGGGGCCTGGAGGATCTTTGGCATAGCAATTTCCTCTAAGATAAAACATTCTGTCTTGGAAGGAATCTAAGGCACAGACAGGATGGTCTAAAGGGAGGTAAAACATTCCACTGTGCATGGAAGCTCTTTCAATTTAGGAAGTAAACAACTCCTAAGCTTCCTGAAACCGACAAAGTTCTCTAGGCCCTTCAGTCTCAAGTGTACATAAGCAGCAAGGACTGCTGAGAGACAATCAGACAAGCTGAGTTGCCCAGAGGAAGCAGAGGCCAGCTGAGCTGCCTAGAAGAGGGACCACCCCCTCCAGCTCACATGAGCTGTCACCCAAGCCTAGGTGGCCTTTTGATGATGGAGCAGTCTTTGAGTCATTTCTGCTCCTAAGGTAACCTCTCACCCATATTTCTATATGTAAAACCAACAAATTCATTGGTTTTCAAGTTGAACAAGTGAGTGGTATTCTTACTTGGCATTTGCTGTCAGTTCCCTGCCTAGGGTGAGTAGACATTTGTTTAAGTTTCCCTAGTAATTTTCTGAAGTGTCCAAAGAGATGAGAAATCAAGGGTGAAGGATTTTCTTTTTCTTTGAAAACATTTTTATTAGTACCTTGAGAATATGCTACAATGTGCTTTGGTCATTGCACACTTTCAACTCTTCAAAGATCCTCCCCACCTTTCCTACTGATGCAACTTTATGTCCTTTTAATTTTTTATTAAACACATCAAGACAAAATTGTATTACCCACATATTCTTAGATGTGTGGCCTCCAACTGAACATGGTTATTTTTCGAAAGGTTACACTTTCAGAGAAAGCTGACGCTCCTTCTTTCAGCAGCTAACAGCTGCTGAGAACTCCCTAGCTAGGCATGCGGTTTTGTGCTGACCTCTCCTCTCCTAGACAGAATTTGGCCTGTCTTGGACTTGCACTTGTATTGTGAATACTATCCCAACCATCGTGAGTTCATATATGCTGCTACCCTGATGTGTTCAGAGGACACTGTTTCTCTGTAGTTCTAGTTCTCACACCTATTCTGCCCCCTCTTCTACAACAATCCCTGAGTCTTGGGAGGAGAAGTTGTAGTATATATATTTATAATGAATAAATAAATATATTTAGACATGAGAAGTCTGTAGTCTCCTATTCTCTCTACCTTGACCCATTTGGGTCTCTGTGTTAATCATTATCTACTGCAAATAGAAATGCCTTTGATGAGGGCTTAGAGATGTATTTTTTAATTATTTCTATGACATAACTTTTCAAGTAACTTATTTGAAGTCAATTTAATACTATGTCAATTTAGCATACTAACCATAGTAGCTTCTCCCTTTGGGCCAATAATCTGTCTAGTCTTTTTTGTTTGTTTGTTTTAGAATCAATGATGGTACCAGGTATGGGTTTTATTTCATGGAGTATGACTGAAATCTGATCATAAAGCGGCTGATGACCATCTTAGTTAGGGTTTTTATTGTTGTGAAGAGACACCATGACCACAGCAACACAGATAAGGAAAGCATAATTGAAGGGGCTCACTTAGAGTTTCAGAAGTTCAGTCCATTATCAACATGATGGGAGGCATGGCAGCATGCAGGCAGACATGGTAGGAAAAGTAGCTGAAGTCCTACATATTACAGACAACAGGAAGTCAACTGAGACACTCAGCAGCATCCTGAGCATAGGAACCCTCAAAGCTCTCCCCCACAGTGACACCCTTCCTCCAACAAGGCCACACCCACTCCAACAAGGCCACACCTTTTATAGTATCACTATGAAATTATGGGAGGCAATTACTTTCAAACTACTACATTGCACTCCCTGACCCCCATAAACCTGTAACAATATCATAATGCAAAATGCATTTACTTCAGCTTCAAAAGTCCCTATAGTCTATCAGTCTCAACAATGTTTGAAAGTTCAAAGTTTAAACTGTCTTCTGAGATTCATGCAAACTCTTAACTGTAATCCTTGTAAATTCAAAATAAATAAAACCAGATCACATACTTTCAACATATAATGGCACAGGATATAGAATACCACTCCAAAATGCAGGGAAGGGAGCATAGTGAGAAAATACTGGACCAATGCAAGACCAAAATCCAGCTGGGCAAACTCCAAACTCTGCCCCTCCATGTCCAATGTAGAAATGCTCTTTAGAGCTCCAACTCTGTTCAGCTTTGTTTTGTTGACTGCAACACAATTCCTTTCTTTTGGGCTGGTTCCACTCCCTGTTAGCAACTCTCTTTGATAGATATCCTACAACTCTGGCATCTCCAGCATCTTGGGTTCTCCAAGGCAACCCAGGGTTCAATTTCACAGCTTCACTAAATGGCCTCTCTGCTAGGCTTCCATTCAGGGACACCCCTGACACATACCTTTCCCCAGCGACTTTGTTTAGGCATGGAGGAGGCAAATTTCATAACTCGTTTCTTCTGTCCCTAGCTCTAAAGCCAGAACCATATGGCCAAAGTTCAAGTTCTGCTGCTTACTGTGCCTGGAAAATGGCCCCCTCATTCAGTAAAAAACTCTCCCCTTCCCTTCTGATTCCAACCCGCCAATGTGCCCAGCCAGATCCCTCATTCCCCTGCCCCCAGTTTACTCAGAATATCTCTTCTGTTTCCCCTTTCCAGGGAAAATCATCTGTCCCTCTTTGGGCCCTTGTTGATACCTAGTCCCTCTGGGACTGTGGATTGTAGCCTGAGTATTCTTTACACCTAATATCCACTCATGAGTGAGTACATACCATGTTTCTCTTTCTGGGTCTGGGTTACTTCACTCAGAATGATTTTTTTCTAGTTCTATAGATTTATTTTCAAATTTCATGATGTCATTTTTTTCAGCTGAGTAATACTCCATTGTGTAAATGTACCGCATTTTCTTTATCTGTTCTTTGGTTGAGGGCCATCTATGTTGTTTCCAGGTTCTTACTGTTATAAATAATGCTGCTATGAACATAATTGAGCAAGTGTCCTTGTAGTATGATTGAGCATCTTTTGGGTGTATGCCCAAGAGTGATATAGCTGGGTTTTGAGGTAGATTGATTACCAGTTTTCTGAGAAACTACCATATGATTTCCAAAGTGGCTGTACAAGTTTACACTCCCACCAGCAGCGAAGGAGTCATCTTTACTCCACATGCTTTCCAACATAAGAGGCCATTTGTGTTTTTGATCTTAGCTGTCCTGGCAGATATAAGATGTATTTAAGAGTCATTTTGATTTGCATTTTCCTGATGGCTAAGGATGTTGAACAATTCTCTAAGTGTATTTCAGTCATTTGAGATTCTGCTATTGAGAATTCTCTGTTTAGATCTGTACCCCATTTTTAAATTGGATTATTTGATATTTTGATGTCTAATTTCTTTAGTTATTTATATATTTTGGAGATCATCCCTCTGCCAGATGTGGGGTTGATAAAGATCTTTTCCCATTCTGTAGGCTGCCGTTTTGTCCTATTGACAGTGTCTTTTGCCTTATGGCAGCTTTTCAGTTTTATGAGGTTCCATTTAATAATTGTTATTCTCAATGTCTGTGCTACTGGTGTTAGATTCAGGAAGTGGTCTCTTTGCCAATTTATTCAAGGCTACTTCCCACTTTCTCTTCTATCAGGTTCATTGTAACTGGATTTATGTTGAGATCTTTGATCCACTTGGACTTGAGTTTTGTGCAGGGTGATAAAATGTGGATCGATTTGCATTCTTCTATATTTTGACTGTTGTGCCCAGATCACAACCCCCAGAGAAACCTCCAGGAACTAGAGAAGACCAGACTGCAAAAAGCAAGGTTTTCTTTTATTGCAAGTACAAGCTATAGCTCGGAATCCCTGTCTCAAACACCCCATAGCAGTGAGGTAGAGAGAGGAGTTTAGAGTTCCTTTGTGGGGTTAGCTTATTTTAAAGGCAAGAATCACAAGCAGCCATTCTGGGCAGTTGGGGAGGGTGGTCTGGCACGGGTGCAAGGTCTATCCTGTTAAGATAGCTTGTTCTTTGTTTTTAGAACAAGGACACCCTGCCCTGAGTCAGGCCATCTTTATCACCAGGTGGCTAGGTGCCCTTGTGCTTTGGAATTTCCCGGGTGGGAGGGGGAAAGGCCACTATATTTCTGGGAACATGAAGCTAGTCTGGGTTTCTAATTTTAAAACATTCTGCTGGGAAATTCTTTCTTGTTCCCTTGAGAATAAGGGGTGAGGGTCTTACAGTGACATCCAGTTATGCCAGCATCATTTGGTAGAGTGGTCACAAGATTAGTACTCAGAGTTCTCGTCCGATCAATAAGATAGCAAAAGGAGATCAAGGAGGATACAAGGGAGTTACAAATTGGAAAGGAAGAAGTTAAACTTTTGCTATTTGCAGATGCTATGAAGTATATATAAGTGATCCCAAAAATCCTTCCAGGGAACTCCTAGAGCTGATAAAAAAAACTTCAGTGTTATGTCTGGATACAAGATTAACTAAACTAAAAATTCAGTAGCTCTCCTGTATACAACTGATAAACAAGCTGAGTAAGAAATCAGGGAAAGCAACACCCATTACAATAGTCACAAACAAGAAGATTCCACTTTGTTTAAACTAGTTTCTCCCCAGGATTTCCACACTTCTTTCCTTGAGGCTGATCTTTGACAAGTAATAAGTTGCTTGATCTCCATGAGTTTCTTTATTTATGAGAGTTTTTCTCCCTGTCAGTTTTAAATTTTATTGCATTGTGAGCAGATAGTGTACAAGGAGAGATTTCCATCTCTTTGAATTGGTAAAGGTTTATTTTCATCCAAGGCTGTGATCTATTTTAGAAAGGCTGTCATGTCCCACTGAGTAGAATGTGTATTCTTTGGTGTTTGGATCGAATATTTTGTAACTATCTGCCTAGTCCATTTTATGTATAATGTCAATTCATTCTGATGTTTCTCTGCTTATTTTTTTTGTACAGATGACCTGTCAGTTGGAGAAAATGGGGTATTGAAGTCATTTACTCTTTTTTGTTTTTATTTTTATACTTTTTAAACCTTTTAAATTGTTTTTATTGAGCTATATATTTTTCTCCGATTCTTTCCTTTTCTACCCCCTCTTCTTCTACCCTCTCCCATTGTCCCCATGCTCCCAATTTACTCAGGAGATCTTCTCTTTTTCTGAAGGAGGAAAGCCACTTGTTCATCCGCCGCCCGGTTAGCTTAGTCCCAAAATAACTACACAGAAAACTGTATTAATTAAAACACTCCTTGGCCCATTAGCTCTAGCATCTTACTAGCTAACTCTTATATTAATTTAACCCATTTCTAGTAATTTCTGTATCACAACGTGGCAGTGGCTTACCAGCAAAGATTCTAACCTGCGTCTGTCTCAGGCAAGAGGATCCATGGCTTCTCTCGGACTCTTTCCTTCTTCCAACATTCAATTCTGTCTTTTCCACATACCTAAGTTCTTCCCTATCAAAAGGTCAGAGCAGTTTCTTTATTCATTAACCAATGAAAGCAACACATAGCCAGAAGGACCTCCTACACCATTTCCCCTTTTCTGTTTAAACAAAAAGGAAGGCTTTAACATAGTAAAATTACATATAACAAAACAGGTATCAAGCAAGAATTACAGTTATAATATTTATCTTTTATCATAATTAAAGAAAACTATAACTATAAATTCTTTAACTCCATCAAAGACTCCAGAAGAACATAATATTACCTAAGTAAACAATAAGTTCATTGTTTTTGTTTTGTGTAAGTCACAACTTACAAAATTTTGCAATTGACAGAGACATCTTGCTACCTGGAGGGTGGCCCAAAGTTCTTTTGTATCACTGGGGCATCTGTCTTCAGCCTACAGGCCCATAGTATCCAGCAGACTTTTCCAAGAAGCAGGAAATTTAAAAAGCAGTTTCGCCTATATTGGCAGTTTGCCAGTCACTTTTTTCTGTATCCTGCAGAGTGTCTGGCAGACTCTTTCATGAAACAGGAACTCCAAAGGATCATCTCACCTTTAGGCAAGTCAGCAGTCATTTCTCTTTGAGTTCTGCATGTCTGGTAAAGCAGTCCAGAGAAGAGCAATTCCTTACCCAAATGGCTAACAAACTCCCTAAAGAGCCTCTTCAATGCCCATCTTCCTCTTGAAGTAGATTGGTGCTGCCAGGAGCAGATGTGTCTCACTGACATGAAAAGTCTTAAACTTTTAAAACATTTAAATATCATATTCTGAAGGTCTCTGAAAAATTTGAAGAATACCTATCTAGCTGAAATATATCTTTATATGTTTAGAAAATCTAGCTTGACTACCATAGATGATTATCTTTTAACCTATATTTATTAATTATATACTACATTTTTAAATGAGCCACACAAGCACAATATCTTAATCAAGGGCAGAAATATACATATACAGTATATATTTCTTTATTTTAAAATCGTTTTTTATTACTTTATAAATAATACCAATCAAAATTTCCACTTCATCCCCTCCTTCCACTTCCCTTTTGCTCCCCCCCACACCCTCCCACTCCAGTCCTGAGAGAGGGCAAGGTACCCCTGTCTATCCAGGCTTAGGAATGTATGCATCCGAATAGAATAGAATCCCTCAAAGCCAGTACATGCAGTAGAGACAAATCCCAGTGCCATTATCATTGGCTTCTCAGTCTGCCCCAATTGTCAGCCACATTCAGAGGGTCCAGTTTGATCCCATGCTCATTCAGTCCCAGTCCTGCTGGCTTTGGTGAGCTCCTATTAGCTCAGGCACACTGTCTCATTGGGTGAACCAACCCCTAGTGGTTCTGAATTCCTTGCTCATATTCTCCCTCCTTCTGCTCTTCAACTGAACCTTGGGAGCTCAGTCCAGTGCTCCGATATGGGTCTATGTCTCGATCTCCATCTGTCGCCAGACGAAGGCTCTCTTCAAGGTGATATTCAAGATAGTCATCAGTCTGACTACAGGACAAGGCCAGTTCAGGCACCCTCTTCTCCACTGTCCAGGGTCCTAGCTGGGGTCATCCCCGTGGACACCTGGGAACCCCTTCAGAGCCAAGCCAAAGTCCTTTTCTCTTGCAATGAGCAGTGTTCCTGTTTGGGATTGTCATGGAGTTCTATAGTTGTACAAGGGACAGGAAAAAGAATCGTTTTCCAGGAAAGGGTCGGGGAGAATGAGCTCAGCGCTGACTCTGCTGATATGACTGAGTGACTGGCCTGCATAGCTCAGGCCAGCCACGCCCAATCTTGCCTGCGCATCAGAAGATTGCTGAAAACGGAAGCACTGGTGCCTGAGCCCTTCTCTCACAGGTCTGAGTTTAACTGATGTGGGCAGCCCTGAAATCACGGGGATTTCTTTAATCCCCTAGGGAACTGGGCATCCAGCCTGAGTTCGCAATCACTCCGGGGAATCATACATCTTCACCACGCTGCCGCACTCGTGTTGATAGTGCTAATATGTCTCCGACTATGCAGGGATCTGTTATTTACCATTTGACCAGGAAGTTCGAGAGTGAGCTGGTTTGTGCTGGAACCCCTGAGAAGTCACTCACTGCTGCCTGTGCCCGGATGTAGGCCAGGCTCTGCACATGACCCGGTGCACAGCTGCGCCATGCAATATGGGTTCAGATAAAAGGCAAGCTGCTACCGAATCACTGCAATTTCTGTCATTTTTCAGAAGCTAAAATGTTTTGATTTATCACTTAGTATTCCAAATCTGGGCTGATGAAACGGCTTATTCGATAGAAGTGTTTGCTGACAAGCCTGAAAACGTGAGTTTGATCTTTGGAACCCATAAGAACCCTAGAAGAAAAAAAAAACCTGACTCCCAGAAGTTGTCCACATATGTCCACATGCATGCCACGGCATTTGTGTGCTCAGATACATACATTTACATAAATAAATAAATATAATAGAAACACACATATAAACCAGATTTTAACAACCAGAAAATCATATAAGATTTCAGGACCATCTCAGGTCCAAGGAGAGATCCCCAGATTGTTCTCTGGACAGAGGAGAGGGTGCCTGAACCGGCCTTGGCCCATAACCATACTGATGAATATTTTGCTTATCACCATAGATCCTTCATCTGGCGATGGATGGCGATACAGACGGAGACCCACATTGGAGCACCGGACTGAGCCCCCCAAGGTCCAAATGAGGAGCAGAAGGATGAAGAAAATGAAAAAGGAAATAAGGACTGCGAGGGATGCTATCACCCACTGATACAAGGGGATGGATCTAATGAGAGCTTACCAAGGCCATTTGGACTGGGATTGAACGAGGATGTGATCCAACCAGATTCTCTGAATGTGGCTGGCCCGGAGTCTTTCTGAAAAGCCATTGACAATGACACTGGGACTTGTTTCCTCTGTATATACTGGATTTTGGGGATCCAGTCTGTTTGGATACTCACCTTCCTAGACCTGGAGGGATGGGGGAGGAACTTGAACTTCCCACAGGGCAGGAAACCCTGACTGCCCTTAGGGACAAAGACAGAGGAGGAGAGGGAGTGGGGGGAGTGGGAGGGTGTTGGGAGGAGGGGCGTAAATGGAAACTTTTATAATTTAATAAAATTACTTTCTAAAAAAAAAAAAAGATTTCAGGACCAAAACCAAACTTCTAATTGAGAAGTCAGCACATTCTTATTTGCAAGAATGTTTGAAAAGTCATTGACTTCAGGCATAGTGAGATATATTTATGTGGTCAATAATCATTTCTTAATAGACTTAAATACTATTAGCGTTTTGGTCTGTTCTGGATGCCAGTTCACCTAATGCCATCACATAAACATTCACGGGCAGAGGGCTTGCCTGGCATAAATGTGTGAACTAGTAACAGTAATAACAGCGTGGTAGAGGTTAAACAACACTGCAAACGTACCAAGCCGGAACTAGCCTGTGGAAAATCCTGCCGTCATCATCTCTGGAAAATGACGGGCTTTGGTTCTCACTGACTCAATCAAAGTGGCATTTCTACCCTGCCAGGTATGTATCTGATAATGCAACAGAGAGGATGTCACACACATCACACGTTTTTCTGTCTTGACAGGAACTATATGAGATTGGATGCAGTTCACATTCCCGTGTTGGTGCTACATAAGCTTGTAGCAGCATTAGTATTCTTTCTATAGATATGCCTGTAAAAACATGGCTGTGTGAAGAAAGATAAAAATATGAAGTTGTAAAAGTGGGGGGGCGAAGTATTTTAGAGTCATGTTAGGCAGCTGGATCACAGAAGTCTTGGATTATTTTATAGTATTGAGATATTTATAGTATTTCAGCACTCTAAAGATTTTAGTTTGTTTTGACTGCTTTCACTATAAATAAATGTTTGCTGTAGCCTTACTCAGGTGGACCTGCTATGTGATACACAACTGAACTGCCCATGGGTGCAATAGTGACCTGGCTGTCATGGGGATGACCAATCACTTTCTGATTGGTTTTGAGGTTTTTTTCCCACAAGAAATGATTCATGCCTGGTTCTTTAAGCCTGGCTGAAATCCCTTGGCTTGGGAGGTCATAGGCCCTAGTGGAAAAGCTATGCCAGTGGTTTTGCTAAATGGACTTATGCTCAGAAATCTAAGAGATCTACACTGTCCCTCCCACTATCTGTGCACCGCTATGAGCACCATCTGGCCTTTATCAGATACTGAACCCACTAGTCCTTTGATCTTAGTCTATGTAGTCTCTGAGCTATAAGAGAGAAACTCCTGTGTATCAGCCACCTATCTTCTGACATTCTGCTGTTACTACCTGAGCAGATTTAGAGATGACTGATGACATTAAATTCTTCCAGGTAACATAAAATTTAACGTTCTATTGATAGTTTTATGTCAACTTGACAGAAGCTGAAGCCAGCTAAGAGGAGAGAACCTTAATTAAGAAGGGAGGAGAGCTTTGATGGAGACAACCCGTTAGGGCTAAGTATTCCAAGGTCTCTTACTCTCTGCCCATTGTCCCACTGTGGATCTGATTTGGTTTCTATCTACCATAGAAGGAAACTTCTCTGATGATTGTTGAGCAGGACACTGATCTATGAGTATAGAGAACGTTGTTAGGAGTTGTTTCCTTGCTGTGTTCCTTTAGTAGAGCAACAGTATTTGGATTTCCTCTAGGTCCCTGACCTCTCTAGCCTTAGGTTCTTAGCCACCCAAGCAGTATCTGGTATGGGTTTCATCAGATATTGGTTGGCTACAAGCTTCATGCTACTGCTGCACCAGTGTATTTTGCAGGCAGGCACCATTGTAGATAGAAGGGTTTATAGCTGGGTTGGTGTTTCCCTTCCTCCTCTGGTAGTGTGTAGAGTACCTCCCAGTACCATGAACACTAGTAGGTCGGTAGGGGTGAAGGCTCTAGGTAGCTACCAGCTCAACTTCTCAGTGTTTAATGAGTTGTGCTGATGTTGTCTTCAGCAATAGGGCCTTACTCTAAGTCTGTGGAGAACAAGCAATAGCTCTGACAATAGCCTGGCTGGATGGGGGGGACTTCCATGGGACCCCTTTGGCGAACAATGTGATTATATATAAGCTATTCTGGAACTGGGGGTTTCATTTGGTAGCAAGAAATGTCTACTTGGGGCTTTGTCTTCCCCTCTACTTGGTCGCTCCTTTGAAGTTTATTTAATACATGTACATATTTTAAGAAACTTCTTGTGTTAGGTTTCCATGACCCTCAACTACCTCTTAGTTTTAGCTGACCTAGTAAAAGAGTCAGAGACAGCCCCTGTTCCTGCTCTTAGGAATCCCACAAGAGGACTAAATTACACAACTGTAGCATATATGCAGAGTGCCTAGGTCAGTCCCATGCAGACTGGTTGTCTGTTCAGTCTCTTCGAGCCCTTTTGAGCCCAGGTTAGTTGAGTGTGTGGGTCTTTCTGTGGTGTCCTTGATCCCTCTGACTCGTATACTTCTTTCTTCTCCTCCTCATCTTTAGGATTCCCAAACTCCACCTAGTATTTGGCTATGGGTTTTTGCATCTGCCTCCATCAGATGCTGGTTGGCACCTCTGATATTTGGGCTAGGCACCAATCTTGTCATAGGAGATAGCCAACTTCAACTACTTGGGTTGGGTGAGTGTTCTTTGGTATGAGTGAATATCCTGTGGGTATATGCCCAAGGTCAGTAAAAATGGGTCTTGTGGTAGGTTGATACCCAACTTTCTGAGAAACTTCCACACTGACTTCTAAAGCGGCTGTACAAGTTTGCATTCCCACCAGCAATTGAGGAGTGTTATTCCCCTTGATTCACATCCTCTCCAGCATGAGCTGTCACTTGTGTTTTTGATGTAGCCATTCTGGCAGGTGTAAGATGTATCTCAGAGTTGTTTTGATTTGCATTTCCCTGATGGCTAAGGATGTTCTTTAAGTGTATTTTGGACACTTGAGATTACTCTGTTGAGACTTCTCTGTTTAGATATGTACCCCAATTTTAATTGCATTATTTGAATTGTTGATACCTAATTTCTTGAGTTCTTTATAGATTTTGAAAATCAGCCCTCAGTTGAATGTGGGGTTGGTAAATATCTTTTCCTATTCTGTGTGCTGCCATTTTGTCCTATTTATAGTGTTCTTTGCCTTACAGAAACTTCAATTTCATGAGGTCTCACTGATTAATTGTTGATCTTGGTGCCTGTGCTATTGCTATTCTTTTCAGGAAGTTGGTTCCTGTGCCAATGCATCCAAAATTATTTCTCATTCTCTCTTCTACCAGGTTCATTGCAACTGGATTTATGCTGAGATCTTTGATCCACTTGGACTTGAGTTTTGTGCAGGGTGATCATTACAGATCAATTTGCATTTTTCTACATGCTGATATCCAGTTAGAATAGCACTGTTGAAGATGCGTTCTTTTTTTCCCCATTGTTCTCCTTCAGTATCTCCAATCCTTTATGAAATAGTTTCTTTACTCCCTTGCCTCCTTAAGAAGCTAAGTGGTATTAATTACCATGCCTACCACACAGAACCCTCAAGAATGCAGAAAAAATATGTTTAATAACCCACCCACTCACAGAAAACAACTAATCTTTTCTTTATGATGTAAACTAAAAAATAAATACATCTTTTCTGAATTCACATTCTCTTCACAGAAAACAGCTTAGCTGTGTATAAATTGTGTTCTTCTCATCACACAGTCCTTGACCTAAGAGTACAGGATGAGCTTCTCAAAGCAAGAATAGTAGGGATGCGAAAGCCAAGATATGACTCCTCCTGTCTAGATTTCAATAGGTGGCTCCTGTCACATCCGTGGGCCTGCACAAGACACCACGTCTATCTTGCTACCTTCTCTCCCACAATGATACTGAAAGAGAACTAATTTTCTTTTTCTTTTTCTTTTTTCTTTTTTCTTTTTGTTTTTTCAAGACAGGGTTTCTCTGTGGCTTTGGAACCTGTCCTGGAACTAGCTCTTGTAGACCAGGCTGGCCTCTAGCTCACAGAGATCTGCCTGCCTCTGCCTCCCGAGTGCTGGGATTAAAGGTGTGCGCTCCCACTGCCCAGTTTGAGAACCAATTTTCATAAGAAAACCAAACATTGTTTAAAAGCTTTCTGTGTTCTTTCTTGATCACCTCACTTTAGGAGGCTCATGGGTTTGCAACACCTTTCCCATCCATAGTTCTGATTATACAGGGGTCAGCCTCGATGGACAGTTTCAAAAGGTAGTGAAGTTCTGTGCAATAAACCAGGTTTATTGCCTTACTTCTTGGACAATGAAGTACAGAAGAGAAAAACCAGATCAACAAAGATGTTCAAATTTGGCTGGCTGAAACTACAGATACAGACGTCTCCTCTCCTCACCTCTCCTCCTCTCCCCTCTTCTCCTTCATTCTCCTTCCTTTCTCCTCCTCTTTCCCCCTTCTTCCCTCCCCTTCCCAGCATGGGTACCTGGAGAGATAACCACAATATTAGTTACTTTTCCTGTGGCCGTGATAAACTGTCCTAACTAAAACCACTTAAGAGGAAAAGGGATTATTTTGGCTCACACTTTGAGGGTACTGTCCATTCTGGCAGGGCAGTGACGTCAGCAGGAGCTTGACGTGGTCGGTCACATGGCATCTGCAGTCGGGAAGCAGAGGGGGAGATGGACACTGTGACGAGTTCTTTCCACTTTTGTCTACTGTGCAGCACATGGAACGGCACCACGCACACTTAGGGTGTGCCTTGCCCTCTCAGTTAACCCAATAACCTCTCACAGATGTGCCCAGAGGTTTGCCCGTCTGGTGATTTTCCATCTTGCCAAGCAGACAAGCAATGCTGACTGTCACACCTTCTACCTAACAGTTACAGGCTTCTTGCCTACACCGTCCTGGTTTATTCTTGGTTATACAAATTAATATGTCACAAAATTATGAGAAGGGGAGAAAGAGAGCGATCAGTTCACCTGCAAGGCTCACCAGGAACTAGTTAGACTTGTATACAGTTGGGAGGACAAACAAAACCCAGAGCTTTTTGGATTCCCCCTACACCCATGGGAAGAGACCAGTGATGACTTGGTCTAAAGTAACATTACCTCTTCACTGCACCCAAGCCTTTTCAGGGTAATGCCTGAGAACTTGGGGGTAGCCTCTCCACAGCAAGTCAGATTGAAGACAGCATCAGTTTCAATATCCATTTCAGAGAGTCTGTTGGCGGCTCATTGTGTAGGTGTACTGTCGATGTAAAGATATAAATCTAGCTCCTAGTTCATCTAATTAGTTCTATGGGAAGAACTCTGAGGTGTTTAAAAGGAAAGTATGTTTTTTTTAAATATTCAATGCTGGTGATATTTATAATAAGTAGACTGCGAATAAAGAATATGTTTATATGCATGTAAAATGGTATTTTATTGAAGAATGCAAGGTAGGTTGTCATGGAGATTAAAAGCCTTGAAGTGCTATTCACTGGGGCTAGTTGTCATTGTTGGGCACTGTGGTATTAGGTTCTGGCACCCTGAATCTTCCATTGTTGTAGAAATAATTGTACTTCTATCTTCACTGTAAAGGCTATTCAGGAAGGATAAATAAATACAGACACACGAGCAAGGCTAACTTAAAGGTAAATATAGCAACCTTATGACCCATCCTGGTGCAAAATTATGTAGCTGTGGTTACTATACCATCAAACTGCTTGATTTTCATTGCAGGACCATTGAGGCTGTTTATAAGGTGAAATTACAAAATGCACAAAATCTACACTTACGTTAAAAGGCAAAAAAAAGAATGAAAGCTATTGACCATTAGCATGGTCACTGATAAATACAAAGGTTTCCCTTTGGAAGCAGAGCAAACAAATAAAAAGCTTGTTATGTGTTTTGCTAGCATTTGCTTGAAATACTGTATTTATATGAAATTTTCAACCTTACTTTGACTCCATGTAAAGCTCAAAGTGATTTTTCTGGTGCTCTTTTTTTTTTCTTTGACAATTAGATGAAATGATCTTGACAAGTTTACCTCGGCAAGAAAGTATGTATTTTCTGCAGAAAGAGAACACTTATGCCTGGCGGATCAGAGTGGATATTTTCTTAACCAATAAATCAATAGAGAGGCTAGCAATATAGCAAACTATGCAACATATACATTATAACACTGAAGTCTGAATCATAAGTAATATTATAAGTAATATTCATAAGTAAAACAATTTTCAGGACGGCCTTAAGTGATGAGTAAGTAGAATTATATATATTTATATTTAAACTGACACCACAGAACCCTTTGAAGTCCTGACAGATATGTGGAATATTTAAATGTAGTAATTACAGTTGCTAGGCCTCCTGGGGTTAACTTGCTGGAGAGACAGTGACATCTTCCACAGAAATAAATGACTTATACCGCAGAACAAAAAACCGAAATTGAAGTAATTCCACTTACATTTTCTATAACTCTTTGGAAGGTAAGTTCATTGTCAGTAGTGAATTGGTGGTATTCTGTAATAACCAACCACATGACCAGTTTTATGATTTGTGTAAATATGGGCACAGGATTCTGTTCCGTCACACGGACCGTTGGGTTTCACAATAGAGCACAGTCACTGAAAGCCAAACAGAATGAGAGCAGTAGATGAACTCTGGCTTGATGCTAATGGTGGGTCGGCATTTAGGACTTATGTTTAGGCTTCATGTTCACCTATTCCCAATGCTGGACTGGTGCCGATGAGCAGGTTCTGGGAGCCAGGTGACTTCTTTGGGGAGCAAGATCTGAGACTAGCACAAGCAAATTCTCCTTGTGGCAAGGCCATGGAGAATTTAACCTATTTTTGGCAAGGCCGATGGATAGTTCACTGCTTAATTCTGGACTTGACTCAAGCAGCCTGTGTGCTACCTGCTCTTCTTGTTTCCCTTTTACAAATTGTTACTGGCTGCCTCTAGTTTCACTGTCTTAGAACTATGGATGAAATGACTTTTACATAGGGAAAACTTCCCTCTGATGACTCTCTTCTGGGTGAGCCAGAAGGGATGTTGTTAAAAAACATACAGTGGACCTGATTCAGCTCCTAAAGCGTTTGGAGTTTCAAGGGTGACCGTGAATTTGGGATTCTGAAACACAGGATGCTGCCTTTCCAACACACCTTGTGCTTAGCCTGAAAGAGTCACAGTAAGTGTTCATGACATTGCTAATTGGCACAACTGTTTGGGAGAGAATGATTTTAACCACAAGGGTCTAGAAGAAATGCTGATCGTAGATGACATCGAGAGTTAGTGGGAACAGCCTGAGAATAGGAAGTGAAGCAGGATCGTAAGAACCCACAATGCCCTCACTTCTGTAGCTGTGCCAATACTGATGGAGCCAACACTGGAGGAAGCTGGGAGAAAGGGGACATGAGAACAAGAGACAAGCAGTGCCAACTATTAAGAGTGAGGTTTTATTTATGTAGTTTACAGGATGATAGGAGAAAACCTGTATCCACCATAGGAGACAGAATACTACAGAATGAAGAACGAATTGATTTAGCCTTCTGATTAGCTGATTGTGAGAACTTAGACTTCACCAGAGGTAAACAATTAACTGTTAGAGGCAAAACTTTGTTTCACTTTGCATGACAGCTGCAACCGTAAATGCTGCCAACTGGGCACACTGTTCTGCCTGTAGGTGTGCCTAGCTAGAAAACTTCCTTTGCTGTTTGCTAGACTGCTTATGCCTTTAATATTAAAACTATGTATCAAGCAGGTAGTGGTTACCAGGTGGGGAAGTTGGGGGACAGAAGAAGAATGAGGTAAGGAAACAAACTGTAACCATGTAACATGACGGCTGGCTTGTTGGGGTTTCTGTCCCGCCCAGTACCCCACAGTCGGCAAACCCCAAAGAAAAATCAATCACACAGAGATCTCTATAAGTTATAAAGCTGATTGGCCCATTAGCTCAGGTTTCTTGTTAACTCTTATAGCTTATATTAACCCATTATTCTCATCTATGTTAGCCATGTGGCTTGGTACCTTTGTCAGCTCTCAGCTCACATGTTGCCTCTTCGGTGGTCTGGACAGGAATGGCGGAGGGCGCTTCCTCCTCCCTAGCCTTCTCCTATTCTCATTGCCCCGCCTCTACTTCCTGTCTGGTTGACCCGCCTATACTTCCTGCCTGGCCAATCAGTGTTTTATTAAAATACATGATTGACAGAATACAGACAATTCTCCCACGTAACCATTATTAGAAACTTAAGAAAACAAACTTGACTGCAAAACTGTTCATGCAAACTATTGAAACTGTAAAACTAAAGACCACTCAGGCTGGTCAGGGCCACTTGTTTGAAACAGGTGGTCAGAGTTTTGTCATTGCACTGACTTCACACATCTGTCCTAGGTCATCAGACCCACTGGGAATTAGGAGTTAGTCTCCTAGCAAGCAGAGGAATTAGAAAGGAGGATAGTGTTGATAGGCTTTCCTGGAAGTCAGTTATTTAACAAGACGCTCACAGTGCTGCCTCTTGTCTGTAGATAGAAGATGTGTTAGGAATAGAAACTGGCTGTTGTTGATGCTTACAACTTCTGGAGAATGGGGCTGGAGAGATAACTCAGTGGTTAAGAGCTCTTACTGCTCTTGCAGAGGGCTGGAATTTTGTACCCACACCCACATCAGGTAGCTCAGAACCTCCTGTAACTCTGGCTCCAGGGAATCTAGTGCCCTCCCTGGCCACCTACAAACACATGTGCACACACACGCACATGCATGCACACACATGCACACGTGGGCACACACACATATGAAATATTAAAATGTCAAAAACCTGAGGACGTTCTTTGACTTGATCAATACAATATAATAAAGTATTCTTGTTAAGTTTCAGAGTTAATTTTAGTAACTTGATAAGATAAAAGATCTTTATGTATTAAAGTAGAAAAAGAAGACAACATATCTATTTAGGTGGACACTTTGAGAATGTAGGCCTCCCTGGCTTTTCATATATATATATATATATATATTATTGCAATTCTTTTTATTTTATTTATTTATTAAAAATTTCCACCTCTTCCCCGCCTCCTTTTTCCCTCCCCCTCCTCACCTCTCCCTCCCCACCTCCCCCTCCCCACCTCCCCCTCCCCAACACCCCCTTCCTCTCTAGTCTTAAGAGCAGTCAGGGTTCCCTGCCCTGTGGAAAGTCCAAGGTCCTCCCCCATCCATACAGGTCTTTAAAGGGGAACATCTAAACAAACCAGGCTCCCACAAAGTTAATCCATGCAGTAGAATTAAATCCCAATGCCGTTGTCCTTGGCTTCTCAGTCAGCCTTCATTGCCAGCCACGTTCAGAGTGTCCATTTTGATCACATGTTCCATCGTTCCCAGTCTAGCTGGCCTTGGTGAGCTCCCATTAGATCAGTCCCACCGTCTCAATGGGTGGACGCACTCCTTGCGGTCCTGACTTCCTTGCTCACGTTCTCCCTCCTTCTGCTCCTCATTTGGACCTAGGAAGCTAAGTCCAGTGCTCCAATGTGGGACTCTGTCTCTATCTCCATCCATCACCAGATGAAGATTCTATGATGATATACAAAATATTCATCAGTATGGTTATGGGACAAGGCCAGTTCATGCACCCTCTCCTCTGCTGCCCAGGGAACAATCTGGGGATCTCTCCTTGGACCTGGGACCCCCTCTAGAATCAAGTCTCTTACAAACCCTAAAATGGCTCCCTTAGTTGAGATATTTACTTCCCTGCTCCCATATCCATCCTTCCTCCATCCCACCCATCCCATTCCCTCATACTATCCCAAATCCTCCCCTTCTCCTTTATCTATACCCAGCTCCCCTTATATCCACCCCCAACCCCTCATCCGTGCTCCCAAGTTTGTCTGGCAATCTTGTCTACTTCCAAGGTACAGGAGAATTGTCTGTATTCTGTCAATCATGTTTTAAATAAAACGCTGATTGGCCAGGAAGGAGGTAAAGGCAGGAAAACCAGACAGGAAGTGGAAATGATGCAAGGAGAGCAGGAGAATTCTGAGGAGGAGGAAGCTGATTCCTCCCACTCCTGCCCAGATCACTGAAGCAGCAAGATGTGAGCTGCCCCACTGAAAAAGGTACTGAGCCACATGTCTAACATAGATCAGAAAAATGGGTTAATCAAGATGTGAGAGTTAGCCAGTAAGAAGCCTGACCTAATGGGCCAATGAGCATTTTAACTTATAGACATCTCTTGTGTGATTTTACTTTGGGACTAAACAGCTGGGGGAACAGGGCAAGACAGATACACAAACAAGCAGGCCCCTTCATGTTACACCCCAAGTTTGCCTGGCAATCTTGTCTACTTCCAATATCCAGGAGGATAAGTATATGATTTTCTTCAGGTTTACTTTCTTATTTAGCGTCTCTAGGATCACGAATTATAGAATCAAAGACCTTTAACTATGGCTAGAATCCACTTATGAGTGAGTACATACTGTATTCCTCTTTTTGGGTCTGGGTTACTTCACTCAGTAAAGCGTTTTCTATTTCCATCCATTTGCATGCAAAATTCAAGATGTCATTGTTTTTTACCGCTGAGTAAAATTTTAATGTGTATATGTTCCACACCTTTTTTAACCATTCTTCTATTGAGGGTCACCTAGGTTGTTTCCATGTTCTGGCTATTACAAATAGTGCAAATAGTTACATAGTTGAACAAATATTTTTGTAGCATGATAGGGCATCTCTTGGGTATATTCCCAAGAGTGGAATTGCTGGGTCCTGAGGTAGGTTGACTCCCAGTTTCTGAGAAACCGCCACACTGATTTCCACAGTGACTGCACAAGTTTGCATTCCCACCAACAATGGATGAGTGTTCCCCTCATCCATTGGTGAGAGAGGTGTGTTGAAGTCTCCTACTATTAGTGTGTGTGGTTTGATGACTGAGTTCTAGAAGTGTTTCTTTTACATATGTGGGTGCCTTTATATTAGGGACATAGATATTCAGGATTGAGACTTCTTCCTGATGAATTGTTCCTGTTATGAGTATGAAATGTCTATCTCCATCTCTTCTGATTGATTTTAGTTTGAAGTCGATTTTGTTAGATATTAGAATGGCCACACCTGCTTGTTTCTTAGGTCCGTTTGCTTGGAAAACCTTTTCCCAGCCCTTTACTCTGAGTAGGTGTCTGTCTTTGTGGTTGAGGTGTGTTTCTTGTAAACAGCAGAATGTTGGATCCTGTTTTCGTATCCAATCTCTAAGTCTGTGCCTTTTTATAGGTGAATTGAGTCCATTGATATTAAGTGATATTAATGACCAGTGGTTGTTGACTCCGGTCATTTTTTTTTGGGTAGTAGAGTGTATGTGTTTTCCTTCTTTGAGTTGTGGTTGTGAAGGGTCGCTAGATGTCTGAGTTATTGTAGGCAGTGTTGGGAATGTTGGATTCCTTGGGTTGTGATTTTCCTTCTAATATTCTCTGTAAGGCTGGATTTGTAGCTACGTATTGTTTAAATTTGTTTTTATCCTGGAATATTTTGTTTTCTCCATTGATAGTGAACAATAGCTTGGCTGGGTACAGTAGTCTGGGCTTGCATCCATGGTCTCTTAGTTTCTGCAGTACCTCTATCCAGGACCTTCTGACTTTCAAGGTTTCCATAGGGAAGTCTGGTGTAAGTCTGATAGGTTTACCTTTATAAGTTACTTGATCTTTTTCCTTTGCAGCTCTTAATATCCTTTCTTTAATCTGAATCTTTGTGTTTTGATTATTATATGGCGAGGAGATGTTTTTTTCTGATCCAGTCTATTCGGTGTTCTGTATGCTTCTTGAACCTTCATAGGAATATTGTTCTTTGGGTTGGGAAAGTTTTCTTCTATAATTTTGTTGAATATATTTTCTGGACCTTTGATCTGCAATTCTTCTCCTTCTTCTACCCCTATTATTCTTAGATTTGGTTTTTTTTATTATGTCCCAGATTTCCTGAATGTTTTGTAATGAGAATTTGTTGGATTTGCTGTTTTCTTTGGTCAGAGCGTTTATTTTCTCTATGGTTTCCTCAGAGTCTGAGATTCTTTCTTCTATCTCTTGTATTCTGCTGGTTATGCTTGTTCCTGAAGTCTCTGTTTGTTTACCTAGATTTTCCATATCCAGCTGGCCCTTGGTTTGTGTTTTCTTCATTGTCTCCATTTCAGCTTTCAATTCTTGAACTGATTCCATTACCTGTTTGATTGTTTTTTCTTGGTTTCCCAGGGTATCGTTTACGAATTTACTCATTTCTTCAAACTTTTTGTTATATTTCTCTTCCATTTCTTTACTCATTTCTTCCATCTTTTTGTTATATTTCTCTTCTATTTCTTTAAGTGAGTTATTCATACCCTGTTTAAGAGACTCTATTGCTTTCATAATGACACTGTTTTCCACTTCTTCCGGAATAGGGTGTTCAAGTCCTTCGGTCATAAGATCGTTGGGATCTGGTGTTTTCATGTTGTTTTTCAGATTGTTGGAGGAATTCTTGCCTTGGCGCCTGCCCATCTCTTCCTTCAGATGCTCTCCAATGGCTCTTCCCTCCGCTGGGTCTTCTGCTACAGGATCAGTGCCCCTTGCTGACCAGGAATCTCCTTGCCTGCAGTCCTACCTTGCTGCAGGCAGGCTATTAAAACAAAGGAACTCCCTCCTGCCCGTTTGCACTCACCACCATCCCTGCGGCGCCCACACAGGTTGGGTTGGAGGATTTTATGCCCCGAAAAAGGGAGAGAGGAAGGGAAGGTGTTCCTGGCTGAAAGCGGGGATGGGGTAGGAGGAGAGAGGGTTTAGCTGGGGGAAGCTGCCCTTTCGGAATACCAAGGAAGATAAGGAAGGCGGGAAAATTGTGTGTTCCCTTACCGGGCTTGTGTGGCGGGTCAGGAGCACACTTACCCATCCATTGTATCTTCTGCTACAGGATCAGTGCCACTTGCTGGTCAGAATTCTCCCTGTCTGCAGTCTTACCTTGCTGCAGGCAGGCTATTAAAACAAAGGAACTCCCTCTTGCCTGCTTGCACTCACCACCATCCCTGCGGCGCCCACAGAGGTTGGGTTGGAGGATTTTATGCCCCGAAAAAGGGAGAGAGGAAGGGAAGGGGTTCCTGGCTGAAAGCGGGGATGGGGTAGCAATCTTAAAACTTCTTGCTGTCATCCCTGCTTGTATTGTTTATTGTCTTTATTTTATTTTATTGTCTTTATTATTGCTACCGGTTTTGCTCAGGTTGGTATGCATTGTTCAAACTGCTGTCTTTTATTACAGTGGTCAGGCTTTTCTTTTTTTTGGGTGTCTGAGTGTTCTTGCCGTTGAGATCCATCTGTTTGGGGTGGATGGAGTGACTGCTCCCTTTTTTATAGTGGCAGGGTCATCCATCATTCTGTACTTCTTCTGGGGAGTTTGTAAAATGCCAGCTGAGTCCTTTGGTAAACATCCTTGGGAACGTCAAGATCCTCGGCCATTTCCAGCAGCTCTTCCTATGAGGACACATCTTTCTTACGTTTTCAGGAGCAGGCCGTTCTCCATCAGCTCTGAGATATCGAAAAGATGCTCAGTCATATGCATAACTCCATTATCTTCCTACCCAGAAACGTCTCTGAGCAGCAGTAACACGTCCTGCCTTTCCTGGCAGTCTGAACACTGCTTCACAGCTGCCGCATGTATGGGGCCAGCAAACAAAGTGGGGAAAGAGCTCACATGTTTGCTAAAGCAGAGTTTCCACTGTGCAGCTCTTGTCTAGGGACTGCCATGCTCTGCCATTTCCATAACAACTGGTTCTAATCAGCTGAGGAGGCTGAAGGACCACAGACAGGTGACATGCACCCTACTTCCGTGACATTACATCTTTACCAGACCTGCCTCAAATCTTACCTAGCTAATAAACATGTCTTATTTTAACTTCAGGATTTGTTACCACCGTAGATAAAGATGTGGCCCCTCTCCGTTTCCTAGCATTTAAAACTCCCTGACCTTTATCAGTAATGAGGCACCCAGTTTGTTTTTAGTTTGTGTCATTTAATTGACAGGGTTTGATTATTAAATCCAATCTGTCTTGTAAGGGCTCCTCGCTGCTCTCCACCCCAGCTGTAATTACGTTTCATGACCCAGTTCCTAGGTGCTTTCAGTTGACTCTGTGTTCTTTATGATTTTCTCTCTTGGCTCTTACTTTGCTGAGTTTTCTTACTTTTCTTAATTCTTTTCTTCCCCCAAATGGATGAACTAAACTAGTTCATTCTTTTGAACGACTGGAGACTTTTTGACCTAATAAATAAAATTTCTTCCTATGCCCCAAGAGAAGTTTTGGAAGTACTGTCTTAAATGTCTATTTTCATACTCTATCTTCTTTAGGACCATGAAGCACCAGTACACTGCCTCTAGGGCTTCTACCACTTCGCGTGTTCATCTATCTATCCACATACTTTTCTGTAATGAGTACATGACCTGGCTCATGAGAATGGAGACTTTGCAGCTCACTTTACAATAAGGAGGCTTAGCACCTAAAATGATGACCTCTATGCCAGTCACATAATTTGTGCTCATTCACTGGCAACTATAGGTCAGTTCAGTAGGTTTTTGTTGTTGTTGTTGTTAATGAGAAGATTTCATTTCCAGCTTTCTACTCTTTCACCTTTGGTTCTTGCAAAACACCACCAAAGTAGGCTATTAATAAAGTTGGCTGAGTTTCTGGCTTATGGTGTTACAGGAGATAACAACTGTTTATTTACTTTATTGCATGCATGTTTTGTCTGCATAGAACATGCACATCTAATGTGCATGAAAAGGGCCTCAATTTCCTTGAAACTGAAGCTACAAATCTTTGTGAGCCACCTTGTGCTTGTTGGGAATCAAGTTGAAATCCTTTGAAAGAGCATCTGGTGCCCTTAACTTCTGAGCCATCCTCCCAGCTCCCAGGATCATGACTTCCACATAGTTTTAATGGCATCTTGAAGTGTGAAAAGAAGAGGTAGGGTATATATGAGGGTTTGAGGTTCTGGTATAAAACAGGGCTTTCAGTGTGTGGGGTTTGGTGAGAGGGCTGGGTAAAATTACAATGTAGTTTTATATTGGTAGGTACAATGAGCTGAAGGTTTTGGTGATGTTTAAAGAGTCAATAGTAATTTGATGAGCCTGGTTGAACTGCTTACTGTCCTGAATCAGGTGCTTATTGTAGCAAGGACAAATTGAGCAATCTACTGTTTGAATTACGTTATTTGTAACTTCACTTCCCTCGGCAAGAGTTTCCGGGAATAATGGCCAAAATAAAGTGCACAGAAAGGTAAGTGGGTGTACGTGGTTTCGTTTCTGGAGTTCCCCATTCCTCTATGGTTGTTCTTCCACTTGCACAAACAGGCTACCAGCATCGGAGACAGCCTTAACTAAAAGACGTAAGTCTGAGAATGAGATCTTTGTGCTCATTATATATAGGAAGGATTCATTATGTTGGCATTTAAAAGCCCTGTAGACCATGGTTCACCTTAGTTGGTGCCCTAGAGTCACACATTCCTCTGGGGAGTTTTAAGTTTTAGCCACTTGGCATATGGAGTCTTCATTCATTCTTTTGCTATTCTATTGAAAAGTCATTACTATATATAAAGTTATCTAAATTTCCTTCAGCGTTATCTTCCAGGAGTTTTGTAGTTTTGCATTTTACATTTAGTTCCATAATTCATTTTGAGTTAGTTTTTGTGAACTATGTAAGGTTTATTTTTATATGCAAATGGTCAGTTGTTTCAGCAAAATTTGTTGAAAGTATGATATTTTACTAAAGGATTGCCTTGGTTGACTGTATTTATGTGTGCATATTTTAGGGTTTTCTCAGATGCTGTTCCTCTTATTTATTTGCCCATACCTTTAGTTATTCCAAGTCAACTGATTATCATCCATTCTAGCAAGAACTGAAGTCATAAAGTGTTCTTCTTCTTAACATTGCTCCCTTTGATATTGTGTTGACCCTTGAATACTATCTCTCTGTGTCAATATGTATAGGCAGAAATATGTATATCCATAAACCACATTGCTGGGATTTTGTTTGGAATCACCTCAAATCTATAGATTGAAGTTGGGAAGAACTGACATCTTGGCAGCATTGAGTCTTCCTACCATGAACATGGGGCATTGCCTCATTTACATAGATAGTACTTTGGTGTTTTTCATCAGAGTTCTGTAGTTGTCTTACATATTTTGCATTTGCCTTGTTAGATTTACACGTATATGTTCCATTTGTGGATCTATTATATTTTCATCTCACATTTTTCCTTGTTCTTTGCTGAAATATGGAGAAGTTACTGACTTTGTCTGTCATTGTAGCTTGCAACTTTGGTCTGGACAGTTATTAGTGTTTTGTTGTTTCATTCTTCTGTGTCAGTTATCATGATATCTAGTAATGAAGGCAGTTTTTTCCCATCTTTTCTGTTTAATTTGATGGACTGTTGTTTTGCACTAGCAGGCCTTTTGATATGATGTTGTAGAAGGCTAATGAGAAGGGTCACAGTGACCGTGGTGAGGAAGCCTTGAGTTCCTCTGCAGAATGTCTCGTTAGCTGTAGGTTTCTGTAGATGTTCCTACCAGGTTGAGGTGGGTGGCTGTTCTTGCTAGTTTGCTCAAAGTTTCTTTGTTTCCTATAAATGTTAGACTTGTAATATTTCATTTATTCATATGAATGTGTGTTTTTTCTTATCTTATTGACCAATTACCTCAAATGGTTTTGAATATTGAGCTAATTTTGCATATACTCACCATCGAGCCCGCCTGGACCTGCGGCTTTCTGTTTAGAAAGGGTCTTCATTACTGATCCAATTTCTTTAACAAACAGGACCTGTTTCGATTGCCCTGTGTAAATTCTAGCAGAAAATGTTGTTCTAGGAGTTGGCCCATTCTACCTATTTTTATCAGATTTGTGGGCATACAGCTTTACAGCATCTTTACTGTCTTTTCAACGCCCCTGGGACCTGCATGCTGTCTTTTCCTCCTGGTACCCATGATGTGTATCCTCTCTTTCATTTTCTCAGCCTGGCTGAGGCTGCCGATTTTATCCATCTTTCTAAAAGATCAGCCTTTGGTTTTGTTCACTTTTTTTGCTTTTAATTTTATTGACATCTTTGTTTTAATTATTATTTCGTTAACTATTACTAATGAATTTTCTTATGCTTACTTTGGATTTAAGTTTCTGTTCTTTTAATAATTTCCCAAGGCGAAGCTTAGATTACTGGTACTTCGATCTTTCATATCTTTTTAATGTATGCATTCAGTGCTTTGGATTCCCTCTAAGCACAGTGTATGCATACTAAATTACACAATTAAAAATGTTTATTTATTTATGTGCTTTTTAACCTTCACATCACTCAAAAATTTAATTTTTTCAACCTATGGCCCACTCCTTAAAAAGCTTATTATTCAATTGATATGTACTTTGGGAACTCCCAGTTGTTTTTCTGTTGTTAA
This sequence comes from Myodes glareolus, assembly GCF_982192425.1. Classification (NCBI taxonomy): domain Eukaryota; kingdom Metazoa; phylum Chordata; class Mammalia; order Rodentia; family Cricetidae; genus Myodes; species Myodes glareolus. The sequence goes on from NC_142036.1 coordinate 72,734,723, forward strand.
TTTGTGGCCTGAGGAGAGATTTATTTCATTTCTTCTTTTTTAAAATTTGTTAAGATGTGTTCCTGAATGTAGTGATCTGTACTTAATGAGTAATCCAGGTGATTATTGCATTCAGCCATGTCCTTTCTGGTTTTATACCACTGCACCTGTCTGGTTTTGCGACAGATAAGTTGACCTCCAACCATAAGAGTGGGTCAGTCCATTTCCTCTGCAGTTTCATGAGTTTTTGCTTTACGTAGCTTACTGGGCTGCTGTTAAATGCACATTGTCATGTCTCAGGAAATGGACCCCAATATTAGGTAGCAATCTTCTCCATCGTTGACCTCTTTGCTTACTTCGAAATCAACTTTGTCTGAGATTGGAATAATTTAGGTTCACTCCTAAAATCTAGTGTATTGTCTATTTTCTCCATAAGTTTGTTTTCAACTAGTATGTATTTAAAGATCTTTTTGTTTGTTTGTTTTAGACAGCATGTAGTTAGGTTTTGTTTTTCTTTTTTTCTACTCTGACAATCCTCTTTAAATTAGTCCACCCAGACTGGTCATGCTCAGACAGACAGAGTGTCGTCTACCATGCTTGTTACTGCTTCATATTTTTGCTCTTGTTCTTGTAGTTTTGATTTCAATAGTTTTCTGTTTTTTTTTTTCTTAGTTTTTTAAGAAGCACGTTGAAGCGCCTGCACTACAGGATGGTTCGCGAGTCAGGAGAGGGGCTGAAGATTGAAAAACACACAGAGACACGGGCCACTCTTGAAACAAGAATGCCAATTTTATTATGTTCCAGGTCAGCTTATATAGGGCTCTCCTTAACTAATGGCCATGCCCTAGCTCTCGGGATTTTTCAGCTGCAAACCCACCAGAAACCACTCCCCTGCCACCAGGAACTCCTGAGGGTCTCGTGCTCAGGGCAGCTGCAAGCACAGGAAAACAAGTTGTTCACTCTGGCAGACAAAGAGTCATAGAAAGTTCGGGGTCTTAGGGTCTGCAGTCCCCAACAGCACAGTACATTTATTTAGTTAAAGTTTTATATTTATTTATTCACCTGTGTGTGGTAGGTAAGTGTCACGGCACATGTGTGGAGGTCAGAGGATAACCTACAGTAACCAATTCTCTACTTCCACCATGTATGTTCTGGGCCTCAAACTCAGGTCATCAGGCTTGGTGGCTGGTGCATTTAACCCACCGAGCCGGCTCTCTGTCCACCCCCTGCTCCCTACCCATTAAGTTTTAACTGAGCATACTATAAGATTCTCTTCTCTGTCTTTTATTAAAACCTGCCCTCACCCCTCTCCTGTTATCCTACAAATCCATATGATGCTACTATATCACTCTCTGGAAGTTATTATATATAGTGTAACAGAACAAAATAATCTTATGTCTCTCATCCTGTGTCTTATTATATAATGGCCATCAATATTGTTTGGTTCTGAGCACACTCAAGGCATGTATGTGTACATGCAATTAAACATATTATTACTGTGGTTGTTTTGATAGACTTTTGTCTGTTGACCAATCAAGGATAAGGAAAATGAAAGTTTGTGTTTCCTATTATTCTCCCAGATTATTTCTTTTTTATTATTCTTTCCTATTATTTCTCAGCAGATGTTAGTTTATGGTCTTTGTAATTTTCTCGACTTAAAAGGATTTGTTTTAATGATTCCTGGGAGACAAGTCTGCTGAGAGCAAGCATGCTGGGCTGTGTCTTGTCTGAGGAGGTCTTCATTCCTGTCTCAGCCTTGAAGCATGTTTTAGGGTATAGTGCTTTAGATTGGAATGTTTTCCCCCTAGTTCTTTAAATACCTCTGTTCCCTCTTGCTTGCATGCTTTCTAGTGAGAAGTCAGATTCAATTCTTTTTTTTTCAGATTTAGTTCTTATTGATATTTTGTAAACAAAATAATTTCCTTTTCGCCTTTCTTTGGGACTTTCTTCGTCTTTAGTTTTCTATTGTTTGATTATGACATGCCTGTATGTATTGTTCTGCTTGTTTATTTTGCATTTATTCTGCCTTGGGATGCCTAAGCCTCTTGTATTCATAGTTTCATGTTTGGCATTAATTTGGGAAAATTCTCAGTCATTATTATCTAAAACACTTCTTCATTTTTCCTCCCTTTCTTCATTGCACTCATGTTATGATAGACATCCTTTGTAGCTGTCCCAGTTCTTGGATAGTATTTTCTTTTTGTTTGCTTATCTTGGTTCTCTTTGCTTTTCAGTTTTGGAAGTTTCAAATTTTTTAAACTTTATTAGTGTTTGTGTGTATGTGTCTCTCTGTGCATGTGAGTGTGTGATGTGTGTTATATATATGATGTGTATGTATGTGCATGTGTGTGTATGTGTGTGAGGGAGTGGGGAGGGGTGGGTATACATGCAATGGCACTTATGTGCAGGTCAGAGAACAACTTGGTGGAACTGATTCTTTCCGTCTTTACATGGGGTCATTAAGCTTTCATAGGAAGCCCTTTTACTTATGAGCCATCTTGCTGCTCTAGATGTTTCTATCCTAAGTTTCTCTTGTTTTCTTGGATTTTGCATCTTCCTACTCATTGCTGCTTTCCATTGAGCATGTTTAGAGCTCTTAATCATTAACAATGGCTTTTAGTTCCCTGTTTGGTAATTTCATTATCTTTGCCATGCTTGGGTCCAAAGCTTGCTTGGTTACCTCAAATTGTGGGGCACTGCTGAGTTTCTGCTCTGGAATGCCGTGGCCACAGGATTTGTATGCCTGTCTTTCCAGACTGAGAAGCCGCAGTTTGTCTTTCTCCATGTGTGTTAAGGAGCACAGAAGAGTCGTGTTTTCAGTCTGCTCAGCTTTTTGGAAGGATATAGTGGTGACTGTCAAGTTACTGCTAGGAGGAACTCCGGAACCTAGACGCTTAAGTCAGATGCATTTTTATGCAAAGTGATTTTTTTTTGTGCTTATAAAATACCTCATACTATTTGCTGCTTTTCTTAACTCATCAAGATATGTGTGTGTGTGTATGTGTGTGTGTGTATGTGTGTGTGTGTATGTGTGTGTGTGTGTGTGTGTATGTGTGTGTGTGTATAATTAGGGTCCTTAAGTTTCATTCACAATCTTTCTATATTAGTTGACTTTTTAAAGATTTACTTATATATTTTTAAAGATTTTTATTTATTATGCATACAATGTTCTGTCTACAAGCCAGAAGAGGGCACCAGACCTCATTACGGATGATCATGAGTCACTATGTGGTTGCTGGGAACTGAACTCAGGACCTCTGGAAGAGCAAGCCAATGCTTTTAACCACTGAGCCGTCTCTCCAGCCACCTATTTTATTTCTTATACCCAATTTTTACATTTGATGTCTTTGAACCTGTGAGGGACCAAAAGATCCCCAGGCCAGAGGAGCTGACCAACTTTTCACACCTCCTTCATATTTTCACACCTTTGTTACATAACCAGTCTGCTGCAGAGAAGCACAGACAGCTGTGGCATAGTTTTCACAGCAGTTTGACCGCAAGATGTGCCATATAGATTATAGAAGCAAAACAGTTACTTCCTCTTTGACCTGGACACCTGGGGCTTGGTAGTTTTCCATTCCCCTCTGCCCTCACCCCCTCCCTGCAAAAACTGCCTTATAAAAATAAAACTGTGCCAGCAATAAACGGAGCCTTGACGCATCTCAGACTGACTTTGTCTTTCTTTACGCGCTTGGTTCCCTTTCCCTTTCGCCCCCCATTATTTTCAGGCGATGCCTCCTCGAGACCCATAAATAACCTGGCCTGCTGGATGGGTCATGAACCAGTTGCTGTGTATATTGGGGGTTTGCATTTGTTTTTCGAAATGATACTAAATTCCTCTGTGAACTACTACCTTACCTAGGCTTTGAGAAGGACTTTGACAATGGTTCTTCCTGTAGAATGCTGCCCAAAATGAAAATCAACCATAAGGGTTTTTCCTGTTCTGAGGTATGTTTAATTCCGGAGATAATTGAATGTTGAGCATTATCATCTAAGCTAGAAAGGTGAGAAAGTAGGTCAGGAGGCAAGAAAGGGCTGAAGGAAACTTAGGAACAGCGGAGAAAAGACTTGTAGGACAGAGGTCTTTTGTTTCATGCTGAGATTTGAGGTATTTTGGAGAGAATGAGTTATAAGTTTAATTTTTTTTCCTTTTGATTAGTCACGGGATGTTTTAGCAAAAATAATTAGAATCTGAATTCTTTGGGCAGTTCTTCATATCACAAAACCAGACCACAATGACACTTTTTGTGGTCGCTCTGTGATGTCCTTTGTCTCAGTCACTTTTTTATTGCTGTGAAGGGACATCATTGGTCAAGGCAGTTTGTAGAAGAGAGGTTTGCTGGGGCTTACAGTTTCGGAGGGTCAGAGTCTGTGACTTTGATGGTGGGGAGCCTGGCAGCAGGCAGGCAGACAAGGCACTGGGACAGCAGCTGAGAGCTCACAGAGGCAGGGAGAGAACCTACTGGGAAGGGAATGGGCTTTTGAAGCCTCAATCCCCACCCCCAGTGACGCACCTCCTCCAACAAGGCCACACCTCCTAATCTTTCCAAAACAGTTCCACCAAGGTGGGCGGGACCAAGTATTCAAATCTATGTGCCTATGAGGGCCATTCTCAGTCAAACCACCCCATCCTTCAAACAAACAGTTTTGCTCATAAGCGGAGTAAAATGAGCACAGTAAATGCTATGTGGGACAAGTAAATAAAGGGTTTCAGTATCTGTAGACTCCTGGCTGTTCTTCCGCCAGTTCAAACCTGTTGATGGATAGAAGTTAGGGAGAGACTCTTAGGAACTTAGTTTAAGACTGAGGAAAGTTTCCAGGATGTCTTGAAAAGTGACCCAAGGCAGAGTTGGCCTGAAGGATGCTACTCTAAGAAAACATCGTCTGAGTGTCTGCGTCTTCGGAACGGGTCCATGAACTGTCCTACCCTGGACCCGTACTCTACTCTTCCCACGGAACTTCTGATGGCTAAACATGAAAACCCGAGGAGATGGATAAATTAAATTGTAGTAATTAGCGTTCCACTTAGGCAAAAATGTTTTGTAAAGCCAGGTAAAGAATTTCTATATTTGGTTTTTGTAGTAGTTTGAATGAGAAACGTCTCCCATAGGCCCAGGCGTTTGAACGCTTGGTCTCTGTTAATGGTGCTGTGTGAGGAGGCACAGAGGGTGCAATCTTGCTAGAGAAAATGCATCAACGGGAGTGGGCTTCGAGAGTTTATAGTCTTGCCTCCCTTCCAGTTCATTCTTTCTGTTTCATTTATTCTTTTCTTAATTTCCAGCCCCTGCCCCTTGCTGCCATGATGGACTCCTATTCCCCTGGAACCCTCAGCCCAAAGAAACTCCATTTTTAAGCGGCCTTTGGTCATGGCATTTTATCACAGCAACAGAAAGAAAAGCGATTAAGATACTGCTCTAGGAATAAAGATAAACAATATTTGGAGACTTTATAAGAAAGAAAGGAAACTGAAGTTCAAACCCAATGTTGGTATACCTCACCTCTATAACAAGAAGATGTACCAGGAAGGGGTTCAAGGTCTTTGAGGAATACTGCTTTCTTGTTCCTAGTCTTGACCTTTGCAGTCACCAGAACTCCAGTGCATGTTGGTGGCAACTCTAAGACTGTCAAACATTGGCTTCCTGAAAACACTGCTGAGATACCTTCTTCAGAGAGCAAAGCCAGTTTTCTTGGTTACTGCTGTGTGGTGATCACTGCATCCACGGTCTTGGGAACAGTCTTGCTAAGGGTATCAGTAGCAGATGTGTAAAGTTTCCAGGATTTACCTCAGAATTTGTAATTCCTGGTTAGCTCCAACAAACCTTGTTCCCGAAAGCTTGAGTTTCCAGGCAAATACTAAAAAGAAAGCCATCATCTGAGGAGCTTAGTTAAGGTATCTGGCTTGAGCGAAGGTAAATTGAATGATCTAGTGGCCAGACGGGTGGAATTTTGGTACGTTCCCGAGGTAAGCAATAGTTCTAGCAATCATAATTATAATCTCCCTGGCAAGCGCTTCCTGTAACAGTGAGTTTATGTTAGTGCAGTCAGTTGAATCGCTGCGGGCTGTGGACGGAAAGTTGTAGACAGGGTTTCAGTTGTCAATACTTCCCCCCAACGCACACACAGTGTTTTTTCTTGTTGAGACTTTGGAAATTTCGGTTCAGGAGCCATATGAAATGTTGCATCAGTTTGCAAAGTTCTTTCTGTTTTCGGTGACACTTTTTCGTTTAGTTGACTTAGAATTTGCTTTATTCTGTTGTCAGTTGAGATTTATTTTGTAAAATGGAATTAAAATGCCAACAGAGCATTTAGAGTGCATAATGGCCTCTAAAACGAGAGCATTCAGGCACGATCAACATAACTTTTTCCGTTTTAAGTCATGGTCAAAATTGGAAGGAAAGAATTTTAAAGTATGATTTCTTTTTTTCCCCTCCCAGCAGGCATTATTAAATATAGAAAGCTTAAAATTTCAGAAGCAGTCTATGTGAACATAATTTAAATAAAATATTCCGTTAAGATAATTTAAAAAATAAAAATCTGGGGTAATCTTCATGCTATATTTTCATTGTACACTTTAAAAAACATTCTTTTGCCACATTCAAAATCGGTTTAAAAAAATTGAAGAGCAGACTTAGTTTCTTGCTTCCAGATGATTTGTTGAAAATAACATTTTTTGATTTTAAAAGCAAAGAAAGTCCTATTATAACACTTGAGAAAAATTTAAAAAGTACAAACAAGAAAGGAGGATTTATAAAGCATACTACTGTCTAGAGACAAACTTAGCAGCTAAGACAACGGCACACACTTCTGTGGTTTCTATAGGTTAGACTTCTCCACAGAGTATTGCTGGATTCTGCCTCTTGGCCTCGTCGCGATGCACATGTGGGCTGGCTGTGTTCTCATCTGAGGCTCACCTGGGGAATAAATCTACTTCCAAGCTCATTCAGGTGCTGGCGAATTTCTTTGCAGCTGCAAGCCTTTTCCTGACTGTTGAACTCTTTCTCAGAGTCTTAGAGGCTGCCCGTGTTCCTTGCCACGCGGTGGCTTGAAGTTTCAAAGCCTGCAGGGCAATCTTTCTCTCTCCAGTCTGCTAATGCAACCTTATATCACGCATGATAACCATGAAAGGGATATTGCATCCTTCCCTTTGCCATATTTATCGGTCAGAATCAAGTAATGAGTTCTGCCTTCATTAGAGTCAGGGATTCTACAAATATGTGAATCATCAGTTTAGGGTGGACATTGGGGTGGGAATCTTCTGTGGTGTTTTGGATGGTTGCACACTAAGAGTGTATTACAAATACAGTGTTATAAATGGATTTAAATCTGTCAAAAATGTTTAAGAATCTATTTTTAAACATTAAATAGGAATCAAAAAGTACATATATACATGTAGCACCTGTATCTGCGTGATATATATAGTATATATATTTAGATATATTTAATGTATACATACACATATTTGCTATAGCATGTAGTGCTGTCATAATTTCTAATAAACTTTAAAATAATAAGTAATAATCACCCCAACAGAAGAATACTGTATCTGATATCAAGCCCAGTCATAGGAGATTGCTTATACACCTTTTAATTTTACATAATTTCTTACTATGGATGAAGATTACTTCTGATTTGCCTTCAGAACTCTTGAGACAGGGCTTCACTCTGTAGCTCACGCTGGTCTCAATCTCACGCCCCTGCTGTCTCCCCATCCCCAGTGCGGGGATGATATGTGTGCCCCACCACACTCAGTGAATTAATGTTGTTTCAAATTTCTTTCTATCATATGCGATTCTTCAACGGAAAAACTGATGTCAACCTCTGCCTATCGAAAAGCTCTTTTAGGACAAACCTGTAGCAGAAAGATGACTAGGTCTTCTGAAGACATCCTAAAGGGTTTGAATGTGTAATCCCAAACGAACGGTTGGGATGTCAGTACAAATTTAAACTCCTCCCACTCTGCAGCACTTTACAGATCTGATTAAGTCAAAAAATGACATCTGGCTTTACTCTTTTCTGCTTTTCCCTATAAGTGAGCAGAATATTTCCCATATGACTTACTTTTTATTTACACTTGCTCCTTTTAAGACTACCTGGTAATTTGTTATTTTTTTTCCTGCTAGGTTTTAGGTTTGTTTGTTTGTTTGTTTTTAATAAAGAAAATACATTGCAGGATAGGAGGATACATGAAAATCTTGCTTGTTTGTTTTCGTAAATGATAAATGTTTTAAAACCAGCTTTTAAATATATAGATGGCACAGTGAAATCCAGAACCTTATAACATTGCCCACTGAAACACTAAAATGTACAAAAGTTCACAACATATTGTAAGGAAAATTCGAGAATCTGTTCAGTTATCTCAGAGGTACCAGACATACCATATGCTGTGTCTAGGAGTTGCTATGGCAACCACTTTTAAAATTTAAGAACAGGGTAAATTGTTGCCTAAAATCTCCATAACTTAGTAAGTCAATTAAAATCTCTCCAGAACGCCACATTCCTTTTGCTACCTGGATGCTTCCTGTCTTGTAGCTCAGGAGCAGGGAAGGTTTATAGGTCAGAGAAGAATGCTCTCGGCTGTTTGAGGGCCTGGAAACAGTCTGTCATTTGGTACTTTTTATGAATCATTAATGAATCATCGAAAGGAAGGCAGAAGGAATAGCCTCGCTAAAGCCGAACAGATCTGAGCATATGAGTGTAAAACTGAAGACAATTTTTAGCTCAGATTTCAAATAAGGAAACCAAAGCAGAGAGACATAACCTTTGAGAGTTTGGAACGCTGGGATTAGATGCTGCCCCTCTCGGTATACCATCAAGCTGCCGCCAGTCCACAGCTTACTCACTTTAGAATTCTTATCCTTATTTATTTTCAAGACAGTTTTCCTTAATATTAGGTTCCTTGGGTTGGCCTTGAACTCATGGACTCAAGTGATCCTCCTGCCTCAGTCTTTTGTGTAGCTGGGGTTACAGTCACAGACCACCGCACCGGCATCCCTGTTGTTGCTGTTGTTTCAGAGAACTAAGTTCTGCTTATTTTCATTTGTGTGTGTGTGTGTATGTGTGTGTGTATACACGTGCTCCATAGAGTGCATAGAGGGCAGTTTGTGATCCACCATATGTATCGCAGGGACCAAACTCAGGGCGTCAGGCCTGCAGGCCTGTTGAGCCATTTTGTTGGACCCTAAATTCTATCTTTAATCAAGATAACATATCAATGTTCCTAAAGTGAGCTCAAAATTTTGTAATAAAATTATCGGTGTCTGACCTTTCAAACTACTCTGCTAAACTTAATTCATTAAGGTTGATATTATGTTAGTGACAAAGGGTTTAGGTATTTCTAAACTTTCTCTTCTGTCCCCTTATACTCTCAAAATAGATATTTAATGATGTTTAGTTACTATACTTGCCAAAATTATGAAGTTGCAGTCTTAATAAACCATTGGCCGAGGTGGCAAGTAGTTCCTTTCTTATGAAACCTTTTGTTTTCTCTGAAGTTAATAATTGTGCTTTGTAAATTTTTTAATTCTTATATTCTCATTGCTATTGTTTTTGGTCAGACTTTTTTTGTCAGACATTTATTGCATTTAAAAAGACGGCAAAATGCAGTTCTGTTGCAAAAGGAGCAGTGGCTCCATCCCGCCACCCGACTTCCGGCTAGCTTTACCCAAAATAATTACATAGAAACTGTATTCTTTAAAACACTGCCTGGCCCGTTAGCTCCAGCCCCTTATTGGCTAACTCTCACATATTGATTCAACCCATTTCTAATAATCTGTGTAGCACCACGAGGTGGTGGCTTACTGGGAAAGATTCAGCGTGTCTGACCTGGCAGCTTCATGGTGGGCAGCTCTCTGCCTCTGCTTCTTTCCCCCAGCATTCTGTTCTGTCTATTCCACCTATCTAAGCTGCTGTCCTATCAAAGGCCAAGGCAGTCTCTTTATTAACCAATGAAAATAACACATAGACAGATGACCCTCCTACATCACAGTTCTACATGATGACAGTTTACTCATCTGTCCCGAGTCTCCCTCTTGAGTCTGCCCTTCTCCTTGTTCAGTCTGGACCATGTGCATTCTGATCACTGCCTAGCCACTGATGTTTACTTTCTTGCTTTTCAATGCCCATTTCTTTTTTTTTTAAAATTTAAATCAATGTTAAAAATTTAATCAGTTCTAGAAATGTAAATTATCGAATGTTTGAAGACTAGAATAGAAATATAAATACAATGGGAAGTAATTCATCAAAATGGCCTTTTAAAGTCTATAAAGATTGTATGAGAAATTCACAAAACCTCATGCTTATCCACTTATACTTTAAGTTCACAATGTAGTAAATGTTTTTCATTCTTTGCTTTTTTGGTATGATAAATTTATGTATTCTCCTAACATTTTTGGTCACAATTTCTGCTAAATTCTTGTTTTAATTAAATGAAATAATTGCATTTCAGAAATTACCATTTTTCAGTCTGCAATGTCTCTAATCAGAGATCAATAATCTGTACATTAGGATTCAAGTCATCCAAAGCCCTCTCAGTATTCTTTGAAAGTTTCCTGCTCAACAGAACTTCCAGGAGTGCCTTTATGATGTCAATAGTTCCTCCTACCTTTGTCTCACAATCCTGTCTTGTCACTTGTCATTTGAACTCCTCCCAATGACTTTTCTCCTTCCTTACTGTACCTTCTAAGGCCTTTCCCTAATCCAATGCTTCTGCCCCTTTCCCACATGCCTGCATTTTGCTTTCAATCTTGGCCTTTTTCTTTATTTTTTCTTTATTTATTTATTAAAAATTTACACCCCCTCCCCGCCTCCCCTTTCCCTCCCCCTTCCCACCTTCCCCTCCCCACCTCTCCCTTCCTCTCTAGTCCTAAGTGCAGTCAGGGTTCCCAGCTCCGTGGGAAGTCCAAGGTCCTCCCCCCTCCTACTTCCCATTTCTATCCTGTCGCTGAAATATGCTCTCCAGCAGCTTCCTAACAAAAGTGTATGGTTAGTACTACCCGACACGAATGCACAAGTAAGCAGTTTATCCACAGCACTGGCAAAACAAGAACCAAATTCAAATCATAATTTACAAAACTAAGAGAGAAAAACTGTGTGGTCAATAAAACATCTTCAGATTCATTCATTCATTCAATTATGTATGTATGCATTTATTTAGTTCTGTTCTCATATATTATATCCTGACTGCAGTTCCCAATTCCCTCCACTCCTCCCAGTTCTCCCCCCAGGTCCACTCTTACTCTGCCTCCCCTCAGAAAAGAGCAGGCTTTCCAAGGAAATCACCAAACATGGCATAACAAGCTATAATAAGATCAGGCACACACCTCCACATCAGGGCTGGTCAAGGCAACCTAGTAGGAGGAAAAGGGTCCTACAAGCAAGCAAAAGAGTCAGAGACTGTCCCCTTTCCCTCTGTTAGGAGTCCCAAAAGAACACCAAGCTCTTCAGCCATAACATATATGCAGAGGACCTAAGTCAGAACTCTACAGACTCCTTGATCTCTGCAGGCCCCTAAGAGTCCTGGTCGGTTGGTTCTGTGGGCCATGTTCTCATGGTGTCCCTGACTCCCCTGATTCCTCTGATCCTTCATCCCTTTCCTCTGTAGGACTCCCTGAGCTCCGCCTAATGTTTGCCTGTGGGAGTCTGCACCTGCTCCCAGCGGTTGCTGAATGAAGTCTCTCTGGTCTTTTTGATGAGGATTCTGCTAGGCTCTGGTTCCAGAACACTTTGTTAACAAAAGACCAAAAAAAGGCAGCTCACAGAATGGGAAAAGATTTTTAACAATCCCACATCTGACAAAGGGCTATCCCTTTATATATCCATGATATATAAAGAGCTGAAGTAATTGGACATCAACAAACTAAATAATCCAATTAAAAAATGGGGTACAGATCTAAACAGAGCATTCTCAATAGAGGAATCTCAAATGGCCAAGAAGCACTTGAGATGTTCAACATCCTTGGTCATCAGGGAAATGCAAATCAAAATGACTCTGAGAGTTCATCTTACACCTGTCAGAATGGCTAAGACAAAAAATACAAGTGACAGCTCATGCTGGAAAGGATATGAGGCAAGGGGAATGCTCCTCCATTGCTGGTCAGAGTGCAAATTTGTACACCTACTTTGGAAATCAATATGATTTCTAAGAAAACTGAATTAATCTACCTCAAGACCCAGCGATACCACTCCTGGGCATATACCCAAAGAATGTTCCATCCTATCACAAGGACACTTTCTCAACTGTGTTCATAGCAGCTTTATTCATAATAGCTAGAAACTGAAAACAATCTAGATGTCTCTCAACCAAAGAATGGATAAAGAAAACATGGTACATTTATACAATAGAACATTATTCAGCTGTTCTTACAATGACATCATGAAATTTGCCAACACATGAATGGAATTAGAAAAAAATCATCCCAAGTGAGGTAACCCAGATCCAGAAAGACAAATGTGGTATGTACTCATTCACAAGTGGATATTAACTGCAAAGTAAAAGATAATCATTCTATAATGCCTAGACACAAAGAAGACAAGAAGAGCTTAAGGAGGGGGGTACATGAATCTCACTGTGAATGGGAAATAGAATAGATTTTTGAGGGTGGACTGGGGATGGGTGGGGTTGGGAACAGGAGAAATCAGGTGGGGGAAAGGAGGAAGAGAATACTGGGAGGAACTACTAGAATTGAGGGGCAACTTAGCGTAATGGAAACTCCATGGAATTTATCTGAGTAATTCTAGCAAAGACTCCTAGTAATGGCAGGCACAGAGTCTGAACTGGCCACCTTCTGTAACCAGACAAGGCCTCAAGTGGAGGGATTGGGACACCAATCCATTCACCAAGCCTCTGACCTACAGTTTGTCCTGCCTGCAGAGTGTTCTGGGATTGGAGTCTAGGAATTCATACAAATAAAGCTTATGATGAATCCAGGCAAATTTTATTAGGTGGTAAATGCTTAGTCTTTTATCTTAATGCCAACCACTGCTTAGTCTTTTATATTAATGATCTATATTTTTTATTTTATTTTGTTTTATTGAGAGAGAGAGGGTCTCACTGTGTAGCCCTGGCTGATCTTCAGCTTATCATGTACACCAGACTGGTCTCAGACCCACAGGAATCTGCTAGTTTCTGCCTCCAGGGTGCTGGGATCAAAGGTGCGCAGCACCACGCCCAGCATGCTTCATGTCTTTGGATTGGAATTTCTTATTCAATGTGAATAAGAAAATTATTTTTTATTCATTTGTATTTATTATTATTAATTATTATTATTGTTACTATTTGTGTGTGTGTGTGTATGTGTGTGTGTGTGTGTGTGTGTGTGTGTGTGTGTGTGTGTGTACTGTATGCATGCATGCCAGGACACATGTGTGGAGTTCAGAAGATAACTTGCTGAAGTCAGTCCTAGGGACTGAACTCAGGTTGTTAGACTTGGTGGCAAGAACCTTTAACCTCTGTGCAGTTACTGGTGACAGGTGTAGCCCAGTCTGGCCTTGAACTTGTGACCCTCCAGCCCCTCCACCTCTTCAGCACAATGTACCAATGCAGACCATCATAGCTAGTAGTGTGGAGAATTTTTAACTCTTTTTCTACTGTCTTGTTTACAAACATAATTTCCTAATCAACCTTTCTCCATAACAACAATATAATGTCTAATAAAAAGTACAGGGACAATCAGTTACAAATCTTTATAAAATCGAATATGGAAATATTTCTTATAATATTATAAGGCATTATGACAAGTTGTGCTTAAATATAAAAATATTTGTATCTATCAAATCTGGGAAATGCATTAGTATTGTAAGGGGCAGCTTGTTTCCCAGCTGCCTGAAATAATCACACAGAAACTACATTATTTAAATCACTGCTTGACCCATTAGCTCTAGTTCTTATTGGCTAACTCTTCTAGTAATTTGTGTATCACCATGAGGCTGTGGCTTAATGGATAAAGTACAAGCATCTGTGTCCAACGGGGCTACATGGCTTCTCTCTGACTCCACCTCCCTTCTTCCAGCATTCAGTTTAGTTTTCCCCGACTAGCTCTGTTCTACCCTATCAGGCCAAGCCAGTTCCTTATTAACCAATGGTATTCACAGCATACAGAGGGGATTCCCACATCAAATTAGACTAAAAGGGAAAATACAATATAACCTGTACCTCAAATTGTATTCCTTTTACCCAGTATATCTAGAAACAATGTTTCTATGCTGCTAATTAGTGACAGTTTGACAGTGAGGACCATCGGTTTCATTTTTTCTTTCTATTACTTGATTTCTTTAAAACAATGAGATTTAACAACATGCATTTAACATTGCCTAATTTAGTTTTTTGATATTGCTTTTTAAATATTCTAAGATTGAGACCAAGACCAAGTACCCTGCATCCCCCCATATTTTATAGTATGAGTGTTTGTGGGTCTCTCTCTCTCTTTCTTTCTCTCTCTGGATATGAATTGAATCCAGGACCTTGAACACGACCAGCAAGCATTCTACCACTGAGATACACTCTCATTCCAAGAATTTGTTCTTATTTTGAATTCTGTTTAAAAGTCAAATCCAGGCAAGGCAGCTCTCCTTCCCACAATCCCTTGTACCCTTCCTTTCTAACTTAGGCCCTGCAGAATGGCCCCTGCAAAGAAGGGTGGTGAGAAGAAGGGCTGTTCTGCCATTCACTAAGTGATGACCTGAGAATACAGCATTCACATGTATATCTACAGAGTGGGCTTCAAGAAGCCTCCCCTTGGACACACAATGAAATCTGAAGATTTTCCCTGAAGGAGATAGGGACTCCAGATGTGTACATTGATACCAGGCTCAACAAAGTCAACTGGGACACAAGAATAAGGAATGTTCTGTATCATATCTTTGCACACTTGCCTAGAGTACCTAATGAGGATGAGGTCTCACCAAACAAACTCTACCTGCTGATAGCTGTGTGCCTGTCATTGCATTCAGAAATTGACAGACAGCCAATGTGGTTGAGAACTGACCTGCTGAATGTCAAAGAAGGTTGCAGAACAGAGGAGAAAAAAATCAAAACCAGTCAGGGTGTACCAGGTTCCTTTGGTTTGATTAATGCGGAAGCTGCAGTCCCCAAACATGGCTCGACATGCAGTCTGTTACTTCCTGTATCTCCCCGTCAGTGCTTTTTGGGTTCTATGTCAAAAAGGCCCCATACAATTTCTGTTCTTGATTATGGAAGAAAAGTTCTGAGAAAGAATGGGATGATGAAGAACTGAAGGAGAAGCTGGTTACAGTTGAGTCTAGGCAATTATGTGTGCACTTGAGGTGTAGCTGAACATTGCCCAACTCTGGTCCTTCCAGCTCTAGGAAAAGCTCAAGCTTTGCGTAAATGGAGACTGCTTGTCATTCTCGACTGCCCAGACCTGAATAATCACACAGAAACTATATAAATTACAACACTGCTTGGCCTATTAGCTCAGGCTTCTTATTAACTAACTCTTATAGCTTAAATTAACCCATCTCTATTAACTCTGTGTATTAGCACAAGACTGTGGCTTACTGGCAAGGATCTGGTGTCTTTCTCCTTTGGCAGCTATATGGCATCTCCTTGACTCTGCCTTCTCTCTCTCTCTCTCTCTCTCTCTCTCTCTCTCTCTCTCTCTCTCTCTCTGTCTCTCTCTCTAGTCGGATTTCCCACCTGACTTTACTCTGCTAAGCTATTGACCAAAACAGCTTCTTTACTAACCAACGGAAATAAAATATGTTCACAGCATGCGGAGGGGAATCCCACATCAGCTTTGTACATTTGCAGCGGGATCATCAGCGGACTGGCTCTTCCGGGAAAGCAGATCCTGGCTACCGAGGATTCGTAGCGCAGCGAGTGGAGTTATTTTAAGCCACTGTTTGCACCTTCTCCATACACTCTGCACTTGTCATTTGTCAAATGGGGGTAATGCCTACCTTAGCACACTGTTTTGAAGATTGCAATTAGCTAATGGATTCGAAAGTACCATAGCAAGTTAAAAATGATCTGCAAAGGTAAGGCATTTAACATAGTTTTCAAGGGCTCTGTGCTGTTCTGATGGGTGGGAGGGGCATCTTCTCAAGCACCTCGCTGGCCAAGATGAGTGGCAGTTTCCCACAGAGGTGTCAACTCAAGACTTGGACTGCTAACAATATGTGCTGTCTTGTTTTCTCTTAATTTCAGAGCATTTGTAGAGACAGTTCTTAGTTTGGGGAAAGATTGAGTGTCACGTCCGCTTTGACCAGCAAGGAAGACGCAACACCGGACTCTTCTCACTGCTGTTTAATCAGGAGCCTTGAACAATCTTCTGACCCAGGGGGAAGCCCGCTCAAAGCTAGAATAGCCTCTGGGTAGCCAACCCCAGCAAGCCACGTGGGAAATGCGGATAAGCCCAGGTATGCAGAAGCAAGCCTGATTATAAGTTTTGGCCATAAATGGAGTTATTTACAACCGAGAGCACACACCATCTCGGGGGTGGAAGGCAGAAGCCAGCGCCATCTTTAAGGCGCAGCACAAAGCAGCTCTCTACAATTGGGGGCAGGAAGAAGGCTATAATATTAAAATAAATGAAATGATATTTCATCCATCCAATGAAACCTAGGCTCAACAATCACAGATGATTACTGTGCTAACACATATTGGACAGCCTGTTACCAAAACCAGAGAGCCTTTGACAATACACTAGTTACTGTTCAATCAGAGCTTAGAAAGGCCACTGGGTCTCTAGTTCTCCTTTATTCTCCCACATTGCTGTCCTCACTACTGGTTCCTTATGAAGGCAGATGCCACAGAAAACCAGAGATGAAAGAAATAAAGGCAGACCTTAATCAGAAACTTTGTCAGCAGATGAAAAAGCCCTCAGAGTAGAGTAGGTGTGATGCTGAATATACCAATGAAAAGTGGGGATTTCTTATCAAGGAGCAGGGTGGTGGGGTTGGTGGGTAGAAACTTGCTGTGAGTTCTTTGCTAGGCTTATCTAATGGGATTCTTGGTGAAGGCAGGTCAGGCTGAAATTACCTGAAGGAAGGAGGGACATTTGGTCAGATATCAAAATTGATCAGATTACAGATGGAAGGGTCCGGCTAAAACAAATTCTACAGGGATTGGAACTGAAGTCCAAGACTGAGGACAGGAGAAGACTCAGAGGAGTGTGACTGAAGTTTGATCTGTAGCTGGAAAGATGGTGGAGAGGTTAAGAGCACATACTGCTCTAAGTTTGGTTCCCAGCACCCATACTAGGTGGCTCACAATTGCCTGTAACTGACTCATTGAAAGAATCCCATACCTCTGGCCCTTGTAAGCACGTGTACTCATACAACATACTAACACATAGACACATAAATGAAAACAATAAAAATAAATCTTATAAAAAATTTGGTCCAGTGTTGAACGTTTGTGACTGATCACCTTTGTATCCCAAAGAGCTTGTCACAATGCTAAGTTTCCTACCCTGACAATAGCCTCCAGGGTACAGTGAACTGCTCTCTCTTCTCAGGGCTTTCCAAGAAGCTACAACTCGCCATCCTTTATATCAAAATGGCCACTGTAATTCTAAACTGCAAGAGGTAGCACATAACTGTAGTCATAGCTGCTGAGGAGTGTCTTGAACCCATAGGTTTGGGCTAGCACTAGTAACAGTGAAATCACGTCTTAAGATAATATTGTTGAGAGAGAATTTATATAACATAAGAGTCACCCATTGTATTGTATGCACCAGTCAGAATTCTCTAGAGGAATAAAACCAATAGAATGACTATATTAAGACTTAATTAAATCAGCTGACATCACACTAGTAACAACTGTTGTCTCACTGCCGAGAGGCTAGGATACTGAGAGTTGCATGGTGCATGAGTCTGTGTGCCTTAGCAGTCCCATTCTGTTGTCAAAAGTGTAGATTACTCCTAGAGAGCTGCTGGTCCTGAGCCAATGACAGAAGCCTGGAAAGACTGGTTCTGATGTCAGGGAAAGGATCACCATCATCATTATCATCATCACCACCATCATCATTGTCATCATCATTGATATCATCATCATCATCATCTTCATTGTCATCATCATTGTCATCATCATCATCACCACCATCATCATTGTCATCATCATTGACATCATCATCGTCATCGTCTTCATCGTCATCATCATTGTCATCGTCATCATCATCGTCAACAACATCAAAGTAGATCACCATCACAGCAAGAGGGAACGTGGATTTATTCTGTCCCACCGTGTACAAAATTTCTTCAATCTGGGCTGCTACCAAATGGTGCCATCACACATGGACGGGTCTTCCCATATTAGTTAAGGCAACTGGAACAATTACTAAGGTGAGGATCCCTACTCAGGTGATTCTGATTTGTGGCCGAGTTGCCATTTCAACAAACCATCACATTGTATAATTCAATAATTTGGAGCGAAGAGAAGTTTGAGTAAACTTTACCATGCTCAATCCTAATACATATTTCTAACCCTAAAACGTTTTCCTATTTCTTTTGTAGTCAGGCTCAGCCCTAGGGGAAAATGTATCTATGTCCCACCTTTATAAATTGGCCTTTTATGGACTTTTGCACAAACAGAGCCACATAATATATAGTGTTTTGCATTGGGATTCTCAAAAAATGGCCTGTTTTAAATGTTCAGCCAAGTAGAAGGCAGCACACATTTGAAGTTCAGTCCTTTTATTGATTAATAGTATTTCATTTCATGGACTTCTGTGACTTTTTTTTGATTAATCAGTTTGTGACCACTTAGATTGCTTGCAATTTTTGGCTGTTACAAATAACACCACTATGAGTATCGATGCGCAATTTTTTTGTGCCTGTTTTCATTTGGGAGGATATATCTCTTGAAGTAGTATTACTAGCACATATAGTAATTCTAGATTTTACCTCTTAAGGAACTGCCAAACTCTTCATTTCAATTGACTGTACCACTTCACAATCTTACTGGTGATGTTGGAGTGTTGCAATTTCTCAGCATCCTTGTCATTATCTAAGATTGTCACCTTGACAATTTTAGTGTGTGGTTATGCTATTCACTGTGGTTTTAGATTTCCCTAAGGACTAATAAATAGACAATCTCTCTCTATCTCTTTTTTCTCTCTCCTTCTTGTTGAGTTGTAAGAACACCACACACACACACACACACACACACACACACACACACACCAGTCACAAGTCCTCTATTTTCAGACATACGACATGCACATAGCTTTTCTACCCTGTAATTGCTAGAGTAAGTAGCTGGCATGCACAGACTGGAAAGAAGAGGGTGTTGTGTGGAGCCACCTCTTTTGTGGTTAGGTGGATCCTGACCAGCTGCTTAGGCAAGGAGTTAAATTTGAGTTAGCCAGGAAATCCCAGGGTTGTGTCTCGGTAGCTGTATCTTCTGATGGCTAAAATACTGTTTTGGTTGTATTTCGAAGCTGTACATATGCTCTTCCTCCTATGCCAGAAATTAAGCTGCCAAACCAGTGGCCACACATAAATACCAACAAATATCCTGATGAGACAAGAATGAAAAACCTACTGAGGCATACATAACACAATGTAAGTGAAGGCAGTGACCAAGGCAGGGCAGAGAACCTCATCCAATAAGCTTCATCACCGGGAGAAGAGAAGAAAAACAACGGAATAGCTTTCCTATACCCACAAGGGGTCCATCCTTCTTAAATGGGTCCCTTCCCCATGTTACGGTCACAGACAGTGACCCTTATTCCAGTTCCTTCAGTTTTGAATGTGACGCACTGCAGTGATCCTCCAGGGAGCCTTGAGGCCTCCTGCCTCCCAGTGGCACTGCACCATGTTTTCCCGACTTTTTTCTAAAGCCTCTAATCTGCTTGACCAGAGGAGCTGAACGATGTTGTGGGGCAGTGTAGGCCAACCTGGTGGATCCCCTTTCGGAATTTTGTATAAGTTCTATTTCTTTAGGTAACACTGAATCACACAGATACTAGAAAAGAAAAACAAATGTTGGGTAGGATATGGGGAGAAGGGGATCCCTGACCATTAATGGTTGAATATAAATTATTACTGTCATTATGAAAAAAAATGGAATTTTCTTAAGGAATTAAACATAGATTAAACCATATGGTTCAGCAATCCTATTATGGGGCACATATTAAAGGAAATGAAATCAGTATGTTGAAGAGTCATCTAAATTCCCATGTTCATTGTAGTACTGTTCGTAATGGAAACAGCTTAAATGTGTATTAAATGGTGACTGGATAAAGGAAAGGTGGTACACTGTTACAACGGAATAGTATGCAGCCTTGAGAAGAATTAAAGCCTGTCATTTGCAGCATCATGGATAGAACTGGAGATTATATGTCCAACGAAATTAGCTAGGGGCAGAAAGACTAGTGTCACATGATCTCAGTGATATGTGGGATCCGGGGGAGTGACCTCATAGCCTTTGAGAGTAAAATAGCGCTTACCAGAGGCTAAGTGAAGTGAAGAAAGGGGATGGGGAGGCATTGAGCCCTGGATACTAAGTTACAGTTGGCAGAAGGAAGTTATAAATATAATATACAGGTATAGATAGTAATGATAGTCAATGTATTTCCACAAACTGGAAGAAAAGGTTTTGCAAATTTCTACCACAAAAAAACTGATAAATATTTGAAGAGCTACATATATTTAACCTGATTTAGCATTACACAGTATTATATAGTTATCAAAATGTTGCAATGCCCCATTAATATTCATAATTGTTAGACTTCTATTTTTTTGATTGTTTATTGAAACACAGTTTCTCTGTGTAACAGTCTCGGCTGTTCTGGAACTATCTTTTTAGACCAGGCTGGCCTGGAACTCATTGAGATTCACCTGTCTCTGCCTCCCAAGTGCTGGGATCAAAGGAGTGTGCCAGCACCACCCAGCTTATATAAAATTTTTCAGATGTGAAAAATTTCCTAATGCTCCTAGTGATTCGTTGGCTGTAAGCATGTGTCCATATCTGTAAGTATGTGGCTGTATCTGTAAGCATGTGAATGTTATCTGTAAGTATGTGGCTGTATCTGTAAGCATGTGGACGTATCTGTAAGTATGTGGCTGTATCTGTAAGCATGTGGATGTATCTTTAAGGGTGTGGACTTACTTAGTTTTCTGTCTACCTTTGCAACCCCTGAACTGCCTTCATTGCTGCAGCTTTGTATTAAGTTCTGAACTGCATAGTAGAAGTTATTTCAATTTGTTCTCTTAAAAAGTTATTTGTGCTAGTCTATGTCCTTTGAGTTTCTTTTTCATCTTAAGATCATGTTGCATTTTTATTTGAACTGTTACAAATCCGTGACATTTAAGAAAATTGCGGATCAGTGGCTTATCCAGTCATCAGCAGAGAGGCTTCCTCTGGCAGCAGATGGGAACAGATGCAGAGACCCACAGCCAGACTTTATGTGCAGTGGGAGTCTAAATTGGAGGTCTCCATCAAATCCTTCCCCTAGAGTTCAGGGAACCTTGTGGAAGAGGGAGGGGGAAGAGTCTAAGAGTCAGAGGGGATGGAGGACACCTGGAGAACAAGGCCTCTCATTCAACTAAATAAGGTGCATATGAGCTCACAGAGATTGAAGCAGAAAGCAAAGAGCCCACATGGTCCTTCAGTATATATTATAACAATTAACTTAGTATTTTTAAGGGACTCCTGACTGTGAGAATGGGTGGGTCTCTGGCTCTTGTGATAATTCTTGAGATTTTTTTTTTCCTTTTGGGTTGCAGTGTCCAACTTCAATATGATAATTTTAAAAATATTATTGTATTTTATTTTGTCATGTTTGGTTGTTATTCCTTAGAAGCCTGTTCTTTTCTAATAAGAGACAGAAAGAGAGTGGATCTGGAGGGGAGGGCAGGTGTGGAGGAACAGGAAGGAGTAGAGAAGGGGAAACTGTGACTAAGAAATATTGTATGAGAAAAGAATCTATTTTGAATATAAGAAAAGATGTAGAAAAAAGAAAATTTCTATCTCAGTAATCTCAGTAATGTAGATGCTTCTACTTCATGAACAGGAAATACAATTCCATTTATTTAGATCTTTAACTTCTCTCAGACTTATTTATAGTTTTCAAAGGAGAAATATACTGCTGTTAAATTTGTCCTTAAAAATTATCTTATTAATAATGAGATCTTTATATAATTCTGTTTTGGATTATTCCTGTTACATAGAAATAAAACACTTTACTTTTGAACATTGGTCTATGACCTTGTCAGATATTATTTTTCTAGTTTTAGTAGGGTCAGATGTTGCACTACTGTGATGGTCAGTCTAGATCCTTTTCAACTTGACTGGGTTTGGAATCACCTTGGAGACACACCTTTGGGGATGTTGGGTTTGGAATCACCCGGGAGACACACTTTTGGGGATGTTGGGTTTGGAATCCCCTGGGAGACACACCTCTGGGGATGTCTGTTTAGGTGAGGAGTGAGGATGCACTCTGACTGCGGTCAAGACCATCCTATGACTTGGGGTCTCAGACTTAAACATTTAAGAAAGGGGTGGGGAGGAGAGAAAGAAAATGAGATGAGCATCAACAACCTCTCCCTCCCACTTCCTAACTGCTGATTTGTGCTCCAGAGGCCCTGTCTGCCCTGCCGGTGATGGACAATGTCCCCTCCTAAACTGCAAGCAAAGACAAACTCTGCTTCCCTAAATTAATGTCAGATATTTTGTGACAGCAATGAGTTCTGTTACGGTCATGTTGACTATGAATAGAGACAGTTTATGGATGCATCTCTTAGGTGCTTTCCTTGTCCGACTGCATGGGACAGGAGGCAGTTTATGAATAAGAGTGGTAAGAGTCTAGAAACTTCTACACTTCTAATCCTGTGAAAGAGGGCAGAGTGTGTTATTGTTGGGGTCATGAGGAAATTACTTCCTACTTCTGGCTTTTTGAGTATATGCCCTTCAGATGTCATGATGAAGAAATTGGTTTCATTTGATTACAGTGCAAAGATCAAAAGGTTTAGAGAAGTAATTCATAGAGGGCATGTAAGTGGGAGAGGCTGGAGATAGGAAAGTCAGCTCAAAGTTACCAGTAAATAGGTACTTGTAATAATTCAGGTTCTCAAAGTTTAGCTTACATCAGAATTATCTGGAGGTCTTATTAGGACTCATCTTTCTGGCCTCATCTGCACAGTCTCAGCTTCAGTGAGTCTGAGGTAGGGTCTGAGTCAGTGGTACTAAGGAGTCCACAGGTTAACTCTGACACTGTCAGTTCCCAAAAGGACCTCTGGGTCAGGCAAATGAAATAAATGCTTGATCTTGTGTGGTGGCAAAAGGATGGAAGGCTATCAGAGTGGAAAAACTGACCTCTAAGTAAGGTGTTTATGGGACGTGGGGAATAGTCTTGGGGAATGATGCCAGGAGTTCACGGTAGCACATACAGAATTCAGACGTGTGTGCCTGGGAGTTCTGTAAGTAATCATTCCCAGGAGAAGTAGGCTGCTGTTGCATTCATTTAGACATACAAGATTTGAGTTGCTAGAAAAGGTACTTAGGTGGAGAGGATCAATACATATTTGAAAGTATGAATTCTCATCCATGATAGGCTGGCGTCAGAAATGAAAGCTTCAATCTTAAGGCTTGAGACTGTGGCAACGGTTGAGGGTATAGCCAAATTGGAAGGCCCAAGCCAAGAAGAAAGCATAAAGATTTGTACATTCTGGAAGTGAGAGGGTAAGACACCGTATCCAACAGAGTATGTGCCATGTTCTCGCGAGGACAGGAATACACAGCTGTTGCTAATAAAGAGCTTGTGGGATGGAATACTCCCCGGCTTTGTTAGATTCCTGATGAAGCAATTGTTACCCTTCAGAGACAAATAAACAAGGAAGGTGGGGGGGACAAAGTGACCAAAGTAAGTGGTTACCACATGAAGAACATGTACTGGGAGAAGAAAATCCCTTCTCTCCATTCGTAAAGATCCTCAGAATGAACGGACAGCAGAGAGATTCACAGAAAGAACCCCCCCCCCCAATGTTTATTACCACGCTCAGAGGGCACCATAGAGTTTAAATCACCCAGCAGCACAGCACTATTCAGAAGGGTAGATGAAGACTGGGGAGTACAGACAAATTTTAGGGAGACTGTAAACAGTTTTTAGGGAACTTCAGTGGACTCGGAGAACATGCAGCATACTAGGAAAAAAGCTCACAGAACAGACAGCGGCTTGTGAATAACATGCTTTGACAGACTGAATGGAACTGAAACAGAAGATAGTGGGGTAAGACCAAAGTCTGCTCAGACATGTTGACAGACTTCAGTCTTTCTAATACCAGCCTGATCGTCTGACTATTGGAATTTCAGTAAGGAAAGTAAAGGTGATTGTGTGTCTTCTTTGATGCATTTACCGGATAAATAAGGAGATTTTTCAAAAAGCTGTTTCCTGTGTGGGGTAGACAGGACCAAGGCAGGGCCACAGGTCTTGAATCTGAAGCAGCCACAGGGGCCTCAGAACATGAAATCAAACAGCCACTGGGAGTGTAATTTTTCTGAACTCCAACAATCACTAGGGTAGGCAAACATGAAGTTGAAGCCAAATGGAAATTCAAAAAGTGGTATGCACACACCTGCAACCCCCTTTCGTACATATGCATGCCAAGATCCCAGGTGGGAAAAACTCAGTGAAGACTAACACAGAGGGTCTTTTAGACACCAAGAAGCACCTGTAGGTTCCTGTGGGTTTCGGAAAACTAACATCTGGAAGTTGGGTGCAGTCAGGGGGAGCAGTAGTTAGCAACAGAAACACAGACAGGCAGAAAGCAAGAAGCAGAACAGAGGTCCAGGAGCACATGATCCACGGTGTGCAGAGGAAGAAGAAAGGTATGACTAGAAAAAAGGAGAAAAAATGGCCACAATGTGTCCCTGAGGATATCAGAGGGAAGACGTGACTTTTCTTTACTATTGCTAGTTTTATAGCTGAGGCCCCCAAACAAAAGACGGATTAGCAAGGAAAAAGCATAACCGATTTGCTTAGTATAGGTTTTATGTGACAGAATCTTAAGATCCAAAGAAGCCAGGAAAGCTCTACATTGCTGTGCTAAGGAGTGGGTAGTTATGAAAAAATATGATTTAGATGGTTATATAACTGGCAAAAATCTAATGATCATAAACCGGGGTGGAGCAGTTTATCTGTGACTTGCTTGTGAAATTCTCTGCTCCAGTGCCATTCTTTCCTCCTGAGGGTATAAGGTCTGATGACCTACTTAAAAGAATGGTCAAATTCCCAAATTAGTATTAGTAACTTTTCTTATTTCTATGACAAAATTCATGAAAATATCAATCTAAAGCAGGAAGGTTTTTGTGTTTTTGTGTTTTTTTTTTTTTTTTTCTGGTTCACCGAGGGAACAAGTTGTTGTGTCAGGGAAAGCATGGCAGAGGGTCACCCTGGATCCATGGTCAGGAAGCTGATAAGGATGAATGCTACTATTTGGCTTTTTTTGGGGGCTCAGCCCATGGAATAGTGCCATCCGCAATTAGGGTGGGTCTTCCCATCTCAAGCAATTCATCCTAGACACTTCCTCCTAGACATACTTAGAGGTTTATCTTCTATGTGATTTTCCCATCCTGTCAAGGTGACAAACCACTCCACCTACTTTAGGGTAGAAGGGTGGGCTAAAATCAGACCCCTTTGCACTTTCTATTTCTGTGGATGCCGAGGTACGGTAGTGTGGGTAGTGTTTCTTGAACCCCACCAGAAGCTACATGATGGGTGGAAATGCTTCCGCAGCTGCAGCACTGCCCTGGTTTATCACCATTACCTGGTGATTAAAAAGACAGATTTTTTTTTAAATTTCTAGAATTTTCTTTTAGATATACTTGTTTCTTTTTTATTTTTTAATTAATTTATTTTTAAAATTTCATTTTACATTCCAACAACAGTTCTTCTTCTCCTCTCCCCGAGCCCACCCCCATCCACTCCTTCCAATGGGTAAGGTCTCCGATGAGGAGTCAACAATGTATGGTACATTAAGTTGGGGAGAACCAAGCCCTTTCCTCCTGCTGAGCATTGCATCCCACCATAGGGAATGGGCTCCAACAAGCTCATGAACCAGGGATAGACCCTGGTCCAACTTCCAGGGGCCCTTCAGATAGTCCAAGCTTCACCACTGTTTCCTACATATAGAGGGCCTAGTTTGGTCCCATGGATGCTCCACAGCTGTTGGTCTAGAGTTCATGAGTTTCCATGAGTTTGGTTCAGCTGTCTGTAGATTTCTCTATCATGATCTCGACTCTCTTGCTCATGATATACTTGGTTCTTAACAGTGAGCAATCAGTGGCATTTCCCTTACCTTCAAGTACAGCTCATCAATATCTAAAGAGTGAAAAGAAAGCCATTAAATTAATACCGAGAGGCTGTGTTTTCATAGAATCACACATACAGCAATGTGATTTGATCTGCTAGGCTTCCCCATTGTTTTCTGAAATTATGGTGGGAGTGTTGGGATTGATGAGAACTTTGGGAATCAGTCATATACCCCAAAGAAATTGGAGTCCAAATGCACTCCACGAGGAAAACAATTGAGAAAAGCACCTTTGTCTCCGTCTGCATCTTCCTCATGCCCTTGGTGTGTGAAGCAGGGCAGTGGGAAGCAGGTATGACTTCCCCAGGACCTGTGATCTTTTCCCATGCTCAAAGACAGAGTCTTGAGCTGCATTTCATGCTCAGTGTGCCTTCAAGAGCTGGTGTTCACAGTACAGCTGAGAGCTGGTGGAAATGAAGTAATCTGTATCGACACATTTGGAAGTTTCGCATCTTTTCCCACTTACCAAGCTAACGTGATAATCGTTAGGCTGATGATTTTTCCAGTGACACAGCTCTCTCTGTCAATATTTAGACCTGTGTATAGAAAGCTTATCTAACACACCTGGCTAATTTTCACTTCATTTAAAAATAAATGGAATGTGTTTTGCTTGCTGGGTTAGGACGAGAGAGAGAGAGAGAGAGAGAGAGAGAGAGAGAGAGAGAGAGAGAGAGAGAGAGAGATATTTCATAAATAACATTCTCAAAACACCTTTATCATAATAAGAAAATAATTATAAGATGTAATTTTCTTCAATAAATATGTTTGATGAAATTTAAAGTCTTAGCTGAAGTATGTGGAAGATCATCTTAAGGATTGGGGCCCTTCACACGCTTGGTTTCTTTTCCTCTGGGAAAAGCAGAAGACTGTTTTGCCCCTGAAGTCCACATACAGCCAGTTGTCACCTTTCCTCAGGCCCTTGCTGGGGCGAGAACGTGGACAGTGTCCATGTTTGTAAAGTCCAGGGGTGGGAAATGGAGATCTTAGCCAGCTTTCTGATTGGTTCGTCTTTGTCACGTGTTGGGGTTTTGCTGCCCCTCCCATTCCCTCTCCTTTCCTTTCCATGAGGTCTAATTACCGCTTTATAATGTAAGTCTGGCTTTCATTTGAATATAGAATCACACTGACAGTAAATGGGTTCCTTGGATTTCCGGCTTTTCAGAGAACACTCCAAAAGTGTGGATATACGGGGCTCATTCTTTCTTACAGCTAACGACACCCAGCCTTCCAGTTCGCTGTGTGTAGCAATGGGGTCCATTATCTTTGTACTGTAGTTTTGTCATTTTGAGTTTCCATCCTTTCTTTTTATCTTGAATTCTTGCTGAAATGGCAGCAAAAGTGACCTAACTGAAGCTAGTGGGCAACCCAAGACAAAATAAGGAGAGCGCCATCTCCAGATTCCTTCCTTCAGCATGGGCTTCCTTTGTAGATATTTAGATGGAAAAGCCAAGTTCAGGTATACTGAGAACGGTCCCTGCTTCCTTCATCTTTCCAGATTGGATTACCAAGCACCTTGTTCTTCATCCACTTGTAGAGGGAAGAGAATCATTTAAAACCTCTAGGTATTTGATGTAGTGGATCAAGAAATCATTGAAGATGGACATTTTGTTTCGCCAAAGGATAAATCTTAACATCACGCTCTAACTTCAACGTTGGAACTGTAAGTAGCCACATGGGCGGCTAAACTTGACAAGCTGTTCTGGAAGGCCAACTCTAAAAACTGAACAAATTTAATAGCAGATGTTCTAGCTTAAGGGTGGGTCACGGTATGAAGACCATATCATAAAATCCCACTTGTTTTATGGTTTGTCATAGCCTGTAAAATCTGCCTACACTTGTTTTTTTTTTATGGTGATATAATTAAAAATAAAGCACATTTGAAGGATAGTGTTCTAATACTTCTGTTAATTTCATAAATTTTCATTTTAAAAAATAGAAAGAGAAGCATCACTATTTTGGATTTACTATTTTGGAAAAAAAACAAGATTGGCAATAAAACTATAAGAAAGAAAGTTTTGGAATTGGATTTTGATTGGGACATCAGTGAAACAATGAAGTAAACACAAGAGGAATGAATAGCAAGAAAAAACTTGTGTCATTTGAGTGAATTTAGTTGTGTTCCTTTTCACATTTAGCGTGAGATGTAACAGAGATCTTCTTGCGTTTTCTCTTTAAAATTTACTAGTCTTTTGTTATAGGCAAAATTAGTGTGGACCAAAGTTGTGTTTGCAGAGTTGCTTGGTAGGCCAGTTATCAAGCAAATAAAATTAAGTTGTATGGTGCTTAGGGGTAGCAGGAAGGCAGCTTGAGCCATCCTCTCACGGATCTGCCAGTAGAGTCATATACTTAAAGATCTGTGAGCATCGTTCCTTCTGTCTTGGAAAACATCTAGAAGCATTTTTAGCTACTTTCCCCCTTTTATGTTTTGTTGTTGCTGTCCCTGTTTCCCCCTCCCCCATTGCACATGCTCTTCCTAGGGAAGAGTGATGTCATCTGATCAAGGCTGATGACATTCAGGGCTTCTTGTTCACATTGCATGGCTTCTGTTTGGTACAGGTTTATAATTTAGTCTACAGTGAGTTAACTGTGTGTTTCTGTATCATCTGGGGGAGATTTCAGTGCAGATTCCAGGGCCATCAATAAATTAACACTTTCAGAAGCTCAAAGATGGGACCATGGACAGGTGGTCATTGCAGGCAATTCTGTTCCCAAAAAATTTTGAGGACTTTTTTCATGGTCACCAGATGATACCAAGGAAATTGGGGCCCTTTTTTGGAGTTCTTAGTTTCATTAATAAAAGAATCTAAGAATGGGCTCAAACAGAAGCCTGAGATCAATGTTATCAGAGTTTTAAAACAACTTCAGGGCAAGTAGATTGTAAATCTTGGCAGCTTCCTAGAGGAGGAGAATGAAAAAGAGAAGGGAAAAAAAGTCATTCTGTCTGAGGTAAGCTATCATGGAGGTCAGCCATATGTACCCACATGGCAGGGAGGGGACATTAGAGAAAGCGAACAGAAGCCCAGAGTACCAGCAAAAGCATGTTTAGGCTCTGGCAAGTATAGAAAGGAAACAGAAAAGAAAAACCAGGAAAAACTTAACCTTTCTGAACGAGTATTCAGAAAGATGGGGCGATCCAGCAGAACCTCATGACAACTTGTAAGGATTGCCCCCAGGAACAGCAGTTCTGAGTAGGAAAATACTGTGTCTTATTAAGAGATAATTGTTTCTCCTATCTCTTTAGCATGACTTAGAGTAAACCTATTGTAAGGTCACTGACCTGCCTAATGGGTTCAACTCAAAGGGAGGAGACACCACCTACAGGTAGATTTCATTCTCTGCCTCAGCAGTAACAGATTTTCCTTAGTGGGCCTTCCGTAGAGTTTAAATATTGCTGGATGGCATTTTGAAAAGCATTGGTCGAGAATCTTTTAAATTTAATTCTTACCTATATAATAAGTTTATATGGTTCAAAAACTAAAGCCAAGCCAACACTTGTCTCATCTCCTTCTTGTTCAAAGGTGATTGTGAATTGCTGAGGTGCCCATGGGATCTGCTCGTAGGAGTGCACACTAGTACAGACACTATGGAAATCAGAATGAAGGTTTTTCTTTCCTTTTCTTGAGACAGGGTTTCTTTGTGTAGCTCTAGCTGTCCTGGAACTTGCTCTATAGATCAGGCTAGCCTTGAACAAATACTGGGATTATGTGTATGCTACCCAAATCAGCTGAAGTTGTTTAAAAAATTTAAAATAGAACTTTTATATTACCCAGATAGACTAAGCAACTATTGTTTCCTGGTTCTCCTGTTTGTAGAAAATCATTGTGGAACTATCCAGCCTCAGACTGTATAATCCAACCTGATGAACAAATTAACTTTTATTACACACACACACACACACACACACACACACACACACACACACACGACCTTGACTAACATAAAATACATCTCTTTCTGTTAGTCTCACTTGTATCTGTTTATTTTTTGATATAATATTTTCATTTGAAGATTTCAGGAGCTCTTAATATTTGTATGTCTAGTCCTTCCTCAAAACTCTTGCCTTTCATTGGTTTCCATTTTTTAAACAAATGAACCATTTCAGAATTATTTCAAAAATAAAAAAAGATTAAAGAAATTTGCTGGTGCTTTGTTAGGATTCAGTTGAATGTGTAAATTGATGAACAATGCTAACTTGATCACATTGGATGTTTGTGCAAATGAGCATGGCAATATTTTTGTCTGAGAATCATATTTCTCTCCTTTCGAAGTTCTGGAATTATTTCACTATAGTTCTCATATACTAAAAGGTTAGGCATTGAACATATTGATATTGTTTTCTCAAGGCAAAGGTGTAACCTTTATTGCTATGGAGAATGGGCACATGGTAAAGATTTGATTTATCTGGTAAGTTCTGAGGGAGTCAGTAAGATGTTACATTAGTAAGAAGAGGCTTGATAGGAGATTTATCGCGTCATTGGTTTAGAGACAAAGTGAGTTAATATCCATGTTTTTGTGGGCTTCTGACACATTATTTACATCTGAAGAAAGCATCTATCTTTAGTCTTTGGCCCCAGAGAACTGGAAAATAACTCACTGAAAGGCAATCTAACTCTTTTGCCTATTTTAAAATTTTAGACAAATTTTTTTCTGACAAAACATTAAATAAAACAGTGTCTAGTTTAAAATTTAATATTCATTTGGTTGGAGCTTTTAATCATGTGTTATTAATGCTTTGAAGTCAGGTCCTTCTCATTTATGATGCATTTTTGATGATGAATTTCTAATAATTATTGTATAAAAATTAAGAAAGGCATTGCATTCATTCAAAATTGTCTTGTGCTGGGCACTCTTTTAGGTTCTTAAAAATATATATTAGTTCTTTGACAGTTTTATAGGTTGTGTTTTGATTTTATTCACATTTTAACTCTTCCCGTGTCTACCCCCACTCCATACCCATCCACCTATGCACCCCTCTCCCTCCCTCTTTTAAAGCCATTCAGGACCAATTTGTGGTGCTCACATATTCTTTGACTGCGGTCTTCCACCAAAGTGTGACTGACTCACCAGGGAACTGTCACTCCCTCTTTGAGCAGCTATCAGTTGACAGTAACTCATGGCCAGAGGTGGAAGTGTGGACCCACCTCCCATTCTCATGATGGGATTTGGTCTGGCTTGGGCTTGCACAAGTATCGTGAGTGCTCTTTCAACCACTGTGAGTTCATGTGTTTCCAGCTGTGTCCAGAAGATGCTTTTTCCTTCTAGGCATCCACCACCTCTGGCTCTTAGACTCTTTCTAACCATTTGAAAAAGACACATGGAAACCTGTTACTACAGAAGTCTCATACATCTCTACATATCTATCTGTCTATCTCTGTCTGTCTGTCTGTCTGTCTGTCTGTCTGTCTATCTATCTATCTATCTATCTATCTATCTATCTATCTATCATCTATCTATCTATCCACCCATTTATCAATCATCTATCTATAGTTAAAATGGAGTTACCCTATAACTGGACAACAATGCCCCTATTAGACACCAGGGACTACCAAATAAAAAGCCCATTACCAGGACTGGTTTACTGCTTTTGGAGTAGTTGGCCATTGCCAATGCTCTTGTTACCTTCCAAGAATACTTGCTGTTAAGAATGATGAATACACCATATATTTGAGACTAAAACATAGACAAGTCAATATGGTTGACCTGGAAGCTTCATCCCTACTGGCTAGCTCTCATAGGGATGAAAGGTTTTTTTTTTTTTTTAAATATGCACCACCAGGGGTGAAAAGTACTCACCAATTATACCCAGCTATGAGCGGTGTGAATTCCAATAATGACAGGAAAGAAAAATCCATTGGTGCCATCATGGCACAAGCATCATGGGAATGACTGACCACTTTCTGATTAGATTTTTGGTCTACTCTACAAGTTAATACCCATACCTGGCACCATTGTTAGGTTATGAACATGTAGAAAGACTGGTCATAAGTCTATGGAGGAATGTACTACTATTTATTGTTCTGAAATGGATCTGGTATTAACAGTTTAATACTAATGACTTACTCTGTATCCATAGATCAGAGCATTTCTCAGCTCTCATCTGAGAAGTTTCTATTCACAGTAACTGGTGATTAACACCAAGACTTACAGTTGTCCAAGGTGCAGAAAACAAGACTTTACAGAATAGTTATCACTAAATGGAACATGTACGCCACACTACACCCCTTCTAAGGTTCAGGGATCATTATGGAAGAGGAAGAAAAAGATTCTCTTAGGTTCTTGAAGTAGAACAGTGAACAAAAAAGAGACTTTTCTGTCTGTTGGTCTTGCAGTTTGTCTGAGTGAGATAATCCATAAACAAAAACTTTAACCATAAAGAGTCTAGCGTGTGAGATGTGCGGAAAGAGAAAGTACAGTACAGGTTTATCTGGAGAGAAGTGGGGAGGATGCAGTTTTAAACAGAGTGGTTAGGATAGGTTTTCTTGTCACATTGTTGTAGGCAAAGTCTTGAAGGAGGTAAGACAGTGAATCGCACACTATGGCAGATGTCCCGGCAATAGCCATGTCCTAATCAAAGAATTTTCCATGTAGGCGTGAAGATAACCAGAGAGACCAACGTGAACAACACACGACTAGGCCAGAGGAGGCTGGGAGCCTTTCATGCAGTCTTACTGCCCACGTCCAGCTTTGAATTTTATTCAGAGTGAGACGAAAAGCAAGGGAGTTATTTGCTATTAAATATTTGAAAGAATCTCTTCAGCTCTTGTGCTGAAAATAGATTTAGCAAAGGGATTACAGTAGAAAAATCTGGGGTGGGGATACTGTCCATCAAATTCAGTGCTTGCCAGGCATTCACAAATCCTTGAATACAGTCCATTGGTAACCCTACACAGAAGTGGTGGGGAGGAGTAGAAAAGCAGAAATAATCCAGGAAAGATATTTTATTGGTTTAAACCAGGGAGAGAGTCATTGAGGAGGCAAGAAAAATTTGGGTTCTAGATATCGTTTGAACATAGAATCAATTGGCTGGTAGTGAGGGGATAGGGGGCTGAGAACAAAGCAATGTGTGATGAAGGCTTTTGGGTTTAGTTACTGGTCCAGTTGCCCTCAACAAGATGGGAAATGCTGTGGGTGGGAAAGGGTTGGCGAGTTCAAATTAAGAGCTTGGTTTGAGAGCTGTTGACTATGACTATTAGGCCTCAAGTGGAAATTAGTTCAGGCAATTATACTCAATTTCTCGGGCCAGGAGGGAGGACTCTGTTGAATTTACTGCTGACAGTTGATCAATTATAGCTGGGATGTGAAGCCAAGATGAAAACTTGTAGATGTAAAAGTGAGGACGGGTCCTTAGACTCCTCTAAAATGAAAGAAGTTAGCTCTTGATATGACCAAAGTAATCTGTATTTGATTAGTATCAACTGAGATTTGATCTCTGTATCAACAGCAAAACAGAACTGAGGTTTCTCCACTGCCCATTGCTGACTAAATGTTAGAGTACATGGAGAGTCAAATCCTTCTGCCATTTCAGAAAGTAGAACCATGAGTAAGCAAGTAAGAAAAACTCTATTCAAAATAAACAGTAACTTGGCATTTTAGTATCTAAAGAGATTCTGCCACTTATAGAGAAACATATGTTCTGTGCTTAGCTTCATTTCATATCGTATTAAGCATTTTTGGCTCACCAGAGAAACACAGTGGATATGTAATATCTACCTTGACCTTTGGAACCCATTGTCTAAATGTTACACAGGTCCGTAGATGCAATTACAGCATTAGGCTGTCCCAGATATTTGATAGCCTTTGCAAAAAGAGCTGCTAGTTAACAAAACCTCTATTATGTGTACCGTGTAATTATGCTGAGGACACGGACTGTCTTTGGGGGAGGAGGTGTGTGTCGTCTATATACAGCTCTCTGATTTGGTCGTGCTGAGCACTGTTTGAGGGAGAGCCAAGCATGCTCGGCGAAGAGCAAAGCGGCCCCTGGAAATAGCTTAATAACTAATAGGATACATATTTTTTGTTCTCCCACAAGATGGGTGTTGTCAGAAGCCCATAGGTACTTGGCACGGCCGCTCTGAAGGCCTCTTTGCCCTCCTGAGGACTGATGCTGTGATTCTGTGTGTATTTTCTGCATGTGAACATGCCTGGAAGGATTAAAATTGTCTCCTGCTAACATCTGAAAACAAACTAGAAACTGTTTTTATTTAATTCATAGCAATATGATAAAGAAAAATTGGGGAGAGACACTTTGACTCATACAAATACAGTCATAGTTTGTTGTATTAAAATCCATATGGAAAGGCTGGTGAGGTGACTTAGTGGATTAACACCCTTGCTGATAAACCTGATGGCCCGAGTTCAATCTTTGGGACCCACATGGTGGAAAGAGAGCATTCACTTGTCCTCTCTCCCCCACATGGAAGCTGGGGTACACCCCTACACAGAGAAGTAAATATGTAGACTCAACTTTGTAATGGAAAAGCAGTCAGCTGGTGATCAGTCATTTCTGTTCTAGTCAGACCATCAATTTTCAGTCTTAATTCCCAACTGGCATGGCAATTCAAGCCTCTATTTCCTATTCTTCCCCTTAGATGATGTTATAGACTGTACTCCAACCTCACATGGGACTGTGTTTGGAGATTGGGCCCTGAATGAGACAATAAAAAAGTTCTACGAGCCAGGCTGTGGTGTGCACGCCTTTAATCCCAGCACTCAGGACGCAGAGGCAGACAGATCTGTGAGTTCAAGGCCAGCCTGGTCTACAGAGCTAGTTCCAGGACAGCCAGAGTTACACAGAGAAACCCTGTCTCACTACTGCCTACCCCCGCCAAAAAAATTCAATGAGGTTATAAAAGTGGGGTCATGTGTCAGTTACTTTTGTATGTCTGTTACCAAAGTACAATTTTTAAATTGTTTTTATTGAGCTCTACGTTTTTCTCTGCTCCCCTCCCTGCCTCTCCCTTCCCCTTCAACCCTCTTCCAAGGTCCCCATGCTTCCAATTTACTCAGGAGATCTTGTCTTTTACTACTTCCCATGTAGATTAGATCTATGTATTTCTCTCTTAGGGTCCTCATTGTTGTCTTGGTTCTCTGGGATTTTGATTTGTGGGCTGGTTTTCTTTGCTTTATGTTAAAAACCACTTATAAGTGAATACATGTGATAATTGCCTTTCTGTATCTTGGTTACAAAATATGTTTTCTAGCTCCATCCATTTGCCTGCATAATTCAAGATGTTTTTTTTTTTTTCTGCTGTGTAGTACCCCATTGTGTAAATGCATTACATTTTTCTTATCCATTCTTTAGTGGAAGGACATTTAGGTTGTTTCCAGTTTCTGGATGTGATAAACAATGCTGCTATGAACATAGAACATAGAAGGGTACTCAACATCATATGGAAAAGCAAAAAACCCAAGATAGCCTAAATAATCCTGTACAATAAAAGAACTTTGGGAGGCATCACATCCCTGACTTCAAATTTTATTACAGAGCTACAGTACTGAAAACAGCCTGGTATTGGCATAAGAACAGAAAGAAGAACCAATGGAACTGAATAGAAGATCTGGATATTAATCCACACATCTACGAACACCTGATTTTTTGACAAAGAAGCAAAAAAATATCAAATGGAAAAACGAAAGCATATTTAACAAATGGTGCTGGCATAACTGAATATCAACATGTAGAACAATGAAAATAGATCCATATCTATCACCATGCACAAAACTCAAGTCCAAATGGATCAAAGTCCTCAACATAAAGCCAGCCACACTGAGCCTTATAGAAGAGAAAGTGGGAAGTACACTCGAACGCATTGGCATAGGAGATCACTTCCTAAATATAACCCCAGCAGCACTGATACTGAGAGAAACAATTAATAAATGGGACCTCCTGAAACTGAAAAGCTTCTGTAAAGCAAAGGACATGATCAACAAGATAAAATGACAGCCTACAGAATGGAAAAAGATCTTCACTAACCCCACATCAGACAGAGGTCTGATCTCCAAAATATACAGAGAACTCAAGAAATTGGTCATAAAAGAACACATAATCCAATAAAAAAGTGGAGTACATACCTAAACAGAGAACTCTCAACAGAGGAATCTAAAATGGCTGAAAGACACTTAAGGAAATGCTCAACATCCTTAGTCATCAGAGAAATGCAAATCAAAACAGCTCTGAGGTTCCATCTTACACTTGAAAGAATGGCAAAGATCAAAAACACTGATGACAACTTATGTTGGAGAGGTTGTGGGGTAAAGGGAACACTTCTGCATTGCTAGTGGGAATGCAAGCTGATACAGCCCCTTTGGATGTCAGTGTGACTATTTCTCAGAAAATTAGGAAACAACCTTCCTCAGGACCCAGCAATACCACTTTTGGGTATATATCCAAAGGATGCTCAATCGTGCCACAAAGTCATGTGACCAAAATATAATTTAAAGGAGGGAGAATTGATTGGTCCCGCTGTCATCATATATCTGGGATGTATGGTGGAGGAGGCACTTCAACGCATGGCAGATGGAACAACGAGAAGGGAGAGACTGGCCTCGAACTCACAGGCGCTTCCTTCAGTGACTTGCTTTCTCCAGACAGTCACCCCCTACATTTCTAGACCCGCCCAGAACAGGCTTCACCAACTGGAAACCAAGCGTCCAAAACACATGCTTTGGTAGGTTATTTCATTTTCAAGCTCCATCAGAACAGGCCTAGCGTCACTGTAAGAAGGGAGGAGACACCAAAGCCACCCACCCTGCCCCCTTTCCTTCCTTTCTCCCCCACAGAGACAGGGCTATGCGATGGCACATTGTTGGTAGCTGTTTACAGTCTAGGGAGGCCTTACCAGACACCAACTCTTACCGTGCCTTGATCTTGGACTTGTAGCTTTTACAGCTGTGAGCAAACCAATTTCTGTCATTCAAGTTCCTAGTCTGTGACATCAGACTACGGTGGCCTAGGAAAAATGATATGTCTGTTTTGTTTTTCTTTAAAAGTTACCACGCGACTTAAGAGTCTCTAGGTCATTTTGCACGTCTGTGCGATTGTGGAGAGAAAGTTGGCACAATGGCAGATGCTGTCCATTCAAGCTAGTTCTTTCTCATTGCACATCCCTTATCTGTTACATGGTCTTTGAGGACAGGCACTTGCCACCATGGCTTCCCCCA
This sequence comes from Myodes glareolus, assembly GCF_982192425.1. Taxonomy (NCBI): domain Eukaryota; kingdom Metazoa; phylum Chordata; class Mammalia; order Rodentia; family Cricetidae; genus Myodes; species Myodes glareolus. Next base: position 72,772,130 of record NC_142036.1, read on the forward strand.
GAAGTAATATCTAAGGCAAGGAGGCAGATACAGGACATACCTGTTGAACAATAGGGAGTGATCGAAAGAGGGCAACATAGCCTTTAAAGGAGGCGGCATCAGGACAGGTGTCACGTGCGCAACTGGAACTTAATCCTGTGGGGAGACTCCGGGAAAGGAATGACACATTTGTGAGCTACTCACCCTAAGGGGTAAGGGTGGTTAGTTACCAGCTTTTGAGAGCTGTGGGTGCGCCACTACAGGCGATATGGACTCTCATGGTTCCAGGTGGTGTTTATCTCAGAGGCTGAAAGTCTGAGACTCTCCAGGAACAAAAGTAGGCCCTTGCTGTGTTCGCCACAGCCCTAGTTCTTCTGTCTATTGGACACAAACTGCCTTGCAGTTAGTATGCTTATTGACAGAGGGAGAAATGGCAGTTCGTTCTTGCCTTCGAAATCATCAGTTCTCTTATTCGATGAGAAAACGAAGCTTCGTCAGTAAAGAGCAATAGAAACAGACCTAAAAGTTCATTCCCATCTCATTCAAAACTGCTTCATAATTTTATCCATAAATACAAGATGTAGCTCAGTAATCTACAGACTCGTTGGATATATAGGTTGTTTTGGTGTTCAGGTTAATGACCATGGGATCACAGTCCTGGGCTCTGTGTCCCTGGTTTGACCTCCCACTTAGGCAATGACATTTTCTCTTAAGCTCAGTACTGGCATTGCTTCAAACTTGGATGTTATTCAATACCAGGTTTTACAAAAAGCTCCGCCTCCCTTTATTTATTTTTTTCTTAGATGACGCTTTTAAAAAAATGTTAATCTATAGATCCTCCTCCTCCATAATTACACTTGCTAGAGGAGTAGGAGCCAAACAATTAAATTCCCCATAGGTGCTGGGTGTAATAATTCCTCATGAATCAGAAGATTAAGCGTGGCAACAACAAATGGAACAAGATGGTCTGAGCTCTGTTTTTCCTGCAGAACAGCAAATAGTTGCAAATCAAAAAGCCGTTCTCCTTAATTACCACCGTATGTGGCACTGGGCTAAAAGCAGGTTCATTTGGTAATGTTTGCTGTGTGGCTACAGTATGTACACACAGTGCAGGCCTCGAGGCACTGTCTGATAGACAATATTATACACTAGGGTTCTGTCGACAGTCATTTGAGGTGGAGATACAACGGGTACACCCAGGACCCTGGCCTCCGAGCTGTGTGCACACCCAACCGAAGGAACAGTTTTGCTTGCTCCAGCCAGGCAGGACTATTTATACTTAAACACATTCTTCACGACTTACAACAGCTGTGCCGGGTGCCAGCCCAGGAGCAGGACAGGTCACAATCAAGGGCTGTCATCTCAGGGAGCCCTACAAGCCAGGGCTTGTAGGGCGCTTCACCAAGTTGACAGGTTTTCTCTCTCTCTCTCTATTCTGGAGTCAGCAACCCTGCTGCTCTGTAGCTTTGGGGACAGGCACTCTGACAGCAGGAATCAGAAGAACTTGTGTAAGGAAAGGACCGGCCGAGCTGCAGTGTTTTAGCCCCTTTCTTTGCTCCTCGAATTAGACCTACTTGTTTATTGAGATTGGTCAAATAGTTTAATTAGCATTCCGTGTTTTTTATTTCTTTAATCAAGGTTTCTAACAGAACAAGGCAACAAGCCAGGCCTGTAATGAGTCCCCTCCACCTACTCTTAAGTTGAATGCTTGCTGAGGCTCCCATTGGTTTCCCAGGGATGACTCGGCACGGATGTACTTTCACTTATCATCAGGGTCATGGGGCCTGCTCATAAATGCATACTAATTGGCAGTAGGTGATGTATATGTTTATGTAAATTCATCTTATGTATGGGTATCCATAAAACATACTTTTTTTTTTCCCCTTAAAGTGAGAAGAGTTGGGTGTTTTTGCAATGAATTTGTGACACTGTGAGGACTATCTATGGGGACAGATGACTCACAAGATCTACTGACTCATGTCTGAAAACCCATGCATTAACCTTCTGCTTCTATGAAGTTCGTTTGAAATATAATAAGCAAGAATTTAAAAGGAAAACTTGTTGAGGACAAAGTGCTCAAGGATGTAATTGCAGAGGCTCCGCAACAAGCGGAGGTGTATAGAGGGGCACCAAAGGTCAGACACATGGTTTTATTCTGTTTCACCCAAAACCCTGTCCTACTTTGAGGTGCAAATGTAGACAACTTAAGCAGTGTTAAAGAAATTATGCAAATTCTAATTGCACACAGTTTTCCTTTTAGCCCTTTTTTTTACATTTAGACTAACTGTACTAATTATTTGAAAACCTTTTCATATCCCACACTTAATAAAAGGAAATTTTATGCAAACAATGAAAGAGAATTTCAAAGCAGTAAATGAGGGTGATAGTGGTTTGCTTCAGGGGCTAATGGCGCTGGAGAGGAGTTTGTTTCTCATCCTCAGACTTTCAGTATCATGAACAGCAGTTCAGTAACAGGGAGGCTTGAACATCTCCACCACGGCTGACACAGGGGTCAACATTTTTAGACTCTACGTATGAGTGAGACCACTCAAAGAAAAGCACAGACCTGTACCAAAAGATGACATCGTACCTCATACATCTGTCCAATTACTATATGCCAGTTAAAAATAAAATAAGGTTGGAGAGGTGTTTCACTTGTTATACAAGCATGAATGTCTGAGTTTGAATTCCCAGTACCCGCATATGGCAAGACATGGTAGCACCCTTATGTAACTTCAGTACGGGGGAGAGCAAGCACATCCTGGGGGCCTGATGGCCAGCCAGTCTAGCTAAAATGCCAGGCTCCAAGTTCGGGGAGAAACTCTGTTTAAAAATAGCATGCTGGGGTGCAACAGAGGAAGATGGCCAACAATCCATCTCTGACCTTCATATCCACATGTAAAGACACATGTACCTGTAAACACACGTGTGTGCACAGCTACATATGCATACACACAATTTAAAAACTACCAAAGGAAGTGAAGTTTCTTTGTCACTGTGAGGTGCACACAGAACCTGAAGAAGAAAGGGTCACATTCCATTGAGTGGTTTGCATGGTCACTTCCCAGCTTTGAGGATGTACTAGCAAAATTGAGTCGGGGTTAGAAAGGATTAGAGAAATTAGTGTCAGGCTTTTGACAACCAGATCTTATCTCTGCACCTCGTTGGCTATCTGACCTCACCTCTCTAAACCTTGATTTTCTTGTGTGATGGTAGCACATGTAACAGTGCTTGATACAAGCAAGGCTTCGTGTCTACCTCATCTATATTGGGACCCAACCCAAGTGTGTAAACACACCATACTGGTGAGTAGTGATTCTGCCAGTGTGACGATCTGCTAAGCGGGAGCCCGGGCTTTCAAGTCATCTTGGAGGAGGAACTAGAGGGGCAGCAGCATGCAGTTTCCGAGTCACGTAGACAGAGATTGGAACCACTGTGGCTGTGTGACCTAGGAACATGTCACTTAAACTCTATAAGCCTCTGTTACAGAAAAGTTCAGAGAGTCCTAGGCAGTTCCCACAATCTCAAAAGCCTTGAGACAAGGTATGAGAAACGTTTGGCTTTAACATATGGGACAGAGTGTCAGATACTGGGAAGAAGGCTTCTCCACTTTAAGCCCTGTTGCCAGTCTCCGTTGCCAGCGGTCCTGTGCATAACAGGATGTTCAATGGCCTGTATCCACCAGATGCTGGGAGCATCATCGAGCCAGAAAACAGTTCCAAAGATTTCCAAATGTCCTCTGAGGAAGGAGAAACTTGGACTTTGGCCAAGAATCAATGATGTCCTAAGGAAGAGAGGAAGGCAGAGAAACAGCAGTGTGTACATGTGATTTTTCCTTTGATGAAGTCAGCCTGAAGTCAAGCAGAAGAGGCAAGGAGAGGGGAAATCAAAGGAGGAAATACTACCCTGGCTCTCTCATGTCTCCTAGGAATCTTTAGATGTGGTAGCCATGGAGTCTGGAGACTTGAGGATGCTTCTGTACGCCAACCCTCTCATCTGCTCTTTTGCTGTTGTTATCAACTGATGACGTCTGGGATTGAGCACCCCTGTTAAAGGAAGGCATAGGAATAAGAGCCATCTTTGTCTTCTATCTTAATTAATAGTGAATTGCAGAAGTAAAATACCAATCTAGCCTGAAAGCAAGCAAGGGAATCAACTCTGTATATTAAAATCTCAGTCTGATCTTGTTTGGTCTTCGCTTGCTCTGACTGGTACAGCTATAGTCTTAGGTAGTAATTTATGGCCCAACTAGCCTTTATGGTTATAGAAATTTAAACAAAGATGACAGGAAAGATGATAGGATTTTGTGTTGCAATGGCAGAAAGCTTCAAAACAGTGTCATTCATATGTTCAGTAAATATTGACCTAGAGTTTGCCATGTTCCAAACACACTTGGAGAGGCTTGGAATGCACCATGGCATAAAACGGGAAGAACTTCCTTCCTTCAGGGAGACTAGTTAATTGACCTCAGAGTCTAGAGACCGTCAGGAGCAGCGCTGTGCCTGAAGACCTTGAACGCTCTTCATTCCTCCCCCTACTCATTCTCTTACCAGTTTTCTGTCTCCTTCAGACTCTTTGCTCCTAATATGCCACAGAGACTCAAGAGAGAGTGGCTTACAGCTTCAAGCATTCAAATCCTCATCTTCCTTGTCAACTGAAGCTTCTCAAAATGAAAAAGCATCATCTTACCTTGATTAAAAAAAGAGGAAGAAGAATGCCTGCTCTGAGGAGATGAGTCTGATCATTGCTTTCCAGCTCCGGGGTGGGAATGACACAAACATAGTTTTCCCCTTCCCATCCTTGTTACACAACCCAGACCTGGTGTTGTTTGCCTCCCAAACTTCCTCTGTTTCAGGACCCTATGGTCACATGCAAAAAAACTTTGATAGAGCAAAATACAACCTTGACGAGCATACCCAATTCAGGGAATAGAATTTGAGATGTGTTGACACATTAGTCTCCAGGACAAGCACATACTCTGTGTTCTTAGAACAGTACATTGTCACTGATTCAAATCTCGCCCATTTCTCCATATCTTGGATATCAAAGTGTGATCAGGATTAAAAAGAGAAAAAGATAGTTATGAAACAGGACTGTCATCATTGGGTATCTTGGTGGTGAGAACAGTTCCCGGGTACTCCTCATTGGCGTCTGAAGTAATTATGGGCTGTAGTTCAAAAGAAACTGAAGAGGACACATTTGGACCCCAGGTTTCGGGGTGGAGAGAGATGAAGGACTACACAGGTATTTGATTTGATTCTGCTTTTCAGTTTCTTCATTTTTGTTTTGTCATTTATTTTCTGATGATCTTTACCTCTCACAGCCTCTCACCTAACAGGGATCAAAATTTTCCTTTTTGAGTTCCTATAGGAGTTCAAAGTGAATGAAGAGACACCTGAGACAATTTCCACTTCTCAGTGCCTCTGGCACACTAATCAGTAAGTGCTAGTGAGTGTCTTAGGACAAACTTTCATACTGAGTCTATGCTTTCCCTAGCTCTGGGAGTCATATTAAAAGTCTCGGTTGTTCCTAGAGTCTGAATGTCTAATAGTTAGTCTTGTTGATGTTCAAAAAGTCATTGAACATGGCCTATGGGTGGGTAATACACGGGGTTATAGTATATTTTGGCAAATTTTAATGACGGGAAAGCAAGTTTATGCAGTTGATAAATGAAGAAAACGTGAATCTCTTTTTTTTTTTTCCTTTTTGAGTTTTTTTTTCAGATGTGACTCATCTCGTCCTCTTCCTTCTGTCTTTAAGAAATCAGGCTTTGCTGAGCCCTCCGCAGCGATGCTGAGTGGTCCAGGCAGATGATAGGCCATTGTGAGCAGAGAGGGGACACAGGGCTGTGCCCCCTGTGGGGAGGGGGCAAGTCAGATTTTCAAGCTAAACAGAAATTTGCTGCAGTAATTACCCTTTATCATTAATGACAGGCGATTGCCATAGCAACTGGCTGCCACCTGTCTCTCACATACCAGCTCGGTCTGCTCTGAAGCAAAACAAGAGACACCACAAAGTCAATTGTGGAACCACAAGCCCGAAGAAGGAAGGAAAATCTATGTTGATATTAATAACTTAGCTAGAGGCATGCTTGGTTCATTGTAAAGTCTTAAGTAGCAACAAAACAAAAAAATCGATATGTTAAAAAAACAATAAATGGACAGAGCCAGCCTCAGGAAGAGCCATTATTAAAAGCAGAGGTCTAGAGTTGGAGAGCCGGGCTTGAATCTGAACTTTCCCACTTCTGGGTTGAGTGGCTCCGGGTAAGTGATGCGGCCTTCCCTAATCATCAGAGGGTCAACCCTTCCCTCATCATTGTAGGCTTTGGGGAGGATTCCAGTAGACAACAATGTCTGTAAAACAGTCATTCCTACATGAGCACACTGTCAGTGGTAAGTGTGTCATTGCCTGGTGCAAGGTGCAGGGAGCACACGCCAAGGGCACGGTGCGCTGGTGATGTTGACTTAACCCCTCAGATCACCACTCGGGCGGCAGGCCTCTCTGAGTTTTCTGCTGCTCTTCGTATGTGTACGGGCCCAGGCCCAGAGGCAGCGACAGTTTGAGTCTATCATCTTGCTGTTCTCCACTGTTCAGCAATGGGTTCTCAGTCTTACAGTTCAGCGGGGCATTCAGTCTTTCTAATGACACTATACAGACAGACCTCAGTGACAGCTAAAATTAGTTTTCCCTTTGATTCTCTTTGATTATGTCTCTAAGCCGTTTAGCACTCCTATTACCCCCTAAGTCCTGGTATTGTACAGGGGCCAATTAGGGTCATTAACCATCCTACACACAGTACGGGCATTCTTTGACATCAGCGTTGTGAAGACATACTATTATCTATCTATTTGTCTGTCTGTCTATCTATCTATCATCTGTCTGTCTGTCTATCTATCATCTATCTGTCTGTCTGTCTATCTATCTATCTATCTATCTATCTATCTATCTATCTATCTATCTATCTATCTGTTTTTCCTTTGACCTATCTGCTGAAGGAAACTTCTAGTAACTCTACCAGTCTTATGTGTATGCCTTATATAAACAAAAACGTTAAAATCTTAAGACTGGTTTGATCCTGAACTGTATTGTCAATATATAGATCCAAATTTGTATACATTTTCTCTTACTTAATAATAGCCTGATTGCCCTCTGGTCATCGAGTCTAAGCCTACATGCTCCTCAGTACACCCTCATTTCAAACCAACACATCTGAGTCCTCTAGTCTGCCATCTCTTAGTTCCTGGAGTCTCAGCTTCCTGTGAAAATGCAGCGTTTAGAGCTTCAGGCCCCATCCTCTTTCCGTGGCCGCGGTGACAGCCCACTAGCTGGTCTTCACGATGCACACGCCAAGCTTTCTTAGTGCGGTTTTGTAAGATGCTAATGCCATCACGGTGTTCTCCTCAAAAAGAACTTTCAGTGATGTTTCTAACCTCCCTGGGAAAGATCCTTGGCCATCTGCTTCTGGTCCCTTTCCAGTCACATGGGCCATTGCAGTGGCTTTCCCTGTGAGTACTGGCCCACAGCATGCCAGTCCGCTCTTGATTTTGCTCAGGTTTGCTTCTCGGAAAAGCACCTCCCATTCTTGCTCACCCTCTCAAGTCCTGTCCGCCTGTTACCTCTCATTTGAGGAGTCACTATGACTCTTTTTTCTAGAAATCCCAACTCTATCTTTTGTTCAAATTTTCTCCATTGCCCATCATTCTGTGTTTTAAAATATACTGCCTTCTTCCTTATTAGAGTGTTGGAGTCTATGGGAAGGCCCGGGCCTCTCATGTCTCATGTCTTTAGGGTCTGATAACACAGTAAGTCCCTAAGAAAATGTTGTTGAGGCAAAATACCTATTTGCCATATCTCTGAACAGGGTGGTAGTTTAAAAACTATTCTAGTTGAAAGAATCTCTCTCTGCAACTGCTCTTGATCAGCCCTGGACTGTTATATGGCAGCTATAGACATGTAGACTTACAACTCCCAACTGTGTAAAGGAAGTCACACTAGAGTTCTCTGCTCCTCGGAATCATTTTTATACCATGTAACATGCAAAAAAAAAATGGTTGCATGATTAAAAATCAGGATAAAAATTATCTATTGGGAATATCCAAACTTCTTGGGAAAAATCATCAAAATATATGAAGCCCAGAAGAGAAGATGTTTTTTATAAATTATGGCTTCTCGAATGGTGGCTTCTTGTAGATGGAAGTGTTATAGATTTTTTCCTTGTATGCTTTTTCCTATTCCAAATTCTTTACAAAGATTCTACATTATAAAATCAACATTTTATAGTAATTAACATAAATGATAAGTTATTTTTTATCAGAAGGACTACCTAATCTCTCTCATTCTTGTTACTTAGGAAAGAGGGCAAAAAAAAAAAAAATCTCTTCTTTGCTTGTTATTATCCTCAAGGCTCCTGAAGCTCCGTTTGCTGGGGGCTCTGAATGTCTCCGGCTGCAAGTCACTATTTCCACTAGATGTCACCAAACTACTTGCAATATTCCTGTAGATGTGCTCTGCATATTCAAACAGTTAAAAATATTTAAGCACCATTATTCAGTGTTCTTTGGTGTCACACAAAGCATTCAGATTTTGAAGAATTAGTAAGAAAAGGCATATTACATAAGGTTCTGCTTCTTATGTAACAGGTGAGGGCTTACATGAATCCTTCGGTTTTATGTAATTCACATTTTACTGGCTTCTTAATATGATTGTGAGGGGAAAATTAACATCAGGGTCTTGTTTAAATGTATGATTATTTCCAGGTGATTCCAAGCTCTCTTTTTATATAATATATAGAACAAAAGGGGTCAGAAATCTGAAATTCATTCCTGAGAAGTGTTTTCCTTTAGATGAATGCAACTGCCACCATGGAATCTGCAGGTTTTGGAATTTTGAATAGGAGCATAGTATTAGGATACTTTCTGGAATATTTTTAATTTATTATAAAGCAGTTTGCAGTTCACTTAATGCTTCATGAAGCAAAACCAATAACTTTTTCCTGAGAAGTGGAAGAAGAAATGTTTCTTTAACAAAGGGCAACTAAGAGCCATGTTTCTTTAAACATATGAACCTATTTATCGTCGAGGTTCAAAACTGATCTATTTTCTGATTGGCTCTGTTAACGGCTAAAGTGAGGGGTTTAAGGAAGCTTGTTTCCAATCATTTTTGTTGAGAATGAGAATGATTAGCCAATCAAAAGGCATTTAATTTAGGCGTTGGGCTTTGGGAAAGAAGCCTATGCACTCCCCCTGCATCGCTTCTCTGTCCTGTGGAGTTCGGTTTTTACATCATGGCATGCCAGCCATTCTCAAGCTTCGCCATGGGAAAAGAAGCCACAACACAATAATCTTTAAACAAAAGATGTCTAAGTTGCTTCTAGAGTTTTTCAATGGTTACCCTTTAAAATAACACCCGCTAAGCCTTATCCACAGCGTTAAGGATTTTTGTCTATTGTCTAATTTGAAATGTTCTCTATTACTTTTGTGGGTTATTGTACCATATCCTCTGCTTGAAATTGAAAGACCGCAAAGATCATTAGTGATAACAGAGTTTGACTGCAAGTTACTAAGCTACTGATAACTCTAAAGAGGAAACCAGACCAAGCCAGTAGCCTGCGGTGTCAGTCACACGTCTCAGTTTATGACACACCTGTAAGGAGAAGATGAATGACACGGATCATCATATCTCAGATGTCATCAGCCCAAAGCAAACAGGTCTATATTTCATCAGGGATTCTAACTTCCATTAACCAGACTCTACTAAGGCTCGCACAACAAATGCCATCTTACTATTCTCTGTGCAGGGACTATGAATTTTAAGCACCAGGGAAATCAATACCACGGAAAGCAGGATAGCCTCAGCATTATGGGGCTCCGGTTTCTGTCAGCATTTATGGGGTCGAGCTCGACACCTCTGTGGACTGTACCCTGAGCCCTGTTCCATTTGCTGTGTGTGTGCCATTTCACCATACAAAGAGGGCAGGTCTGTGTTAGGTCTTATTGCAATATTGAAGCATGGAATTGTAATTTGGTTCTTCTGTCCCGGACATCTCCTGCAAATTTCTTTACTGAAACCTTTTGTATGAAATATTCATCTGAGCTGCTCTGATATGGGGACAATCCTCAACTGTAAAGTGAAGAAGCCATTTTTGGACGTCTCTCTCCAGATACCCAGATTTGCTTCTCTCTAGTACTTAAGAAATGAATAGCCTACATCAGCTCCATACAAGGCCTGATAAGCTCGCCGCTCCGCACACTTTAAACTGTTATTATTCAGTGCCTTCCTTTCATGTGTCCACCCAAACGCCTCTAGTTTAGCTCCAAAGCACAGTGCATTTCCTCTGCTATTTTCATATTCGCCGTCTCACTGCTGCCGCTGATTGCTGCCGCTGGAGTAGCCGAGAGCTTTGCTGGGAGGCTCTCACCCACGAAATTGCGGAGTCTAACTTCATGTCTTCTGAAATTAAAGTTCAATGTGTGTGTGTGTGTGTGTGTGTGTGTGTGTGTGTGTGTGCGTGTGCATGTGTACGTGTGAAAGAGATAGAATGTGAATGTGTGTGAGAGTGTATGTGTCATGAGGTTGTGTGTGTGTGAGAGAGAGAGAGGATGTGTGTGAGTGTGTGTGTGAGAGAGAGGATGTGTGTGACTGTGTGTGTATGTGTGTGAGAGTGTGTTTAATTACTTTAAAGACATTTTGCTAATTTGCTGCAATCTTTTAGCGTCCTGTGCTTTAGTGAACGTTCCCCGGGGGAATCTGCCGAGAGAGGTTAGTTTCTAGAGATGAAAGGCATTGGTATTCACAGAATTTGGTCAAAAAGAAGTTCAGCACTAAATTCCATGTTGCTTTGGGTGCCAGCCATGAAAATTTGCTCAACTCATTGCTGAAGGATATTGAAACACATTTCTTGCCGACATGGCGTCATCTGTGGTGTGGATGGAGCCTTCATGCTGACAAACACCGCGTGAGGGGCTGTTGGAGGCAGTAGGCGCTTCTGATGATTAACTACAAAAATGCTTTTGACTCTGGCTGCTGACAGGAATGACAATGCTTTGGCCAGACCGGCCTCCTTCTGGACACCAAAGGATGTTCCAGTCTTGGTTTTACCATCTGGTTCCAATACAAGCCAGGGACGATGAAGAGAAGAGTCTGTTAAAGAGGCAGCAATAGACTAATTCTTTTGGCAGTTCAGCCTTTCTGCAATCAATGAAAAACACGTACGAAGGCCAGCAGAACAAAGCAACAGCTTCTGAGATTTCAATTTCTAGGACTGGCAAAGGCATTTTGAACATTTTCCAAAGGCGAGGGGTCTTGACTGGACTGGTCACAGATAAGCTTTGTTACGGTAAAGGTGGGTAAATGTGTGAGCTTCTGCAGTGGAGCTGAAGTTTAGGGCCTGTAGGAATACCCACGGTGCATGTTATATGAATCTCTTCCTTCTAAGCAGGTCTAAATATATTCAGTTGGTGTAGAAATACTTAGCTCCGAGGCTACTAAAAGGGGCAGAAATAATTCAAACTGCATATCCTTAGTTGAAATGTGGGTGACCAAAGGTATTTTGCATTTTACATTATAAAATTTTGAAATGTTTCTGCAGTAATGAGGTATCTTAGGAATGGGACTCAAACATTTTTTTGCTGGTTTGGGCCTGGAGAGATGGATCAGTGGTTAAGAGCACTTGCTGATAGTTGTGGTATGAATGAAAATGGTCTGCACAGGCTCATATATTTGAATTCTTAGTCCCCATTGGTGAAACTGTTTTAGAAGGATTAGGAGGTGTGGCCTTGTGGAAGAGGTGTGTCCCTGGGCTTGGGCTTCAGGGTTTCAAAAACCCATGCCAGTCCCAATTAGCTTTCTTTCCATTTTACTTTTGGATAAGAATGTGGACTCTCAACTACAGCTTCAGCACCATGCCTGCCTGTTTTCTTTCACGCTCCTCGTCATGATGGTCATGGACTCTCCTCTGGAACTGTAAGGCCTCATACAATAAACTTTTATAAGTTCCCTTGTTCATGGTGTTTTGCCACAGTAATCGAAATGTAACCAAAACACTGCTCTTCAGAGGACCTGAGTTCAGGTCCTAGCCCCCAGATAAGGCAACTTACAACTGCTTGTAGCTCCAGTTCCAGGGGGAAATGACACCTTCTTCAGGCCTTCATGGACACTGCTCACATGTGGCTCACATATGAAGGATGCAGGTGCATATATATTTGTATGTATTAGATATGTATATATACATACACACTACACATATATAGTCACTGATGTTTCATATGCTCTTTGCACACATAGCCTGATGGTTACTCCACACATATGATTATATACACACACATATATGTATATAATATATGTATATAATATATGTATATATACACATAATATATACACATGTATACATATACATGTATATATAATATATGTATATATAAATATAAAGTCTGGCTTGTTTGGAACTCATATAGACCAGGCTATCCAGGAACTCAGAGTTTTGCCTGTCTTTGCTCCCACAAGCTGGTATTAAAGGCGCACACCATCACACCTGGCCCCAAATTTTAATTTAACTTAATTTTTTAAGATTGCAAGGCCGGGTCTTAAAAGTTCAGGCTGGCTTTGAATTTTCTCTGTAGCTGAGGATGACCGTAAACCTCTGATCCTTCTGCCTCCATCTGAGGTCACAGGTATGTACCAGCACACCTGGTTCATGCAGTGTTAGGTTGCTGCACAAACATTCCACCAATTGAGTTACATTCCAAACCCCTATACAGTAATTTTTGTGTATTCATGTTTGGATTGCCATTTGTGATAAGAGACCTTGTATGGCCTTTAACCTGAGATGCCATGTTGGCACTCAAAAAGTTGGATTTTTGAAAAATTTCAGATATTAAATTTTTGCATCAGAGATATTCAACTTATGACGATCTTGCTATGAGGCTCTATAATTTACCAAATGCATTCAACTGGGATATTTCTTTACCAGTGTTGTACACAGCTAGATGAATAGACAGTATTTTTTATGCTTTCAATTAGCATACATGGAAACAGACTCACAGATACTAAATAATGTATGCAAAAGTCACACAGCAGGTGGTGGGGACAGGGGAAGGCTGGGAGCTGGGATGGAGAAACTCTCCCTCTGGTGACGGTACTTTCGACTGTCTGGTGTTACTCTATGTCCTCTTGACAATAGTTCTATGGTTCGAGGAAGGTCAGACCCATTCCAGCACACGAGGAACAGAATAGCACTTGGCACTTCTTGTGACCTGCCACAGGCTTACACAGAGTGCCTCTTGGTCTTGAAACACAAAGTCATGGGGGATCCATTTTGTCAATAGGAAATACAATGATGAGAACTTGAGTTGCATAGATAGTACGGTATAGACCGATGACAGCTTAGATGGGGAAGTATGGACAAAGTCTAGTAAGTTGGGACTCAAAGGGCTCATCTGTAGTGTAGTGCCTTCTGGATGATACTGGGGACAGTTCTGTTTTGTCAGATTTGTCTCTTCCCATTCTTGTCTTTTAACCCTTATATTTCTAATGCCCTCCCCTTGAAATGTAGTGAATAGTGCTGTCCTAAATGGGATGAGAGATGACAAGGGCAAACCTACCTGAGCAAACATCTTTTCTTCAGTGACATGTTTCATGAATATCTGGATCTTTTTTATTTGGATCAGGAGCTTTCTGATTATTGATACACATAAAAACTCACAGAGACATGCATAGGTTCAAACCAGACAAAATCACAGCTCTGAGAAGGAGAAATGGACACAAAATCCCACCTCTAACTAAAATGCTGTTTGTGATTGATGTCTACTGGGAAGGGGAAAATTAGTGTTAACCAATGGAGAGTCAACCACAATTCTAGGCAGGTCCCATGCCCAGGAGTAGTTGGCCAACCCAAATTCTATGATTTTTTTTTGTTGTTTGTGGGCATTTTGGTATTTTTTTGTCTTATTGTTTTTCTGTTTGTTTTGATATTTTTTGAGAGACACCAGGGAAACAAAGAGAAGGAGCTAGAAAGAGTTGAGGGATGGGAAAGACATGATCAAAATATATTGTATAAAAACAATTTTCAAGCCTCTAAAAATTTCTTTCATTTTTTAAGATTATAATTACATCATTTTCCTTTTCATTTCTCTCCCTCCAAACCTTTTCTATGTATTCATTCTTGTTCTCTTTTAAACTCATGGCATCTTTTTTTATTGGTTGTTTGTATGTATCTGTATGTATATTTATACATATATATGTACATATATGTAAGTATATTACTAAATACATAAATGCAATCTTCTCCGTCTGTATAGTGTTAATTACTTGTAAATGTCTGTAAGGCTGAACATTTGGTATTGGAAAACCAATTGGTGTGCTCTTCTCTGGGGAAGACTATTTCTCCATTTTCAACATTCCTTAGTTGCCTGTAGTTCTATATGTAGGGTTAGGCCTCATGGGATTTCCCCTGTCCATGTTAGCATATCTATTGCTGTTGTCCTTGTGTTTGGAGGACTTATAATGGCAAGACTTAATGGATATTGCTTCTAACATCAGTAGGAGATGCAATTTCATAGCAAACTCCCTGATCTTCTGACTCTTACAATCTTTCTGCTTCCTCTTCCACAGTGTTCCCTGACCCTTAGGTGTGGGAATTGTCTTGAAGATACATTCTTTTGTGACTGGGCTTTACAACCTTGCATTAGATTGATTGTAGTGGTTTCTGTAATGGTTTCTGTCTGTTGCAAAGAGAATTTCCTTGATGAGAGGCCAGGAATACACTTCTCTGTGGTTATAAGAGCAAATATTTAGAGTATAGTTGCAGATTATGTTGGTTTAGTAAAGTGTTAGTTGTAGGTTCTTCTCTGAGATCTATGGCTTCACTAGCCCTATCCTTCCAGTTAGCTATACTTCTAGTACCAGGTTTGATTTCCCTAAGATTGAGTAGTCCTTAAGTCAAAATAGGGAGTTATTAATTACTTCCTGTTGGTTACAAGGTATTCATGCCACTGCTGCGCCCTTAGGATTGTTGTGCCTTGCTGGCCATTGCTGTGGTTTACAGACATCATAGCTGGGCACAACTATTGGTTGCTTCTGTCCTTTGGAAGGTTCTATGGCACCTTCTGTTAACATGTGTCTGAAGTTCATGGAGTCTTTAGAAACGAGGATTTACTTCTGTCACTGAGGGGTGGGTCAATCAAGGGAAATAGTAATAGTAATGGTTGTAATGCTTGAGGTGTCTCTTGGTCAGCCTTGACCAACAACTCAGTGGAATTCTTCTTGTACCTGGTGTTGGGGCTTTTGGTACATGATCTTTAGCACCATCAGTATAGTGGGAACATCTCATTTAAACTATATATGTGTATTTGTATACCAACTTACACATAGTATAAGCATTTTTAGGTAGCTAGTTAATTGTCATAATGATTTCCTTATGACCTTTTCAGACATCTTTACTGTTGTTTTACTCTCCTCTTTCCTTCTTAAAGAATATGATAAAAATATATTATATAAAAATTTTTAAAAAGTTGTAATATTTTTCCCCTGATTATAACCAAGTCATTAAAGTAGAGACTAGGATAGGAGAGGCACAGCCAACATTGAAGGACGCTGGAAAGAGGCTTAGAGAGACCCATGTGAAGGCTCATTATTGTCAACAGATTGGATTTGGTTTGAGTTCGGAGGATTGAGTTTGGAGGCACTCTCCTGGGTGTGTTCAGAGGAGTCTGGGAGGGAAAGACTCCCACTTAGTGTGGGTGTCACTGTCTTGCAGTTGGGGTCTGTCTCTGAGTAAAAATGGGGAAAGCAAGCAAGATGTGTAGCAGCATCCATCTTTGTGCGCCCTGTGGCCAGTTGCCTCCAGTTCCTGCCGCCATGCGTTCCCTCCATTCTGGATTGCATCCCTCCGACTAAGAGTCGACATCAAGCCTTCCTTGAGTTGCTTTTTCTTGGTTGTTCTGCCGCAGCAGTGAGAAAAATACCTAATGCAGATCCCTTTGGAATATTCCTCTAAGTCATGTCACAGGAGAGAAAACTGATATTGTCTTCCCATTCATGGCAATGTTTGTGGCTGAGACTTCCCTAACAAAAGTACAAGAGAAAAGCATACTTATTTATCTAGTATAATTTCCACAGCATGGGTGTCTTCAAAATGAAGTCCCTTTGATATAAGTATGGTTGGAGGCAGAAGCATGATTTAATGGTGAGTTAAGCAAGGCCTGCCTGGACCTTTTACTGTGATGGGATTTCTTTTGGGTTCATGGGGAAACCCTCCTGAATGGAGGTCTTAGGATCTACATCAAGGGAAATTCAGCTAGGCTTTATGGCATTCTTCAGGGAGAAGTGGCCCAGAGAATTCTAGTTCATCTGCTCTCTCTCAGGGCAGAGGATGGGAAAAGGTCAGAGAGTTCTTCCAAGTGTGTCCCTGACACACTATCTTTAACGCAGCATGTCCTAAACCCTTCCATTATAGGAATCCAAGCTTTCCAGGACCAGTTTGAATGTTGTCAAGTATACATTTTTGTGACCATATCACAATATTTTACACATACGTACAGCTGTCTATTTATTCACGTTAACCTTTTCAGATTGGGAAGGAAAGCAAAGTTTGGGGAAGAGCTGACTATGCTCATTGAGTACAGTTTGGGTTTACATCATCTTCTTCAACTCAAGCTTTTCTGTGTAAAAGGGACATTTTAATTTACCAGTGTTTAAGAGGCCCATTGGGTGAAAGGCCCACTTCCTTTGGAGGTCACACATAATGACTTCTGGCGTTTGTGAGTTTAGCATCTGAACATCTGCCTCAGGCACCCACCTTGTAAGACAGAAAAAGAGACTAGTGCCTAGAAATTTAAAAAAAAAAACTACTTTGGTGCTGGCAAAATAGCTCAGCAGGGAGAGAAATTGCTGTCAGGCCTGACAACCTGAAGTGGAGCCCTGGAGCCCACAGGGTGGAAGGAGAGAACAGACTCCTGCAAGCTGTCCTCCCACTTCCATGAGTGCACGTGCACACACATGCTGGCACACACATGGCCACATATGAATGCACTCAAATGCACATGCACATACATGAACACACACAAATGCATGCATATGCGCATGGGCACACACGTGCAATTTGAAAAGCCACTTGAACGAGATTTCTCTAAACATGGTGAGAAATCTGGATATGCCACAGTTCTGATGGCTCTGTGATGTGTTCTGCTCACCAGTGACACTCTGTCACCCTTCTGAGAGCAGGCTTTGCCGCTGATTATACCTTAGTTGGAGACTTTCCTCTCAAGCTTGTATAACACTGAGGAAAATGTCCTTTCTCAGTCAGTATGTGGGATAATGATACAGAACTATTGAGTTGCTTTGAAGATTAAATAAAAACAATTTTTGTAAAGACGTTAGTACAATAATTGGCATATAGTTAATACTGTGTAAATCTTTTTCTTTAAGAGCTAAGATTAACTCTGATCATGCCTCAAAGCCTTTCCTACAGATGCTGGCTCACAAGATTTCTTTATAGTTTTTATGGCTGATCCAGAAGATAATATTTTAGCAAATTACATTTTAACAAGTTAAATTACTCAATAAATAAAATTTAAGAAAATTTAAATATTGTTTAAAGACAGAAATATGTGAATGAATAGTTTTATTTATGTAGAAAGATATGGATTGTGCTAAAGATGGGGTGAAAGTTAAGAAGGGAAGGGAATTAGTTCACAATGTGGATGATGCAGTGGCCATTCTACTGAATTAGCTACTACAATTGTTATGGTCTTTATTTTCCATAAGAAGAGAATTCAGCCTATGAGAACATATAAGCTTTTTCATCTGAGGCTCAGAGTATTTGAATAGCTGAAGATCACCTTGAGAAGTGCTCCGTATGGGCGTTCTAACAACTAAAGTCTACGCTATACGGCGTGAGTTGGCAATGGAGGCCAGGGTTATGTGAAGACAGACAGTATGTGTCTAGAGCCTTAGTAATAAACATGATAACTCCATCCCAGTCAACCTAGGGAAGCAACTTACAGTTAATTGACCTGTTAGCAACACAGACTGTGATTTTACATGGGCCTCCTTTGGAATCTTCTGAAAAAATATAGTAGGAGTGAGGTCACCTTTGTGTAGATGAAGGAACTAAAGCTGAGCTGGTGAGTGATTTGTTCCGGCTCATGCCATCAGAAACAACATAGCTAGCGTTCCGATTTCAGCTGGCTGGGTATCCAGAGCTTTCTCTTCACTTTGAGCCTTGCCCTCTAGAGGGGAGAGATGTTAGAGACTCATTGCTGAGCTGCATTCTAGTGTAAAATGGGAAAATTCAAACACTCATCATCAGAGAGATGGCAGGGCAGAACCTGCTGTCGCCACAGGATCCCAAAAATTACACTAGGGATAGTGTGTGCCAAACAGCAATGACACCAAGACACATTATTATTATTATTTTATTCTGAATTTGGTTTTATTTAACTATATCAAGATAGAACTACAAGACTGAAAAGCTCATTGTACAACTGCTTGCTCCCTTTGATTCTAGATGTCTTCGTGGAAGGCCTGGCACCACAGAGTTTCCTTTGGTGGTACAGGTAGGTAACCATGAGAGAGCTGTGTTCTGTCAACGGAGCCCAACTGTGACTGCTAATACCTACCAAGGGTCTCACATAGCTGAGTAGTGGCTTTGCACATCGATTTGAGCAGAGGACGGATGGTAGAGGGTACCCTTAAAAACCCAGGCCATCATTGCTGGCCACTTTGACAGGCAGAATCGGAGCTATTTCCGTGGGCTTGAGCTGGTTGGTTTAGCAGATATCTCGTCTTGCTGTCTTCGGTATGTGCTTTTGACGTGACGATAGAGAAAACACCTTATTAAGTTCTCCAGTGGACCAGGAAGAAGATGTTAACATCTTAAAACCCAAAACACTGCACTTGAGGAACAGAAACTGAAACGGACAGCTGAGGTAATTACACCACATTCTCAATTTGCTGGAGTTTAGCCACTTAGAGTTCTTTATTAACTGATTTGTGTGTGTGTGACCACGGGCACTCTTGTCAGTGGTAGGATAAAGAAGTGACTGATAATTAGCGCACTTGTCTCCAGACTGTAATTTTTCTTTTAGTCGTAAGACAAAGCTAAGATAGATTCGATTCTCAGCTTGGCTCTCCTGAGGATGGATGGAAGTTCGTCCAGTGATTTAGCTGACTCACTCATATTTAGCTGACTCATATTTTCGGTTCCATGGCTGAAACCAGGGATTTGTAAACTAGATAGATAATCAGACTGTTCAATCAGCGTCTCGGTTCTATAGTCATTCTAAATGCGTGCGGTTGCATCACCCCAACCAAATCCATTGCATCATCCACAGTCTGTTTGTAGGACATGCAGAGGGGGATTTAGGACTCCTAGAAGGCCTTCGTCTCTAGTGCTTGTGGGAAAGCCATCTCCACCATCTGCATAGGCACGTGTACACATAAATACACACAGCCCTTGTTTCCAGGAGAGAAACATAAATAAGGGTACCCAGAATGCCTTTCTCTGACTGTACACTAACCGCAGTGAACTCTCCGTGACTCAAGATGCAACACTTCACTATCCAAGTCTCATCTAGAAGAAGTCGGCTGTGTTTAAACTATGCTTAACTGTATTTAAAATAGAATACAACATATTTACATCCCCTCCCCTAGTTTATTATAAAGTTTACAGTTTAAAGATTTTAAATAGTTTCCCAGAACTGGGATTTGTATGTGTTCCTTTGACTTAGCTGCGAGACTCAATCAGATCATGTTAAGGTGAACAATAAGGCTCTTTTCGAAGCCTATTATTAAATATACATAAGAATAGGCGTTTTAGTGTGTTCAGAAATAAAGAGAAAGAAAGTGTTCTCTGTTTTTGAAGATTGAAATCCTTCAAAGCTTTTTCGATTGCGGGGAAAACAAAAGGCTATTGTCAACGGGAGCTTTGAAACAGCGAAGACAGCCGCAAAGTAATTAATTGCTCATTCATGAGGAAAAAAAAGTACAAATGGGAGGCAAAAGTTAACCCCTCAAAATAAAGTGTGCAGCTAACAAAACAGCCGTCAGCCCCTCTGTTTTGAAACACGATGGGCCTCTTTGTGCTGCTGCTGGTTTTGTTTTGAGGACCGGTGGCAGTGGTTGACGACAAAAGACGTTTTCCTCTCAGGGAAGGGCTTACTGTTTATGATGCTTCGTTTTGAAAGTCAAGGAAGGTAAAGACTATCTTACACCTAGCCCCCAACACTTTTTAATACATTGGAGACCTGGCATTCTTTGTGATGAGGCTGTCTAATTAAGAAATAAATGCATATATACACATACACACATAGGAGAAGAAACGGTTATTCAGTTCCCAGGGGCTGCGAACAAGTGCTAGCAATTGAAGACTATGTAGGATTTTTCTCTAAAACACTTGAATTAAGTGATCAATCCCATTTAGAAAGGTTTTTCAATATATTTCATGCCCCCAGGGAATCTTGCTCCAACCAAGAGCTGTGGCTGGTAGCTACTATGTCTGCATTTGCAACAGCTTGAGCTATGTCATCTCACAGGGCTTAGGGAAATTGCTGCCAGCGTAAAGCAAATAGCTCCCCCCTCTCTGGCCCTCAGGAATCGCAGGAAACCGTAATTTCTCATTATCAAACCTGCTGCTCCGTGCGTCCTGCTGTACCTTCGAACCACAAGCGTTGTTCAAATCACCTTCCCATCTTAAGCACAGGTGTGTATGTATTTTGACATGGCAAAAATCACACCCAGCCCTCAGCAGCCTAAAGCCTGTCTGAGGTCATGAGAGGAGTCTGAAGCCAATGGAAGGGTGGCTGAAAACCATGCCTTGTTTTAGTATTAAAATCCTGACTGACTTTACCTATAAAAGGGCCACACACGTCCGTTAGTTGGAACAGCAAGTGTCCATGTGAATTTTATCCAAAATATCCGTCCACTTTATCTCAGAGGGCCTAAGGCAGTGTTTTCAAATTTCACTTCTTGGCTGATGAAGCCAGAGAACTCTTTCCTGGTTTATTAAATCTCTTAAGATTGCAGTAGCAAGGAAACAGTTTGATGATGATGAAGACGATGATGATGACGATGATGGTGATGATGACGATGATGATGAAGATGAAGATGATGACAATCATAGGTAAATGCACTTCTATACATGAATATTTTGTTCTACAATGATTACATTTGTAAATTCACCCTAAAAACATAGAAGCCATTTCCCATGATAGCATGTGATAAATGGTATTTAGTTGTCTGGATAAGTATGCGGACTATATTTATTTATTTTATTTTTTATTGAAAATAGATTCTTTTTCTACAATACATCTTGACTACAGTTTCCCTTCCCTCCACTCTTCCCAGCTCCTGCCCGTATCTCCTCTCGCTCAGATCCACTCCCCCTCCATTTCCCTTCAGAAAAGAGTAGGCCTCCAAGAGACAGACAGAGAAAGAGAGAGAGAGAGAGAGAGAGAGAGAGAGAGAGAGAGAGAGAGAGAGAGACTAATTTGGAGATCTTCATTGGACCCTTTTCGAAGCGAACCATATTTAAAATAGAGAAGGTAATCATTGGTTTGTATATATATTTTTACTTTATTTATGCACATGCGTGTTTTACCTGAATGTATGCCTGTGTGCCCTGTGTATGCAGTGCCTGTGGAGTCCAGAAGAGAGTGTTGGATTCCCTGGAACTGGAGTCACAGATGGTTTTGTGCCAACCATCATACTCAGACTCAGGTCCTCTGGAAGACCATCTCTGTAGCCCCTTAAATGATATTCTTTATTGCATAGTTTATTCTGAGTTTTGCAGATTGCCAGGGCAATCTTATCCCACTCTCAAGCTGGAGCAAGCTTGTTCTCTCTTTCCGTGTGGGCAATGGGACGTGGAATGCTGCCAATGAGGCAGGAGAATTAGGGGTTGAATGCAGAAGCCTGAGGAATTGCCTCGGGGGTGGAGAGTTGGCTTACGCTGAGAGAGGGATAGAAGGGGTTTGTGGGGAGAAAGAAGAATTACCATGGGCCTGAAGTTCTGACCTCATCCTGGCTATTCTGGTATCTTCTCCATATTGAGATTTGACTTGGTGTGGGCTTACACAAGTCCTGTGCTTGCTGTCACAACCCTTGTGAGTTCATACATGCAGCTGCCCTGCTGTGTCCAGAAATGCCGTTTCCTTGTAGTTGCCCTCAATCTCTGGCTCTTACATGCATTCTGCCTTTCTTCCATAATAACCCCTCAGTTTTGGGAGGAGGGGTCACATATACATGCTCCATTTAAGCCTAAAAATTCTCTTATTCTCTAGACCTTGACCAGTCGTGGGTCGCTACGCTGATTATCAGCTACTGCAAATAAATGCTTCTTTGATGAGGGTTGAGGGATGCCTTAATCAATGGGTGTAAGAATAATTTGAGAAGCTACTATGTCCATTTAGTGGAATAATAGCAAGCTTTTAGGCTTATGACCTGTATAGTCATAGGTCTTTGACGATAATGGTATCGTCAGGTACAGGCTTCACCTTGTAGACTGAGACTTAAATCCTTTTTTCTTTTTATCAGAAAGAAGTTGGTTACTTCCATGGCATTTATGCCACTATTGCCCCAATGAGCATATCTTACCAGGGTAGTCATTATTGTAGCCCACAGGGTTCACATCTGGAGATGAGTGGTGATTACTTTTATCTTTTGGTAGTATGCATAACACCTTCCAACACTGAGGAAGCTAGCCATTGAGGATGAAGTTTCCAGGTCATTACCAGCTTATTTTGTACATGTTTTATTATTCAAGTATGTGTGTTTTTCAGAAATTGGGACTTATTGTCAAGTTATGGAGAAAAACCAAAAGTATCGGCTTGTAATGTTTGGGGGCTTTGAAGACTTCACTGGCCAACAACTCTAAAAGAAAATGACCCATTCCTGAGTTAGGGCTTTTTATTTGTTAGTCAATTGTTGTCTACTCTGTTGCTCTATTTTTAGAGTAACTCCATTTTAACTTTTTCATATATGTGGATAGCTAGACTTTAGGAAGCTTCTACAGTGGTTGGCTTTCATATGACTTTTTTTTGAAAAGTCTTTAATGTTATTCATCCTCTCAGTCTCCCACTGCCACCTTTCCCCCACTTCAATTTATCCCTTCTTGTTCTATCATTCCATTTCAACCCTTTATACACTATATTCTCTCTCCTCTTCCTTGACACACTTCCAGCTTCCTTTGTAATTTCCTGACCTCTGTGGGTACTCTGAATGAAGTGCACATATCTGAAGATCCAAAGCTAATGTCCCCAAAGACAGAATATATGTGGTGGTTGTCTATCCGGGTCTAAGTTACTCACTCAGAAGTACCCATTTTCAGCTCCAATCATTTACCTGTAAATTTCATAGTTTCATTGTTCTTAGTAACTGAGTAATATTCTGTTGTGTAAATGCATTAAAAATGCACTGATGGACGGCTAGGCTGTTTTCATTTCCTGGCTATTATTAATAGAGCAGCTGTGAATATGGCGGGCAACTGTCTCTGGAGTAGGATATAGAGTCCTTTGGAATATGCCCAAGAATGTATAGCAGGATCATGTAGTAAATGCAGTTTTAGTTGTTTTGAGAAACCTCTATACTGATTTCTGTAGTGGAAATTCGCACTCTTACTATGAAGAAATGTTTCCATTTCCCTACATCCATGCCAGCATTTGTAATCATTTGTTATATTTATTTTTTGTATCTTAGTCATTCTGACTGGGGTAGGATGAAATCTCAAAGTAATTTTAATTTGCATTTCCCCGATGGCTAAGAATGTTGAACAATCTGAAAAATGTTTTCCAGCTGTTTGTGTTTCATTTTTTGAGAACTCTTTAATTTTATGTCCCAGTTTTTAATTGTGTTGTTTGTATAAAACCTAATTCTTAATGATTTTTCAGTATACAATTTACCCTACTGAAGTTAGATTCCTTGTTTTTTTGAGAGGGGTGTTCCTTTATTTAAGTTTATTTGAGTAAATCTCTTGAGTTTACCTTTAAAACAGTGACATATGTTCCACACTAGGTTAGTTCTCTTTATACACATTCATACTTGTTGTTGATTTAAATATGTTTACCCCGCTACTTGCTATTTTTAAATAAAAATAAACATTTTGGTTTTTAAATTCTAAAATTCAAAAAATATTTGTAATAAAAGAGATTCTACTAACTTTAATTCCATGAATCGATGCAGTGCAATCTATTATTATAACAACAATCATATTTACTATATGCAGGATAATTATAGAAACTTCAGGAGACATAGTTATTTCTAATATGGTGATGATACTGTCATTCTATAGGAATGTTGCAGATACCAGTCACTAATGTGGGAAGAAAAGAACTGTCTGAATACACGACATTTCCTAGCAGGATAACTGAGAACGGAGTGAAGGCTGTGAGTAGACTGTGGCTCTAGACAACAGGGGGTGTCTAGGGTGGCAGTCACGACTGACACTGCACAGAATGAAGGGATGTGCTGCTAACAATGATACAAAAAAGGAACAGGGGAGGACCAAAGACTCTAAGACTCCTGTTAGAGAAAGATGAGGCTAATAGCCTTCCTTTCACATCTCCTTGTTCTAAGCAGAAGGATAAACGTTTGTGCTATATTTTGACTAAGATGATGGATGAAATAACATTGCCTTTCTTTTCTTCGAAAAATGAATATATTCACATTGGTGATTTAAAGTGCAAAAAGCAAATGGGAGCACGTGTTTAGTTTCTCTCTATTTCTTCTCCAGCAGATCAAGCAAGATATTATACGTACACCCTAAGGAAGTCACTTGGTGAGCCAAATGAACCCAGGCTGAGCTCACTGTGTTAATGGTGTGGAAAGATTATGAAGCTGGAATCTCCGCTTCTCTATTCAGCCACCTCCTCATTCCTATCAAAGAGGGCAAAACAAAACCTTTCCCTGGCTTGAGGAACAGAGTGTAGAAGGTTAGAGCCAGAGCAATAGGCCACTGGGAGGGCACCCTGGGCCACATTGAGTGAGTGTGGGTCTGTGGGTTCCTAGAGAGAGTGTGGGTGTTGTGGGTTCCTAGAGAGAGTGTGGGTGCCGTGGGTTATTACAGTGAGTGTGGGTGTTGAGTTAATGACAGACTTTCTTATCTCTTCATTAGGAAGTGACACCTGCTGGGTTCTAGGAGTTCTTTCTTTGATGAATGTTCGTAGGACGCTTCATAACGTAACGTACCAGTGTCCTTCACAGGTTTCCAGGAGGTGACATGGCTTGCCATAGCTCTTTCTGATGCTCAAGGTAAAACATTAATGGTGGCTTGAACAGTGTATCTCCAGTTTTGTGGTGATGTCCTTGCACTGACTTGTTGGAAATGGTGAAGGTAGGAAAAATGAGGTTAAGCCACACCATGGAGTAGTGACTAGCAATACACCCCCCCAAAAGATAAAAAAGCACATTTCCTAGTCACAGTTCATAGTATTAACAAAAATAAAATATTAATAGTATGAGGTAACAAAATAATAATGAAAGACAACTGTGTACTTCTCAGGAAATTAGTTGTGATGATTAATCTATCTTATAATATTAAGAATACATTCAATATTCCGTACAAGAGCCCTGTAAAAGCTGAATGAGTTAAATTTCTCTAGGCAATTTGCAACCCTAAGAATATGCTTTTCCAGACTAATGACTCTTTCATGGATGCGAGGGAGAAGATATTCAGCATCTGTAATTCTCTTTGGCCCAAGAGTGAAGAAATAAGTAGTAATCATGCCTTCAAGGTAGAATTCATAATCAATCCTTAATTAAACTCAATACGGAAAGTCCTTAATAAATATCAAAATCTGACTATCAGATTTTTCTGGCAAATATTTAATGCTGTGTTCAGTTAATGCTCTCTGCACATCACCGTGGAGGGAATTATGCTGTTCCTCTTATTTCCTGGGTGCATAGGACTATCAATGTCATATTTAAATGGAGATGCTTCCTATATGTTAATAATGTGCTTTCATATTACCCTATTTTTGCCTTATACATACTTAACACTTTCAGAGGAATTTCAATTTCTTTTGCTATTTTAGCATTTGTATTCATTATGTATTAAGTGAATATGTATGGCTGATTCTCTCTTCAAGGAGTTTTTAATCAGATCCGTTCTGTTTGTTCAGACCCAAAGTCTCCCTGCCTTCCTTGACTCTTCTGTCTTTCATAGTTCACTTCTCTCACCCAACTCTCCCAATTCTACCTGCCTCGGGGAATTTTGTCAACTCCTATCTACCTTATTGCTCCTCCCCAGTCCCAGCCAGGGTCATTTCTCACATGAATTTCTGTGCTAACTTCTCCTGCCTCTGCTGGTCACTGTCTTCTCATACCACCCCAAGGACCCTGCTGGAGTATGAATCAGAACTTGTTGCTCCTTCTTCGCTCTCCAGTAGTCTCAGCTTGTTGTAAAAAACCTGACTCTTTCTGATGGCCTAAAAGTTCATTCATTGTAGACTGAGTTTCTGTCTTGCCTAGTTTCTGTCCTCCCACCAGGTCCCACAACTGTTTAGCCCCGCCCAAAAAAAATCACACAGAGATCTACATAAGTTATACACTGATTGGCCCATTAGCTCAGGCTTCTTATTAACTCTTATAACTTATATTAGCCCATTATTCTAGTATATGTTAGCCACATGGCTTGGTACCTTTTTCAGTGGGGCAGGTCACATCTTCCTTCTTCCATGTCTGGACAGGACTGGGGAGGAATGGTCTTCCTTCTTTCCAGAATACTCCTGTTTTCATTTCCCTGCCTCTACTTCCTGTCTGGTTGTCCCGCCTATACTTCCTGCCTGGCTACTGGCCAATCAGCATTTATTTAAAACATAATTGACAGAATATAGACAGTTGTCCCTCTCCAATTCACCAATTCATGATATAGACATTTACTCCTTCTCCTGTCTTTAGGAATTTGTATTCTGCTTCTGTTTTATGTTCACCTCCATCCTACCCATTCCATTGTTTTTTCTTCTCCAGAAACTTCCTAGTGTTTCTGGAACATGCCAGATATAACCAAAGACTTTTTTTTCTTCCCGGCAAATTCTACTTCCATCCACTTTGCTGGCTACAACCCCTGATGTTTATTAGAGGTCTGTACTCAAAAGTCATGTTTTTGCGTACCCTGGATACTGCCTCTGAAATTTCACCTCCTTCCAAGACACTATGTACCGTCTTTATCTACTTTATATTCCTTGAAATACTTACCATTGAACAAGCCATATCATATTTAGATTGCTTATTCTAGATCTCCTATCAGAATGTACGCTCGGTGGATCTGTGGACACAAAGTTCAAGGCCAGCTACAGCGTGAGTTTCTACACAGCACAGATGCATGAGTTCCATCTAATATGCAGGAACTATGAAAGAGCAGATATTTTTGTCTGTTTTTTAATTGTATTGTTGGTGCTTAGAACAGCTCAGTAGCTTTATATTAACATGGTCCCATGACCCTTCACACTTACTTAGCTCTGACAAACTGCCACACCCATCTTCAGTTTTCCTGTGTGTTTGCCCAGCCCATAAATGCACAGTGTTACCTTCTGTGCCTTGGCCTTGTCTCCTTGCAAAGGAGATGAATAAGCTATCTCAGGGCTCTGAATAAGCTATCTCAGGTCAACCTGGGCAACATTCCTTTGAGCTGGACCCAATCCTCAGGATCCTTCTGCTATAAAACACAGTGAACTAGACAAGCATTTGGGAAAGACTCTTCCCAGGAGAGACACAAAAGAACCGCAACATAACTTAGAGTTTAATTGCAATTCCCAGAAAATTGGTCATGGTCACCAGGATGCAGAATGAGCAAAAAGTTCATCATTTTGGGATGTAAATGTTTATTTTCCAATTTTATGCATATTTTCTAATTAACGATGCCTGGTGAATTGGAGTTGAGGTTTTTCACAAAACAATTAAATACTACTCCCACAGAGAACAAATAAATGAATATCTGAGATGTTCCACTCCTGCGGATTAACCTTGCCCAAGCAGGTAAAAACATTTAGATTGCAGAAGCCCACCTGTTGCATTCAGATCACACTGAGAGGAGTGCGAACAAGCAAAGACCACGTGGTTTTATGCTGGGGGATACACTTATTAGAATTTCTCAAGGAGGAAAGGCCATCTTCCCTGGTCCAAGTCCATGTGCACAGGCATCGAGAAAGAGGTAGGATTACACTCTTCCAGTTTAGGCCAAGTGCTTGTAAATTAGAATAGACTGACAGCACAGGGAGTAAGTGGAGCAGCCGAGAGGAAAGCTCACCGATTGGAAATGTGTAATCTGTATTGGAGGTCCCCAGCGTTATGTCTACAAGGATGTGGGCATGACTTGCCTCAGCTTCCTTCCCTCCAAAGTCGTGCCTGCTTCACGGGGTTGGAAAAGAAATGAAATGAGTTCGTTCAGGCACACCCTTGCACACAACACCTGAGTGCAATTCAGTGCGGACTAAGCTGGAATCGGTCCTTTTATTACTGTTGTTTTAATTGTAAGTGTCACAAACACAGGGGCATCAGGCAAGTCAAGGGAGGTGGTGGCCTGGAAGGAAGTGAGTCAGGAAGACACGGAGCTGGAGGAGGATCAAGGATGTGTTGAGGGAGAAGTGGTGGGGTAGGGAGGGTCCTACGAGGGGCTGGTGATGGCGGAGTGTCTGGAGACACCCCGGATCATTGAGCTTGGCGTTTCTAGCAGTTACCACAGGCTGTTCAGGGGAAACTGGGAGAGGCTGGATTCTCAAATCTCACACCCAGGTTCTTCTTTTCCGCACAGTCTCTTAGAATTACAGAGCAAAGAGGATGAGCTCAGAGGAAGGGAACCAGCAGGAAAGAGAAGCAGTGTTCTCTATCTGTAGCCAGTGAAAGCCAATCAGCAGGAGGCGGGCAGGAAACACTCCCATTAAAAATAGAGAAGCTGAAATTTTGAACAAAAGAAAACGATAGAGTCAGATAATCCAGATGAAATGCAAAAAGGCCTATCAGCCATTTGATGTTTCTGAATATCTCGGTGTCTAGCATTGTGTAGGTAAAATATCCAGCTGCTTGTCTAAATTCTCCATTTTCTATCCAGATGTTTCCATTTCTTATTGTACATGGATATATTTAATAATATTTATAGTTTAATTAGGCACTTATGAAAGCAATTATGAAGTTTGATTGGATATTCATAGTTTTGAAACTATAAAGAATGGCGTAAAATGTTTGTACTGCTATAATAAAATTCTATTTTTATTTTGCAAAGATGTACTTGATTTTTCAATAGAGGAAAGAACTTTAAAAATCCAGTATCATAACAAATTTGACACATCTGTTCTTCCTGTACAGCATCCTAGCACTCTGGGTCCAGAATGGGTCTTGGGCCACAGACAGCTGTGTGAGGACCTGACGTGTCTCGGGTCATAGATAACTGTGTGAGGGCTGCCTCCTTGAGACAAAGGAATGGGCAGAGGAGCACTAGGATTTGTGCTGAGCTGAAGCCGCCTTCCTGGAGTTTCTGAGATTTCTGCTCAGAATGCATCTTCATTTCTTTTTGTTAAGCTGATTCTATTAACATTCAGAATCAGTGCTTGTATTTCTCCCAACTTCTTCCTTTCTCTGTGGTCGTATCTTATTTTTCCTCCACCCTTTACGTGACCTGGGGTTGCAGGGCTTCTTTAGCCTATTAGCAACTTTTGATACACACAGTATTGTGCTTTTACTCCCTTTGTAAGTGGTAACACTGGTAACTCAGTGTATTTCCTCTATAGTCTGACCATAGAGGAAGACAATGGGTTTATTACCACACATCACTTTGGACACCAGAAATTTGCACATCACCCAAGTATTCGGGAATGGTGCTGAAGTGCTTTCGTTGGTGATTTTGACAGTTTGATATTAACCGGCAAGGCCGGATTCTTTCGTTGGAATGACTCTCTTTATAGCCTCCATTCTAATGGGGTTTTGTCGTACACAGCCAAAGAGAGCACGCATTTACTTTTCTTTCTGTTGTTGCATCATGTAAGTGTATCATTCAGCCCGTTAAGGAGTTTGGGTCTGTTTCTAACATACTGCCTATGGTCAGGGCAGGCTGGGCACGATACCTTTTGTTACTTACCAACATTTCCTTAACTAAAATTAGGTTTACAAGAGAAACACAAAATCTTAACTAAAGAAAGTTTTTGGAGAAATGGAAACCTTCAGAAATGAAGACTGTAAACACTCAGGGAAAACTCAATTTTTGTGCTTAGGTTCAATTAAGAATGAGTGGCTGTTTGGAAATGCACCTGGACTAGGGTTGATGCAATGGCAAAGGACTGGGTTCTTTTCCACCTCCTTGTGTGTTGGTTCTTCTTAGATGTTGAACAGGATTGTTTTGGGATCAGGAAAATATCAACCTTTTTGAGTTTTATGACTTGCTTTAGGTTAGGGGTTCTAGTTCCTGTTTCCTACCTTGAAGAAGCTTACTTTAAAGCATTGAGTATGCTTAATATGCCCAAATGCCTTAGTTTGGGCTTTGCTTTTCTCCCATCAAAGTACTAATGTGCCTGAGCCTGCTTAACTTCCAGGATCATAGGAGATTGGATGTTTTTTGGTGGTA
Organism: Myodes glareolus; assembly: GCF_982192425.1. NCBI lineage: Eukaryota > Metazoa > Chordata > Mammalia > Rodentia > Cricetidae > Myodes > Myodes glareolus. The sequence goes on from NC_142036.1 coordinate 72,802,650, forward strand.
ATGCTATAGACCTGGGTATGATTATCTGAGCTCCAATATATTCTTTTAAACTTAGGGACTGGTTAGCTGGAAATTGAAAAAAAAAAACCTCGTTTCTATGTGTTTAAGTTTTTGATTAAAATAGGAGCAAAGCAGAACTAGACCAATAATATGTCCTTCAGAGTAAGCACTCCTGCCTGGTGCCACTGAGGTGGCTGGGACTGTCCCTCGTATGCAGCCCCTGGGGGAGATCTGTATTTATTCAGTGTATGAGTTAAGGCTTTGAGAATGCACAGTTTTTTTTCTTTTTGCTGAGTTTACAATTTGAACACCTTAAGGGTTTCATTTATTGCTAAGAATTAACATCTAATTAATTTGTTAAAATGTTTCGACAACAGCAAACAAAGTAGGTAAGGGAGGGGGAAGCAAAAAAAAATGGTTGCTGCTATGTGCAAAAAATGAAGTTGGATTGTGCCCTGATTAATTGATTAAGGATGGTTCCTGTGGTGAATAATTATGTTCAATAACTGTCAATATCATTTGCAATCATTTATCACTTATAAAACCAGCCTATAGCAAACTTACTTTTACACGTTTCTGAAAGCCACTGCTGCTTTAGGAAGCAGCCCTGGCCTTTTCTTTCACAGAATCCTTTATTTCATAAATCACAATGGAAAGCTCTCAATTGAGAAATTATCTCAAAGCTTGCTCCCCCCCCCCCCCAGGAAGTCTACTGGTCTTGGTGGCTGTGGTCAGGAAGTCATCTGACCTGCAGTAGATATTCTTCACCCTACCCACTCCCATCTTTGGTGTGGCTTATAGCTGAGTGAAGAATAGCCCCTTTGGTTTCAGGGCTTTGCTATGTGGTTTATTTTGGCCAATGGGATGCTACTGACACGGCAGAATCTTGATAGATACTTTGGGAGATGAGCTTGCTCTGCAGGATCCCACGCAGAATGGACGGAGGGCAGACCATGCGTATGGCAATGTATTACTTCCATTCAGAACTGCTGCTGGAAGCCAGGCAGGCCACACAGCTGACCTGGAGACCTCTGAGTATGAGGATAAAGGCTCATTGGTACATGCCTTGATTTTGGGGGGTTTATTATTTTTAATCATCAGTAGATGATAACACCACAGTCCTTTATTTCTTTTCCGTTGGGTACTACTTCCTAATTCTAGTGGGGCACTTGTCTGTCTTATTGTTTCAGTTTGGTACTAATTCATCTGGCCAACATTTAGTTCCAGAAGTCCTAGTTTTCTCTGCAGCTACAAATATTCTCCATTCTGCTTGTCCCCTGGACAGGTTTCTTTCCACCCACCTGGTCCCGCTTACTAGGTCCTACAGCCACTTATGAAATAACCACTCTGAGGCTTAATATTAATTACACACTCTTTGTCCTATTAGCTCAGGCTTCTTATCAATAACTCTTACATCTTAAATTGACCCATTTCTATTATTTTATAGTTTACCATGAGGCTCGTGATTTGTTACCTCTTGCTTCTTGGGTGGCTACGTGGCATCTTCCTGACTTCACCTTCTCTCTGCTTTCAGCTGAGTTTTCCCACCTAGCTCTATTCTGCCCTGCCATAGGCCAAAGCAACTTATTTATTAACCAATGGTAATAAAACATGTTCACAACATATTGAGGGGAATCTCACATCATTTCTCAATGTAGTCAGGAAGATAGGACTGATGTCAAAGATCCCCTTGAGCCCCAGATAATGCTGTGTTTATATACTGACACTCACACCTTCATCCTGGGGAGAATTCTTCAGACACTCAGGTATATTTATTCTAATTCTAACATTCAATTTAAAATCTTCACTAATTTGATTTCTTCCTTATAAGAAAGTATAATAAGAAAGGTATAAGCCTCCAGAGTTCAGTGTGACCCAGAAACTCCTCCTGCTTCTGCATGCCCTGAAAGGGTCATCACTTTCCAACAGGGCCTCACAGCTCAGGTGTGTGAGAATGTGCTCTGTGAAGGCAAAGACAGTGTGCTCTGGGGGACAGGAAATGGGGGCTTATTTGAAACATTTGTCTGGGATTTAAAGAGGAGTAGGTAGTCACAAAGTCACACCCCTCGCTGAGGAGCTATTGGCATTTGATTACTGCTGGGAGAAGGAAAGTCATTTTTCTTCAGTGGTGTGACATATTCTAGGACAGGTCCCATGCTCAGGGGTAGTCAGTCAACAAATGTACTGGATTTTTTGAGAAAGAGAGAGAGAGAGAGAGAGAGAGAGAGAGAGAGAGAGAGAGAGAGAATGAAATTGGGTGGGTATGGAGATGGAAAACGTCTGTGGGAGTTGAAGGAGGAGAATGAATATGATCAGAATATATTACAAACAACTCTCAAATAATTGATAAAAATATAATCAAGAACAAAACAGACAAGTAGTCAAGATGACTCAGCTGTTGAATGTGCTTTGCCTGCAAACCTGATGGCTTCTGAGTTTGATCCCAGAATCCACCTGGCAGAAGGAAAGAACAGACTCCATAAGCCGTCCTTTGACGTCCGCAGCCATGGATACACGTACCCCCCAAAGGTAAATTTAATGCTTTAGGAAAGACAATGATGCTTTAGTTTAGGGGTAAGTTTTGCTCACCTGGAATATGCAGTCTTGTTTGTGACCATTTTCTTTTCTAGATGGCTGAATCCTTGTGGCACGGCTATCAACCAAGCTTGTCTTATTTTTCTAGATACATCCAGTGAGATGAAGCAGTGAGTTAATTTATGGTGATTTTCAGAGCCAAAAAAATTCTAGCTTGTGTCCAGGGTTTATTTGTCCTTTGAAAGAGGAGAGAATGATTTACTGTGAAGAAGACAAAGTTCACATCACCCTTCCCACGGCAATCCCTACTGGTTGTTTCCTCCACTGTTGTACTTCCTATGGCCATGACAATGAACTACAAGAAGTGCTGACTCCCACAGCCAGTCAGCATTGCCTTCCTTGTGGGAGGTGTGGGAGGGGTGGCAGAGGCCTCTCCTGCACCGAAGAGCTGGTCATGTAGCTGCAGAGAGAAGGCCCAGCTGAGACAACAATACAGAACAGAAAGGGAGGGATGAAGAATGAAATGTGTTATTTCCAAGTTCTTCTAGGAAGACTGTGTAGAGATTTATCATACTGCAGTAGAAGGAAGTTTTCAGGGGATAAGCTGGAAGCGTGAGGAGGGTCTATATTGAGCAAGTGAACAGAACCAGAGAAGTCAACGTGGAGGATTCCCATTTTGGTGGGTGGTGGCCTGAATGGCAGTGGCAGAGAGACTGGACACTTCGGACAAATAGCGGGGTATCAAGGGCACCAGAATCTGAATTCAAATGAAAGGAAATGGAATGATTTTTACTGGATAAGTGACATGATGATCAGGAAATTTAATTTAAAAAGAAATAGCAAGAAAGGTGAGTGATTGAATGATTTATACAGACTCTCCTCTGCTCAGGCAGTGTTGAGTACCAACAGTTCAGAGCTAAGGATGCCTCCCAAAACACACGTATCCAGAGAAGGAAGATGGTTTCGGGGTGGGCACCAGTCTTTTGTGTGATAGGACACTTGAGTGACTAGTGACACTTGACAATCTGACTTCAGGCATTTTTAGGGGATGTTTTTGGTGACCAGATTTTGAGGGTTCTGGCCAGCCCTCTTCTGCTTTAAAGGAGGGAGAAGGAAATCTCTCCAGTCTTTTTAGGGACACATGACTAGCCCGCAGAAGAAGCAATTTTTTGTAATACTCACTCATGTTTGGCAAATATATTTTCAGCTACAAAACCACTTTGTGGACAAAACAAATGCATTTCTATCATGTTTTGTTGATTTGATTTTATTCTGTCAAATGCAAGCATCAAGTACTGATTTATGTCTACTTTTACTGATCTCTTGAAACTGCTACTGAGTAAAGTCACATGGTGCTAAAAGTGACATTAGACTTCTGTGCAGACTTCTGGTCACACAAATATTTGCCCTACTCTTTTCTGAAAAGGAGAACGACTTTCTAAGAAGATGCAGATATTGGATAGAGTGAGATCTTAAGATCTCAAATAATGGAACCAAAAGTGACAGATACTTGAAGGTGTCTTGTTCTTCCCTTGGTATCTGTAGAACATCTCTTTGAGATGGAATTTCCTCATGTTCAAATGGATCAAAGCAAGATGTCTTCATTCCCAGTTGAGAGTGGGCAGAGCTGCCAGAGCCTATGGATATGGATTCATTCCACTTTGAGCAAAGGTCAGAGAAGTCAGGCCTATTCTTGTTCCTTCAAGGTTGTGACAGGAGGTTTGGCCCAGGGTGTGACTGCTGACGCCATGCTTGGCCTAAGTGTGGCTGCTGCATGTCCTGCCTAAACAACAGAATACATAACTCAGGATATAGTTACTTGATGTTTCAGGTATTGAAGAGGCAATTACTTTGTTTGTTAGAAGTCTTGTTTTCTTCCCCCCTTTTGGATTAGGGTATATAAAGCGTATGGAAAATAAATGTGAGTGAATTCAATATTCACTGGGTTGCCCTCCTGATTCTATTCTGTGTCTCTGTATAGTTATTTTGTATCTCTGTTTTTTTCTACCTAACATTTTTATACACATAGAATGTATGACCCCCCACTCCCCCCCACCTTGGGATGTATGAACTCATTGAGGCTGGACCTCAACAGACGGTGCCCAATATGGGACCCTGACACAGCCCAGCAACAGGCTAGTGTTTTTTATACTGGATTTAGGAGAGCAACAGGGTGGAGGATAGAGTGGGACCTACATGGTTTCTGAGACCTTGACACCTTTCTCATTACAGTCTCTGCCTTTTCTTTATTTAAACCTTTACACTCACACATATGTAAGGTTTTCTTAGTTGAAAGGCTATCTCACCTAAGAAAAGCCGACCAATATTCAAACTCACCTCATTTTTCTGCCATATCAGTTCAACACCTCAATCTGATTATTCTCAAATCAAGCCTAGTTTTGTGTTTGCTGCTATAAAAGATACCACACAGAATGTCAAGCTTTGATCGAGACATTCAAGCAACACCTAACTATACCACAAGCTGAAAAGCACAAGGGACTGGAACTTCATGCCAGCTGCAAAAGCATCAGGCATCACTTCAGGTTTTGTTTTGTTTGGTAAATGGAGGATGAACTTAGTTTGTGGAAGCAGATGCTGCTAAGAAACCTATGTGTCAGAGAGGCAAGGACTCAAGAGTCAGGTAGAAACAGCATCACTCAGGCCTTGGTGGGAGGGTTTTAGGAATGACATACAAAGGCCTTGGCCATTGAAAAGGCCTTTAGATATTTATAGGTATTCCTAGGTTGATTGTCCATACTACTTTTATTATTTAGCCAAAGCATATCAAAATATTAAGGAAATATTAATTTTCCTAAAGTTTCATCAACGGGGTGTTATTTTCAAGATTACGATTTTGCAGTTGGAGGAGATAATGCCTTGTTCACGAATTGGTGCCCTCCATTGCTGCCCTCCATGCTGCAGGCATGGGTTGTATGGAGCAGGAATTTCTTCCCCTTGTGCCGTTTTGCGAATGTCTACAGTGAATCCACTGGAGCCAGGCCTCTTCAGAGAGGATAGGTTCGTGTGTGAATGGGTTAGCAATCTGTGGCAGAGGAACAATCTGTGGTAATTTGAACTTTTGAATAACCAACTATAGTACAATGTTTGAAAAGCTGTAAAAAGACTTCCTCATAATTCACAACTGAAGATAAGACTTTTGTAATTTTGCCCCAAAGTGTTCCATTTTAAACATCTTATAGGTAAATAGAAGTAAATGGCAAGTATTTAAATCAGATTTGTTCTCAAACCTGTTTTAACTTGAGCAATTGCTGTAATAAAATTTCTTTAATATCTTTGTTTAACTGCCATTGGTTAAAAAAACCCCTAAATCTGAAGCTATTTCTAAAATTGAAGATTGAGCATAATTGATATTAAGTACCATTAGGCTCATTATTGGCCTTGTGAAGCTAGTTCTCTATTCTCTGGGATGGATATCAGCTCAGGGCAAGGAGAGTTCAGCTCTTATGTATTTCTTCTGCTTGAGTCTGTTCACTGAACCATAGCACAGCATGTGCTAAGCCTGCCTGCTGGAAACACAAGGAGCAGGGATCCAGAGAGGGTGACATATGTGCACGCTCGCAAACAATAGCATGCCACACATGCTTCTATGATAGAAGCACGAGCGATTTCAGTGCATGGACACACACATGTAAAGTTAGAGAGTCTACACCCCAAACCAGGGAGAAGGGTGAGAAAGGTCAGCAAAACTGGTAAGAGGGACATTTCTCCTGGGCTGCAGTTGGCGACTAGGAGTTTGTTAGGTGAATAGACGAGAATAGAGTCCTGGATTGTGGAAAGAGCCTGCTCAAAGTCTGTCGGGGTTCAGGGAACAGTAGGAAAATTGTTGTGCTTAGAGATATGGTGTCAAGAGCAGGAGGAGGCTGGGCAGCAGCTTGGACAGCCCAGCCTGGCACCCAAGAATGACACAGTCATTGTCTTCTGTTACTATTGCTCTAGAGCCCTCTTTAACTCAAACGCCCAGACTTCTGCAATAAGCACTCAGTTCATCACATCTATAGAAGATGGCATTTCCTTTATTCTACAAAAGGAAGATCTCAGGAAAAAAAGCCAATATATTTCTTCCCAATACTCATTTGCATTTGATTGTCTAAAAGAAACAGATGATCTGTGGAAATGTGTGTGATTTTACTGAACTATACATTTCTACAGAACCACATCATTTCTATCAGATCTTTCCTATTATACAATAAAAAGTCCTTAAGATGAATGACAGGGCAATGGTATAGTATTATCTCCACTAGAGAGGCTTAGATATTGTTTGTCATTGCCTGAATAGTACATTTTTGCATGAGAACAAGCAAATTGTGGGCTCTTAACAAAAAACATCTCAGAGAATTCTTTCGATGGTGATGAATTTTATCTTTGTATATGAGGTTATACAGGGTGACTTCTAAAGTCTGGAGACACAATGAGATCATTTCATGTGTATTGTAATAGCAATAAATCATTTATTAACCTATGTCCTCAGACTTGGTTTCTAATCTGTACTTCTGAGCTGACTGTTAGTCAAATATATTTTGATAGTCAAATGAGATGCTTAAAAAGAATGGGCTCTTTTTAGGTGGAGTTTGCTTTCACAGATCTTTTTGCCACAGTGGGGAGCTATTTTAGATATAAGAAATTTTTTTTAAATAATTCTATCAGAAAGCAGCTTTATAAATACCCCTTGGTTTCTAGTTGCTTTACTATTATTTTTTGTTTGCTTGTTTTTTGAGACAGGGTTTCTCTGTGTCGACCTGGCTGTCCTGGAACTCACTTTGTAGACCAGGCTGGCCACAGACTCACAGAGATCCACCTGCTTCTGCCTCCCAAGTGCTGGAATTAAAGGTGTGCGCCACCACAACCTGGCTATAAATACTGGTTTATAAGAAGACAGTTGAATTAAAATGAACAGCTCATGGTGTACCTGGCCTTTGTCACCATTGGCGATGCCCGGTATAGCTGACAAGGAGATATGCAGATATACACTGATGTGTATATCAGTGTGTGATATACTGTGTGTGAAGGCTGACCAAAATATTTCAGCTATACACTCAGGCCAGGGCATACTTTTTTTGGCAGTGAATTAGAATATGCTGCAAGGTATATATGGAACAACTTCCCAAGTTCTATGTGCATTATTTGTGTGATCCCTGAGGTACTGCTAAGGTTGTATCCCTCTTCCTTTAGAATGCCCTATAGCCCAGTTCCCATGGACATTTCCACTGAGCCCTGAGGAGCAGAGTTTCTTCTGAAAGTAAGGGAAGAAGAGGATTCTAGATAGTGGGGAATCTGTCCAAAGCAACAACATTAGATAAATCAGAGAGAATTATGAGAAAACTTATGATGCCTTTGTAAAAGGTAGAAAAGTAACCAAAATGTCCCTTCTTCTACTTAGCATTGGGAGCATGGGTTGGGGGTGGAGTGAGGTGACCTTTATGTAATGTGTCTAGAAAGCATCTTCCATAAATACATTGGATGGCCGTGTTTCTGTTGTCTAAGTCTTCTCCAAAGAAGTCCCATGGCTCAGCTCAGTTACATATTTTATAAGAACATAAGCAATTAGTATTCTATCTATCTATCTATCTATCTATCTATCTATCTATCTATCTATCTATCTTAACTCAAGAATAACATTTTGAGTTTGCTAGATTTCTCTAACTTCTTTTACTAAAGTTATGACAAACTTTGAAGGATTTCACCCCATCTGTTTCTGATATTGATTATTCTAAACCAGAAAAGAGAGTGTGAATTCATGAAATATCTTGGTCAGTAAAGCAGATGGTCCTGGGAGTCTATAGAAATTCAGTTAGCATCCAAAAGTCCAGGGGACGCCGTTACCAGGCTGCTCATCTGAGATGAGAGTGAGAAAATGTGTTCAGAAAGCCATATAACAATACCACCTCCAAGTTAGCTTGTTTCAGTTGTATCTGTTTGTGCAGAACAATGGGCCCCTAAGATGCCCATGTTCTACTCTTTAGAACATGTGAGCATATTACCTCACATGTCAAATGGAAGACACAGGCTAAGTAATTTGCGTTGGGCACATTATCTGTATTATTTGGATGACCCCAAACTTACCAGGCAAGTCCCCGAAAGGCTTTTCCTCTGAGCTGAGGAAAGGGGTTTTCTGGTAGAGGTCCTGAAGGCAACACAGGACTGTTTGCTCCGAAGATGAATTAAGGGCCATGAGGCGAGCAATGTGGCTGACTTTCAGGAGCCAGAGAAGGCAAAGGAACATACTTCCTTTGGCCCCACTAGAATGATGCTGTCTCACTGATGTCTCAACTACAGACCTGGAGGCTTCATTTCAGAACGTTAGCATGTGCCGCTGTGACATAACCCATTTGCGTTGTTTTAAGCTGCCAAGTTTTCTATAGTTGGTCAGAGCGAAAAACCGGTATACCCTTTCTGGAAGAAGTACTAAGTTATGTACCGAATGTTTGTTTGTTTTGTACCATTCTCTCAAAGTCTTTATGTTGCCATTTAAAAAAGCTTAACAGTAACATTTGTTTAATTTCTATGTATCAAAGACTACCACCAGCAAAGCAAAGAGGCCATCAAAGCAATGGAGGAAATATTTGCAAAACACACATACCTGATAAGTTCATTAATATTAATACCAGAATAATAAAGACTTCTTACAACTCAAAACAGAAGCTGAATTGATTAAAAATGTGCAAAGAATTGACTAGGCATTTCTTCCCAGAAGATGTACAAATGGCCAGTCCTTACCTAGAATGACGGAATACCCATTAAAGTGGCTATTTTAAAACAACAACCCAAAGTGGAGAAGAGCAAGTACTGGTTTGACTGTAGGGAAATTGGAATCCTGGCATTGCTGGGAGATGTAAAATAGTATATCTGCTTTGGGAATCAGCATAATAGATCCTTTTAAAAACCACCACAGTACCCAGCAACTCCATTTAGATGTATACATGTATATCCCAGAGGCTAGAAAATAGAAATCCAAAAGGATATATTTGTACACACAGGTTCATGTCAGCATTATTTGCAGTAGTCAAAAGTTGGAGATAAGCCGCTTCTTAATAGACAGACTAATGGCAAGCAACATATGAAAAGCGTGCACACATGCACTCTGTGGAATACTATTCAGCCTTAGAAAGATAAGATTTGAATGCATGCCACAAAAAGATGAACCTTGAAGATAAAAATAGAAATTAGCTAGACATGAAAGGACAAAGATTGCTACAATTATTCTTTTCTTCTTTCCCTTCCTCCCTCTCTCCCTCCCTTCTCATCCTCATCTTCCTCCCTCCCTCTCTCCCTCCCTTCCTTCCTTCCTTCTTTCCTTCCTTCCTTCCTTTCTTCCTTCCTTCCTCTTTTTGTTTTTTCAAGACAGTGTTTCTCTGTTTAGCTGTGGCTGTCCTGGAACTCACTCTGTAGAGCAGGTTAGCCTCAACCTCAGAAATCCGCCTGCCTCTACCTTCTGAGTGCTGGGATTAAAGTCGTGTTGGTACACCGCCTGACTCAGTTCTTATTTTTATAAGGTACCTAGAGTAGTCACATTCATAGATGGATAATGCTGTTGGCCAGGATCCAGGGGAGATAGTCATGGGAATTATTGTTTGGGGATTAATGGATTCCATTTCGGAATAAGAAAATGCTTCTGTAGTGATAGTTTCTCAGCAATATGTATTTCACGCTCTGAATCATTTAGGATGGCAAATTCCATGCTGCACATATTTTACCAAATAAAGAAATGATGTACTTGGAGAAAAAGGAGCAACGTAAGATTGTTATAAATACATTTGGGACATGGTGTAAAAAGCATGGCAAGCAAGAAGGTGTTCTGTAGAAAAACGTTGCTCAGTCTGGGAAGCTATTTATTCTCTTAGAGGATATCGGGCAATATCTGGGGTTATTTGTGACTGCTATGGCTGAACCCTTGTCCTAAGGCTTCTCATTATCATCTCTGCAGCCACAGAAAGGAATTATCTAGCCACCGATGTTAGCAGTGTAGAGGAACTGGAGACAGTGATTGGGTAAAACAGCATACACAGAAGACGTGTGCCTCTAACATGCACAGTTTTTGGGAGTTCATACAAAAGGCCACCTGTTCTTTAAAATGAGAGAAGGGGGTGAGTGGAGATAAGGGAGATGACTCTTGGGAAGATAGATTAGCTGTGAGGAGAGGGTCAAGGCAGGAGACCAGGTGGGCAGTTGCTATGGTAATCTAGTGTGGTGGAAAAGGACACAGTGCAATGTGATGACCTCTGCTCTTATGGCGTTGTGGTATGAACCATGTAGTCCTCAAGAGCACCGTGTGTTACAGGTACCTTCTCATTTCACAGAAGAGGACAGGAGGGGCAGAGTAAGCAACAGAGTCAGCCAAGGATGGAGTGGGGCTTGAACCCAGGGAGATAGGATTATGTCTCATTGCAGGATGAACTCTATTTCTCTTTTTAACCTGTCAGCTTGGTTGAAAAATTGGGTTTGTGATTAAGTTGGAAAAAGAGGTTACCTAGAATTTACTCCCTGTCTTCATGAGCCTGAATGTGAGGAAGACTGAGGCAGCTGAGAAGGCAGAACTGGCTCCTTGAGTTTTAGAAGTTTGCTTGGCGAGATTAGAATTAAGAGTGGGTGACTTAAAAATGCAGGTTGGAGGAGGTGAATAGTCAGGACGGGATCCCAATTTCTCACCCACCAGCTCTCAAATTCTGACTCCCTGAGAGCTTCAGCAGGCTGTACATGCCATTTCAGTGACATGCATCAAACTTGAAAACCACAATCTAGGCCAGGATTATCACTTCACCTCCCACTTCCCAGGAACACTCACTCGTCCCCGACACTTCCCACTCAAGCAGTAATCCTCTCCTATAGAAAGGAAAGAAGATGGCCACGCCTTGCTGCGAGGACCTTGTGTGAGCTGGCTTAGAGACAGGAGGCTGGAGAGCAGAGGGGAGAGTTTGTTTCTTAGAGAGCGTGTCACATGCCACTCTTTGCATACTCCTGCAACCTGAAGTGCAGCTTGCAGGAGCACTGGAGATCTGGAAAAGGCTGGAAAGCTGCCAGCCACATTATGATTTATTGTCGCAGAATGAAAATCATGAATCCAGCCATGTTAGTGGAGTCTATCGTTAGGCAATGCTGTCGTCTCGGACAGCATAGCCACATCATCACTGCTGCACTACTGACCTGCCTTCCCTCCTCTGATATCCACAACATGCCTCTGGAGTAGGCAAGGCAGATCTGTTCCCACTAAGAAAAACTGTAAACAGGGAAAATCGCCCGTCCAAGTCGCCAAGCTGCCAAGTGACAACTTTGGCCTATGAATCTGGCATTTGACTCAATTCTAATCCGTTTCCCTGATGCTCTTCATCAAAGCCACCTTGAAAGTTTATTATCAAGGATTCCTGGGCTCTTGTCCCAGGTATAGCCTCTGTATTACCATGGAATAGTGTTAATATTTTCATTCTTCCGCATTTAGGAAGTATGTCTAGACTAACGTGGTAGACTGGCATGGGATCTGAGTGCTGACGGTTTCTAACAACTCCAGGGAACACAGAACATAGACGGTGCCTGCCTAGAGCAATGTCTAAGTGACAACACTTCAGATCACACTGCCCCTCAGTGTTCTCTTCTGCCAGAGGAATAATAGCCATTTCTTTTCATCCTCAAGATTGCTAGTGGGATTATATTGAACTGTGGTTGTCTCCAAGTTCTTTGTAGCGCATCCTGTCCAGTGGAATAGCTTGTGTCCTTGCCTCTGGAACTGCATGGCCTGCTGACATACTCTCCTGAGGAGGGTTAGGTGAGAAGTAGCATGTGATTTCCATGCAACACCCACTCTTACCCTCAAGGAACCCTAAAGTCACTATTTAGTAAAGCCTAGATAAGAACTTACGGTGACACAGATACGACCACATAAATGAGGTCGCCTAGGATTCCTCCTCTTGATTCAATTCATATGAGTGAGCTCAGGTGGGAGTAACATTGCATTAGTATTATAAAGGATATCAAATTGTGGGGATAAGGTGGTGGTTTGAGACAGTTTGTCTCACAGCAATAAACAAGTGGGGATAAAATGGATTGTTAGTATGAAACTAATTTAAAATCGCAGTGATAAATTATAAATTGTCTCTTAATACTTAATTGTAAGTAATAAAACTAGTAATACTAAAAAGGACAAAGAAGATCAAAGATTTAAGGTCAAAATACTAGACGAGGATGAGACTTGTTTTACAAAGAAATGTATGAACACACACTGTTACTAACGAACTCTGTCCATCCATGGAGACGGAGGTGGAGTTGAGTGCCAGCGTGTTACATTACCTGGTAAAGACTGGGGAGAACCAGAGTCAGCAGTGGGTGCTAAGTCTGGGGCAGGGGGTTGATGCAAATGGCACACGACATCAATATATTGTCTCAAAGATTGTTGTTGATTTCAGAAAACAGAATCCTAATACATAGGAGAAAAACCTTATTTATTAGTTATTGCTGTGATATAATTCTTATCAGGGAACAGGTGCGGTTCAAAGCCTTAGTGGCTTCCAGGCTCTCCCAACACTGTCTATACTGTCCTTCTTCCCACCCAACACTGTCTGTACTGTCCTTCTTCCCACCAGCAGGAGAGGGATAGGAAAAGGCAGAAGTTTCTGGAATTCTGTTCTCTTTCAAGGAATTGGAAACTCCTTTCTGGGGATTTTTCTGACTTGAGCTTTCCTTTCTTAAATAACAGCAGAACAAAAACAACACCTCACAGAGTTAGGTCAATTAGAAGGGCAATTAGAAGATGGGCTGGCTGTTTCTTGCCTTCTCCATACCTGCAGAGATACAGTTCTCAGAGTCCTGGTGATTCCTGCCTTCTCCATACCTGGAGAGATACAGTTCTCAGAGTGTCCCTGGTCCCCAGAAATCACGAGCAGAGTAGATGGGAACACTGCTCTCTTGTTTTCAGAACCAGTGTGACCATGATGAATGTTTGACCTAGTTATACCCTCACACAGATCTATTGTTCGTGTTCCCATAATTTGAAAACTAAACTATGACCTAAATTTCCAAATACACTTCATCTGAGCTTAGGGATAAAATGATTGCATACTTTTATTTGAAATGTGTTGATTTGATATAAGGTATCTCGAGTTCAGTGACTATATCTAAAAAAAGGCTTTTTACATTTTTTTCCACAGAAGCCTAGTATTAATAAGGTAAATCTGATTTTTGTTATAGACATTTTGTGTTTGAAAAGCAGGCATATTAAATGTGTGTAATGATACATCATTTGGACCTTGACAAGCTAATTTTTTTCCAAAAAGATTTTGAAATGAAAAAAGTGTTCTATTCACTCATAAATTTGAAGTGCTTCTTGAAGTATGTTTTGAAATGGTGAAACTGATTCATTACCTACTGAGAGGTCATATGTATTTTGACTTGAATTCTCTTTCACACTAAAATCAATTTTGTTCATCAAGGCATCTCTGTCTGTGGATATGATGCACTGAAACCACTGTTTTTTAACTCAGGATATTATATTCTGTGTGTATTTGCTTCATGAACTTTGAGAAGTTCAGATACCATAAAACTTACCTACCTTATCTCCTTGGACAGGCACATAAAACATCAAATAGACAGGACTAGAAAAGAAAATTCTCCCCTTGACACATAATAATAAAAACACTGAGCATAGAGAACAAAGAAAGGAGCTCCAATGGGTAAAAAGTCAAGCTATATGTAATGGCAGGTCCATTAGAATAATACTTGACTTTTTAATGGGGACTCTGAAAACCAGAAAGGCCTGGATGCTGTACAACCTCTGAGAGATCACAGATGCCAGCCTAGACTACTCTATCTAGCAAAACTACCAACCACCACTGACTGGCAAAGAAAAAAATTTCACAATAAAACTCAATTAAATCAATTGCTATATACCAATTCAGTTATACAAAAGGCACTAGAAGTACAACTGCAGTCTGAAGAGTTTAACTATACCCAAGGAGACACAACAGTAAATAATCCCAGGGCAGTAAATCAAAATGGGGGAGGAAGTCCACATCACTACAATAAAATAATGGGAGTCAGTAAACACTGCTTATTGATAACTTTCAATATTAACGGCTTCAATTCTTCATGAAAAGGCACAGACTAACTGATTTGCAGGTAAATGGTTGGATTGGAGAATAGGATGCATCTTTTTGCTGCAACCAAGAAACACATCTTACCACCAACAATAGACGATCTTGCAATTCTAAACTTATATGCTTCAAACACATGGGAAACAAAGTTCATAAAAGAAACACCCCCTACCCAGCCCAGGAATAGTGGGTGACTTCAATACCTCACTCTCAACAATAGGCAGGTCACACAGAAAGGAAACAAACAGATATACTGGAACTAAATAACATCACAGATCAAATGAACCTAATAGACTTCTAAAGATCATTCCATCCAAACATTAAGTATATACTTTATTCTCAGCAAATCATGGAACTTTCTCTAAGACTTATCACATATTTGGAAAGATACAAAAGAAGTCTCAACTGATTAGAAGAAAATTGAAACAACACCCTATATCTGACTGCCTTGGATGAAAGTTAAATATCAACAACTGAAACATCAGACTATCTACAAACTCACTGAGACTCAGAAACTCACACAGCATGAGAGTAGGTCAAAACAGAAATCAAGAAAGAAAATAAAAACTAGAAATGAGTGAGAATGAAAACTCAATGTACTCAAACTTATGGACATCTTGAAAGCAGTTGTAAGAGGCAGGTCACAGTACTAAGTGACAACATCAATAAATTGGAGACATCCCATATCAGTAATTTAGCAACACACCTGAAATCTCTTGAACAATAAGAAGAAATCATACCCCAAAATAGCCGAGGGCAAGATAATCAAACTCAGGTCAGAAATAAATGCAATAGAAGCAACCGACCCCCCCCCCCCCCCAAATCAATGAAAAGAAGAAAATGAAAAAGAAGAGTTTATTCTTTTAGGAAATCAACAAGAATAACAAACCCTATATCAGTGTTGGACATATACCCAAAGGAATCCATCTCCTACTGTGGAAATCCTTGTTCATCCATGTATGTTGGACATATATCCAAAGGAATCTATCTCCTACTATGGAAATCCTTGCTCATCCATGTATGTTGGACATATACCCAAAGGAATCCATCTCCTACTGTGGAAATCCTTGTTCATCCATGTATGTTGGACATATACCCAAAGGAATCTATCTCCTACTATGGAAATCCTTGCTCATCCATGTATGTTGCTGCTCCATTAGTAATAGCTGTAAACTGGAAACAGTCTAGATTTTAATCAGCTGATGAATAGATAATGCAAATGTGACTCATCTAAACAATGGAATATTAGTAGTCTGTTAAGAAAAATGAAATTATGAAATTCACAGATAAACAATTGGAACTAAACAAAATCATCCTAAGTGAGGTAACTCAGACTCCAGAAACCCAAATATTGTGTTTTCTCTTGCATGTGAATACTAGCTTTTAAGCTGTTAATATGCGCCGCAATCTGAATAAGAACAGAGGTTAGGTACCTAATAAGGGACTGCGGGCAGGCAAGGATCTTCCAAAGAAGGGGAAATAGAATAGAGTGTTATGGAGAGACAAAGGGGAAACTAGAATAAAAGGAATATATCGAGAAGGCTATGGAATAGAAGGCTGATGGTGGGACTATGGGGAGGTACAACTAAAAGACATTTGAAAACCATGTGGAAAGCCTACTATTGTGAAAGCTTTCTAAAATATATAAACATATGGAAGGAATCTAAATGGACTCACCAAATAATAGAAGAGACAATGTACTAACTAGACACCCTATGTTACCAAGTAAAACTTCCAGTGATAGGAATGGGTTATACCTTGTTGAGTCATTGGCCAGATGGGTCCCCTAGAAATGCAAAGGCATCACAGGTTATTGTAAAGACTATTGGTTACTCTCTACCACCTGATGGTAATGCCCTATTTCTGAAGACAGCACTTTATGTATATCATTGAAACAGAGAAGTCGAGCTGGTGACTGACTAGAAGCTTCACCCTTCTACCTTCGCTAATGTACATGGCACTAGAAAGCACTCTCTATGATACCAGAGAAGAAAGGTAGTCATCAATATCTATAAACCCTGCAACCTACAACACTGGCCTGTTTGCAAGATATACTGGTGCATTAATAGCACAAATGTATGGGAGTAACAAAGAACTCTTTTTCTTTTATTGATTTTTATTGAGCTCTACATTTTTCTCTGCTCCCTCCCTGCTTTTTCCCCCTCCCCTTTAGCCCTTCCTAAGGTCCCCATGATCCCAATTTATTCAGGAGATCTTGTCTTTTTCTACTTCCCATGTAGATTAGATCTATGTATTTCTCTCTTAGGGTCCTCATTGTTGTCTAAGTTTTCTGGGATTGTGATTTGTGGGCTGGTTTTCTTTGCTTTATGTTTAAAAACCACTTATAAGTGAGTACATGTGATAATTGTCTTTCTGTGTCTGGGTTACCTCACTCAAAATGATGTTTTCTAGCTCCATCCATTTTTCTGCAAATTTCAAGATGTTATTATTTTTTTCTGCTATGTAATATTCCATTGTGTAAATGTACCACATTTTCCTTATCCATTCTTCAGCTGAGGGGCATTTAGGTTGTTTCCAGGTTCTGGCTATGACAATCAGTGTTTCTATGAACATAGTTGAGCACATGTCCTTGTGGCACAATCACCATTTCTGACTGAGGTCGAGGTAAGAACCAGTGGCTGGCTGTTTGACTTTTTGGGTCCTCAGGTTAAACCCCAGTTTCTGACCCTGAGTTTTTAATTCTTCATGCTTCTCCTGTGGACATCTCTACCTTGTTTCTCCTACATCTGTGGGTCAGGAAGTAAGGTGGAAGGGGGACCAGAAACATTGTAAGAGCCAGAATACCAGGAAGTCGGCTGTAAACAGTCTCTCCTAGAAATAACTACTCAATCAAGACTAACAATGGCGATATCAATGAAAATTTTGTGAGGTCTAACCCTTAGACAAAGAGTTACAGTCAACTATTGGTTGCTGGGAGAAGGAGAAAGAATTAGTCTTTCTAAAGAATGAAGCCTCTTCCTAGTTGTTCAATGCAGAGAAGTCAGCCATGAAACCATGTTCACACTAACAACAAACGTGGATGCAAAAGGTTCTACTTCTATGCATTTGTCCATAGAAATAAATGTGTGTATGTAAATATAATGAAAAAAAATGGCTGTAACCAGAGCGTTGGGGACACTGGAGGAATTTAATGGAGAGTGGCTGGAATAGGAAGTGATGCAATTCTGCTTTAATAAAAAACTTACAAAACATGAAATTAATAAGCATAGTCGATGTATCAATCAACAATGAGTACGCAAATAAAAGAAGAATAAATTAGAGAAATAACTTGGCTTCCCTAAAACCATGTAAAACTGCTTCAATATAAACATACAAAAAAAGTTAAATTTTAGCATTTGTACTAAAATTTAAGTCAAAATAGAGGTCCTGGGTGAGAATTAAGCAACTGCACTGTAATACCGGCTTGACGTAAGAATCAACTAGGAAAATTGAGATCAGTGAATTATATTTAACTCTTCAAAATGTCAGTGATAAGTAAAAATCAATCTTGCCATTTTTTATCTATATCTAAAGAATGCTGAACATAAGTCCTGGCAAAAAGAGAGCAGAGTCAGAGCCTTCACTTAAGAATGTGCTTATATCACAAACACACATTCACAAGATGCGTTTTCTGGAATACGTCACAGGTTCTCTGACACTGAGTCCATCTAGTGCTTAGCAATAGGGAAGAAAGTTCCATTAGGCATGAAGGCCTCAAAGCAATAATTCGTAGGCGAGTGTACTACCCTTGGACCCAGAAGGCAGAGATTTTGACTTCAGTGTCCATGGCTCTACTCTCGGATTAATTCCTTCATATTCTTTTGTTCACTTCACTTGGTGTAGTGTGACAGTCAGTGTTTCTGCTGTCATGGCATTCTCAACAACTGTGCTGGGCTTCTGGAATTTGTGGGGTCAGAGACATAATGAGGATCTTCAGCTGTCTCTTCTGGACAACCTCACCCTTACTCCTGACTTTTGTTAAGATGGCTTGTAGGGTCTCCATTTGTTCAGCTACAGGATACATCATCTTCAGCTATCTGTACAGGATGAGAACTTCCAAACTTGCAACCAGTAGTTCTTCTCTTGGCTTAATAGTTTCTCATTTAATATGTAGTGATATTTCATTTTTACTTTAATAAATAAAGCTTGCCTGAAGTTCACAGAGTAAAACAACAGCATTTATCAGCCTTACGGAACAAACAGTGGTGATATATACCTTTAATCCCAGTAGCTACATTAGTTTGCCACGGAAACTGTGCAGTAGTGCTGCACACCTTTAATGCCAGCACTAGAGAGGAACATAAGATGGAAGGAGACAGCTTTCATACACAGTCTCATGCTGAGATTCCTGGAGACAGGATCGCCATTTCAGACTGAGGTAGAGGTAAGAGCCAGAAACTGGCTGTTTTGCTTTTATGACCTTCAGGTTGAACCTTCATTTCTGTCTCTGGGTTTTGATTAATTGTGCGACATTAATATATATTTGTATTTTACATTAAGAAGTAAAGACTAACTTGAATTTTTACCGATAAACAAAAACATCATCCACTATATATCCATATTTATTATTTATAAATCTACTTTCTACCCAAATTTTGTTCCACTTTATAATAAGTTTCACCTTTCTCCTAGTTCATATTCTCATTTGTTTCCAAGGTCTCATTAAGCTATTAACTTTGTATATACCTCATTAAAGTATATACTAACCTTGGCAGTGTGTCTCAAATGTCTTCCAGTTTCTACTCATCACCTATTCTAAAGCCACATCTACATTTGAAGCTATTTGTTACAACAGTGTCCCATTTCCTGGCATCGAAATGCGTATCAATTTCACTGGGTACTTGAACATGCATAGGAGCCTTATTTATGTAGTTTCAATCCAGAAACACCACAAATATCTATTTAGAAGTGAGTATATTAATGAAATTTGCAGTAGATATACCATGGGATGGTATTGAGAAACAGAGAAGAATGAATTACGTGAAACTATGTGAATTAGTCTCAAAATTATGAAAAGTAAGAAACACATGGTACATATTCTGTTCTGAATCTGGAGTATCTCTCAATAAGGTGCATGAGTTGGAGGCTTGGTTTCAGCTGGAGGTGCTCGTATCATAATGACCAGCTTCCTCAAGTAGCTAATCTGTTGTTGAATTTATATGGATGAAGCTTTGATAGCTATTCTTGGTTGTCAACATGAATGGAATGTCATCTGGAATGAACTACAATCCAGAAATGGAGGGCACACCTGTGAAAGATTTCTTGTTTGAAGTGAGTGAATTTACTTCTAGTACTGACCTTTGTAGTAGGAAGACACATTTTGTTCTTTGCCTGCTTTCCTTTGTCTTGAAGTGGAGCCTACTTCTTCAGGATCCCAGCATATACAGAAGACCAGTTGGGTTGTCCAGCTTTGTAGACTGAACAACTACTGGGTTCTTGGACATTTTGTTCACAGCCAGTCATTATTGGATTAGCTGGACTGCAGCCTGTAAGTCATTCCAATAAATTCCATATATATGTTATATATATATATATATATATATATATATAATATATATTCATTCTATATAGTCTGTTATTCTAGAGAACCTTGACAAATACAAAGTTCATACTAATTGTGGCTGGAAGGAGGCAGGTGACTGGAGGCATGTCTTTGAAAGGCATATCTTGACCCTGGCCCCTTCTTGTTTCTCTCTGTCTCCTAAACACCATGAGATAAACAGCTCTTCTCTGCCATTTCCTCCTTGAATGATGGGCCAAGCCACTATGAAGTATAACCCCTGAAACCACAACTCCCTTTAAACATTCTTCCTTTGCATGGCTTTTTTTTCATGCATTTTGTCACATCAGAGAAAAACTAATGTACTATATTATTCTATTTACACAGAATTCTGGAAAAATGAAAATAATCTACCACATCAGAAAAGAGACTTTTAACCCCCTAGGAACAGGGCAGTAAGAAAATTTTGGTGCTGATGGATAGATTTTTCTATGATAATAGTTTCATAGAGGTGTATATAAATATATATGTATAAATAAAAACATATCGATAGTAAGCCTCAACGTACAGTCTATTACATTAGCAGTTATAAAATAATAAAGCTAAGAAAATTATATAAATCAAAAAGAAAAAAATTATAAAGTGCTAGAAGAATATTTAGACTTTTGTGCAAAAGAGAGAATGAAGATGATGTTTTGAGTACTAGTTCCTATATATTAAAACACATAAATATCTTAATTCAAAAGCATTTACAAACACAACTATTATCCTAACTGCTCAAGGATTCCCCAGTCTATTTACACTTTTTGGTGTGTGTGTGTGTGTGTATGTGTGTGTGTGTGTGTGTGTGTGTGTGTATGTGTGTGCTGTGCTATGTGCGTGGAACATGTACTCTTTAGTGTAGGTATGCATGTGTGTTTATCTATGAGAGAGAGGGGGGTGAGAGAGCATGTGTCTGTCTATGCATATGAAAGACAGAAGATACTCCCTTGCCCCTTGATTGAATACATTTTTCCTTAGAGTATTCAATCTGAAGCTTTTTCATTAGGTTACGCTTGAGCTTCAGGAATCTTGTCTAAATTTTCCCACTACTCTTCCAGTTCTGGGGTTATAGGCAGGTACTGATAACATGGGTTCTGGAGTCCCAAACTCAGGTCTTTGTGCCAGGGTTCCAAATTCATGGTTGTATAAAATGCACCTTATTGACCTAGCCATCTTCTGAACCATCTAGTCTATTTTTTGAATTAGAATCCAGATTATCTGAAAGAACTGTCAACTCAGAAATGAGCAACAAGACAAAGAGCTTCTCTTTGGCTGGCTTGCATCAGCAATGTCTAGCATCGGGGAGAGGTCAGAGGTTTCCAGGAGGAACCAACAAGGGAAGTGATGGAGTGTTGGCATAAAAAAGAGTTCCACAATAGCCCAGAATGGAGTATAACAGAGTTTTCTTTTTATTTGGTGATAAACTCACAGAAAGAGTAGTGATCAGCAGTCCTCTGTGTGTGCTGGGAACTGGAGCCAAATCCAGCAGCCAAGAGGTCCATGTACACTTCTTATCTACATTTTTAGTATATGAGATCACACCCAAAGTGGGCTAGTATCTTAAAGCCTATTGGCTGAAAGAGTTCGCACAGCATCTCCTCATTTTGTCTAAATAAGAAAGTTCTAGGCCTAATGCAAAACTATATACAATAAAACAAATATCAAGTATTGTCCAGGAAAAGAAGAGATAGAAACTACATAAAAATTAGAATTACAACAAGCAATATCAAACAAGAAACATATGGTAAATGTTTTAATAGTTATCTATCCTAAAGAGTCTAAGTCTTATATTAAAAATGGCTTGGCTAAGTCATGAGAGGAAAGTAACTATGACTATCTAGTCTTTAACCCCATCAAAGACCTGAGAAGGGAAAAAATATTACTTGAGTAAACAGGAAGCACAATCAAGCAACTTCCAAAAGGTGCAAGAAATGACAGAGACAACTGGCTACCTGGGCAATCACCCATCTCATTTGCAACGTTGGGGCAGCCAACTTTGATTGGCCTAGAGTATCTTACTGCGGCGCGCATCCTGACCAGCAGGAATGAACGCCACCAAAAACGAGAATTCCTTCCCTGGTCACATCTTTATTTGGAGCCCTTTGATTGAGGAAAATTGGGGGAAGGGAAGATAGAGCAGGGACGAGAGAAAGCTTAGAGAGAGAGCGTAGAGCCCCGAGGCCGCTGCTTTTAAACGGTGGAGAGGCTTGAACGCTGTCCTGATTGGTTAATGCCATTCTGCTGGTCTGAGCATGTGCAAGCAAGGGTGCAGGCAAGGGTGCTCAGCCCCACATGGCTACCTCCAAACTGAAGGACCACCTGTGCCTCCAGGTGGCTCCCAACATCTTACAGACAATTTTCAGAGACAGGAAAATGTGAAAAACTATCTTAGCCTGTTTTGACAATTTTTTTTATTGTATCCTGCTTGTCCAGTCTGGATATCATGCATTTTGTCAGTGGTCAAAGCAGGAGCAGTTCTTTACCCAAAGGCCAGTTTTTCCAAGAAGAAAACATTCTCCAAGTGGAGTGTCTTCAGTACCCAACATTCTCTTGGGAAAAAATTGGTGCTGCCAGGAGCAATTGTGTCTCATGTCAAAGTTAATTAAATGTCATATTCTGCAGTTCTTTGAAGTGTTTGAAGATTGTCTATGTGGAATACAATCTCTATGCATATAAATAACCTGGTTAGTCTAACTATAAGTATGACAAACATGGATGACTATGACTACTTTTAATATGTAGTAGTTTAAAGACCAAGGCTTTATATAAAAAAATTAAACTATCTTTAAACAAATGACCTCAAAATGTGAACAATATATAAATATCTTGATCAGAGGTAGAAATGTATAGTGCAATATGATAAATATATCTTAAAATTGCATCAATATGCAAAATATCTTAAACAGAGGTAGAAACATGCATGTATACAATATGACAAAACAACTTTGCATAAGTGCACAAACATTGTAATGAGAAATAGGAGTATATTTGATATAACAAATGTAATTTGAATTTGTATCGATATACAAGAATTTATACCAAAAATTGTCTATAAATAATAGCTTATAAGTAATTTCACTATTACTCACTATTATTAGTGTGAGTAAGCTCATGTTAATCTGCTTATTATCCTATCCCATCCATTCCTTTATTTTTTTCAAGAGATATCCATGAGCCTACTTCATTTCCACTCCTAACCCTATACCAGTTATAACCAACCCCTAATAGATGTCCCTAGCCCTGAGAATAAACTTTGTTGAGAAAGGAGATGTTGTTTTCTAGAATTACTTCCAGTTGTCATAGAGTCAGTGCTATTTCTATGGGATCCTGTAAAAACTAAAATGATGGTTAAGTTTCAAGATTACTATCTGGTACAATTGCAGATAGTCTGAGTAGTCGGTAGGATTTTTCTGAAGTTCTTATTTGAAGTTCTGGCCAGAACATTGTAAGAAGGTGTACCATCTCAGCTAGCCAAGTTGGAATCATCTTGAGCAGTTTGTAACCCAAAACAGATCTAAAAGTGGTACTATCAGCATAATGACATCATATCAACCATGTGGAATTATTTTTTGTGGGGGTCCAAACTTCTTTCAGGAAACTTTAAAGATTACTGCAAGAAAAATTATTGTCCATTGTAAAAAACTTAAACATTGTTCATATAGACATATATTCAATGAAAAGTACCATAGAGACAATAATAGGTATAGGGAGAAGTTAAATTTTTTGAAAGTACAGTTTTGATAATAATAGAACCTAGATTTTTTTCTTCCTTCTGTCCCACATCAGGTGACTTCAGATATAAGACAGAAACTGAATTTTTCTCTTAATAACATGATTGGAATTAGAGATGAATAGCCAATGTCCAACTCCAAAACCAGCTTTGAATTTTAATAAATGATGACTACTATTATAGTGATGTTTAGGTATTGATATCTTTCCCTGCAGAGGATATTGGTATCATAAGTCAGATTTCTTTTGGCTTGATAATTCTTTATGGATAACTATCTTTTCTTCTTTAAGCATCTAGATATTTAAGGTCTCTTGACTTTTCAAAGATGGGTATTTTCCTGTAAAGACAAGAACAGAATCCTGCCCCAACATTTATGAGGTTTCCTAACAACCTGTGGGATTATCATCTCTGTAGATAAGCTGTCATTTCTCTTTATCAAGAGGTTTCTCATTTTCAAACCAAATCTTGATTAATTTTTAAGGTATTCATAGCTTTTCTTCTCCTGTGGAAACAAGAGCAAAACCCCTTTGTCAAAGTAGCACATCTTCTGGTTTCCATCCTGAGGTCAACACATCCTTGAAATACACAGGCTCATTCAATTCAGAAGTTTTTTTCTATTATCTAATGTCTCTTTGCTGCCATTGTTTCTTTCTCATTAGCATTAAGAAAATTCAAGGCTAATAAAACATTATGCAACCTATTTCTGGTGATATTTTTCATCCTTTTCTGGTTGTTTCACATATCCTTTATAGTTCAATTTGATCTTTCTATAACTGCCTGATCAGTAGGATTGTGTGGTATATATGTAATATACTTTATATTATAATAAGCAA
Source organism: Myodes glareolus (assembly GCF_982192425.1). Taxonomy (NCBI): domain Eukaryota; kingdom Metazoa; phylum Chordata; class Mammalia; order Rodentia; family Cricetidae; genus Myodes; species Myodes glareolus. The sequence continues at coordinate 72,827,385 of NC_142036.1, forward strand.
AAAACTGTTTTACTTTTCTTAGAGATATATGCTGGACCATTGTCTGTCTTTATTTGTGCAGATATACCCATGATGTTCATAATTTCTAGCCAATGTGTGATTACTGAATCAGCCTTTTCTGAACTCAATGCAGTTTAACATTGAAAACCTGAATAGGTGTCAATGGTATGGTGTATGTATTTTAATTTTCCAAATTCTACAAAGTGGAACATACCCATCTTCCAGATTTCATACCTTCAAGTGCCCTTTGGGTTACTTCCTGCATGTAGTGGTGTTTGGTTATATAAAGAACAAGTAGGACATCACCTTATAATCTCCTTAGCTTGTTGTTGTGTAATAGAAAAGTCCTTTTTAAAACCTTAGCTGTTGACATGATGTTTTTATTCTAAGGCCTTCAATACATTTCCAATTAATAATCGATCAATTTCTTCAATACCTCATGCTAGAGGATCTGGCAGACCCATATGGGATTGGATTTGTGTTATGATATGGGACAAAGCCTATTCCTGATTATATCTTGAACCTGAATAAATAATGAAGTCAATTCTGTATCATCTGGTATAAATTCAGTGGTTTCAATATGTAAAACAACTCTTTCTGCATATTGTGAATCAGTAACTATATTGAGAGGTTCTTTAAAATCGCTTATTTTCATGAGAATAGCATATAATTCTGACTTTTAGACAGAATTATAAAGCCTTTTTTCCATTTTACTTAAATCTTCTGATTTGTAACCTGCCTTTAATGATTTATTAGCATCAATATAAAATATAGGGGGCTCCAGTTATTGGTATGTTACATACAGTGTGGGGAAAGATACAATTAATGCTCTTTATAAGGTTAATTCTATCACTTTTGGGATGATTGTTATTGATCTCACCCAAAGAATTAGCACAAGTTCTTTGCCAGGGTTCATTATCATCACATAATTTTTTATTTCATCATTAGTAAAAGGTAAATCTCTGGTGGGTCTATTCCTGCTAATTGACAAAGTCTCAATTTTTCTTTTATAATCAATTCGGAGATATTTTCCACATAAGATTTTAATTTTTTACTTGGTTTATGTTGTAAAAAGATTCATCCTAAGATAATATTTTTCCTCTGCATTAAAATTTCTGTAGGGGACTATTTGGAGGGTAATATGATCAGAATGCACATGTGACTTCTGTAATTTCTCTTCAATCAAAATCAATTCTTTCTCAGCTTCAGCTGTTAATTCCCTGGGACTATTTAAGTCTATGTCACCATCTAAGGTTTTGTTTAAATGAATTATTTGATCAGGTGTTATCCCAGAGTAGACTATAAATTGGAAATGCCTCTTAGCAATCTTTGTAAGTCATTAAGAGTTTTCAATCAGTCTCACCTAATTTGAGCTTCTTGTGTTCTAATTTTTTGTAAATGTATTTTATAACCCTGATAATTGATAAACTCTCTTCTTTGTATTTTTCAGGGGCAATTTGCAATCCCCTACTAGGCAAAACTTGCTTTACTTCTTCAAACATCCTTTCTAAAACATCTACATTTGAATCAGATAGCAAAATGTCATCCATGTAATGGTAAACTATAGACTCAGGAAATTGCTTATGTCTTATATCCAATGGCTGACTTACAAAATATTGGCCCAGGGTGGGGCTATTTAACATTTCCTGTGGGAGGATTCTCCATTGATATCTTTTATTAAGTAGGCACTGTGAAGGCAAATTTTTTTCTGTCATTTTCTTGTAAAGGTATAGTGAAGAAACAATCATTTAAATCAATAACCATAAGAGGCCATACTTTAGGCAATATGGAAGGCAAAGGAATTCCAGATTGTAGAGTATCCATTGGTTGAATAACCTTATTAACAGTTAGATCTTGAGATCTAACTTAGATCTGTCACCATTTTCTATTTTCCAGATTTATTTTTAACAACAAATGCACGAGAATTCCAAGTGCTGGTTGATTCATCAGTATGCTAAGAATCTAGTTGCTCCTGTACCAGCTGTTCTAAAGTCTGCAGTTTCTTTTTTGTTTAAGGCCTTTTTTTTTAAACCCATGTAGGTTTCTTAGGTAACCATTTTAAAGGTAGGGCCATGGGTACCTCTGAAATTTTGCTAGTGGTTCTGTGTTTTTGTACAGCCTGAAAGGCTGGTGACTGTTTTTTATAGTAACTTATAATATCCTTCCCAGAAACATGAGTTGGTTTATGTTCCACTTCTGAGACTGTAGGAATTTTAATCTGGGTATTCCATTGCTGCAACAGGTCACAACCCCATAGAGTCACTGCTATATTAGCCACATATACCTCAGCCTTCATCTCTGTCCTTCTGGCCCTATGCATTCAACCCATTTCTTGATTTGTTTTACTTGAGATAGGGTTCCAATTCCTAGGAATTGAACATCTGCCTCCTGAAGAGACCAATTTGTATGCTAAGAATCTGGAGTAATAATAGTCACACCTGCACCCATGTCCAGTAATCCTTCAATTATGATGTTATTTATTTGTACTCTCAGCTTTGGTCTTTGATCATTTATAGAAGTCGCCCAAATACACCTTTTCTATTTTCTATTAGAATTTTTGATTCATTCTCCATGTTTATCATCCAGAGCAGTATGGTTTTTTCCCACAACAGGCTCTTCTAATTTTCCTGGGGAGGTATATCCTTTACAGTGACTGGGAATTACTGGACCACTTTTGACCTGGGAGCCTGTGAGAGGCCCCCCCAAGGAGTTTCCCAATGGTAATGGGTTGACTTGTTTATCTCTTGTTGGTCTACATTCATTGGTTTAGTGTTGGCCTTTGTTGCATAGAGACATCTATTTTTGTCATTCCCAGCAAATATTATTTATTTTTTAATTAATTTATTTATTAAAGATTTCCACCTCCTCCAGTCCTAAGAGAAGTCAGAGGGAAGACCAAGGCTCTCTCCCCTCCATCCAGGTCTAGGAAGGTGTGCATCCAAACAGACTAGGCTTCCAAAAAGCCAGTACATGCAGTAGAATCAAAACCGAGTGCCATTATCATTGGATTCTCAGTCATCTCTCATTGACAGCCACATTCAGAGAGTCCAATTTGATCACATGCTTGTTCAGTTCCAGTCCAGCTGGCCTTAGTGAGCTCCCATTAGATCAGTCCCACTGTCTCCGTAGGTGGACGCACCCCTCACGATCCTGACTTCCTTGGTCATGTTCTCCCTCCTTCTGCTCTTCATCTGGAACTCCTTGTCCACAATCCCTTCTCAGATGTCTTATTCTACACAATTAAAACATTTGGTATTTTGATGTCTCTTTATACCTTTGGAAAGTGCTTCTCCTACCCAAGCCTCAGTATTATAGTCAAATGACTCAACATTGACTGCATGCAGAATCCATTCATTGACTGGTGCTGATTTGACCTTTAAAGGCCCAAGTATCTTTGTGCATTCTAAGTTGGCATTTTCAAAAGTCAGAGATTCAATAAGTACTGATTTGGCTTCTGGATCTGTTATCCCATTTGTATAGCTTTAGTTAATCTTTGTAAAAAGTCACTAAAGTCTTCTTTTGGGCCTTTTATGACCTTAGTATATGATTCAATTCTTCTTCCTAGTTCTTGAATCCTGTACCAAGCATTCAAGGCTGCTGTATAGCATAGGAACAAGATTTGTTCATTGTAAATAGCTCAACTATGTGGATCAGCATAATGGCCCTTGCCAATAATTTGATCTTGGGAAGTCTCAGACCTTTTGACTCTTCTTTGATGTTCCAGGGCTTTAGCCTCCTCATTCCACTAGTACTTCCATTGTAACTGTGGCCCATCTTCTAGCACTACTGAGATGAATTGAAGCCAATCATGTAGAGTAACACTATTGCTTGAAGCCCATGTTTTTACCATCTTCCTAACAAATGGTGAGTGCATGCTTGCCTAATTTCTTTTAGATCCTTCCATAGGTTTCCATTTACATGCTGTGCATCCATTTGGGTATTGAGTATTTGCTGGATTTTTAGAGGTAATAACAGGATAAGTAGCTAAATCTCTTGGCAAGTCATCTCTGACTCTGAGATGTACTGGTGATGCTAAATTCTTTGCCTGTACCTCCTCATCTTGCTTATCAGTTTTGACAAGTTCCTCAATCAATTCAAATATTTTTTATCACTGTCTTTTGTAAAGCCTGAATCTCTTGACCTGGGTATATTTCTAATGACTTCATCAAATCAATTAATTTCTGGTTGCCATTCTGCACATGTGGTTTCATGGTTTTTAAAATTTTCCATTAACTATATCTCCTCATCCTTAGATATTATTTGGATGGCATGTAGATTGCCTTCCTTGAGGGATGCTATATCCGCTAATTTATCATAACTTTTAAAACTGATTTTGACTGTCCATTTTAACAGTATGAATCCTTTCAGATACTCTCTCAGTACCCTTTTGTAAGGTTTCATAACCCATTGGCATGGATTGAATTTTGCTTGTCAAATTAAAGTTATCATTTTCAATAGTATGTATCCTTTCAGCTAAAAATTGTATCCTTCCTAAAAGTTTCTCATCCTCAACTCTCTTATCAAGCTATTTCTTTAAGAATATAATATGAAGAACAAAGCTAATAGCCTCTATGGCCACAAAAATATACGTACAAAATAGGTCATATAGCTCTTGAAGGATTTCATCCAGAGTAGAAACAAAATGGTTGTTAAATTCCTGGATGGTAATATTGTCTGCAATTATCTTGTGTAGGTAGAGATTGCTCGTTCATTTCCTGGTTGCCCAGACCTGAAATAATTACACAGAAATTATATTAATTATAACCCTCCTTGTCCAATAGATTAAGCTTCTTATTAACTTACTCTTACATCTTAAATTAGCCCATTTCTATTAATCTGTGTATTGCCACAAGGCTGTGGCTTACCAGTAAGGTTTCTGGCTGGTGGCTGGTGTCTTTCTCCTTCGGCAGCTACATGGCATCCCTCTGGCTCTGCCTACTTTCTTTCTATATCTCTGTTCAGATTTCCTTCCTAACTTTACTAAGTTATTGGCCAAAACAACTTCTTTAATAAATAATGATAATAAAACATATTCATAGCTTACAGAGGGGAATCCCACATCAGGGTTGGTTTACAATTTTCAAATTTATTAATTTATTAATCAAAAAAACTTACCTCCATTATAACTTTTAGAAAATTGTTGTAGGTGTAATACTCTTGATTGGCCAGCAGGTGTTGCAGTTGCGGCAATAAGTCAGGTCCTAGATCAGTACCTGAATTACCTGAGACTTAGAATTACTAACCAATTTATTTCAATACACAAAAGCAGTACACCCACATTCAGAGAAGGTTTGAGTTGGGCAGAAGGTCAAGAAGCCCAGAGCTTGCAGGCAGCTGCGAGCCATGAGGTTACTGGTCAGAGCTCAGGCCAGGCATTCAGAGACCTGTACTAGGAACACAAGCCTGTGTTGTAAGTGCAGGGTTAGAGCCCCTGCTTCCGGACTCAGAGTTTGGCCTGATCAGAGCAGGCCTGGCAGAAGACAGATAAGCCATGGAGGAGTTGAAAGCAGCAGGCCCAGTAAGTCAGATGCTTAGTAGACAGGACCAAGCTATGCCAGTGAGGGCTGGTGGGAAAATGCCAAGTCACTGCAGCCAAGCCAAACCTTGCGCCGCTGTGCGCCAGACAGGTAGTTCAGCTGTGTGGGGTGGGAGCAGGCTGCAGACAGGGGTCTGGGCAGGGCATGGCCGGGCAAGGACTCAGGTCATGAGGGCACCAATTTGTTGGCATACAAAAGAGTTCCACAATAGCCCAGAGTGGAGAATAACAAAGGTTTATTTATTTGGGGATAAACTCACAGAAAGAGTAGCAGTCTGCAGTCTTCTGAGTGTGCTGGGAACTGGAACTGAATCCAGCAGCCAAGAGGCCTGTGCTCACTCTTCGTCTGCAATTATAGTATATGAGACCACGCCCAAAGGAGGTCAGTATCTTAATTCCTATTGACTGCAGGAGTTCCCATAGCAATGGAGTGGAGGTTTTCTCCTTAGACCACTCCTCTGATGTGAATTCAATTAGACAGCTAGCCTCAGATTTCTCTTTCCAGCCCTCCCAACAGTCCTACAAGGTACCTCCTGCATTTTATACATCCCTTTCTTGATTAACATAGTAAGAGTGGTCTCTATTGATTATAGTCAAAATGCCTTAAGTAATATAAGCCCATAAATTGCAAATATTAAAAATGTTTTGGAAAAATGAGAATTTGTTTTTTTTTTTTTTTTTGCTTTGTGTGTCTTTTTTTGGGGGGGGGAGTGATGGGGGTGATTCTTAACCTATTTGAGTTAAACGTGATAAACAGCCTAAAATTCATTTGTATTATCTGCAGATATCCTGCCCCCAACCCTCCCTTCAGTGGGATTCAGATAGAGGTCCAGGGTCAAATGCTGCCTTTCCATGAAAAGATTTCAGGCTTTATTCTGGTTAGTCTTTGTCAGCCTAACACAAACAGGATCAGCAGGGAAGAGGGAACCTTACATGAGAAGATGCTGTCTTCAGATGCTCCTGTGGGCATGTCTGTGGGGACATTGTCTTGATTAACCCTTGATGTGGGAGGCTCAGCTCACTGTGAGTTCTGGTACTCCTGGCTGGTGGTCCTGTGCTTTATAAAAAAACCAAGCTGAGTAAGTCATGGGCAGCAAGTCCGTCAGCACTAGTTTGTTTGTTTGTTTGTTTGTTTTTGTTTTTTGTTTTTTTGTTGTCTCTGCCTCAGTTCTTGCCTCCAGGTTTCTGCTTAAAGCCCTTGTTCTGACTTCTGTCAGTGATGGCATGTGATCTGGGAGTTGCAAAATGAAATAATCCCCTGAGATGCTTTAGATCATGGTATTTATCACTGGGACAGAAAGCAAGTTAGGACAAACTCGCAAAGACCAGTGATTTGGTAAGGAGCAAGGAACGTGGGATGAAAAGGTAGAATATACATGCAGCCGAGTGATGGTTTAACAGTAAAGAGTTATGTTATTTTTTACTTTTATTCTTTGAGGCTCATTGCTCTTTGGGGGCCTGCCACCTAGCTCCCAAATAAATCGCACTTGGAGGTATATTATTACTTATAAATACCCAGCCTTAGCTTGGCTTGTTTCTTGCCAGATTTTCTTAAATTATTTTATCTACCTTTTGTCTCTGGGCTTTTACCTTTCTCTTACCTCTGTAAAGCATGGCTGGTTGTGTGGCAGGGTGCCTGGACCCTAGCATCCTTCTCTCCATATTCTCTTGCTCTTCTTTCCTTTTCCTTTCTCCTACTCATCCTCTCTGCCTACCCTTGCTCCTGCCTTGCTATTGACTGTTCAGCTCTTTATTAGACCATCAGGTGTTTTAGACAGGCACAGTAACACAGCTTCACAGAGTTAAACAAACAAAACATAAAAGAATGCAACACATTTTTCATCATTAAAACAAATGTTCCACAGCAAAAACAGCGTAGCACATCTTAAAATAATATTCCACAACAAAGTGTTTTCTTTACCACTAGAGTTCAGTTCCCAGCACCCAAACTGGGTGACTCACAGCTTCCAAGTCCAGTTACAGGACTCTGATGTCTCTACAACTGAAGTTCTCTCTTTCTCTCTCTCTCTCTCTCTCTTTCTCTCTCTCTCTCTCTCACACACACACACACACCCCTACCTACCTTCATACACAAACACACACACAAATTAAAAATGAATCTTTAAAAGGAGAACATAAATATATATGATGTTTAAGATACCATAAACTAAACGAATCTAAATAAATGACGATGAACTTTGACGTCTATAGCTGCTTTCAGATCCGTCTGATGCGGTAAGACTGACACGGGAAGTCTACGTATCACATTGTTACGAAAAGGGGTGTTATGATAGAATGGGATGCAGGTATAACGTGATTGTATTATTTATTCATTAGGCTGGACCAGAGAGTTGGGCTTGGGCGCACCAGACTCAGTGGAATGCTAGGGGAAGGGACTGACTGCCAGCTCAAAGGTGGCATGGAAACGTGACAGACTGACTGCCAAATGTATCAGTTTCAATCAGCTCAAAGGCCAGCTCCAGAGAAAGGTCTATTATGGGTACTGGCCCTTGGGGAGTTTCCTGAAGATGTCTAGATTTCTACTTAATTGCCTCAAAGAAAAGTGTCCAAGCCAGTGAGGGCTTCCAGTTCAGCTTTCTATCGTCACTCAGATATCTGTAGGCAAAGATGTGAGGACAGTGCCTGACACAGATCAAAATAATATGACTTAACAGATTGACCAGCGAGCAAGTCATTGAGCTGAGGAGTCGAGGGGAAAGAATAGAACGAGGAGCGGAAAGAATTGGGGGAAGCAAAGCACAGCACATTGTAATCTCCTTTAAAAGAAAAAGTATCATAAAATCAGAAAGGGTACTTACTTAAAAAGGCAAGGAGAGAGCCATACATATAAATGAAAAACATAAAAATCTTCTAAAAATCAAGAATTGATAAGACAGAATTTAAAGAATATCCTAGAAAATAGAACAAGGCCAAGAAATGGAAAAGCATAGAAAATTGAAACAAAATTGGAGATTTGGTTTGAGGTCCACGTGTAAATTCAAAAAGGGGAGACAGGAAGTGGTAGGCTAGCTGTTGCAAAAGGCCAAGAGTCTCCAAATGGAAGGTCACACAATTCAATTTAAGATTGGAACTTGGCAGCAAGTGTCCTGAAAACTAAAAACAAAACCAACCACAACAACCACAGCCAACCAAAAATAAGACTCTCAAGATAAGAACTTGAAATCTCAAAGCATTAGGAGTTGGGCTCCTCCATGCTTTTGAGGAGGTGAAGCAGATCACAGAGGATCCAGGAAGCAGACCAGGAAGGGCAAGGTACCAGGATTAAACTAAAATCCCTGCCAAAATATTATTTCAACTTTGAATTGTTCTCCTGACCATATTGACAACTACACACGAGAGAACTGGCGTGTTTTTTTTTTTTTTTAATGTAGGCTTTCTGAAGCTGGTTTTCTGCATACCTCTCCCAGGAAGATCCTGCAGCTGGGGATGGAAACACACATGTTTGAGACAAGGGAAGCAGGCCTCCTGTGAGGGAGAGCGCCAATGCATCAAGAACAAATCTCAGAGTCAGACCTGAGAGGAATGCAGCCCGCAGGTAGAGAAGGCCTTGTTCCCTCAGCATGAAACAGTTTGCCCCAAGGAGTTCTTGGGTTTATTTTATTTTTTAAATATTTATTTATTTATTATGTATACAATATCATGTCTGTATGTATGTCTGCAGGCCAGAAGAGGGCACCAGACCTCATTACAGATGGCTGTGAACCACCATGTGGTTGCCAGGAATTGAACTCAGGACCTTTGGAAGAGCAGGCAATGCTCTTAACCACTGAGCCATCTCTCCAGCCCCCCATTGGGTTTATTTTAAAGAGCTTGGACAGAACCAAAGAAAGATATGCAGAAAAATAGGTGAACAAGCAAATAGTCAAAAAGTTATAATTCTAGAAAACCTGTCTTCCTCCATTTTAAGGTTTTGGTAGTGGGGAGTAAACGTAGGGCCTCACGCTTGGTAAGAAGCAATTTTCCATAGATGTATATACTCAGCAAAAATCAGCTGTTAGTTTTTTGAGTGTGTGTGTGTGTGTGTGTGTGTGTGTGTGTCTATGTGGGTGTGTGCACATGAGTGTAAGTGCCCTGGGAGCCAGAGGTATCAGATCCCCTGGCACTAGAGTCACAGAAATTGTGAGAGCTGCTTGACATGGGTGCTGAAAACTGAGCTCTGGTCCTTTGGAAGAACAGCGAGGGCTCTTAACCATTGAGTCATCTCTCCACCCCAAAGACACAGCTTTAGTAGAAATGTGTTCATGTTTTTCTACTTGGGTGGTCATGGCTGAAGACAACAGAACTCTGCCAGGTACTTACTCTGTATCAGTCCAGAATTCATTTCACCACACACATCCCTTGAATGTGAAGTCACCTACCTGGCCTCTCTAGTAGCTGGCAGGGCAGTGTCTTGATTCCCTAGCTGTCTTAGTCACTGGTCCATTGCTATGAAGAGACACCATGGTTGAGGCACCTCTTATGAAAAGGAGGCATTTAAATGGGGGCTTGCCTATAGTTTAGGAGAGTTAATCATCATGACAGGAGCCTGACAGGTGCATGGCACTGGAACAATAGCTAAGAGTTACATCTTGATCTATAGGCAGCGGTGAGAGAGAGAGAGAGAGAGAGAGAGAGAGAGAGAGAGAGAGAGAGAGAGACGTGCACACACACACACACATATATAGAGACAGACAGACAGACAGACACACATATATAGAGACAGACAGACAGACAGACACACATATATAGAGACAGACAGACAGACAGACACACATATATAGAGACAGACAGACAGACAGACACACACACAAACACATAGACCACAGACACACATGTACATACATATGCATACACACATACACACACACACATATATATGGAGAGAGACACACACATACAGAGAGAGAGACAGACAGACAGACACACATACATATATATGTACACACACACACACACACATATATACACACACATATATATGGAGAGAGAGAGAGAGAGAGAGAGAGAGAGAGAGAGAGAGAGAGAGAGAAACAGAGATACTGGAGATCTGGCCTGGGCTTTCTAAGCCTGAAAGCTCAGCCTCAGTGGCACACCTGCTCCCACAGACTATACCTCCCAGTCCTTCTAATCTTTTCAAACAGTTCCACTCCTTGATGCCTAAGCATTTAAATATATAAGCCTATGGGGGCTATTCTCATCCAAACCACCACATTAAGGATCTCTGTGTCAGCTGTCGGTTGAAAGTCTGATGCCAGCCCATGAAAAGGACAAATGTCTGATGAATGAATGAATGGATCATATGCACAATGGCTGTGCATGGAAGTTGAGGCTGGTCTGTAGCGGGTATTTGAATGGCAGGCAGATCCATGAGAACCTTTAAAGGGCTACAAGGATTTATTATGATACACGCACGGATACACAACAAGGGAAATTCTGTGGTCGTCTTCCGTTCTGCCCCTGCAGTGAGTGGAACCAGCAGTCTGATCTCTGACCGCCACAGAGAGAGAAAGAGAGAGAGAGGGAAGGAGATGGAGAGAGAGAGAGAGGGAGAGAGAGGGGGGGGGAGGAGGGAGAGAGAGAGTGAATGCCTCTCTCTTTCCTTATAAAAGGTCAGGTCTGCAGACAAGAAGCGTGACCTCTACCTGGCCAGACAGCCCAAGGTTGTGAGCGGAGCGAATACCCACTCCACTGGCCTATGATAACAGCACGGACATTGATGGAACTCACCCTGCATGCCTTGGCTTATCTCTGTTGATTCTTAGTGGCTTTCAGTTTGGCTTTCAGTGGGTGAAGCAGAGATTTAAAAAGCCAAGGGAGGTCAGAGTGACAGGACTTCCGTTAGAATGCTGGCCGTGGAGGTCAGAGTTCTGCGCTACATTATTACCCTTCTGCTCAGTAAATACTCCGAGAAATGCTGCAAGGGAACAGACAAGCAAAAACCCAGAGAATCAATGAGAAAAGAAGACTTCGCTAATGGACGGAGTGGTAGATTGAATTAAAGCCAGGCAGGACTCAGGAGGGAAAGGACACGGACCTGCTAGTCCACCCACAAGAATTGAGAGTTGATGGGATGTTGTGAACAACTGTCTTAACTTAGTGACTGACAAGCATCCTTCCTCTGCCTGAAGAAGAGAACATGACCACAGTGACTCTTTCTTCTAAGATTCTCACTTTTCACTCTTCTCATCTTCTAAACACCATTTTCCTTCTTACACCTTTTAATTATAGGCTTCCTAGTACTCAGGCCTAGCTTGTCTTGTCTAAACTTTCTTTCAGTTATTATTTGCCCCTGGGAGTCCTGGCAACCAGGCAAGGAGACCGTGATCTGGGAGCCAAAGCAGCACCCCCCCCCCATCTTCTCTCCCATCCCCAGCCTCATTAAATATGGTGCAGTTTCCACCAAGAGTGTCGGGGGCGGAGGCTGTGTGGGCAAGACACAGCTTCCAAATGTTCTTGTAAATATTCATAAAAACACGTCAGTGTTGCTAAACCCACGGCAAACCATACCCACCCGGCCCTGTACACTCCGCATCCTTTTGCTGTTAATCCTTTTGTCCGCCTTGAATTCCTTCCCGCAATTGCTTCTCCCCCCATCTTGTGTTTCTGAATTGCTGCCAGCCACCTTAGCCTTTCATGCAAGCCTGTGGTACCCTTTTCAAAGCAGTGGGCCTCGCTGCCAGCTAGGATGCGAATGATACACACTTGTTCCAGGGATGTTGTGTTTTCTCATCTTGGTTCCTTGCTCATGGGGAACACGGCAATTATTCTACCCAGGAACTGATGGGGATTTCGGAGCGACCTGGCACATCTGAAGCATTTTTCTGACTCACTGAGTTGGCATCTATTGCTGGATCAGCATTGGCCCCGTTCCACACAGCCTGTCACCAACAGTGGGTGTTGTTATAAGCACTAGTTTTGATTGTGGCAAGATGGGCTCTGTGACTCTCCTCTTGCTCTGCTGAGTTCAGAAAAGGCATCTGCTCCCCATTCACATTGCATTTGACAAGAGTCCAAAACCTAAATGAATGTTGCTAATAAAGAACTGTAAGGAAAAAACATGTTGAGAACCACTGAGTGTATTCAACACATATCAAGTGTTGGAGCAGGAGGGGGCGGAAAGAGAGGGAGTTACTGGGCTGGGCTCACAGACTGGAGGGGTGGGGACTCTGGCCTCTGGGCCTCCCTCTGCCCATGTACCATGCCTCAGTTTGCCTTCTTTAAGCTGAACGTGCTCCTTAGGTGCTTTCTGAAGCAGAGAGCCTGCGGCTGACCTCGCGAGTGTTTACCTCGGCTGTGGGTCAACGAAGCCTGAGCTTTGTAGTAGTATTGATTGAACAGCCACTCGATGACTGCCAAGGGTGACTTCAGCTCTGCACTTAGCCATTGCTGCTCATTCTCACAGAAGTCTTTGATCTGGGGGACTGGCATGTCTTCTGCCTTTTGTGTAGACCATAGAAACTCAGCCCGAGCCCATCTCCTGGTACTTTCTCAGGCATAGTTCCTGTATTACAAAATTCTCCTGGGGACTGCTTCCCAGAGCACCCACCAGGCATTCTGAGAGGGTTCGCATCTAAATAGAAGGGTTGGGAGGCTGGAAAATGTTAAGATGTGAAACTAAGTTAAAATCACCATCACAGGAGCCATCATTAGGAGTAGCCTCTGAATAGTCCTTATCTAGGAAACAGACATAGCAAGGTGATTGAAGGAGAAAGCTTTCAAGAGAATATCTTAAGCCTTAAACCATAACGTTATTATTATAGACAGAATTCTTCTTTCAGGTAAAGCGTAACCAACTTCTAATAGAGTAATTGGTTTGAGATCATCTTAAACAATACTAACACCAACATACTGTCACCATATGAGTGCTATCTTGTCTTTGCTATTTGTATATGCTTTGTTCTTTGGAGACTAAGACCATGTAAACAAAAATATTATTAAATATTTTAAGGGCTTTGTCCAGAGAAAACTCCTACACTCTTAGTTCTTGCAGGAGGGTGTCTACCAATTACAACTTTATTTTTTATCCCATGACCTTAAGATCACAGCCAGTCCAGATTAAGAAAGCCTGGAAAGTGAATAAAAACCATAATTAACTCACCATTTATTTTCAGGGCCTTTGCTGTGGTGAGCAAAACCTATCTCATTCTCCAGAGAAAACTGGTTCAAGAATTCAGATTTTAATTTGTCAAACAAACATCTATACTGTGCTGGTGATCATAGACTAGAAAGATATGCTTCTGCTGGAGGGAGGTTGAAGGTTCAAATGGAAAGACCCAGGATCCAGCCACGTATAACTTTATCAGGGCAAGTGAGGTCTGCAAGGCTGTGGTCAGAATAGCCCTCCAATCTCCCTGGGGGAACAAACAAAATCCGCAGAATGTTGGGCAACTTAAAGAGGCTAAGAATGTGTGCAGTTACACACTCGTGTTACTTTCCAGGTGTTGGTGTGCAAGGAGAACACTTATGATAGAACAGATGGGAGGTCAAAGACCTGGAAGTTCTAGGACCCTTGGAGTCACAAGTCTGAAAGGTGGGACCTTGGTTACTTTTCTTATCTCTTATAAAACACCCGAGAGAAGCCGCTTAAGGGCAGAAGGCTTATTTGGCTCCTGGTTCTGCAGATATCAGGGCAGAGCGAGCAAGGTGGGCGGGGAGCTTGGAGAGGCTCTGCTGGCTCTTCTCAGTTCCCTCTGGGCTTGCTTCCATCTCATCAGCAAAAATCACTTGCCTCTTGGCAGGTCAGGGAACCGAGAGCACAAACTGGAACCGGAAGTGGACATCACTCTCAAAACCCGCCCCCATGACACACTTTCTCTATTGAGGCCACAGCCGGGAAGGTTCAACAGTCTCCTCAAAATGGTGCCATCAGGTGGGGATCAAATGTGCAAACACCCGAGCCTGTGAGATTCGTTGTGTATTTGAACAGATGATTGGTATGTGAAGGCAAATCAACAGGTCGGGAAGGGAAGAATCCCCAGTGTGCATGCAGCAGTTTTTAAGTTGGCCAACTTTGAAGTTAATGTTTATCAAGAACTTGTTGGTCCTTGTGTTTGTAAAGATATGTAAAGATGAAACAACGTGCTTATTGCTAGAACTGCAATAACTCCCCAGTGTTTTATATAACAGGATGATTGCTATTCTGTGGAAGTACTCATTTCCTGAGTGACATATTTGGGGATCTTCATCAGTACTAAATTCTCATCTAAGCTCCAAATCTATGTCAACACCATAGTTCAATTTCCACCTCTTTTTCTCTTACTTCTCAGACCCTTCTGGTGTTTGCTGTCATCCATCAAAACCACTTTCAAGTCTCTTTGCTGAATTCCAAGATAATCTTTGCTTCTTGTTTCTTTGACTTCTTGGGAAGATCTGATACTCTTAGTTATTCTTTTTAAAAACAAACCAAATCACCCCCCACCCCCCAAAAAACCCCATACTTTCTTCTTTTGAGTTTCCAAGACAGTATAATTTCTTCCACCTTATTGCCCAGACCTTTGAGGACTTTCACCTACTTATGCTTTAAATCCTGGAGATCCCTAGAGTTCCTTAAAAAATATTTTATTTTATGTGTACATGTTTTGCCTGCATGTAAGTCCACCATGTGTATGCAGTTCCTGAGGAGGCCAGAAGAGGGCACCAATCCCCTGGGACTCAAGTTAGAGGTGGTTAGTTCTGCCATTTGGGTACTTGGAACTAAACCTGGGTCCTCTTCAAGAACAAATGCTCTTAACCACTAAGCCATCTCTTTAACCCCTGGAATGCTTTTGCCATTGCTGGAACTCAAGATAGATTTCCACACTAACCATAAACTCTAACATTATTTCCTTGTCTTTCATGCCCTTGCGAATGTGCGAGCATGCATGTCACTTCACATAATGCTTATCATCATTGACTGAGTAGAGCTGAGTGAGTCTGAGAGGCTTAACAGATGTGGGAGACTAGCAAGAGAAGAGGTAGCCTTTGCTTTTCCTCTTTGACGTGTGACCTGTGATTAGGAGGCAGTGGAGCCGATGAGTGACGTAGGGAGATTTGGAAGGTAGGTTTCTTCAGTGGCAGTGTGAGAGAGATGAGAGGTGGGACTCGGGGCAACAACTACAGGAACCAAGGGTGGGATGATGGCTCTAGAGAGGAAGAAAAAGACAGCAGTTTAGGCATCATTAAGAGACTGAGCCAATATGGCTTAAAGAGGTGTTAGGAGAGATCTTGGATGCCTTGGAGTCCTTCGCCTGCATTGGAGCACAGGAGGAAAGCAAATTAGGAGTCAAATTCAGATTTGGATTGAGGAAATTTTAGATTCTTAAATTTTCCATTAGGGATACAGAAACTAGGAATAGGAATTCCAAAAGTTTGGGGCTATGTCAATTTAATCCCATAGTTCATGCTACATGTTGGTGCTTCATAGATTCCTTTGGTGATATTGATAGAATATCACATTGCCACTTGTGAATTGTTGTTTTGCTTAGGGGAAGCCCTCTACACAAAGCCTATGTGTTTATTTACTCACCCGGGAGGTTTTATGACTAGGTTGCCCTTTAGATGAACATTATCTATTTTTGCAGATGGTGTTTCAAAATTGATTAGTTCTCCGACCCACCCACTGAAATCGTCTAACCTACTGAAGAAGCAGAAAAGGATGTGGATTATAGGGTTTCAGATAGCACCGAGTCCCTGGTGAAAGGTATGTTATTTCATTGCTTTGTTCTGCTTTCGGAAGAGTGGAGCGATGTTTTCTTTTCTCCAACTGTATAGGTCACAGCAATTTTTTTTTCCACCGGGAATTACAAGCTATACGGAAGGTTTCCAGGACAGAATCACAGTCTTACACAAATGCTAAGGATGGTTAATCAGGGTATGGAATGTACACAGAGGCTAATAACAGGTTCTATTTGGGTCAGCACCAAGGTCATTTATGAGATATTGTGAGAAAAATAGATGGTTTGACTAAGTGTACAGGGGTAGACGGACATATATATTTTAATGCACTGGAATATTTGCATTCAAATGGATTAAATACATCTTTGGTAACTTGATGCATGCAGGTGTCTATGTAAGGTGACCTGAAGAGCAAAGTGAAGCATTGTTTTGTAATCATGAGAAAAGATTCCGTCTTGGTAACAATAAACTTCATTCTTCTCTGACATACCGAAATTGTTGTCAGAGCTGACAGAAGACAAATCCTACTCCTATGCTGCCAAGGGGTCATGAATTTGCTTGTTTTAGAGTCTTCACTGTGCAACCATAACAAATAAGTGGATGATGACCGGGCTTTTGTATGGTGGATCATAGCTTCTGTAGCCTGCGTGGGCTTTTAGAGGCTTCCCTTGGCAACAGAAATTCAAATAAGGGAAAGGAATATTAACCACAAAAGCCAATATAGGATAGTAAGAAATTTTTGAAGGTTGAAAGAGTGGTAGGCTAGAAGCAGGCTACGCATTCTCCTTCATACAGGCTCCTACAAGCTGAGATAATCTATACCCCTTTGATTCAACCACTGTTCTTGGGGAACAGACTTTCTATGATACTCTGCTCAGATCAAACCTTACTTTTTTTTAACTTTAAAATTTTATTATGTTTATTTATGGATTGGTAGACGCGGCCTGAGTATGCCTCAGCACATATATGGCTGTCAGAGGACAACCTCCTGGACTTGAAGCAGGTTCCCAAACCTTAGCACAACCGACACCATGATGGAAGTACCATTCAGGCCATAAACTTAGCACATTGCCAGTACCATCTTCCAAAACGAAAACAAAGACATAATCCATCAAAGTTCATAATTCTGGAAAAGTCTATAAATGTATTAACCTTGTTTTCTGACGTTTGTAGTTCCACTTCTGACTGACTGCTCTTGTTGACTGAAATATGCCAACATGAGATATGGGTTTTGTGCTCAAAAGCTCACCCTGAGGAAGGCTCAGGGCTACAGTGGGATCCCAAACACCTGGTGGAGTCACTGGCTGGCTAATGAAGGCTCTCTATTGGTTTAATTCCAGTTGTCTTCTCTGGTGGATGCTGCACAACAGAGTCACAGTAGAGTTCCTGCTACTCTCTGGTTCCTGGGATCAAGTCAGGTAATCAGGTTTGGAAGCACCCATCTTTCTCAGCTGAGCCATCTTTCAAGTCCAATCTTCTCTTGAATTCTGGGTATCTAAATCAAACTGGATTCTATATTTACATCAACTTCTCTCTCAATCTATAACCGTATCGAAATCTTTATATCTCATCATGTTCAAAGTCAAGCTACCCACACTTCTCCCTGATGACCTTATCAATAATCCAAGCAGTCAGTCCAGGTACCGTCATCCGTTTTTCCTGTCTGCTCCTACTGATAGCTAAACAGCACTCACTGAATGAGTTTGGCTTATAGACTTCTTCTGGAATGGTACTGTATTAATTTAAGTATTCTTCATTTTCTTTTCCTGAATGACTCTGGCTGTCTTTGGATAGATATTGTAGCTTCTAGTATTTTCTCAGCTTCTTTTTTCAACATATTCCTTGGATCCCTGTTAGAGAGTGCTTTAAAGTATAAGAACGCTAGCTCCTTTGGTAAAGTCTGTCATGCCCCAGTAGTCATGTGAAGGCTACCAAACATGAGCTCCCTCAGCGTCCTGTCACTGTGTGCATCTGTGTTTACACTGCTCCCATTCTTCCTTCTAGCTCAACTTTCTTAACTCTGTGTGTGGCCAGCCTCTGAGCCAAGATCTGTCTTTATACACAAGGCCTCTGTAGGGTTCTTGGGCCATCATTTATAGCCACTTTCTTTATTCTCGATTACCTTACTTCCCTTAGAACACACACATATCCCAAATTCTCTAAAGATGAACAAACAAAATGTTTTTTTCCGCCTGATACAACAAGGACCACACAGAATTCCTGGACCACTTACGGCTAACTATGTATTTTAGGTTGCATTTCTCATCTACACTGTGCAATCCTATTCTATCTTGCTTGTTCATCCATTAATTGCTTCACATGTTATAGTTACTTTTTTTTTTGCCATTCTTCTTTATTAACCTGGGTGCTAAAAACATTGTTGGAGAAGGCTGCTTGCTGGTTCTAGGCTTCTTAGTCCTGAAATAATCACATAGAAACTGTAATATAAATATAAATATGTACTGTATTATAAATATAAGTCACTGCTTGGTCCATTAGCTCTAGCTTCTTATTGGCTAACTCTTACATCTTAATTTAATCCATTAATCTGTGTATCGCCACATGACTGTGGCTCACTCGGTAAAGTTCTGGCATCTGTCTCCAGCTATAAGAGGCTATAAGGCTTCTTCTAAACTCCGCCCTTCTTTCTCCCAGCATTCGGTTTAGTTTCCCATGCCTAGCTATGGTCTGCCCTGCTATAAAAGACGTTTCTTTATTTATGAATGGTAATCACAGCATACAGAGGGGACTCCCACATTCAAACATGGGCATTTTGTCTTCATTATCAGTTAACTTCAGAGCTCAGTTAACTAGGAAAGACAAATGACAGAGAAAAAAACTTGACTCTTGACTTTTTTTTTTTTGCTTTTTCTAACTTTTTTATTTTCAGATTTTATGATGAAGTGAACAGTTTAGGCTGCCTACACCACTGCTTTCTACCTCCTCACATCTGGAGACAGATGATAAAGTGATGGTGCTAAGGAGGGTGAGCGTGAGGTTCTCCCTGTCAGCCTGGCTCTCTCTCCCTATTCAGACCACAGCTTTTCCAAACTGTCTCTGTCTTCTGTCTTCTTGCTGGACACATCTGGCGTGGGTTTCTTTTCTTCTCTCCCTGCCTGGAGATCATGCTAGGGACTTCACAGAGACAAGAGTGCTCAGGAAATTTTTAGCATCTTGGTTTTCTTACTCTTTTTCTGCCTCAAAGAATCATTTTACATCACATTGGCTTCCAACTTGGCTAGCATAAACTTCATGCTTTCAGTCGTTAATGCATTAGAATGTTAAACGCCTCCAATTCTAAGGTGTCAGTTCTGATGATTTCCACTGCAAGAGAGAAAAATTTAACCAAAGAGTAGCTTCTCTCTCAATGACCTCATAGGAAAAAGATGTTTGGGTTCCCTAATGCTTGCATTTAGCTAATAGCATAGACACTTCAATGATGACCCTGGCTCACTCTTTCTATTGCCCCATCCTTAGTAAACAGCTTTAGTTATCAAAGCTGTTTCCTCATGGTCCGAAAATGGCTGCCCCCATTCTGTTATTAGAAAGAGAAATATCTATCATACCAGTTGCTGCTGACATGGTTATAGTCGATAGTGTGTCTCCACTCTCAGCAACAGGAAAATTAAATGATCAGGGCAACTTCACTATAATATGGTATTTGCATAATGTACCCACGGTTTGTCAATTTAAGTTGTGCATTAATTGACACACACAGAGTGTCTATAAAATGTATGTGTATTCATCAGGTGCTCTAGATGCTGTATATTAGCAAAGCACAGTAGTCAACCAATTCACCACATACCCCTCCCTGACACACACTAAAAAAGAATCAAACTTGTCAAAAACAAGTCCTGAGGCCAAATATTCCTGTGAGAAGAGGCAAATGCCACATTTCACACAGGAGGATCTAGTGAGACCATTTCCACACCTCCCCAGTTTTCTGTGTGTGTGATGACTTCTCCTCTATCTGCTTACCTACAAAGCACTGTATTTCCATCATTTAAGTAGCTCTCCTAGACTCAGCTTCACTTCTTTGGTGATACACCCCAGACTGCCAAGCCAGGTCCCGTAACAGCCAAAATTCAAGGCATCTGGTCTCCTTTTTTAGCCGTACCGAATCCCTGGATAGCTATAGGTTTTACTCCAGAAGGAGGAAACTGTTTATATCTGGCTCCCATCCTTCCTTAGTTTGCATTCTAAGCAGAAAATTATGCATTCTCGAGTTGAACCAACTCACAAAATAACGGATGAGCAATGCTACTTGGCTCCTGTTTTCCTTTTTAGTTTTTAAAGGACATAATGTGTGTTAGCTCAGAGAATGTCAGTTTGCTGATTCAAATTTGGCCATGTGGTTGAATCCAGCTGCCCTTTATAACTCCACTTTCTATATATTTCAAGTTTTTTCACATTCCAAATAGCATCAGTGAATGCATTTTTAAAGCCAAAATTGGGATTCCTACTTACGTTCTTGTTGAGATTATTCTCATATCAGAAGAAGCTTTTGTAGGTCATGACCTTCTTCCTCTGCCACATGACAGAACCGTACAATCTGGGACACATGGTCCTCCTGCGTATTACCTGCCAATGAGATTGTCTCACTGAGAATAAAGCCCAGTGCATGAATTTCTGTAAAGATTCAAAACTGAGCTTCTAATATTATCTTTTGTCAATCATTGACTTATTATTTATTAGATTTCTATAGTACCTTTCCTCCAAGGAGCTCAGTGTAGTTTAAACATATGTTATAATGTACTTTAAATAGGTGTTACCAGCCTTGGCATTATATGTGAGAAATACTGGTAAAATTACAACTGCAAATTACCAGAAGAATAAAAGAACATTTAACGCCATTTAGAAATTACATGTATGTACTAATGTGTGTGTGTGTCACGTGTGCATTCCCCCCCACCAATAAAAAAAGCCTGTTGACCCTATCAGAACCTCTTCAGAAGCAATTGTAGGTAAGTTTTTAAGAGTTTGTATTTGAAAAAAAATTTATCTATAAGTTCAGGCACTTGTCTGCCCTCTAAAATTCAGCCTTCCTTTATAGAAACACAATAGACATTTCAATCTAGCCATTAAGGGATGGGCTCAATAGGCGTTGGATGTTTATTTATTTGGTTGGACTTACAGAGGCTCCTAACTCTTTTGGATTTAATGGGCTATTTCTTTTCTTTCCCTTTGGGTGTGTCTGTGTTGAAGTCAGACTGTTCGTGACAGAGCTGTGAGCTCCTTGAACCTTGACAGCAGAGGGAGGAGAACTGGAGGTCAACAAAGGCAGTGCTATGCCCTCTCTTCTCAGAGGAGAAAGATAAACACATCGTAGTCTTTAAGTTAGGAGTGATTTAGAAAGCCAGGGACAGGCCGTGCTTTCTAGTTTAGAGACATTTTCTCTCTCTTTGCCATAAAGTACCACTCCTTCCCCAAACTTCAACAATAATAAAAGAAATGCCACCATTAAAGCACCAGTTCCGACCTCGCCGTCCTGGGTATCCCAGCCTGTGGGCTTCAGTTGCGGCCTTTCCTTTTCTTTTCTCGCTTCTTCTTTTTCCTGGGGTGTATTGCTTTCAGCTCGGGCAGCCTTCATTCCACATGAGCTTTGAAATCATATCCCTGCATCTTTACAGAACGGTAGTAGTTCAAGGTATTAGTAGCAGCCTTCAATGGTAATGCTGTCATTAGATCATTATGAGTAGTCTAAGGTTCTGCCTGTGAGCATGGCATGAATTTTATATTTGGAAATAAAATCCTCCCGGGATACCACAAAGCTGCAAGCCGGCCTTGCCCCTTCTCTCAGGCCGTTAGGATTGGCTGCCCTGCCTCTGGCTTGTGTTTCGCAGGAGTAAGTCCTGCTGCGTTTGTTTCGCATTAAGAACCCTTTCACTTTGTTTATAATGATCTGAATGATATTATTAGGAGAACAAAGCCACTCATTGGTGACATTTATTAACCAGTCACATCATCTGTATTTAACTCTCACGTTACATTTCAGGGAAATTGTGTGAACCTAACTCCAGTATAACTTTTCTCTGGGGACCACTGCTTTGTGTTGAGTTTGAAATAAAATAGAACATAGAAAGCAGGTTTTATTTCCAGGGCAGCATTTCACTTAAGAGGTTTAGCTTGAGCCAGATTATATAGAGAGACTTGTCCAAAAGGAGACTCTTCTACGTAGCCCTGGCTGTGTGTCTGTGTGCTTGTGGGAGGGAACATGGTCTGCTTTGAAGAGGAGGTGAGGCTTGTTCTGAGCTGGGCTGTGATGGTAGATCAGAGGGATCGAACAATGATTGCAAGACAACCGCATGTTAAAAACCAAGATGAAACCACTGTGTGTGAGTGGGGAGGTTGACAGCTGTCCTATGATGACCCCTGTAGGGACAAGTGTGCATATTAGTGCAATACTTATTGTCTTGGGAGCAGACAGGTAGGCAGCAGTGATGGGGGCCAGGGAAGCAGGTGAATTAGAACACCGAGACATCAGGAGACTATGGAAGCACGCCAGCCCTCCTATGTGAAGGCTGGTGTGGGGTCATGACTTCAGCAGCACTAGAATGACACACGATACAAAATGGAACATACCAGATCGGAACTATTGTCATCTTCTTTCCATTAACTTCACGGTGTCAGAGCCAGGCCTGGCCCTCCACACTGCTCTTTCACACCGCTGCTCTAAGATTGGAAGTAACATGCCACATCTTTGCATTCATAACGGCTCCTGCATATGTTCATAAGAGATCATTTAAAAAGTCTTAACCATCATACCCAAACCAAACTTGTCAATAATCCTCTCCTAATATCAGCAAGTAACCAGTTAGCAGCCCAGTTTCCATGGTTGTCTTATTTTTAACAGCTGCTTGGTTCAAATCAGAACGTCAGCAGGGCCTTCAGACTATGTATGGCTTTCATGGACTCTTCAGGATATTTTAATCTTCACATCTCGCTGTGTCATTTTCTTTGTGAATTATTTTATTGACAAAGTTCAGTTATTTCCTTCATGGAGACGCCCATGTTTTGAATTTGGTCGTTACACCCTGTTGAAAAAACTTCAAATGAGCAAGTGGATTTCAAGGCTTGATCTGATTCATGTTTTTTACCTGGTAAGAGCATGCTTACTGTTGCTTCATTCACTGTAGCAAAGAATTGGAGACAACCTTGTTGTCCATCAACTGATAAATGGATAGTGAAAATTTGTATACTATATGTATACTATAATACATACCATACACACATACTATATACACATCATATATATTTATATACACCATATATGCCACATACATGCATACATACCTAATACTATTCAGCCCTAATGAAAATGAAATGATGGTGTTAGAATGTATACTATTAAGTGAAATCATCGCAGTCTTGGACAGAAGAAAACCGCATGTTGTCCCTTACATGTAGAATCTAGCTAATGACAGATGCATGTGTGTACACAAATGAATATGTGAATACAGGTATAATATGAAGAAAAGAACAAGGAAGGCTAAGTATTAGGGTGTGAGGAAGGACTGATGGCAGGCAGTGGGCATGAGTTTTGAAAAAGGGTATGAAGCTGATTTTTATTTAGTCCTGTCGCAGATTTTTTTGTTTTTGCTAGCAGGTAAATATGTACAGATAAATTAGACAGTGAGCACATAAGACTCCTTGTGGAGCTTTCCAGCTCCTGTTCCCAGTGACTACTCCCACGCATAATAGTTCATGGAGGGCTAGAGTCTTTAGGACTGGTTAATTTCAGTGTGTGATTTTTGTAAGGTTTTATAATAAAGTTTCAGAAACACTTCATAGGCAATAGAATGTTTTTACATCAATAATCTCTGGTATCTCTTTGGGGATGTTAGCATAGTATGGTGTTTGCTGTCTGGGTCTGTAATCTCAGTGATTCACAACATGGAATTTCCCTTTTCTTTGTTGGAGTGTCTGTGGAGAGAAACCTCTTCTTGGCAGGTGTAATGGTACCTGCAGCACAGTTCATACAAGAAAGGCAAGCCAAGCATTTGGTTGTTTCTCTTCAGATGTTGTAATCCTTCAGGGTCAGGGAGCTCTGGTTTCCTTGGCACTATTATTTGTGGGTGGGGTTTTGTATTTGATTAACTTTATCACAGGGAAATTATTCTTTTAGTGCTCATGTTGTACTGTCTCTGGCTACTGCCAGCGTTTTGGTTTCTCTTAACGTCTTTGACACAGTAGTTTTTGAGATCCTTCTGCCATTTGGTGCAATTGTCCACGCCCTGCTCTATGTGTTTGTTTCCTATGTTATACCTGGAATCAAACATTTGTTCAAAAAACTGTTTTTTTAAAACAAATATGCTGTGTTTGTTCAAACCATGTCTGTTCAATGATAACGCAGTAGTTCAGGATACATTGTTTGGCCAGGAACCGAGAATATGACCCACGCCGACAACAAACAAACAAACAAACAAAAATGTTTTCTCTTTTTTGTCTTCTTTTGTTTCTTACTTGTAACAGAAGAGATAAGATTGGGTTCAAATGAAGCACCTGGTTTGCCCGTGTGCCAGGCCTGTCTTTATATTGACTCCATTTTCAGATTAGCTGTTCTCAAAGCCCTGAGACTTGCCACTAGTTTCCAGGACTCCATGTTTCCACATTTTCAGCCAGCATCCAAGAAGCATCTTTGTCTTTTCCTTCTCCGAAATAGTACTGAGACTCATCTAGATGAAAAACCTTTGTTTTGGTGGTGTGGTTGATGGAGAGCCAGCTACTCGGTAGATGGAGCATGGCGATCACTTGAACCTACATTGCCTCTTTTGGTCCTGAGGCTGGAGATCAGAGCTCCCCAGGAGCCAGAGGATCTTTAGACTGAATCTGGGATATTGACAGCCCTGGCTGTCCTGAAACTCCTTGTGTAGACCAGGCTGGCCTCGAATTCACAAATATCTGCCTGCCTCCACCTTCCAAGTGTTGAGTTTAAAAGGAAACACCAGTACAGCCAGCAAAAATTTTATTTCAGAATTTTTTTGGTTATTTTGATAAAGATCTATACTGGAAGACTCAATATTGTGAAAATAATATCCCCTCTCAATGGCGGACTCAGCAGGGACATTTTTTTTTAGCTCCACATCTCTCAAATAAAGGTATCAGCAGTGTAGGAAGTAATCTCTGAGAAACTTTTCTCCTGTCTTTCAGGAGGGAAGGAACCTTCTGTGCTAACACAAAGTTATTTGGTTTTTCTGAGTTGGTTTATCTACCACCAGAACGTTATCGATGAGTAACTCCAAAGAAAACAAGATGCTGGCTCCGGAGTGTTCCACCGAGCTGACTATAAATTTAGGTGTACCACTTTGCATTGAAACACCAAGCTTCTCCACCATGTAAATTACAAAGGTTGAATCTGAAACATGAATACCCCTGGAATTCCATCCAAGTAAGGCTTATGTCAAAAGGAAATTGTGGAAGAGTCCCATCAAATAATGGACCAGGTACAAAAGCTCGTAGTGCTGAGAACGATAAATGGTAAAGAGCCTGATCCAAGTTAGTATAGATGGAATGGCAAGGAGGTCCCGGACTCACTTTGGAATCAAGCAGAGCTCCAATGTCTTGTACTAAATGAAAGGTTTTTAGCTGTAGTTACTTTTTCTATTTTGTCAGCTGGTGTGAGAGTCTAATAGCAAATTACAATCACAACTCAGTGTACAAAATAACAACTTTATCTTTTAAGCCCATGGAGTGTCATCTAATTATTTTTAATCATTAAAGTGATCCATGCATTCTCTTCTCAACCCCTTTTCCACCATTGAAATGGTTGGTACTTGTTAATTGACCATATCCTCACTCTGGTTCTCATTCACATCTGGCATTTATTAACAATATCTTAGAGACCTCCCACGTTGGGCTGCAGGACGCTCATTGTGGTCAAGTCTGTGCATGAAAATGCCTTGGCTGGGAGGGGGAGGGGAAACAAACAAAGCCACCAACCTCAAACCCAGACGCAACCATCTGCGCTATTTGATGGGGCGGTCCTGACTCCCAGTGCTAGTCCTAGCTGAGAGTTACCACTGAGCACTATTGTTTATGCTGTGCGGCAGTGTAAAGCAGACAATACCACACAATCAGAGCCTTCACACTCAAACAGACATCACACGCTGTAATTATATTTGTCTGACAGATTATTATAATTGTACATGGCAGGTAGTGGAAAGCAACTCCTTTTTACAGCCTAAATAATGTGGCATATTCTGCATACTCTTAAATCAACCTTGCAGAAGGTAAATTATGAAAGCTAAACGCACGTTGAGTGTTTTTATTTACTCTTTCAGTTAGCATCTTATGTGGTGCTAGACAGCAAAAGAGCATTACCTTATTTTGCCTGGTACTATTTCATTTAACGCTTTATTGTGCGAAGTTCTTTTCGGCTGACAGCTTGTTCTATTTTGGCACACTCCAGGCAACAGTAGCGATGACTCTCTGCCACGCTTTCCTCTAGGTTCGTAATGACCAGATCAGCCTATGTGAAGAAGTAGAAGAAGAAGTAGAAGGTTAAATGCATTACTTAAAGAGAAAAACCCTGAACTATAGTTTGTTTCTTCAACAATTAGTGTAAATCAGTTCTGGGAAAGAACTCTTCGGCTCTTTGTGGAATTTAAAGACTTCCCAGTAGCCTGCGAGAGGAACGCACGTGTGCTGAGGTAGGCTCCTGCCGCCACACCTGACTCTCCTTTCCTTCTAAGCACCTGGGAGGTTGAATTGCTCATCCACTTTCAGTTAGAAGGGACAACGTTTGTGAGCGTCTGTAGTTGGTACGAGTGGAGGTGGCCATGTCACTTCCCATACCGTGCTTACCGTTGGTGTACTTACCAACGGGAGACTCTCAACTCGGTTTTACTTGGCTGGTGACCAAAGGCACTGCGTATTGCAGAGGACAGTTAGTAAAAGAGACTGCATCTATCAACTCCAGCCCATGAGATACCGAAGCTGCACACAGCTACCTGTTTTCAGATCGGTGCAGTGAGGAGGACCACACCTACACGGATTAAACAACTGAAGTTTGAGTTTAGTTATTTTATTGTAATTTAGTCTACTCCGCTATGGGACTCTTGAGGATTTAGTTTTCCGAGGTGGTTCGCATCTTAGAGCAGGTTTGTGTGTTTTATAGTAATTTTTCAGTTTTTCCACCAGGGTTTTATGTTTCTAGAAGTATTTGTAATATGATACGTTGAGAACTTGATGAAGTTCTCACGTTGTGCTTCTGTTGTCCATTCTTTACACGCTCTTTGGGTAACTCTTTTGAAAATATACAAGATGCACTTATTCAGACTAAAGCAGGTAGGTAATCCCCAAGTCTGCATAAAAGAAAACACCGCCCTAAGAAGTCCTGTGGGCCCTCTTCCCATCTGGCCTCACTCCACTCGCTCATATCTGTTCCGTAGGACAGAAAGTTGGGTTAAAAAGCAAACAAATAAAAGGGTAAATATTACAAGATTTTGGTATTCCTCAACAGTTTATAGTGTTCTGTTCACTTATTGCCTGATGAGTGTGTGGAATTAGCTGCTGCGCAGAGATGATCGCAATTAAATAGTCAAAATTCAAGTCTTCGGAAATGGTTATTCTGAGAAGGCATGAATCATATGTAAATGTATTCAGATATAGTCCTAGGCAGATGTTGCAAACGATCGGTCTAACTGGGAAGGCTTGTCAGGTGTGTCTGCGAATTTCTTGACACATTTTTAAGAGTGAGGTCTGTTGTGATTTCTATTGTTGTGGCTTGTCTTAGTCACTGTTCTGTTGCTGTGAAGAGACACCATGACCACGGCAACTTTTAGTACGGAGAGCGTTTAATTGGAACTTGCTTACAGCCTCTGAGGTTTAGTGCATTATCAGTGTGGCAGGAAGCACGGCAGCAAGCAGGCAAACATGGCGCTGCAGAAGGAGCTGAGAATTCTACAACTGGATGTGCAGGCAGCAGGAAGAGAGAGCACCCCTGGACCTGGCTTGAGCATGTGAAACCCCAAAGCCCACCCCCAGGGACACACTTCCTCCAACAAGGCCACACCTACTCCAACAAGGCCACACCTCCTGATCCCTGTCAAGCAGTGCCCTAATGACCAAGTATTCAAATATAGAAACGTATTGGAGCCGCTCCTATTCAAACCTTCACATTTTTGTTTTTTCTGATCTTAAAAGTTACCTGAGAATAGCATTCTAGCAAAACGCTGGACAACGCATGTGTGTATGGGTGGGGCAGGGATGAGGGTGGTGCTGACCATCAAATTGGGATGATACCATGTGGGTGAGAAATCTGTGACTCCCGGGTTGAGGGAATTGACAGATTAGTGGGCAGTGCCGAGGTGGCAGAGAGCTCCCCCTGCTGGTGGGAGGGACTGAAGACCACTGAGCATGTCCTCGGGTTTAATTCATTAGGCTTTCCAGGTATTGTGAATCAAAGAAGGGCAATTTATGTGACTGTTGACTGTTAAATTCTGTCATGGTCAGCAGCTGTGGGTGTGCTGGTTTTGAATTAGCAAAATGAGAAATAGCGGGCTGGATACATTGCAAATCCGTGTAGAGATAGTGGAAATCAGACTCGGCCAAAGATGACTACAGCAGGCTGGAGAGATAGCTCAGTGGTTAAGAGCCCTTCCGGCTCTTCCAGAGTGCATGGGTTCAGTTCCCAGAATCTACACTGTCTTGTTACTCTATGTTTGGGGGAATCCAATGCTCTCTTCTGTCCTCCACGGGCTACCAGGCATGAATGTGGTGCACATACAAATATACAGTCAAAACACTCATGCATATAAAAACATGAAATAAATCTTTTAAAAAAAATGGCTAGGTGTCACTGGGTGTCAAAGTATCTATCTATCAGACCTACACCTGGATGCTGAAGTGACAGTTACATTAAACAAATGTGTAATTTACCAGTTTTATGAGTTCATGTCAGGGGACCAACTTCAAGGCAGTTGCTTCTCTTGAGGCCTTCTTCAGCATGTTCCTGATGGCGATATATTCTGAACTGCTTCACCTTTTCCAGCTGTTCCAGGTAGTTTGGGTTGTTGGTTGACTTAAAGAAGAAAATAATCCACTGTGGAGTTTTAAAAAATTAATTTGTTGCTAACTCCTCATTTACAAAGAGTTCCCTATCCCCAAACTGATGCTGAGATAATTTATTCCACTGTCAAGAAATTCCTCATTCTGTTTCCCCCTTCATCTAGATAAGGTCTTGCTGTGTAGTCAGACTGGCTACTCAGCCTCCAGAGCACTGGCATGTGCTGTCATGTTCAAGTCTCAGTTTTATGCATTTGACTCTTCGAAGCACGCGATTTCATATGACCCTGCCCTGAACTTCCAGTTAGTGCTGGAGCCTTCACTGAAATTGGCCATTGACAGATGGCGGGTCACCTTGGACCTTGACCTGGCTGGAAAAGATGATCTGGATCGACCATATTCATTTCTAAGAGTCAAAGGCTAGGAAATGTAAATGACAGACTGTATCTACGGTAACAAAGGAAGTGTAATTAAGCTGAATCTTTGAAGTTTTGAGAAGCAAATATCACCAATTTGCTATAATATCAGTTAGTAAGTTTATTAGCTATGCTTCTCCTTGCTGTGACCAAAAAAACTGGAGAAGAAGCAACATAAAGGAGGACGGCCTTTTCTGGTTTACAGTTAAAGAAGGGCTATAGCTCATCCTGAAGAGGAAGGCATGGTGGCAGGAACAGGAGGCAGCTGATCGCATTGTGTCTGCAGCCAGGAAGCAGAGGGAGGATCTGTAAGAGCTGTTACCCAGCTCACGTTCTTTTCAATTCAATCTGCTACCCAAGCCCCTAGGAGGAGGCCAACTACACTCTGATGGGTTTTCACTTATTGATTGTATTTTCCTGCAAACACCCGCACAGTAGTGTTCTCTCACTGCAATCCTAAATCCAGTCAAATCTACGGAGAAGAAGATCCAACACACTCAATTACCAGGGAGCCGGGATGCTCCTGCTGAGACAATGCTTTGGCATAGAACAAAGCTATCCTATGGATACAGCAGGAACTGCAGCCTAGCATCCTGTGAACCAGTAGATCCCACAGGAAGACAGTTATCTCTGTGTGTGAGAGGTAGGATCTGCTAAAATTAGAAAAATCTCCTACAAAGTCAGCCGCAGTTGGAGCCAAGCGAATGCTTGGGTTTGTGACTATGACTGAGCTCTCTGAAAACACAACTGCATCTGTGGTTGGTGCCTTTCAGTCCTTCTTGATGGTTTGAGAATTTGACTTTGACTCATGCATATCAATATCCATTTCATTCATTCATTTATTTTTTACTGACACATTGAAACATTGACATAGTACCTATCAATGGGCTCCCAATGTGTGAACTTTAAATGAGGTTAATTCAGTCTCCTCAAACTTAGTTACTATTTCTGCTGGAAGGAAGTACTTGAGATCCTTTTTTTTTTCACTTGTTTGAGTCATATCGTATATAACAACTGTTATTTATGGTCACTCTGCTGTGCTAAACCAGACTGCAGCTTATTTTTAGCCAGCTGTGATTTAGGATCCATCGATATAGTTCCCCTCCCGCCCTTTGGAAACCACCTATCTGATATTCTGTGCGACCAGCTTTCTGTGCTCCATGCACCATGCACAGACAGTAACTTATAAAAACACCATCTACTAAAGTTAGTAATTATAGAAAGGCACATTCTACATGTCTAACTCAAATAATTAAAAAAATTATTATCTTTATAACTGGGGACTGATCAGCATTATTTTCATCCAAAATTTTTATATTCATAGTGTTGGGGCCACTCTAATATATCAAGGACCAGAAGAATAGAATTCAGGGACCTGTGTTATATTAATACAGATATTTTTAGTTCTCACTAAGATGGCTGGATATAAATCCATCCCTGTCACTTACTAATGCTGAGAATTTGGGTGTATTGCTAAATCTCCACTTCCCCATCTACCTCATGGGATTGTGAAAATACAAGATATGTAAATTTTTTTTACAGCCCTTTCAGCACCAGTAAGATCTGGGGTAGGGCCAGAACCGGAATGAGTGCAGAGAGACACCGAGGAAGGAACATTTAAGAATGTAGCTGCACAATCCTGACATTGAGTGCCTCTTTAAATTTCATTCCGGGCATACTTGTCTTCCTCTAGTCTTGACCCTGGCTGAGTTATTCTCGCTTATGTGCACCTTCAGGAGAAGAACTTTGAGGCACACACAAAAGTTGTAAGAGTTAAAGCTCTTGCCTGTATGTTTTGGTGAATTTCACACATTTCGTGTAAAGAACGTAGCCTGGTGGCACTCAGTAAAGAACAAACGTGAGCGTCATGCAGAGCGGTAGGCTCGGTCACCTCTACTGTCACCTCCCAACCTTTAAAACTTGGATTCTCAGGCCCAGCTACTTTGACTGTAATTAGCCATAGCTGCCTTAAGAAAGGAGCTACCAACATTTAGCAGTAGGACGCTGTGGGGGTGGGATCATTACAGAGCAGAGAGAAAACATGTTCTCAGTCTTTAGGGGCTCACAATCAGGCTGGGAAAAGGCAGGTGAATAAGTGAAACATATTCTCATACATATGTAACAACACTATCTATATCCAAATCCACTTTCCGTTGGGAATGACATGTTGCTGAGATGGGCGCTTTGGAAAGCGGCTTTGCCTTCCAACCAGTCCAGGGAGATTCTGAGTGTTTGGAGTGTTCTTTGAAGTGCCAAGCACAAGGCCATTGTTTAGTCTGAGGGCAGTCAAGGAGGTTTGACGCTCCAGGGGTGGAGGTGTGGAGTCTGGGGTTTAGAATTGAACCAGTGAAGATCTGAGGCTAGAAAGGGAGGCACGCTGTGAAGTGAAAGCTTGGGGAATAAAATGAAGGCTGAAGATATATATAAAATAAAGAAAAGAAAATGTGCGGATGCATAGAGGACGCATTGGTGCCTCCTGGTAGGTCTGTCCTGAAATGTCATGATGAACGTGATGGGACCCTTACACACTATGACTGTCACTGTTTATCTCACTTATCAGTGTGAACTATTTGCATAACTGATATCTAAGGGCCACAGAACAGAACTGCATAAATCCCTATACATTTTGCTCAGTCTAGTACAATTACCTCTGCCAGGGTGGAGTTCTTAGAATTCCTTATTATTAATAACTGGTTGGCAAGGAATGCAAGGGCTGTTCCA
This sequence comes from Myodes glareolus, assembly GCF_982192425.1. NCBI lineage: Eukaryota > Metazoa > Chordata > Mammalia > Rodentia > Cricetidae > Myodes > Myodes glareolus. The sequence continues at coordinate 72,859,716 of NC_142036.1, forward strand.
GACTACTTGTTGAATGACTCAGTCAATCAATGAGATTTACTTTATGTTAGGTCAATATTACTGCAATGCTTCTTAAGTGCATATATTATTTTATATCATATTTTTGATGCCACAGCCACAAATATGTGTAATGCTCATAGAGAATTATGAAAAAATCCTGTTAATTGGTGTAGAAGGTATTATTCCTGTGGACTTTATTAAAGGCCAAGAGTATGTGTTCCTGTGTGCATGTACTGTACCCTATAAAGTGGAAGGAAATGGTTGAGTGAGTGTTAGGAGATGTGCAAGTCCCAGAGACTTGAGGAGATCATCCAGTGTCTGCTCAGGAGTGTAGGCTGGGTCCATTGCTTTTCTCTTCATTGCGACAAAATACATGGCAGAAGCAAGTTAAGAGAAGAAAGACTTATATTTGCCGACAGCTTAAGAAAGGGCATGGCTCATCCTGGCAGGATACGCAGTGGCAGGGCGGCAGAAGTGTGACCTAGGATGGGCAGGTTACATTGCATCAGCAATCAGCAGGGGTTGGGAGGACGTTGCTGCTTAGCTTGTTTTCTCCTTTTACAAATTTAGTCCAGGACCCCCGTGTTTAAGGTAGATCTTCTTTCTTCAGTTAAGGTACTCTGGGAATTCTGTTAAATCACACCTGGGGTACGTAGCCTCAGTGTTTCCGTAACCAGTTAGGCGGACGGTGAAAATGGACCGGCGCAGCCAGGCTTTGGCATTAAGAAATAATTTACTACCACTAAAGCTCATCGCCAACTTAGCTGAATCGTGGCGGCACCTCCATGTCCAGCTGGCGGCACCTCCGTATCCAGTTGGCGGCACCATGTCTCTCATGGACTACAACATAGCTACTCAAGACCTACTGCAATTGAAGAATATTTGGTGACCCAGGAAGATTAAGTTAAGAAGGCAGTAAGTAAAACAAATTCAAACACATCATGTGCTGTATTGAACTATTATAATATTCATGGAAGAAGTCTAGGACAAATGCCAAAGTCAAGAACAAAAGTTACTTCTGAGAGTCAGGACTATGACTTACTTTTTGTGTGTGTGTGTGTTTTCCATATTTTCTCTACAGGGGAACCCATATTTTTACAAACACTATTATTTTGTAAAATAAATGGAGGGAATGAAGGAAACCGCTGAGAGTTGATTCACTGTCCTTTCTGTTTCCATGTTGAACTCACTGTCAATCTGGACTTACCTAGGTCAGCAGTGCTCCGTCTTGCTTGGGCAAGGAAATGCTCAGTATCTAGTTTTGCTTTGGTCAGTCAGGTTCTCACACGGCATCCCGGGATTGCTTCCAATTTGTTACCCCCCTCCCTAGACTCCTGAGCTCAATGTCTGTCTCAATCCAGCTGCAATCTATTTAGTTTGGATTAATTCCAACTCAGATTATGAACTAGATCTCTTTTTTGGTAGCTGAGCTTCGCTTTGGAGACTATGAATGATTATTCATAGATAGACCTCATAGCTACCCCATGCTGCCCATGACCTGAGTAGGGCAAGGGTGGACAAGGGTGATTAAATTCCCAATCTGTGAGATCCTTACAGAGGGAGAGGTTGGAGATGAAAAGGTCAGAGAACCTTTCATATTCTAATAGTTCACTTCAGACCTGACCATGGCTGGAGAGAGGTCAAATTAGGCTTCTTAGTGTTTTTGAAGAAAACGACTTGACTTGTTTGCTTAATACAGCGTAAGTACCACTATCAACACATATGGCGTTTCAGCTTGGTGAGCTTATTAAAATAGTCAGTCTGCAGAGAGGACTTAAATCTTCACACAATTATGCTCGAAACTGATGCACATGTGAAAATAGGCGTTGGTAATAACATCAGGCAACACAGGAGACGATTTCTCAGCCTGAAGGTAAAAAAAGTTCCTGATTGCCCAAGCTCCATGCCTGCTCCTTTTATCTGTCTGCGTGCTGCTTTTCATTCAAATTATAACACCTTTTCCTGCAAGATAGATTAACAGGTTTTTTCCCCCTTTTCCTTTCTAGCTTTAAGTTTAGAGCCTTCGAAAAGCTTAACATAAAGTAGCATCATTAGGCTTTGGGAAGAGGCCAGATTTAGGCAAAGCAGATACAAAAATACTTCATGCAAAACAAAAATCAAATATGGGCTGCATGCGTGGAGCTGCTGATTGCTGTTTCTGAGGGCCTGCAGCTTTGTTTTAACTTCTTCCTGCATTCATGAATTCTTTTTTTCTTTTTTAATTAAGAAGATTTTGGGGGGCAGCGAATCTTTCCACTCATAGGGATTTGATTTCTTTTTACCTTTTTTTTTGGGTTATCTTTCCTGGTTCTTTGTTAACGAGGATTTTTTCTCTTCACTCATTAGGATATATGTATTTTTGTTGATTTTGTTTTTTGACAGCTTCTTACATGTATATAATGTAGTCTCAGTTTTCTCTTTCCCCTACCTGTCGGTTAATCTTCTCTAGTCTCTTTCTTTGATTTTTTGATCCATTTAGTCTAACCAGGGCCATTTGCATGATCATGGGATTGGACCTATCTGTTGTACCCGGAGCCTGGTGGGGTTACCAGAGAGTACATGATTGAAGGTAATGGCTTCCCTTCTCCCTGAATTCCTTCATAGCAAATAGTTTAGCAGTGAGGAGTGGAGGACTCTGATCCTGACCGATGGGCTGCCACATTCTTGGCAGTCCCAGCACTGTGACTTTCTGGGGGTAACTGTTAGGACTCAGGTACTATGCTGGACTGCCACCTGACAGGATGCACTCAGGCAGCACCCTGGACAGCCCCGGGTCCTTTGACTGCTCTGTCGCTGAGCTGCATAGTATGTATGCGGGTGCAAAAGATCCCTTTAAGAGACAAGCTCCGCCCATTCCACCTCTCTTCCGCTGTATTTCTGAAGATGCAAGGAGGTCTGTATCCCCCCTCCCCTTTTGCTGTCTCTTCTCTTCCTCTATTCCTGTCCCCAGAGGTTGATCTCCCTCCTCCCTTCCCCCCTTTTCTCTTAATAAATTTCTCACATAAGCTCTGTCTGCGTGGCCTGTCTGTTCCTCACCTGCCGCGGGCTCTCATCACCATGGTTTGGATCCACCTGCACCAAGGTCCCGTTCCTCAGAATCCTATCAGTAACAACTGTGTCTTGCCCACAAGATGTCATTTCAGAGCCCTTGCCCCAGTGTGGTTCTTCATTCTTTCCACCTCCCCTTCGGCAATGTTTCACAGTCCCTACGGGGGATGCTGTATATACTTGTTTAGGAATGAACACTCATCCCCCACTTGTTCAGTCCTGAATTCGCCTTGACCACCATTCACTGGACAGAGGCTCCTTAGATTAACACTGAGACGAGCCTTTGTCTATGAGTATAAACACACATATTTAGAAGGCAGCTTGACACTGTATGAGCTTAGCTAAGCAGCGGAACTCAGTTCTTTTCTAGAGTCTATCATCTCCCTTGATATGGATTTGATCAGCTTTATAGTACCAGGCATGAATTCCTTCCCATGGAAAGGTCTTAAATCCAAGCAGAGAGCAGTTTTTAAAGTAGTGTTCTTGGTTCTGGTGAGGTGGGTGAGCACCGTGGTTTGGACACAGGAAAAGGAGAAGGTGAGAGGACTATGGGGGAAAACACAGCCCAACAGTTCTCATTTTGAGGCTCACATAGTCCCACCCAGCCATGGTTTATAAAGACCTTAAAGTTTGTCCAGATGGAGGAGGCAGAAGGGACAAGTGCTTTCCTCAGTCGTGTGTGTCACGGTTCTTCCCCTTGACACTGACTGGCATGCTCAGAAGGTTGCAGACTACCTATAAACAGACACGGATTATTAAATATCTCCTATGTGTAGTCACTAAAGATGTGTATGTAAGGTCCACATGCTTGCAAAGCCAGAGGCATCAGCATGGTATCAGCACAGAAAACTTTACAGAGCTGTTCATTTGCTTTTCACAATAACCCTGTGATGGAAAAACGGGTCTGGTAATTTTCATTTTATAGATGGTAAAACTGGTCTCAAAGAGGGTAATTTGTATGGAATTACATAGCTAGTAAGTGGTGGAATCGGGAACTGATGTCACGCCACCTGGTTTTGACACTAGCTGGCTCAATGGCTCTCACCTCGGATAGGTGGGAACCGGTCCTGCGGAGGTCGTATGCTTGAGTGTCCCCTGATGTCTCTGGCAGGTGCTCTCTGGGTTTAGATGTTTGCCTCCCTTCTTGCATTCGTTAGGTCGTACAGGAAGGCAAGCGAGGCAGGGCTGGGAGATCTCACAGATACAAACACGTAAAGACAGAGAGGTGCATAGCATCTCAGGAGGCCTCTGTATGCCTGCTCTACACAGCTACTAAGAAGCAGCGAGGTAAACATTTTCATGGGAAATAACCCCAGTTTGTGTACCCTGGTATCAAGGAGAATGAAATTCAGAACTCAGAAATTTCCTTTCTTCTCTTTCTCCGTCCCTCTGTCCCTCTGTCCTCCCGACTCTCCCTCCCTTCTCCCTCCCTCCCTCCCTCCCTCCTTCCCTCCTTCCCTCCTTCCCTCCTTCCCTCCCTCCCTCCCTCCCTCCCTCCCTCCCTCCCTTCCTTTTGTTTGTTTTTTTTGAGACAAGGTGTAGCCCTGGCTGTCCTGGAACTCTGTAGACCAGGCTGTCCTTGAACTCAGAGATCTGCCTGCCTCTGCCTCCCGAGTGCACCATCATACCTGGCTCAGAAATTTTGTTCTAACTCATGTAGTCAGTGAGGAGCCTTAACTAGGAGAAAAGTGGAATTGGAGCGGTTCCTAAGCCTACATACTGAGAGCCGCAGCTGTGTTTCTTCTGAGGGTATCCCATTGCTTGCTGTTTGACATTAAGCAAGTTGCTTTATTTTTATGTGTATTTGTGTTTTGCCAGCATGTATGTCTCTGTACCATGTGCATGCTGGATGTCTGCAGAGGCCAGATATAAAGGCACCAGATCTCCTGGAATTACAAATGGTTGTGAGCTGAAATGTGGGCACTAGAAATTGAGATGGCTCAGTAGTTAAGAGCCCTGCCTGCTCTTCTTCCAAAAGTCCTGAGTTCAATTCCCAGCAACCACATGGTGGCTCACAACTATCTCCAATGAGATCTGTTACCCTCTTGAGGAAGAGACCTGGTCAGTTGTCCTCATCAACTAAGACCATGAAACCCAATATGGACAAGTTCAACAGAACCGCCATATCCGGGCTGTCCATGCATGCTTCAGCATTGCCAGGGCTTAAATTTCATTTCATTTCTTTTCCCCTTTGGAAGAGCAGCCAGTGCTCTTAACCACAGAGCCATCTCTCCAGGTTTATCTTAGCAAGTTTTACAATTCCCCAAGATTCAGTTTTTTTTTCTTCTATGAAATTAGGATGATAATTTTCTCAGTGGGCTGCTGTGGGATCAATTGGGAATCAGATGGAAGTGTCTAGATTAATTTCTCCAACAGCACCCTCATGTTCCTGTCCCTTCCCTAACCTCCATAACAAGGACTGCTTCCTAAGTTTGGAGTCTGGAAAGTCTTGCATATTTTTCCATCCTAGCAAGGATGTCCTCACCCACACACCTACGGCATTCTGCCCACCCCTGAAGGCCTTTGCTGGCCACAGCTTCCCCCAAAGCCTTTGGTACTCTCCCTGGCTGATTTTACCCTTTCTCAATCTTCCTGCCCTTGTTCTTCCTTGCTTTGCCCTGGTAACATTCGGCCCCACCTGTCCTGTTTGAAGGCCTGTCTGCCTCTCTGTAATACCTTTCCCAGTTCCTTGCTTCTGTTAGTTAGCATCTGCTGAACAAATTTTGAGTGACCAGCGTTTGAGAGACTTGCTGTTCCCTTTGAGTCTAAACACAATCAGGCCCCTAAGTTAGGTCCCTTGAGTTGGAGACTTGTTCCAATGTCTTGGAGTTTTTCTCTAATCTGTAACAGTTACACTAATCGGATTTAAAACTGACTGAACACTTTTATTATAGCTTGCCAGAGGTATGCATTAAAATTTAACACTGTTTCCTCTTAGAACAGAAAGAGAGTACTTATGGCGTGATTATATCGGATTAGAATTTTTCATTAAAAAGGGTTTTAAACACTTCGGCAAGTAAAAAGGCAGAATCCTATTTAATGAGTTTTTAAAGGGAGTGAAAGTAAGCGAAGTTTAATAGACCGCTTTCTCTCTGCTGACATAAAACCCCTCTTTCACCGTGCTGTCCCAGGCATAGATTGGGGCCATAGGGCCTGGAAGGTTTGTCACTCACATATGCCGGGGGAAGGCAGACAAACCCCACTCTAAAATAAACGCGAGCTTATATAAAAACTCCGCAGCCCCGAGTTTTTGATTTTTGGTAGTAATTTCTGAATTATAACTATTGTGGTTTCTCTCTACCCTTTGAGCAGAAGGAGGTGCTTGATGAGCTGTGATCACCTAAGAGGCTTAAAGCCAACATTCCTCAGGCAAGTTAAAGGTCTGGAGATTCAAAGGCTGTTATTGAGGTTCGATTTCTTCATCGGTGTGGCTCGCAGTAGTGATGGGTTGCCCAGGACCCTCCCCACGGGACATGGCTCTTAGGGAGGCTGGCTCATATGATGCCATTTAATATGGTCCCAGTTGCCACATACAAACGCAGAAGCTACAGGTACAAAGCCCAAAACTCTGACAACAGGAAATCTAGCCAAAATATTTAACCAAGTAATTTTATCACTGCCTTTGAAATGGCTAGGGTATGCATTTTAGTTGGGCTCAAGAGTGCACATATATCAAATAAAGGGCTTGGACTGAAATAAATCTACCTCAGATCTGTTTACCCAGCAAGGTCAAAAGAGTCAAGTTTCTAAGCATTTCAGAAATCGGAGTTGTTGGAATGGAAACAGTGCAGTTTGGTGGCAACAGTCTGAGTGTCTCTGATGTGAACTTCGATAGAAGCAGTGGGCTATTGGAAATGTGTGTACATTCTCGTTTATGGCTAATTAGAAGTATTTTTGTGACTGAATTCTGGGAAATGTGTCGTGGGTGTCAGCACGCAGTGTTGCACAGTTAATAGGAATTGGCACTGATGTCATGTGTCGCCCTTGGATGCAAGCTCCAACGGAGATAGTTTCGGGATGGCGTGTATTTATTCTCATTTATGACTAATTAAAATTATTTTTTAATCTGGTGTCTAGGAAATACGTTCCTATTTTCCCGATTGCATCTCAATTAGAAAACATGGATCAGTGACTTGAACTTGAGTGTTTTTGAGGAACTCGAGCAGCCGGAAAGCTGGGAGGAGAATGTTCCTCAGCACATCGAGACACTCAGGGCAGAGGGACACTGCCACTGGTCAGGCCTACCCTGCACCAGAAGTATCCAGGTGGGATTTTGGAGGTGGCTTCATTTATTTTCTGTTTCTTCTTTTCCATCCTGCTCCTCCTTCCTCTTCTTTCTTTATCATTGGAAGCAAAAACTCTCTTATTCAAGGAGTGGAGAATCAATCTCTGTACGGGCTCCTAAAGGCTGCAGTATTTAAGCCCCTCTGACACTTTCTTAATTATAAAGAAATTAAGTCAACCAGCCATTCATATAGCCTTTTATAGTGTTTGTGTGTGCACATGTTTTTGTGCTTCATAGACACATGTATGGAAGTGTGTGAACCTATGTGTTGAGGCCAAAGAGGGGCAGCAGTTGTCCTGTACTACCTGGTCCTGCATGCCTTTGAGGAAATCTCTTATTAGGCTGGCAGCCAGCAAGCCCTAGTGATCTTTCTGTCTCTGGCTCCACAGTGCTGTGGTTAGAAGTGTGCACAGGGTGATGCCTGCCTTCCTACATGGCTTCTGGAAATCAAATGTAGATCCTCATGCTGCTCACAAAGTCATCTCCTCAGCACTTGGATTCTACCTCGTGACAAGACATGACAAAGAATTTGCACCTTCTGTAATCTGCAGTAACCTATCCTTTTCCCCCCTTGCTAAGATTCAGTAAGAGGGAAGAGGAGAAGCAGACCTAGGTAGACACTGTCTGCTCTGCTTCTTCTTGGAAAGTAGCAAGAGAGGAGAAGGACTCAGGCACAAAGAGCACATGTCAATCAAGAGAAGGATCGGCCAGCAGAGTGACGTCCGGAGTGCTAGCCTGTGGGGTTAGAGAAATGGAGGTGAGAAGGCTGTGGTCCATTTCCCCAACCTGGAGTGTGAGGCACCATCGCTAGTACCTGCAGTGAGTCACGGGGCTCCAAGAAGGGAGTCCTGCCTCAGAGCAGAAGCACCCAGAATTTCCTCATCGAAGGTGTGAGGAAGGAGAGAGGTTAACTGTACCCACTGCCCCTCCCCCTTAAGAGAGAACAGTGGATCAGAAGATACAAGTGAGGAACAAGAAGTGATAATTCATCTTGACATTGGGGGCTAGTACACGGGCTCTGGGGCTTAGATAGTCTGGGATTCAATTCCTTTGCGTGTGAACTGAGATTTCCTTACTTCTTCCACCAGTGAAATGGATCCGGTAGTGTTAGCAGTAACAAATAATGATAATCAGTAAGCGTTTGCTACCCAGAACAGATATGGGATTAACTGAACAATCTCAGTACTGTGAGTGATGCTTACTAAATGGCCAACCCACAAAACATGTTCAATAAATGTCATCTTTTATTACCGTTGTTATAGTAATGGCCCCTGTCCTTGCGGTGGTACATGGAGTACTGGGAGCCTGAAGAATGGTAGGGGTTGAAATTCAAGGAATACATCTCATTCCTCCAGCTCTGACTCGGTCCACTGGGGTATAATGTGATCTATAAACTCCTCTGTCTGTTGATATGCCAGCAAACGATACGTCTCCCCGATCTACTTAGGTTTTCAAGCTTAACTAAGAGCCCAGGTGCTAGAGGCCCAGAGCAGAGAGGGGGCTGGGGATAGGGGTCTGTCCTGGCCTTGACAAAAGACTGCGTAAGCTAATAAATAAAGCATTCAGTCAGAGAGCTTGCGAGCCGGGCCGCCACATCGCGTGCAAATCCAGATCAGTGGCTAAGCTTCTTCCAGCGTGAAGTTAATCGTAACTGACATGTTAGAGTAAAACTACTTTATGAAATCAATATTAAATTTACAACCTTTGACATCCTGGGACATCAAAGATAAAGGGGGAACTAAGCCATGAAATAAACAGTCTTCTAGCTCTGCCAGCTGTTGAAGGAGAACGGTGATGTGGGATGCCAGGAGCCCAAACTATGCAGTGTTATTCTTGTTTTTGCATGAATGTTCTGACATCAATAAAAACATTTTTTAAAAGAATCACACAGTTGTTTACACACAGACAAGGAAGGGGAGCAACAAAGAGAGCTCCACCAGGCTAACAATTCCTTAGAATTCATTGCAGATTGGAACACCTGAATCTATTCCCTGCCAGCAAGGCTGGACTTCTCTGGATGGAGGGAGGTTGCAGTCATGAGCGAGCATCACTTGGTGTGGCTGGCACGTCTTTGCTGAGGGCCGTAACCTACCCAGCCTGGGGCTGCGCTAGGAGTCTGTACGTGTCTGTGTTCACAGAGGCTCAAACACAGCAGAAGTGCACAGGAAACAGAGTGTAACTTCCAGGTTCCCCTCCCAGAGAGAGCGCGTTCTTTTGGAATGCCTGCTGGCAGGTTCTGACCCTCACCTATGCCCATCACTTCTGGAAAGCAGATTTTAATTATGGGCTGGAAAAGCAGAATTATCTTGATTCTGCCAGGAGGAGTCAGTCTGGGGCATTCAGCTACTTTGACCCTTTCTGAATGTCAGGACACGAATGAGTTTGAACAAGAAACATTTTGTCCAAGGGATTAGTCAAAGAATTGTGTCACCTGTATGGTGGATTTGTAATGGAGGAAGGGGGCCGCTTGTTGATTCCCAGCCGCCTAGATAGCTTAGACACGAAATAATCACACAGAAACTGTATTAATTAAATCACTGCTTGGCTCATTAGCTCTAGCTTCTTATTGGCTAACTCTTATATTAATTTAACCAATTTCTATTAATCTGTATATCGCCATGTGACTGTGGCTTACTGGGTAAAGTTTTCAGCATCTGTTTGTGGTGGGTCCATGGCTTCTCTCTGCCTCTGCTCCACTTTCTCCCAGCATTCCATTTAGTTTTCCCCGCCTAGCTCTGTTCTGCCCTTTCCGCTGGCCAAGGCAATTTCTTTATTCATTAATGGTAATCACAGCATGCAGAGGGAAATCCCACATCAGACTTGATACTTTCAGATCATTGGATAAAGACAACTTTGCAAATGTGAATTTAGCAAAATAATATTTATGTTTGTGTGTGTGTGTGTGTGTGTGTGTGTGTGCCTATCACACTTTTAAGGAGGGATGGCAACAATTCCATTCTTATACTACAGACTTCTTCCCAACTCAGCTCTTTTCTCCAATACCCCCTCTTCCTGTCTCCCCATCTATCCTCCCCCCAAAGTTGGTTGAGTCTCCCCGCTTTGCAATCACAGTGATATTTTTGGCTGGATTTGGGGTGTTGTACAAGCAGAAAGAGACACTAAGCAGCCTGTCACTACTGTTGACACCGCTGTCACCTGCTTCCCCAATACAGGTCAAACGGAAGTGATGTCTTCCATTTTGACGTCTACCAAATCTTAAGCAAGTAGGTCAAAGACCATCATGTATAGGTAGGTTCTGTTGAACACAGAGCAGGATTCTTGCTGTTGGTGGTGAGTGAATGAGTCTGTCTGTGGATAAACTGTGGGAGGAAAGTAATGCTTGTTTGGAGTTTAATCTGTGTACTGGGCAGTGTAATGAGTTCACTACTCGGTTTCTTTTACGTCCTTGTATTGAAATTAAAATTATTTATTTTTCGTGTATCAGTGTTTTGTGAACACACACACACACACACACACACACACACACACAGAGGAATATATACTTATATACATGTATATATGCACCACAAGAAGCCAGTGGAGGATATCAAACCCCCTGGAATTGGAATAATGGCTGATTAAAAGCAGTCGAGTTAGTACTGACCTGGATCCTCAGCAAGAGCAGCAAGTGCTCTTAATTGATGAGCTATCTCTGCAGCCCTTGTATTGGAATTTTAACTTGCTGATATATTACCACAAATGCTGCCATTTAAAACACAGCATTTCAGTTTTAGAGTTCTGTATGTCAGAATTCTAGTGAGAACTCCCTAGGCCAATAGTGTCATCTGGGCCGTGCTCCTTCCTAGAGCATCCGTGGGAGAATTTGCTTCTTTGCCTTTCCAGACTCCCTGGGAACACTTGGGTTCCTTGGTTCAGGGCTCCTTGCTATGTCTTCAAAGCCTGCAGTGGTTGTCTGAGTCCTCATTCTGCAGTTTCTCAGCTCTCTTCGCACCATTGCTTATCTTCCTCATCTTAGTCTGGAATGGGTTTCCACTTCTAAAGCCGCTGTGATTAGATGAGGCATCGGACTATTGCTTATCTTTAAATTTATCTGCAGTAAAGTTAAATAATAGACCACATGTTCTGGGGACTTGGGTGCAGATATTGTGTGGCCTTTATTCTGTCCACCATAGTTGATAAGGTAGACACACTCAACCTTACTACAGGGAAAAGGAAACTGTTGACTGAGGTTTCTGTCCTGCCCAGTCCCGCAGCCATTCGGTCGAAAATAAACACATAGAGGCTTACACTAATTATAAACTGATTGGCCTATTAGCTCAGGCTTCTTATTAACTTTTATAACTTATATTAGCCTATAATTCTTGTGTGTGCTAGCCACGTGGCTTGGTACCTTTTCTCAGTGAGGCAGTCACATCTGGCTTCCTCTGTGTCTGGGTGAAGACTGCAGACTGAAACTTCCCTCTTCCCAGAATTCTCATTGCCCCGCCTCTATTTCCTGCCTGGCTATTGACAAATCAGCATCTATTTAAAATACAAGTGACAGGGTACAGACCATTGTCTCATAGCAGGAAACCAACCAAGTCTCAGAGTAGTTCAGTACTTTGTTGTAGGTCATGCAGCATGTGGTTCAGACCTTCACTGTGCTAGGCTGCTGGATGGGGTGGGATCAACAATAGAAATGGGAAAGGTGGTTTCTCACCCAAGAGGGGTTGCCAAGAGGCAACCAGAGAAGTAAATCCCATGAGTTGTGCACATTTCCACAGACAAATAAAAAACTTGGCACTTAAAAGATATGAATTTTACTTTCTGCAGTTGAAATTAGTTCAGGGACATGGAATCAAGTCCAGAACTTGGCTGAAATGGCATCTTCTATCCCTAGACCCCAGGAACCCTACCAATGGCAATGCTGTGTGGTAGGCTGTACCTATTTGGGAAGAGATTTGCTACACTAGGTGTGACTGAACTGAAAGAAGTCAACATACTCTCCTTACTAAGAGCCAGATGTTAAAAATCTGGTGCCTAATCCCAGTCCATGCATAGGAACTCCACACTTTGAAGGAGTTCAGACCAATAAGAAGACAATCCAGGCAATGATTTTTGACACTGGTTGCCGTTAACTACATTTGTTGTGTTGCTTTCTGTCTTGGTGATAGCAGGCTTTCCATCGTGGTCACACATGACTGGGGAGAGGTCTTTTGTCATGGGAGCCTTCCAGGTACCAAGTTACTGCTTGCTCCACTGATTTGAGAATAACATATGCAAGCTATAAAAACATGGGGGAAAAGACTGTCATAAATATAAAAGGAGAAAAAACAGTATGAAACAGGATTCTGTTCGAGAATACACGTAATTGCATAAAGGAAAGTGGTTTTGGAATTGGGTTTGATGCAGGCGCCTGCCAGACACTAGGCAGGGACTGTCCTACTAGGTAATGTTCAGCTGCCTTCCCATTTTCATAAGGACAAAAAGTAAAGCCAACATCCCTGAATTTCATTCTCCAGTGCTAATAGGAGAGAACAGTGATGACATACCAAAAAAATATAATAATAATAGTAATAAGAAGCCTGTGATTTACAAGTGAACCAGATGGTCTCCATCTCCACTCACTGAATGTTATCTGAAGAGTTCCTTTCTGCAGATTACAAAGAGCATGTAATCACGTTAGACATCGCCAGAGAGCTTCATAATGAACCCGGCTTGCATTGTGTTGACACTAATCGTGACTCTACCCGTGATCTTCGGATCCCCATGTAGAAGGCAGGTTTATTGAAATTATAACATGACCCAGTCATTCATTTAGAAACGTCCTTTTAAAAATGAGCTCCGGGCCCACCCCAAAGCCCACTTACCCCAGTTCCTCACACAAATATGAGAGGTTCCATTAATAACGAAGTGAGTGCGGGGCGACTCATGAAAAATAGCATTTTGCTGACAAGTTTTGCCCAGTTTAGTTTCATATCAAATTAAGAAATGAAATAAACTAAACATTTATATGACTGACTCACACTGTGAAAACAATGTTCTCACAGCTTCATGCCACAGGACGATTAAGTTCTGCTCAAGCAATTTCCTCTCAGCATTTCCTTTCCTCATTTAAGGGCTCCTTCTTCACCAAAAGGCATCAAATTAGGAAGCTTAAATGACTGAAGTATTAACACTCCCGGGGGAAAAATGATTGCCTTTCAGAATGGGGGAAAAACAGCACTCCCACCCACCTAACCCGGGTAAACAGTCACGAAGGAACAGAAGCAGAGGGGAATGGGGTTGTTTTTATAATCTTTCTAATTGCTTGATTTCTTTTAAAAGTTTGAATTTGTTTCAAATTAATTCTTTGAAATTATTTCCAGCAGTGTGCATTAAAAAAAAACCCAACAAGTTCAGAGATGAAAAATGGTCAGATCATTTTATCTCTGAAGACTGAATTTAGAGAGGTGGGATTAAAGTAACATTAAAGTAACTTCACTATTTTGAGTATGATAAATTGTAACTCACATATGGTTCAATTAGCATTCCTGTGAATAAATGTAACATTTCCCTGTAAGCAATCTTTGCTTAATTTTGGTCTGCCTAGTTGATTTTCACATGTATCTCTGTTTGAATAAAAGTGAAAATTTGAAATTTTACTTACCCTTTCAAATTTTGTACTTACCCATTCATGCACCGTTATTTGTGAGGTGCGACTGATTACTTATATACTAAGGTGGCAAATGCATGATGTTACCTTCCTTTGAGACAGACATGGGAAACCTTTTCCACAGACTTTGGTTAGTCTCCGTCTTCATCCTAATCCATTGCTGGAGGCAGCCATTGTGAATCAGTGGGAGGACACATTTGAGCTGAAGTCATCATTGAGTTTTGATTACAAAATAGAACCCGCCTTAGGTATTGTCACCAGAAATAGGAGTGACAGATGGGCTAGATGGACTGGGAGAGGAGACCTCAGAAGAACGTTCGTTCTGACACTCAGAACATCACAGAAAAGATGCCTAGGAACTGTTAGCAGCAGCAAGCAAGAACGAAAGGATTCAAGGACTACAAGGGAAATTCTCCTGGTTCTGGAATACATAGCTGTAGCTGAAATCTTAGCGGTCTGAAAGCCAGGAACAGAAGCTGCCCTACCCTGCTAGCTACTGGCTGGATGAAGCTTCAGATTGGCGCTGCCAGCGCATCTACTGTTAGTGACCTAGAAAGCTGCACTCGGGACCTGGACACAACTCGAAAAGCGTCAAGTTGCAGTGCTGCTCCTTAAATTGAACCAAGGAAACCCAGTTTGCAGCCAGAGCTTTACCTTTAAGGAAGCTTGAGAGGTGATTTTCAGTCCAGGAAACAGAACGAAGCTAGAATGTGTACTAAAAGCATATCTCTTCCTAAACCTGGGTCTCACTGAAGAACCTGCATGCAGAATATGAGACAGACTGACGGACATAACTCGTAGAAGTGATCCCAAAACTGTGAGGGCTCTGAGATCCAGTTTCTGCTTAGAGGGCATGAGGCACAGGTTCCTAGCCTTTCCTTCAGCATCAGCAATTTATTTTGCTCAGGACTTGATTCTGTTCCTAAGTCGTTTGGTATAGTTCCTATGCCTGATGACCCTGCCTTTCCCTCTCCCAAGACAGAAAAGCATGCTCGATTTTAATCCCTTTCTTACCTGCCTTCATAGGGACCACTCTGTGTATTTCCTGTGGCACTTTATTATTCTGGTGCTCGTTCATTTAATGCCACTTTCATGCAAAGCTGCAACAAAATGCAAATACATACGATTAATTATCCAAATATCAAAAATCAGGCACAAAATGTCGCCTGAATCTGAAGTTGGGAGCTGCATCCGTAGCCTCCTGAGAAAGAAACTGATTCGCTTGAGCGAAAGCCTCGAAGGCTGCATTTGGAAACAGTTTGACTTTGCACTCGGTCCACTGTGGGGTTCAGGTAATATACATTTCCTTCAGGAACCAAGACTGTGTGTGTTCATATCGTTCATTTTCATGGTGCCCCGCAGTGACAGGGTTGGAAAGAACAAATGGCATGTTTCCATTATGGAGCTGAGTGGGAGCTCAGACTCAGACTTCTGAACTGTTAATTAAGTTGTTTCTATTATACTAAAGAAAACAAAGAGGAATATTAGGAGTGGCGATTTATATCTTAGTCTTTAAAAGATCTCGCAAATATAGGACAGCCGAAACAATCATAATAATACATTTAGCATAATAAGTCTGAAGACTTTAATTTTGTTTTGTACTTTTGTAACCGACAGAGGATAGTTGTGTGATTTTTGAACTTTGGCATGTCAGTTTTACTACACTCTACAACAATGTATAGTTTAGGTAGTAATGTAACGGTTGTTCTAGATCATCTACTCGTTCCTGTGGGTGTATTTCTTTTCTCGAAATGATGTGTATAGGAAGGTCACAGTCCCTCTTACTGTGTGTAGTATGACCACCCCCTGTGTATGTGCCCACTCAGAGCTACTCCCACACCTGCCACGGTGACCCTCCCCAGTCTTCTCTCTTTGCTGTCTCCGTGTAGAGCGATGTCTATGACTTCCTGTCACCTGAGGTATCTTACAGGGCTCAACTACCTTTTAGTGTGTTCTACCATTTAATATTACACTTTATTTATTTATTTATTTATGTCTTGGAGGACAAGCAGACTAAGAATGGCTTGCCCTTCCTATTTTTATTTCAGAATGGCTTCCTCGTGGAAGGACAGAAAAGTGGAGGAAGCCATTTGATTTTTTTTTTCTGACTCTGAACTACTTGATATGAGACAGGACAACATTTTTCTTTTCCAAGGAAAAGAAATACAGGTTTTAGGCCCAAGAAAATGTATGAAATACACTGGATACAATCTGAAGTTTTCTTAAAACAAGATTAGGCCTTGGATGTTAAGGACAAGTCATGGAAACTAGAAAAACAAAGCTACCAAGAGTATTTATGGTACAAAAAGAAAAAGTAATGTACATATTAATTTCTAAGCTCTTCAATCGTTTTGACCCTGTCATTATCTCCTTGCCCCTCTTTATAGAAGAATTCCAGTCATAATAAAAAATTCAAATATATACTTAGAAAATTTTGTTTCCTTTCATTAATTGTCATTATTGTTGTTATTACTTTCATTTTCATAATGGAGAAGCCAGCTTGCTAAAATACCTCTTCCTCACCTTTTCTAAATGAAAGACGTAGGATGGCCAAGTTCTAGGTCAGAAGTCATTTGCATCCAAGAGTCCTGTAGGTATCTAATTTAGTTGGTAGAATGAGATTCTGGGAGACAATAAAAGGGTCAAGGAGCACTCTCAGCTGCTAGTTTCTGATGGGTTATAAGATCACACAGTGCCCTAGTTTTTAGTCTGTGTTAATAATCTGTTGTGATGTACAACAGGTTCTGATACACGGAGTAATTCAAGTGCTCTTCTGTTGGGCATATGGTGCTTTTAAGAACACTCTAAGGGTTGATTTGAGTGCTTCAGTTGATCAAGAATGGCATCGTGTGAAGGCGGGGAACAAGCTTTAGACGATGTATAGGATTGAGAAGGGGAAGGGACTCATCTGAGCACAGAACTGCATGGAAAAGAATACCATCGCTTAATTAGGGAACTTGCTTGTCATTATTTTATTTTCCCCACAAGGGTCACTATTTCTTATGATAAAGTTAGTGCACAGGAACCCCCAACATTTGAATATACATATGTATGACTGTATTAAATATATGCATACAAGAATACACACACACACACACACACACACACACACTACACAATAAACTCACACAAGGCAGGAAAAGTAAAAGATCTGCAGCTGCTGCTGAGAATGAGGAGAGGTAATGGATGGGAAAATGTTGGGAAGGAAAGTCACACCATACCACAGAACTCAGGTGGGAGGTTTATTGGGGGAAAGAGAGAATGTAGATAGCCTCTGGGGTTGAGAGCAGAGGAGAGTGAGGGGCAAGGTGGGGCTTGCCTTTTATAAGGACAGGTAGCGAGCCAATGGCACAGGGAGGACTCTACCTAGCAGGTGCAGCTGATGAGGCGTTCTGTCAGGACCCTGAGAGCTGGCCAGTGTAAATGCCTGAATACTAACCTAACAAGGGCATGCGCACAAGGAGCGCTCTTAGTGGCTGCGGTTGGTGATGTGTTCTGTTAGGACCCTGAAAACAAGCCCCTGCAAAGGTCTAAAGGCAAAAACAAAACAAAACAAAACAAAAATCTAGTGGAAAGTTAAATAACAGAGGTGAATTTTCTAGAAAACAACTTGGTATATGTTTAATTATTGTCAACTTTGCACAAACTTGAGTCACTTTAATAAAGGAATTGTTTGCATGAGATTGGCCTGTGGGCATGTATGTGGGGGGTTATTCTTGATTAATGATCGAAATGTGGGTGTTACCTTCCCTGGGTAGATGGCCTTGGAGTGTGTAAGGAAGCAGACTGAGCAGGTTGTGAAGAGCAAGCCGCTAAGTGCCAGTCCTCCATGGTCCCTGCTTCAGTTCCTGTCTCCAGGTTCCTGTTCAGAGCTCTCGCCCTGAATTCCCGCTGTGATGGAGTGTGACCTGAGAGTTTTAAGATGAAAGAAATCCATCCCTCCCAAGTTGGTGCTAGTCACAGCACGGTTTCGCTACCGCAACAGAAAGCTAATTAGGAAAGTATTCATTCTTTCCCCACTTAATGACAAGGAAAAAGAATACATTTTTTCTCATAGCAGCACTACATTGGCAAGATGAGATATTTATATCGAAAACTAATAGAATGAAGGGTTTTGTTTTGTTTTGTTTTTCGACGTAGGGTTTTTGTAACAGAATGAGATTCTGCTCACAGAACGTCACAGCTCTACAATGCTCTGTGCTATATGGACCTGTAGCAAACACATCAGTTCTCATATTAGTAGTTTAGGTTGAGTTTCAGTTTTACCACTGTTAAGAATATTAACTTATCACAAATCTAAAAATATTTCTGTTCATTGGTTCAGTTTCCTGCAAAATGGGAATAATAACAGTCCTAATTATTGGGGCGATAGAGACAGACGTACCAACCCATGAGCACATGTGGCTACAGTTAGCTAAGCGTGCCACCAGCATAAAAACGCAAGCTTGCCTAAAATACTGGATTATTTTTCAATAGTTTTGGTAACACAACTGCTCAGTTCTTGAATGCGATGTTTGTAGATGAAAAATGCCATCTTGCTTTGTCCAAACACTGGATGCAGCTGGAATAATTTACAACAGTGATCACTATTGCTTCCTAATCATTCTGTGAATGCTATCATTCAACCAGCAGGAAAAGAACCAGAGCATAAATATGTGTAAGGGATTTTGTTGCCTCTAAAAGCTAAATAAAGCCCCAGGTGTGGGGCTTCATACCCGTCAGCCCAGCACTCTGGAGGTTGAGGCACAAGAAGATTGTGACTTCAAGACCAGCCTGGACTGTATGGAGGAGACACTGTCTCATAAGTAAAGCCACGCAAAACAAAACCCCAAATAATTAAGAGATTAACACCCCCCCAGGAAAATGCAAATCAGTTCTCTTGGCATGAACTTAGCAGAAACAACTTGTTTTTCATATTTGAAATGACCTTGGGCCTAAACTTCCCGCCAGGAGGAGGCATCTCTTTAAGAAGGATGGGCTGAGCCATCTCCTCTCCAGTTTTCGTTTACATTTTCCTCATCAGATAACCTTAAATAATTAGAAAATGTACCTTTTCTCCCTTCTTATATCAGTGATATGATATCTTATATCATATCTCGTATATGGAAGTATACCAGAAGAGTGTGGTAGGAACAGGTCTTTAAGAAACCTAATAACAAAAGCTAAGAATAACTGAGTACTTTGCTATGAACCAGCACTGAATGAAGTCTTCTCTGTCAATTAACCTATTATGCCCAATGACTCATGAAACAGATATTCTTACTACAAATATTATTATCTCCATTTTACAGGTGAGGAAAGTGAACTCCAGAAGTTCTTTGCACAGTTAGTTAGGAATGGGGCTGGGTTAAAGGACAGGTAGTTAAAGATAGTTCTGGGTCTCTCCTCACGAGTATTTGGTTCAGCAATGAGCACACGGAGTAGAAAATTGACTTTAGGAAGAAAAGATGATAGGCCAGGTGTGGTCAAAGACACCAGTAACCCCAGCACCTGGGAGGTGGAGGCAGGAGAATCATTTCAAGGTCAGCTACACGGTGCCACACCAGCAAGTTCAAGGTCAGTCAGAGCTGATTCCTCCCATCAGAATAGTACTAGGTATGAACTGAATACTAGCTATGAGTTTTGGTAGAAAAAAGAAAAGATTAATTTGAAAACTATACTTTTTCTTCCCCAAAGGAAGCAGTTTAAAATGTAAGTACCAATTGGTTGCCAGAAAAATGGCATGCTTTAAAGCAGAGTTATTTAAATATACTCACAGGGAGACTGCTGCCCAAATCTGAGGTAGTGAAAGTGGTCTTTCTGTTAGTCTATCACAGAGATCACACTGCTAGAGAAAATTAGATAGTCTTCGACTGGAATCCTTTTATTGCTTTTGTTTTGCATCAAGTAGATAATAGGTAATGTGTCAGTGTTACAATAAACCTGAATCAAATGATAAGTCAGTGGACCCAGGCTGACCACCCTGGTCCAGCTTTTGGGACCCTCACCTGGCAGAACTGCATAATCCAGTATCAGGCATCTTGCACCTTTTCTCCCCTGGTTTTCTGTTTCCGTGAGATATTACTGCACATGCATGTGTATGCGCACATGTGTGTGTGTCACACAAACATGCACATATGTGTGCACATGTGTATGCACACATCCCAAGGCTCCGGGGTCACCATAGAAGCAGCTGAAAGACAGTAAAAAGCAGAGTTCAGGAGTTCCAGAGCAAAACCTTGTCTTCTGGGCATGGTAAGATCACCGCCCTCTTGAACTTTCAGCTCCTATGGCTGACAATGTAAGGCATCAACAAGATCAAAACGGTCAATATTCCACTGAATTCTGGCATGAGTTCTCACCCGTGAGGAACTATTAATAGTTTGATGGCTTCTGTAGAAGGATTTTTTTTAAAGGCTATGAGCCCTGGTAGGTTGATCATATTTCAGTGGATTGTCCCCACATCCATGAGTATATGGGCAGTACAAACTGGACTCGGTGATGTGTTTAAAAATTACATATTTATATAACACATTGTATGAATAATGTATATTGTTATTAAATAAATAATAAAGTTATTTATAGAAATAAGTGAATTAGCTGGTTTGCTATGCACTTATGCTTGGTGTGACACAGAACATGGGTAGCTGATCACCAAAACCAATGACCAGAACAGCTCATGGGAGAGTTCAGGGATGCTGGGAGCATGGCATGGCTTTGTCAAGTTCTTGGTCCTTGTCTTTTCCTGGCGTTTGAAGGAAGTCGCACACATTCTTTGCTCTAGGAGCAGTCAGTGCAAGAACAGCATTCCCCATCTCTAAAAATACTTCCCAGTGGATAAACTGTTAAGAAAACGTGTTTGTGTTCACACTTTGAATAGAAATATTTACTATTCAGACTCTTCTTGAATGTCGTTTTTTAATCAAGTGACTAAGTTCTAAAATTGAGTTTTACGAAAGAATGACCACAGTCGGGGCACTGGGTTATCTACCCCTCAGCAAAAACAAATGAGCAAGAGCTCCATAGAGCCTGCTCAAGCAGGCGGAATCAGCTACTCAGCACAGTGCAGGGGTAAAGGAAGACTTTCCACACAGGTTTTTTCTTAAGGATCTTACAGTGGTCATGTTAGAGGCATTGAAGGTCCATTGAAGGAAAACTATTTTTTTCTGGTCATGAGAATAAAAATCTCTGGTTTGGGCAAGACCTAAAGTCACAGCTGGGCTGGAAGAGGTAAGGAAGGTGGGCTCAACTTAGGCCAGCCAGGCTTTCACTTTCCTTTTTCTCCATCTTCCTCCTCCAGGCAGCTGCTGAGAGTTTTCAAATTTAAGTAAAATTCTCCTCAAGCTTCCATTTGAGTACTTTCCTAAATTCTTTTAGAATGAGGCTTGGGACCCCTAGTGGGCCTCCAATTTCCCTGGTATTGTTTGGTGACATAGAAGGGGTTCCCTCAGTCCCAGGATCCTTCAACAAGCAGACGTTTCTGCTAACATTCTGTTCTTACAACTTGTATCATGATTGGTGTCTACTGTGGAATAATCCTCTACACGGTAAAGATTTGTCACTCAAATTGGTTTAATAAAAAGCTTACCGGCCAGTAGCCAGGTAGGAAGTGTAGGCAGGATAATCAAACTAAGGATGATGGGTGAAGAAGGACAGAGTCAAAGGAGTCGCAGCAGATGCAGGGAGAAGCAAGATGGGCACGCTGTACTGAGAAAAGGAACCAAGCCACATGGCAAAGCATAGATAAGAAATATGGATTAATTCAAAATGTAAGAGCTAGCTAGTAGAAAGTCTGAGCTATTGACTGAGTATTTATAATTAATACTAAGATGCTGAGTGATTTTTTGGGAGCAGGCAGTTGGGACAGAAACTTCTGCCTATAGATATATGTAACTGCATAAGTGGTTAGTGCTTCAGGGTGAGCCAATAAAACCCCTCTCTGCCCTCCATGCTGCTGTTCATGAGATGAACTACACATCGAGGGTGCCTGAACAGCAAATGTATGACCTTAACCTCGCATGTTTTATGCCATCCAGTACCGTAATATGCAATTTGTGAGTACCAGAGGATGCCTGTGGTGTTGGCCCAAGCCCCTGAGCTGCTGTTGAAGGAGGGCTATTCATAAAACTGGAATCAAATGACGCAAGTTAGTTACCATTTACTTTTTCAATATTTAATATGTTCTTTGCGAATTCCGTACAAGTATACAATGAAACATGACCACATCTACCCCATTTCTCCCCTCTAATGCCTTCTGTGTCCCCCTCCAACATTCCCTTTCAACATCACGTCTCCTCTTGTTTTGAGGAAGAATTTGTTTCAGTTCACAAAAAGTTGTTTTAGGAAAAGGAAGAAACATCTTAAAGAATCTGTAGACATAGTTTAGAGTACTATGATTTCAGGTTCTACTTAAACTTCACATGCATTTTATTTATTTTGTGTTTGTTTTGAAGAATGTTCTTGATCTATAACTCAGGATGGTCTTGAACTCCTGACCCTTCTGATTCAGCTTCTCCAGTGCTGGGATTACAGGCACCCCCACCCCATACAGACTATATGTTATTTACAGCCTCTTTTTTCTTCCAAGACTGAATTGTAGTAGAATTTTTGTAGCAGAAAAATGAGAAATGGGTGGGCTGCTTTTTTTTTTTTTATCAATTTTCTGTTTTTTTGAAAATGAAACTCTGAGTGGATAAATAATGGATTTCAAAGCATCACAACCAAGTTTCTTAATGGGATTTTTTAAGTTGCAAAAGCTTATGCCCGCCCCCTTTCTTCACTTTCTAATCCTTTTCCCTCAACTCTTTCTGAGGTCACATTGCCACAGTGGAAGGAGAATGGAAGGGAGTATCTTGCCACATTTTGCCCCTCTTGCTTGAACACTCTTTGCATAAATAAAATAATAGGCAACAAGCTGCTTTCTGGCACGGCAGTGACTTTACTGAAGCAACTCCAGCGCAGTTTGTGACTTCAGCCTCTCACCAAAGACACCATAAACAGGTTTTCCAGCTTTTCTTTCATTTTCTTTACTTTCCCTCTTTCTCTTCCTTCCTCACTTTGATAATCTCAAATAGACTTTTTAAGAGAGAAAGGAATAATGGTCCAGAAGAGGGGAGAGCTGACTAGTAGAAGCAACTCTCGAGCCCCTCCTCGACTCTGGGAGAAATCAGTGACTCCCACAGAAAGAACTATTTAAGTAGAATATTGGGGTCATGTTATGCCCCAATGTTTGGAAAACATTGAAAATAGCTTCATAAAGATGAAAATGCTGCAGCTTCATGTACCACATGACAAAAGGCAGTCAGATCATCTATTATAAGGAAGAATAAGTGGAATGATTTCTCTCCTAATATTAAGCAATCAGAGACTTCATGAGTAACAAAAATTCAAAAAGGCCTAAATATGACCACATAAACCTTATAAGAAAAAATAGGATAGTAGGACGCAAGAATCCAGGCTATCTTTTGTTCTCTGCATTAAAATTAGAAGCAAAAATGAAATGAAGGTTTTCCACCAATGTAAAAGGAAAACAAGCTCACCTTCTAGTTCCATTTCCTCCTGCAGCCCAGGAAGTGGTGACCTCGGGTTTTGTTCCTTCCCTTCCATCTCTTTGAGATGATGCCTCAAACTCAGTAAGACTCCATCCTTAAAGAATAGCTAATGGGTGAGGAATGCTTTTCATTCTATTAAATGGAACTGAACACAGAACTCCACTGGAACTTCAATTTCAGGGACTCGATGCCAAGGGTGGGTGACATCAGTCAAGATTTTATGTGACTATCTTTAATGATTGTCCAGGCTGTTGAGGGTTAGCCAAACCCTAAACAACCCCCCCCACGATGCTGCTCCTTCCTTCTAACTACTTCAGCCAACATGACTACCTGCTCCCTGACAGTGGTGGATACAACAGAGGAAAGTCAATGTGAAAAGTGCAGCTATCAGTTACCTCTGAGCTCCAGACAGCCATCTGGGGAGTTACCTGGGAGGAGCTGAGTGGAGACTGTGTCAGGTGTGCTCACGATAAAGCATTCTGAATGGCTAAGGTTTAATGCCTGGCAAACATGAACGAACAATTCGTATGTATAGAGAGTTAAGCATGGATGAGAGATATACCTAGTTTTCTACAGTTAAGGGTCTCCTACTGGAAATTTATGCATAGTCAAAACTGCCATAGGATTGAAAAGCCATCTATTTAGCACACATCTTATCCCTTTATTTGGCCAATATTCAGAAGGATGAATTTTAGACTGACTCCATATTGAGTCATTCAAATGTAAAATCTTTCCTCTTTTCAAGATGACATTAAACATTTTTTTCCTCTTTAGTATGAGTGATTCCCAAAGGAGAAAGTACATAAGTCACATAGTATGAATGATAAATCATCTGAGAATCCTGGGAGACTAGTTGCTATTTTAAATAGATAAGGAGGTAGGGTTGGTGGCAGACAAGGACAAAGGCCATGAAACCTGTCGTACGAGGAACAAGAAGACGTACACATGACCAAATTAACATTCCACTCATGCAACAAAAGAGAGGAAGCAAAGCAAGAGGGTGGGGAAAGAGGGGAACAGAATACAAAGGGGTTCACCAATGAAATGCAGGCTGCCAGACTGTATACATCGGTTGCTACTTAGGTTTTCATCAGTGTCAAGAGAGCACCTGAGTTCCTTCGACCCCTAGAAGAATTCTGATAAATTATATTTCAAGCAACTGATAAGGAAACTTTACCATTGAATCCTCAGAAGTAAAAGCCAGAGCAGGGGCTAAAAAGACAAGGGAGGAGCCCCGAGATAATGGGCATCAGGTTCAGTTGTGGGTGCAGGACGTAGTTAATGGCCTGCGCTGGAGATCTCTATCAGAAAGATCCTCATTGTTGAATACATTTCTTAACCATCTGTGCAATGAGCTGAGTAAAGGAGTGACATTATTTCATGACCCTACATTTTCAGCCCAAGAAAGGACCAGAAGAGACTCCAGCAAGACTTAACAAAACTAGGTAATTGGATGGCATGATGAAGGTGAAATTCGAAACAGGCAAGTGTGAGGTGATGCACACCTGAAAGAACAATTTAAGCTAATCATACACGGTGATGGGTATTGAATTAGCCATGACCTTCCAAGGAAAAGACCACGAGCTTTGCTCAGTGTGCAACAGGGCTAAAAATAAGTCAGCGGAAGAAGAGTGAGAATAATGTGGAAGATATTAAGGTGCCATTATAGAAATTGACAGCATATTTTTGTCTAGAATGTTATGTTGGAGTTTTGTCACCTCATCATAGAAAAGGAATGGGAGAAACAGAAAAATGCCCTGACGGTCAGTTAAACTAATTGGACGTATAGGATAAGCTTCATTATGAGGAGAATATTTTTGTGCAATTTAAAGATTTCCTGTTGCAAAAATCCTATAGTGATGTAAAAGACAGACATTTACAACTCTCAAAAGCATCTGGGGTATTCCCATTAAGGAGGAAATAAATACTGACATTTTCGACTGAAGTCTTTGGACTTGGGAAATCAAGACATTTTTATCCCCAAGTAGAGACTCGAGTCGTTTTGAAGTAGAAGTTGATGTGTGCCATTTTAAAAAACAAAAAAACCCACTAGCCATTTTTATCTGGCTTGAATCAATTCATACTTTTGTGTCACTTATAAAATTATTATTATTATTGTTATTGTTATTATTATTCCAGGTCACTGCATGGTCCCTAAAACACTTTCAGAATCTGAAAAACAAATCTATGAGTAAAATAAAACAAACAAGTTTTACTGCAAATAGTTGAACAAAAATATTTAACCAATTTTTCTACAAGTTGGGCATTAATTTATGGTAATCATATTCACATACATATATTTCCTGAGAATTCCATTCATCTTAACAAAGGAAAGAAATTGCATGAGGATGAAAATCACCTGGAGACCAAGAAAGGGAGTGTTCCAACAGAGCCTGCCTCCTCCTTGCCCAGGGAACTGTAGAGTAGAAGAGATTTCCACTGTCATCCTGGTATGTGTGCACATCGACAGAATTTCCTTTGAAGCAGGCCTGAAAAACAGCAGCTGGGGTGCACACCCGCAGTCTCAGCCCCCTAGGAGGCCCTCTCTTGAATTCAAGGAGGATCTCTTGAATCTTGGAGCTGGGTACAAATGGGGTCAGTGCAGCGAGACCCCATCTCAAGTAACATCAAACCTGCATCTGGTAACAACAGTTCCTTACTTACGACGGCCTGGCTTCAAGTCTTTGCTTTGGTTTTACGATGATGTGAAAGTGATATCCATTTTGTAGTAAAGCTATTTCGGATGTTAAACTTGACCTTTTTGCTTATGGTGGTTTGGAGGATACACAGCTGAACACTCTTGAGATGCTGGGCTGCAGAAGAACCATGTGAGTTCCCGGTTGGTCACGAGAGCCCAGCGGACAGAAGCCCTGCTGTGCTCATGTGCTTCTCAGCCACGATGATTGATGGGTGAGGGGCACAGAAAACATTTTTCATCTCGTGATATACTCAGATAATGGTGGATTTATAAGATACATTTCATAGTTCAGCAACATATACAATTGATAATAGACTATAAGCAAGACTATAAGACTATATAATAGAGTTATATAGTTCTTCAAGTATTGATCCAGAAACATGCACTCCTAACTGGCTTCTTGATTGTCTGTGATAGGCTGGCCTACATTTTCGTTTTCTAGGGAGTTTGTTTATATACACAAATGACTTTGTGTCGATAGTTTCCTTCATTGCTTTGGAAAATGATCTACCGAGATAGGAATGTCAACAGGAATGGTACCAAGCAAGAAGGAAGAGCTAATTTTTGTCTAGGTGTTAGCACTGACGTTTAGCCATGTATAATGTACTAACACAATTAACTAAAATATACCGTTCCTGAAATGTGCTGTAACCAAACACACTATATTTTTCATATGATTTGCAATTTCCATGGAGAGCTCATTTGGATTACGTTTATAATATTCATTTAGCAAACTCCATTAGCAATGTTTACAAGTGCTTATGGATCTGGTAAATGAGTTTGCGGATGTGCTGTGAACGAAGCTAAATGCATCCGCTTGTGTATGGGATCTAATGCATAAACTCATTCCAATCAGGCAGGGTGTATAGCACATTAAACTGTAACCTGAGAGTCTGGATTTTAACATGGTGCCTACGTTCTCTCATGTGACTGAATTGATTAACCTTTTGGTTTCTTGATTTTCCTTGAAAGGGAAATCTCATTGAAAATTTGGATTAATCTAAGCATCTAAGTATGAGAATCCTTTGGAACAAACAAACAAGCACATACTTACATGCACTCACACACACACACACATGCACGCACACACACACACACACACATACACACACACACCAGAATGACTGGCTGTAAGTTATGTCTTTCAGTAGCATAAGCATTTTGGCACACCTGATTTCTAATCTACTAACTGCAACATTGAAAGTCTAACTCTTAGAATTTTCCTGATGGCCTGAAATCTGTGTCTTGTAAAAGGGACTAATTAATCTAAGAGCAAAACATGTTAAACATTATCAAGATGCCAAATTTTATGGTATGTATTTTCATTTGCTACAAAAGGCTCCACAAAATGAAACCAAAAGAAATGTTTTAGCTATTTAAATTTGGTTAGCTGAGTCTATCGATGAGAAGGTCCTTTGCTAGAGTGTGTTGGTCTGAACAACTGGGGGCATACCAGTTCAGGATTCAGGGTTTATGTCATTATTCATCTGAGGTCAAGATAGTTTAAGGATAGGGTGCTGGGAAGAGAACATAGAACAGTTGCAAGCAGTCCTCTACAGAGCTCCTGAGATTATGTAGAAATCCTGAAGTACTAATAGTTTGATAGTATTGAAGCTAGCTCTGCTGGTTGGTACATGCCTGTAATACAAGCGCATGGGAAGCTGAGGCAGGAGGATCATGTTTCAGAACAGCATGTGCGATATAGCAAGACCTAGTAGCAGAAAACATGAAATACTGACTTAGGCTATAAACATGCTATACGTATCTTGAATATTCACAGAATATTCATGGGTATTCTTACTTTTATCTTCATTTTGGAAAGTAAACCGAGAAATTAACATGTCCCTGTGAAGGGCAAGCGCTGGAATTTGACCAGGGTTTCGGTCTTCAGAGCCTCTGCTTTTGAACGCTGTGGACAACGTGATATTTTCCTTATGGCTCTCGTTGAGGGACAACTTCAATTGAAGGAGAGGAGTCAGGATTCTTCCCTCAGGTGGGTAGCAATTCTGCTAGAGTGTGTGTTAGTTCTGTTTTGGGCTTCGAGCTAGGGTGAAGTCTTCACCTTTATCCTACGTTAGAAGCACGGTGTAGAAACTCGAGCATCTTCGGTCCGATGAGAAACTTATCAAACAGTGCCATCCAACGAGGATATTTTCTTGTCTCCTTTCAAAATCAAGTTGGAAATTTCAGTTATTATTTAAAATTTTTTCACAAATATAGTTTTTTTCCCCACAGAACACAGATGCTCTTAACTCGCTTCCAGTCGCCATCTGTACCTCAATTTACATTTCCCAAAACACTGCTGACATCTGCTTAAATGCCAATCTCTTCCCAACTCAGTTGGATTTTAGCTCAAAAGTGATATCCTATACTGGCTTGGAATTTCAAATTTGTACTAATGTTCATCAGAAACGCCCAGTAGCTGCAGGTACACAGGCTCTCTGAGCCCCCTTGAGAAGTTTTCTAGAACACTGGAGGCACAGACAGACCTGTCATTTCTCAGGGAACGTGGGTGCAGTGTATCAGGGTGGACTGCCCATCTCTGAGAAAAGGAAAGACTCTGCCCTGGGCCACCCTGTGAAACATCCTGAGGACTTAGACGTCATTATGAAGAAGCACCGCCCAGTTTTCCCGTCTGGGTAGTGTACCTTCCTTATGCTAGTGGTGGATTTTCTCCAGTGAGTCAGTGTGTGAGACGGGCACAGAAACACACCTGAGGTGGTGATCGTGTGGGAATGCGGCTGAGGACTGTCCCGTAGAAATTCCAGGACCCCCAGAAACAACGAGCTTCTAAAAAAATACTGAATTAAAAAACAATACATGTAAATTATGCTCCCAAATGGCTGTGCACCCAAGTAAAATGCACACTTAATCTAATAACATTGAACTTTTTTTGAAAAAAAAAATCTCATAGTGATTTTGAAGTCAGGAGAACACTATTTGAGAATCGTCAAGGATATCAAATACTTATCCATTAAGGGTAATTTGATTTTTAAAAAAACAATAGGTCATCTGAACTGTTACATGCTATACAGTGGGTTTAGGGGAACTGCTTATCCTTGTGTGATTCACAGACTAATTCTGAAATAGCACTTTCAAAAGATGAGGTTAAATCCTTTTTAAATAAGAGAGGCGGCAGGGAACAAGACTTGCTCTCTTTCAAGAATTCTTTGAATAGTTGATATTGTTTGTATTTTAGATCCAGCTACAACTGGACTTTAGATCTGTCTTCATATATTTCAAGATATATGGCTGGAAATGCGTAACTGCACTAAGTCTCAATTACCTTCATCCTGTTAGATGCGGAGGTAGTCACTGCACCTGCTGTGTGGGAATTGTGAACATTAAGAAGGATGCTGTGTGTGAGGTGCTTTTCCCAGACTCTGGAGCCGTAAGCACTCAATAGAGCAGTGATGCCTCATAATTTACTTCATGCTTTAAATGTAGACACACAGATGATGAGATGTAGTGTATTTAAGCTTAAATCATGCTGCTATAACAAACGGCCTGAGACTGACTAGTCATAAAAAATGGAATTTATTTCTCATAGTTCTAGAGGTTGGATGGGTTTAAAGAAGCGAATACCTCTGGACATGGCCACATTACATCTGGTTTCTAGGTTGGAGACCTAGTCTAGGTAAGGTCTTCTTTTCTGGATTGTGCTTCTGGATGGATTTCCCAGGATTCTCAACATTATCAATATCTGTTCTCAGTCAGCTTCAGAGTCCTAGCTACTTCTGTCTGCAGAAGTTCTACCTCCCCTGTAGATCGAGACCTTAAAGATTAACTAACAAAGTACTATTATTCATTCATTCATTCATTATTTCTAATTTTGTAGTTCAGGTTGGCCTGGATCTCACTTTTTAGCTCAGGTTGGCCTATGCTCACCATAGTCCCCCTGCCTTCACCTCCTGAATTCTAGAATTCTAGGTATATTATAGATAAACCACCACTGCTAGCATTGTTACATTTTGAAATGCAAATAACAAATTGCAGCGGAGACAGTGCCGCTCTTTCCCTCTTGTCCTCAGTTCGACGTCTCTGCTAACCGGTTTGTGAGAAACGCCTCAAGCAAAAGCAGACTGGTCCCTGCAGCAACAATCTTTCTTTCTGGAGAAGTGATTTTCATATTTTCTTTTCATTTTATTTGGCAAAAAATGTCTCAGCTAAAATGAGATGTCTGACTCATTTCTACAGCCAAATATTTCTGAAATAAAAGTTTGGGGGTTTAAAAATAAAAAAAATTAAAACCCAACTCAGTTCTAAAATAGGCTTATAACTTGCTGATTTTCAACCAAAATGTTTAGGGATGAAACTGTAGTTAAACAAGTGCTAAAAAAAAAAAAAAAAAAACAACGGTGGAATCTTCTCTTCAAACTGAATTTTACAGAGAGAATTAAAAAGAGAGGCACAGGACCGCAGGGCTCTTGTGGTTACAGAAGGAAGGGAGAGGTATATCCTCCCTCCCTCCCTCCCTCTCTCCCTCCCTTACTGATCCTTGCATTTACTCCCTGCTTTCCTCCAGGACCCCCACACTGCCTCAAAAGCCAGAGGGCCCCCCAGATAGAAACTCTCTAGCACCCCAGGCCCAGTTGCTCCTTTGAATTCATCTCTCTTGTTGAGGGAAGGAAAGGTGAAAAGGCAAGTATCCCATTCCACATAGAGCATTGACCCTGTCAGTTGGAGTCAGCAGACACAGATGGCGTCTATCAGCTGACAGCTCCGCTCTCTGTGCTCTACCCAGCATTCAGCGGTGCTTCTGGAGGTAGACAAGTTTCATTCTGTTGGTGCTAATGTTCTTCTGCTTGGCTACACGGATGTTCTCCAGGGACTCCCAGACCAGGAGGACATGCCCTAGTTTTTAAAAATGGCTATACTCTGGTTTGCTACATTTGGCCATACTGGTCTTCTCCTTTGTCCAAGTCCAAAGTCAAGGCAGGGGTGAGGCAGAAATACCAGTGCTTTGAAAAAGCCACAGGCCTTCGGCTTTATCCTCTCCAGTTAGGAAAGGTGCTTTTCCCTCAGTAAGTTAAAAGCATATGGGGAGGAGTCACCTTGGCCTGGCCTCTGCCTCATGCCCGGTGTGGTAGTTTGAAAGAAAATGCCCTCCAAAGGGAATGACACTATTAGGAGGTGTGGCTTTGTTGGAATAGGTGTGGCCTTGGTGGAGGCAGTGTATCACTGTGGAGGCAGGCTTTGAGGTCTCATATGCTCAAGCCATACCCAGTGTCTCAGACCACTTCCTGTTGCCTGTGAGTCAAGGATTCAACAAAAGAAAGAAACACACAACAAAATTCTACAACCCCAACCCCAGGACAGGGCTCACAGGTGACTGTAAGACTGTGTTCCTTTGGCTGTGTGTCTTCAGTTAAAAGACTGAACCTTTCTAATAAAAACTGGCATTTCACAGCTATATGAATTTCAGTATTTCTGCAAAGGTCCATGTTGAAAGACCTGGGTGTTTGTTTATTTGTTTGTTTGTTTCTTTTGTTTTAAATTTCAGTCTGTCATAGATTAACAAATGGATTTCTAGAAAAACTTAAAATTTTAATTCTTAAATCCAGCAGACTTAAAATGATCCTGTCAGGTTGTCTTAAAGTTTCTCACCTTTCCTTTTTCATTTCTGCATGGTAGACCGGTGACAGCTGTGTGTCTGTCACCAGTGTGAGTAGAACACTAAGCTCCCCTGATGCAGACACTGCTCCTAAGTTACAGGGACCCCACGAGGTTAAATTGTATAGCACAAGAGAGCCTGCATTTGACAACAATTGTCATACACTTTATATCCTTTTTGACCTGGCCAATTGATTGCTACCTTTGCTAAGTTTATAGCTGTACATAGGTTCTCCAAAGAAATGCAAAGGAAGAAGGAAAGGATTGTTCTGACCAGTCTCTCATGAGAGACAGAGGTTCTAGAGCCAGCCCACAGGCAAGCCTGAGTCCTTTATCTGCCCTGAACATTCTACACAGACCTCGGGTGGGGAAGAGAATTGTGTTTAAGCGTCTGGGGGCTCCTCCATTTTCCTGTCGGCTGGCTAGAGAGGCCAGGCATCTGAAGCCAGCGCAGTGTTAGGCACTCAGACTTAGAGCACACGGATGTGGGTACGAACATCTACTTATTGCCAGGGGGACCACAGACGTGGCTATTTAAGCTCTCTACGTCTCCATTTTCTCCCGTGTGAAGTAGGGGCTAATCATAGTGCCTGTTTTTCTTAGTGTCGCTGGACGGATTAAATGAAATAATCCCCATTATGCTCAACAATTTTTAAATGACTGACAATAGCTAGAAGGGCAGAGCTGGCTGTTCAGCTCCAGCAAAGCTCTGCTCTAGTCGGCCAGGTTTCAAGGCAGGATGCGTTGAGGATCAAAAACTGTAGAGCAACCCTTCTGGACACAACAGGAAAAAAAAAAAAAAAAAGAACCCCGAATCTCACCACGACAATTTTAAAAGGGTTCTGACCCTGAAATTATGTCTTTCCCTGTAGCTATCTAACACTCTCTCTCTCCTTGCCTTCACCCCAGCTGTGAAAGAGATGGTTATAATATGGAAAATGACTCCAAGTCCTGAATACATCATCCAAGGTGAGGAAAACTGCAGGGGTTGGTACATGAGTCTGGGGAGGCAGGAGTCCCCTTTTCTCTTCTCTGCACAATGCGCACAGAATATCTGTGATTAAAATTCTTAACATGATTTCCGAGCATCTCCTTCCGAGGTAGATGACACGCAAAGGCAGGCACAGAGACGGCGAGCTGAGCTGAATCAAGTGGTTCGTTTGCGAGAGCTTGTGCAACACTCCATAATGAATTTGCTATTTACTGATAGAGTCGTGCATTCATTGGGCATTAATGGGCAGGGCCAATGTACAGTCATAGTTATTTTATTTTCAATTCAAGCTTTGCTACCAGGCAACTAAATTGCTGCAGAAGGAAAGTGATATGCCAATTTCAAAGGCTCTTATTGCTGTACCGTAGAGTAACTGAAAAAAAGAAACATAAAGAAATACTGAAAAGTAGGATGGAACTATACGTGCTAACTAATGATAATGGCGGAGCTACAGATAATGCGCTCTATTCAGAAGGCACAGGAGGTGAAAGCGCTTTCCTAAACCTGAATCGGCTCACAAGGGGTAAACAGGCCACTGAATGGCTTCTGGACACTTCTGTTTGTCTATGGCCACACCACCCTGAAGGTGGCCAATCTCATCCGCTGTTTCCACTACTTTCCACAACTGTGAGGCTAATCTTATCAGAAGTAATTTTTATTTGAAGTTGGTTAAATCAATCTCAATCTTTACCAGTGTCCTTAAATTCTTCTCTGATGGTTTGGTCTCTTATCCAAGGTCCTTGCCGTTATCTGGTCCTGGTGGCCCTATCTGAATACTGCTTTGCTGGTGTGGCTATCCTCCCGTGGGGCTGCCTGGACTGCCATGAAGACCTCAATCTGAGGCAAAGCTGAGATGACAGTTCCTTCATTCACAAATAGGTCTTGTTCTTGTGCTAACCTCTGTCCTATAGGGAATTCAGAATCTGTGCCTAGGCTGGGCTTGGTGTGAACGCAGCAAGACAAGGCGAGTGATGAGGCTAGGACAACAGATCTCATCTGACTCCTCCCCAAGAGGCTTCCTTCTCCAGAGTCCAAGGAGATCCCTCCAACACGGAGCATTATCAAACTGCAGAGAGCTGCCAGTGTACATTAACAGATGCACCTGGATTCTGACTCTAGTACAAACGAGTGTTTTTAGGATGAGAACCTATGAGATCACATCAACAGTTTAAACCCTCTCGCTGTCAAGACTGGTATTGCTGTTTGTGTGTGTTTTTAAGATATGCTATCACCCTGTAGCCCAAGCTGGCCTGAAAGTTCTCTTGTCGTAGCCTTCTGAGTTCCGGAATCACAGGTGTGAGATACCACCCTACCTTGGATGAGTTTTTAAGACATTTCTAGGTGGAAGGAGACCTGGAGGACGAGGACCACCTGGCAGAAGAGAAATCGGGTGGACTAGCAAAGGTCTCGCTGTGTTAACCAGTCAGCCTGCCTGGTTCCACAGATGCACCCTAAGATGGTACTACTCATTCCCACCGCTAGTGAGTCTCCATGGCAGCCAGGAGCAGTAGTCTTAGGAGCACAAATACTGGAGGAAACATTTAGACGTTTACCTATTTTTATGTGTGTCAGTCTCCTGTGTGCTCTGCTTGAGTGTTTGACCTTTCTAACAGTGAATCTGGATTAAGAACTTCGAGGAACCAGGGCAGAAATCCCTCCTGGAGGAACCATTGCTGCTCCTTTGCTGGTTGCAAGCAGTCATGTGACTGCAGTTCCTGTGCTGTGGCCTGCCATCCTGTGTCCTGTCTAAGAGCTGTTTCCGAGAGCAGCTATAAGGACCCTACCGTCAACTCTGAAGAGACTGCCCTCATCTGCTATCTAGGCTGCTTTTGTTTCAGCTTTGTTTTTGTTCTGTGGGTGAAGTGTGAGGGGGGAACAGGGACTGACTGAAGAGGGACTTGTTCACCCCAGCTGGTGACTCCGGCAGGGTCACTTGACCTGTGTCACTTAATGACACAGTGACTCTGTGGCGGCTGTGCAGACGTCTGGAGACGGAAGTATTGTGTGCTGCCATAAGGTCTTCTAAGTCGGTCTTCTTCCCTCAAGAGCCTGACGCTTCAACACATTTATTTACCAAACAGCATCTATCAAGTAATAATTGCTTTGTTTTCTTTGTTTATTAAGATAAGCTAGAGAAAACTGCCAATCAGTTTTGACTGACATATGATAAACGGTGTTATTGATTTGATATAATGCCATGAAATTAAGCACAGCAAAAATTGAAAGAAAACTTGGCGTGCATATTTATGTTTATTTTAGTTAGATGTATGTTTTCAATTAGGTTTTAAAAATGTTAAATATAGTTCACAGTGCTGGTTACTATCTTTACTTAATTTTTGAAGAATGCAAAAATTTAGGAGAGCGAGATGGAAAAATGATTTTGAAGTCCAAGGGGGTTAAGGAGGTCTGGAGAGATGCATCGTGTTTTTGGAGACTTCTTTGGGGCCATTGGGCATTAGCCGATTTGGGGATAAATGGTAGGGGGCTGCTCGTGGAGCAGATGAAGTCCTGAGTGAATGAATGTGTGTTGCTGATATGAGCACAAGGACCTTAGACCCTTGGGTGAGGCTCAGAGAAATGACAAAGCCCTAGAGTCCAAACATAAAATTTTATGAATGATTGACCCCTTCCCCCAGGGCAGGGGGTGGGGAGGAGGATTAGCAACCACTCTTTACTTCTCTCAGGTGACTGAAACCTGAGATGGATCTACAGAGACTTCCCACTGAGTCAAGCAAACCCCTCTTTCTTTTGCTGTGCAGAATAAATGTACTGGGTCTCCAGGTTTGCATATTAGGTGCCCTCCCTCAGAGACAGCCCAGCAGCTCAATCCCAGCTTTCTTCATGGGCTTCTATTGTTTCTTATGGATCTGCTATTTTCTTCATTCCCAAGTCTCCTGAGTCAGGATTCCAGGACCAAGCCATGGAGGACTCAACAGGATTACCTACTCCTTAGGTATGCATGAGCTAAGAAGTCCTGTCTAAAAAGTCAAAGACTTGTTTTAGGCAACCAACAAACTTAGTTTTTCATATGATTTTCTTACTGTCCCATTTTATTTCATGCCTCTAACCTTGACATTATTAAAGGAATGTTGACTACACTGGTTTGCACAGAATTAGTAGGCTAATTCAGCCCACAAGACAACTTCCAGACTAGTTCTGACTCAACAGTGTCTCAGGAAAAAGAAATATACCCTGTAATAAAATGCAGGGACCTCGGAGAAATGAGCTGTAGGCCTGAGTGCCTCCAACTATTTCCATAGATACGGGTTGTCGTTTCTCATTTGCAGTGGCTCAAGAGAAGAGGGAAAATAAACTGTGTGGGTTTAGCAGTTTGCCTTCCTGCAGTCAGCGTCTGTGGAGGTGCTTGCAGTTTAGAGATGGCTGTGAACGATCCATCTGTGGATCATCAGGTCATCATCAAGGTGATGGCGAAAGCTGGACATCGAATTGAGAAGTGAGTGGGATTTGCCATACACACACATATGCACACACACGCACACACACACACACACACACACACACACACACACATATGAGTGTCTTGCTTACACAAATGTATGTGTATCATATGAATGCAAGGTGCCCATAGAGGTCAGAAGGGGCCATTGATTTCCTGAAGTTGGAGTTTCAGATGGTTGCGAACTATTACGTGGGTCTGGGAGCAGAATCCAGGTCCTCTGCAAAGGCGACAAGTGCTTTTTAACTCCTGAGCCATCTCTCCAACCCCCAGATACTCTGATATTGGAAAGGAGGAAACTAGGACTCCGGATCTATTAGATGACTGACTCTTTGTGGTAAATTGATACCGCTGAGAGATGTCCACTCTGAGTGGTTTATTATAATTGCATTTAATGAGCAAATACATGTGGGCTCTTCTCAAGTGATTGTGGCTCAACTGCCTATTTAAACCAAACATACATTTGATTGTTTTTAAATATTGATGTCTTTGCTGTTATTACAAAACACGGAGTAGGAGTTCACACAATGAGGGCGACATGTGAATGTGTCGAGCTAATGTCAAAACAACAGCCTGGAGCAGCACGGGTGTCTGACAGGTTTCAGAGCAGAGTGAGGGCTGACTGGACTGCTCCAGGCTGCATGAGGTCTCTCCTCACGAGGACTTCGCTGTTTTCTGGGGTGTCTGCAGCCTGGAGTTGTGTCAGACTTCCTCGATTCTGCTCTGCAGAGAGGGAGGACATGAACTTTGCCAGCAGGAGGAATGAATATGTATCGTGTTTTTCTTTGGATCACGCTGTCTGTGACCTCTGCTGAGAGGGATTGTGTGACAGTGTGCTTGACTTCTGTAATGCAAGGCCTGCCAAATAAAACATCTAGGCTGCACCTCTCCGGCAAGGCAAGTCCACCAGCCGGAGTGCGGCTGGCTTCTTTTAATGCAACACTTCTTTCCCAAAAAGTCACTGAAAAGACTTGTCTCCCTCCTTTATCAGCATCCTGGACAACCTTGGCTTACTTCCCTGAACGCTGTTACTAACTTTCCAAATTAAGTAAGAAAGTCCCCCAAATGTGTGTGTAAAACCCTCCCAGAGCAGAGATCTGGCTTTAAGCAGGGCTAACATTTTTGTGTTTGTGTGTGTGTGTGTGTGTGTGTGTGTTTGTGCAAGTACATGCATGCGGGCATGTAAGTGGGGTGTGGGGAATTAGAGGTGAACTCAGGAAAGAGTAATGTATGCTCAAACGCCATTTACTGGAGAATTCTTTCTTCTTCGAAGTTTAATCTTTGTTTTATCAAATACCTTCAAATGATTATATGAAGTCAATTGCATTATGGAAGGTAATCTTTTTTACTTACAGTCCACTGATAAATGTTAACCCCATCTGAGAAACACCCTTAGGCAGGCATCCAGAAGGAACCATGGTCCCATCAGAAACACAGAAAACTGCTTATCTCCCCTGTGTAACATGATCACATCTCTGAATATCAACATCTGGAAATATTTGAACCTCTCACACCACACAAGGACACAAAGTGTGTCATCCCAGAATTCAGGTCGAAGTAGACGCTCCCTGAATGTTTAATTATGGTATTGCTCCTTTATGCACTTGCCTGATCTGATGTTTATTATGCTCCAGGTACTTCTTTATATTGTCAAGGACAAACAGTGAATAAGGCAGACAAAATCCCTGCCCTCTCGGATCTTCCATTAAAGTATGAAAATTGTAAAGATTTCAGGTCACATTAGATAGAAAGAAAACTGAAACAAGACAAGGAACTGGGGAATTGCAGAGGCTGGGGTTATTTTAGAAAAGCCTTTTTAAAGGGAGGTTATTTGAGCAAAGGCTGAAGGATATGAAAGGGCAAACTATACGGAAGATTGAATACGGAAAGAAGAGGAAATATTGAGCCCTTTCTGTAGGCATCTTGGTCAAGGGGACCCAGAGGCTGAGAGAGAGGAGGTACAAAAGTCAATGGAGGGTTTTAACAGGCCTGTGGCCTGATGTAATTTCTGTTCAAAGGATACCACTCCTGTGGCTGTCTTGAATGCATTTTTAGGATTGGGAAGAAAGGGGATGAGAGCAGAGACCAGGCAAGAAGCCATTGCAATAGTTAAAGTTGAGACATGATAGTGACTGGGGTTGGGTTGGTACCAGAGGAAGTCTTGAGGGAGTTTTGGATTTGGGACACATACTGAAGCGGGCGGGGGGGGGGGGAGGGAGGGAGAGACAGAGAGAGAGAGAGAGAGAGAGAGAGAGAGAGAGAGAGAGAGAACTTGTTGATGAATGTGTATATAAAATACGTCTGAAGGAAACACCAGGGACAAAGACTAGCTTCAGATCTAGAGAACAGGAGAAATAATGATGAATGATGCCATTTGTTTTGGTGAGAAGCAAGAGAAACAATTTTGAACAGGATATGAAGACTTCCAGTTTGGCTGTGTTGAACTTGAAATGGGTGTTAGAGATCTAAATGGGGAGACAAGTGAGTGGTTGGGATATTCCCATCCAGAGTTCAGGGGATGTGTCCTGCTAGAGGGGATGGTTGACTTTGGAGTATGGATAGAAAGCAACCAACTAGAAGTATAAAGGTAGGAGACGGAATATTAAAGATCATGGTCTTGGATAAGCCATCATTTGGGTCTTAAACCCAAGAGGAATGTCTATGTGAGACTGCCAAGCTGTGGTTGTGGAAGGAGGGACAGCAGGAGAAGAGTTAGGTGTTTATGGGTCCAGGGAAGGAAGTAATCTAAGGAGTGGGATAATCCATTTTCATCTGCAGTTGAATGAACAAATTCAGCTCTACAGCTTACGAGGTGATCAATTAATACAACCAATTATAAGCCCCCTGTTCTGTTCCTGGGCCAGGTTGGAGAGGTAAGTCACTCACACTCAATACTTCATAACCTTCCTTCAGCATGATAGTTGGAGACAGATTGCTGTAGGATGGAGACGAGAGAGAGTTCATCCCTCCCTGCTTTGTGTTCAGTGAGTAAAGGAAATGCTTTTGTTTGCTTCAGCACATATTGGTATACCCGGAAGACCACTTAAACCTGCAAATATTTTTATTCTATTAATTCAGTCTGAAAATTTTACTCTGAGGGCAGTTTTTTTTTTTCTGTTTTCCTTCCTGACTGGAATTCTATCAAGAAGTCTATACAACCCATGGACCTCAAACACTGATAAGAAAGCCAGAGGGTCTCAGGAACAATTCACACAAGAATCTGAAATCCAGAGTTTTAAATTAATATTTACAAACAAATCAGAAGCAGCCATATTAAATGAAACACAGAGATGATGAGAAATAGAGCATTGCTGGAGCTAACATTCGCTAAAGTCTTACTCTTTGCCTGCCATTTTCTAAATATTTAGCAGATATCCATATATTTAATATGTAAGTCATTAACATAAAATTTATTACCCAGGAGTAAATGGATGTGAAAAGACTTTAAAAAGTTGCTGCAACATGAACAGTTTGTGACTGAAGCAGGGTCCAGACCTAGCTATTGGGATTCATGCTCCACAAGCATAACTGTTTTGCTCTCTGCCTCCGGTTGCTCCCAAGATAACCACCAAAAGAACTGGCAGGAAGTAGTGTTAAACTGGACAGGCAATTAAAGGTGGCCTTTAAAACCCTGATTTCTGTGTTATTCAAGATAGTCCTGAACTCCTGGGTTTAATCCATCCCTCCTGTCTCGGTCTCCTAACTCCTAGAACTAAGGACATGTACCGCTCTAGGCTGAATTTGAGGCAGAGAAAGCAGAAAAACATTTTAGTGAATGGAGATGTGATTAATGTATTTGTGGCTTGTGTGTGTGTCTTAATTTGTGTATATGCATATTTATATGCCAATATGTGTGTGGAGTTGGGAAGGAGAAAAACGCATGCACACCTGTCAAAAGTGTTTTGGTGATGTTCTTAGCTGCTCTTCCCAACAGGTCCTTTGTTCTCTGAGGGAGAGGATAGAGATTCACCGAGGTGGCAAGGCGGTGTCATTTGAGTTTCCGTGGTTCATGCATAAAATTTCTCTGATCCAAGAATAATGCTGACAGATTGGCACATCTTCTTTTTTTCCCCCTCCTGATGATATATATCTATTATACAGGTATAATATATACCTGTATATATAATCTACAAAAATAACTATTCAGTTACATTGTGATGTGGTTATCAAATGAGCAGGTTGATATAGCTGATGAGGAAGAGGGTAGAAAGAATAACAAGGTGTTCCACAGGAAACAGAAACGAGGGATGTTTGAGAACTTTCATCAGCCCCCTTGCAGCCCACTCAACTCTTCTCATTTGCTCAGGACTCCTGGGGAGACAGACACAATTATTGATGAAACCCTAGGAAGGAGGCAATTCCTGCATCCTCATTCCTGCGGATGGGGTTCTGTCTTTCCTTCTTCTCCTCTTTTCTCCTTTCCGAATATAGAGAGAATCCAGACTTCAGAAGGTAAGCTTCAGCTAACTAAAGCTTTACCATCCTGTTAAACATCAGAATCAGAGCTGTCTCATGTTAATGTAAGAATAAAAAGGCAGCCCAATTCAGCTATTTATTTTTTTCTAAACAGGGAAAGGAGCTAGTTTGCTAACTAAATAAGTGTTACCAGAATTCAAATATGTGATAATTACAAAAGAAAATCTAAATGGGTTATTATTTTGCATTGAAGAGTGAAAGAGTCATTGGTGTTCTGAATCATGAGAATTCTAACCCCTTGTCTTCTAGGAAGCAAAATAATATTATTTTGGAATTCTTAAAAGTCTGACCCAAAATAGCACTTGCATTCACTTAAGGTGGAAGTAAGCTAGCTCAGCGAATCCCTCATGTCTGTACTCATGGGCAGTCCGCACTTAGGCCTCTTACACAGAGAATGCAATGGCTGTATCACCTAAGACATTTACTTATGTGATGGGCAAATATACATGGGAGGTGGGTGTTGCCTCTGTAGTGTCCTAACCCCAACCTTACATTATCAACCATGTCACCTAGACTAGTCACCTTCGATGCAATAAAGCTGACCTTCACTGGATTCCTCCTAGACAGCTCAAAGGCAGCAACCTAGTCCCTTGAGCAGGATGTCCACTCCCTGCTGGTGAGACAGAGTATAACCTGGATGTAGGCACACCCTGAGGGTGATGAAAATTAAGTACAGTGGTAACGTAAGAGATTACTAGGGAATGATACATTCAGTAACTTCCTGTAATGACGACCTCCACCATGAGAACAAAGGTGATAAATGTTTTTGTTTTCTAATATGGAACATTGGATCTAGTTTCTAAATCTGAATGACAGTGGTTCTTCTAATGTCTAACCTAATATTCAATAATTTCTCTAGCCTAATGCAAGCTAGCACTTCTAATGTTTACTATGTGTTAGACTCTGTCCTTAATACTAATCTATCCATCCATCCATCCATCCATCATCTATCTATCCATCCATCTATTATCTACCTTCTATCTTTTGACTTTCTATCTATCCTAAATGTACTCAAGTTCTAATACAATCTAGACAATGATATCTATCTATCTATCTATCTATCTATCTATCTATCTATCTATCTATCTATCTATCTATCTATCTGTCTGTCTGTTTTCTACTTATTTTTTTTAAGACAGGGTTCCTCTGTGTAGCTTTGGAGCCTGTCCTGGAACTCACTCTGTAGACCAGGCTGGCCTTGAACTCACAGAGCTCCTCCTGCCTCTGGCTCCCAAGTGTTGGGATTAAAGGTGTGCACCACCACTGCCTGGCCTGATTTGTATTTATACAGCAACTTTGCTGATTCTTACAACAAAATCTGTAATAGAGAAAAAGATAACAGTAAACATATTTTATAGGTGAGGAAGCTGAGCCGCAAAAGGGGTTGTGTGGCTTCTTGGAATTCATTAGCACAATTAAAACAAAGCCATAGCTGTTTCATTGTGCTGTTAGGCGTTTTTCTCTCTAAATGTGACATGTTACTACTCCATTGTAAACCACAGAATAGTAGAGGACAAAGAGACACACAATTTATAGGAAGACTTTCTCAAATGATTTAAACAATGAGATTCCCAGTTTTGTTTTCTACATTTAAATCAGTTTTTTTTTTTAAAAAAAAACCCTTAGATTTATTAGGGGAAACAGAGTCACTCAGGAGTTAATTCCCCTTGTCATTTTATTTAATTTTTGGTGGGGGCAATTGCTTTTTTTTTTCTCTGCAGTAGGAAAACATTGATGTTGTAAGTGGAGGTTGCAAATGTGAACAGGCTCTTAAATGAAAATCGTATGGGGTACTTAGCATTCTGAAAAATATTTGAGTCATTATGTTGCAGTTCTAAAATTGAATCAATGCTATATTTAATATGGCACAACAGGCCATGAATTATTGCACATTAATTCATACCCAGTGTGTTGCTAGGCACATGGCTCAAAGCTGAGTGCAGTCAATGCAACTAAACATGAATACACCATAATTCACACACAGGAGGGTCCCACTGTAATTATAAAAGGCTATTATAAAAGGTTATTTAAAATATCTAGCTATGTTAAGTTTTAAATCTATACAATTTGTGGTAGAAGGTATTGTCATATACCTTCTTCTTGGTCCAATAACTTCAAGATTTGCATGTTAAATCCTAGGTCATTAGTTTCTCATCAGTAGACTTTGTAAGGCTAGAAATGTAGTCTTTAGTTTTCAGTTTTCATTTGAGAGAAAAAAAAATTAGAACTTCCTCTTAAGCAAGGAGTGTCATGCCGAGCTGTGCAGGGCAACATTTCAAATAAGAGGATAAGGGCTAAAAATTCTACTGCAGCCTTCCTGGGGACAGAACCCTATCAGGCTGGAGCGCATAGCTGGGTGCCCTTCCTCCCCAGGCAGACGCTAATGGACATAGGAGGAGGAAGGCACAGAGTCTCAACGCTGGCATTTAGATGGGGGACGCAGTGAAAGAAACCTAATGAAGGGATTGCTGTGATCTGCTCTGTTTTTGACACTGAAAACTATGACCTTTTGGTAGAAAGATTTGCATTCGGTGTCAGTAATTGTTGAGAAAATTTCAGGAAAATCCAACTCACTTTGAAAATATTTGCAGAGTGCTTCTTCCCAATGGCTTGGGTATGGTTTCTAGAGCCCCAGAGAATAAGGGAAGAGGGTGGGACTCCTGAGCAAAGAGATCTTGGTCCTTCTGCCCACCCACTCTCTGGCTCATGCCAAGACACGATGCTAAATGAGCATGGTGCCGCCTGTGCAGCAAAACATTTTTAGATAACATGTAAAACAATGGAATATTCAAACAGTTAGGAAAATGGGTGACTGGGTTTAGACGGTGTTTGCACTCATTAATGCTTATGTAGCTGACTGTTGCAAAATGGATAAAAGAAGGAAATGGACATTTTCTCTCTCATTACTAGTCAATATTTTTTCTTCTACTAAAGTTATAAAAACAATATTACCTCTGTTTTTCTAAAAGTCTATTTTGTACTTATCTTACTATATTGTGGTTGAATGATCTATATTAATAAAGCTTATTGTAAATTTCACAATGATATCAACATAATAGCTAGGCTTAAATATTATTAAAAGCAGAATAAGAAAGGATTTTGCTAAAATTAATGGACTGAATCTAATTTACATTTCTATTACCGAGGCTAATTGTAAGAGCTCCCACCTTGATTAGAATCCTTAGTAAACAAAAATATGCTCAGATTTTATGAGTGTTTGAATTTCTCATGTATTACAGGAAATTAGACTTGACCAAGCCATTCGCCTGTTCAAATCAAGCGTGGAAAATTGAACTTTACTGAACAAGAACAAATTAAAGAATATGGTCCTAGGTGTGCCTGCACAAATGATATCTTAATTACAGATATTGGATTTAAATATCATTCACACTAAAATGCATTAAACTCGTCAAGATCTCTCAGCAGTCTACA
Organism: Myodes glareolus; assembly: GCF_982192425.1. Taxonomy (NCBI): domain Eukaryota; kingdom Metazoa; phylum Chordata; class Mammalia; order Rodentia; family Cricetidae; genus Myodes; species Myodes glareolus. Next base: position 72,903,841 of record NC_142036.1, read on the forward strand.
AAGGAAACATGGCGTTTATACTGCTGGTTTTGTTCTCCTCCGGGAAGGGAGGCTCGTGAAACTTCTGCAATGCACACCACCATCTCCTGGAGAACTTGTGGGAATATGGCTGCTGGGCTCCAGGCCTAACTTTCTGCTGCAGTCGCTCTAGGGGGAGCCCAGAACTGGGAACTACCAACTACTCCAGTGACAAGGAAGCTGTTGGTCACGATCACACTTTTAGGAGCGGTGAGGGACTTTTTTCCATCCACTAGCCCTCAAGTTGGTATTCATTGAGCCCAGCAGGGACAGGTTGGTGTTGATTTACTTTTTTGACTAGTAAGGCAAGTGTATAGGTATAGATCAAAAGGAGAATAGTCAATAAAGAACTCCTTCTGTGCTCGCTTCGGCAGCACATATACTAAAATTGGAACGATACAGAGAAGATTAGCATGGCCCCTGCGCAACGATGACACGCAAATTCGTGAAGCGTTCCATATTCTAAAAAAAAAAAAAAAAAAAAACTCCTTCTGAGTTTCTGCCCTTGTGGGCTCTAACCGTGTTTTCATCCCAGCTTGGATGTAGGCAGTTCCTTGTGTGCGGATGACTGTTTCTTTTGAGTGTCTCACAGAAGGTCGTGTGTACAGAGAATTAACACTTTATGTGTCTGGAGTTGCAGCATCAAATAAACTCTTATTATCTACTACTTGTAAGAAAACATTTGTCCCAAGTAAATCATAGCTAAAGTTTGTAAAGGAAATTTACATCTCCAAAGGGCATATGTGTGTGTGTGTGTGTGTGTGTGTGTGTGTGTGTGTGTGTATTGTCCCATTTAGTCCTACACAATATTCCTATAATATCTTCATTACAATAATATTAAGGATGTGTTCTTGCTAATTCATATAATTAGTATATAATTGAGTCAAAGGCTAAGGCTCTTGGGATCCTTTTTAGATTTAATATTTTTCATTACATACACACATACATATGGGCAAGTATGTGCATGTGTGTGCAAATGTCCTTAGAGGCTAGAGGCATCACATCCCCCTGGAGCTGGAGAGACAGACAGACGTGTATGTTGGGGATTGAACTCTGGTTCTTTGATGGAGTGGTTCTTGTCAGAGAGATGTCCAGCCATCTCTTCAGTCAGACTCGGGGACCCCTGACCTTATGTTCTTTCTCCTTACTGAATAGGAGACACATAGGGGATATGACCCCATCTTGACACTCCAACCACTGGTCCTAACCAGTCTTTAGTCTATCTCCTCTGAATTTCCTGGGCTTAGGAACTTGGACTTGGATTTCAAATCTTATTTTATCCATTTGTCTTAATCTTTGATACTTTCTTGTTTTATCAGTTTCTGGGTTTAACCTCTGAGTTAGAAAATCCCATCCCTTGAACATAATTCTTTTTTGGAATTAAGTACAAGATATTGAATTTGTTTTCATCTTAAAAAGCAAATCATCTCATAATTATTAAAACCATTAAAACCAATAGAGACTTCTTCAGCTGTGACACAGGAACCTGACCCTTACTCAGGTGGACCATTTTGATTTCACAGATCACAGGTTCTTCTAGCTTTTAATTATTAGTCAATAAAATATAGAGCAATATTAGGTCCCAGATCTTCAGTGAGCAAGCCAGTCTGAGAAGAGGCCCCTGGCCTTAGGGAGACCCTTGGTAGTTGCTCTAGGCTGCCTTTCCCCCTCTTCCCTCTTTGGCTTATGTAAAGCTGATTTAATCTTCAGTTGTCCAAAGTGCCAGCTTTACAAATGCAGTAACAGAAGACAAATGAAGCACCCAGCAGCCTCAATTAGCGCAGATATCAGCACATACCATTAACGGGAAGAAGAATACACGACATGTCTATCTGACTAAAGAAATGCCAGCGATGAAGGCAAAGTGGTGCCACCAGAAACAAGAGGGCTGAAGTCACCTTCAGGCCCATGGAGAGTTAATATTAGCCCTCTTCACTCATGAAAAATAATAATTAAACACTGCTTGTCAATTAATGCCAACTTAAAGAAAGGGCCTACACTTAGATTAAGTGAGGAGCTGGGGTGGCTGGGAAACAGCAAGGAAGGAGGAGGGGAAGGGGCCTAAAATAATGGAAGAGATAAGGTGGAAAAGGGGAATAATTAAACACACATGTACTTGCACAGAGTTGGGGCACTCATATTTCTAATTAGAATTTCAATGCAGGAGCCCAATTTAACCTCAGGGAGCCTTTATGTTCGTGTCACTGTTGTACACAGCAATCAATCCAGCTCTGGCATCTTTCTTGCAAGTTGGATTTTCCTACTACATTAGTGGAACCCCAGTCTCCGTATCTTTAATGGATATTTTCTTTATAGAGCTTTAGTATGTGTTTTGTCTTCTAGAAAATTCTATTCTGAGAGGAACAATAGCCACTTAGACACTGGAATTCAAAAGAGTCAGTGGCTTCCTGACATTAACCCATTTCTTCCTTCACAAATGCAGTTCCCAGTGCTCTCGGGATCATAGTCTATCAGTCCACTTGACTGAACTTGGAGAGGGAATAGTTGTGTGTTCCGTCAAACAGTGGTGGAGAGTAAACAAGACAACCCAGAATCATCTCTCTTGTGGCTCGGACAGTCAGCAATTAACATGCCCTAACCCCACCCCTGACTTTCAGCTTTTCCAAAATCTTTGAAATGGAATTTTGACTTTGGTTTTCCTTTCTCTCAGCTCCAGAAGATTCATGGCTAACTAATAACTTCTGGGCCTGGAATATATAGGACCACAGCCCTCTATGTAACTAAAGAGGCAGGTGTTCTCGTAATCTACCTTCCGATATAAGAAACAGACCAGAAATGCTGAGTATTTTGTTCCCAAACTGATGTGGAGGAGGAAATTATTTTAACTTATAGCATAAAACACAGAACTCCGCATAATAACTCCTCTCAGAGAAGAGTTTGCGAAGGCCACAATCTTCTAAGCCTTTGTTTACATAGCTATCCTATGTCCAATAGCCTACAGACTGTCACAGAGCATTCAATGCAAACATCGGACTGCCACTCATTCTGGAGGTAGATCATGGGCATCCATGAGTTACACTCATCCATCTACTGAGAATGAGAAACCTTCCAAAGAATTGGGTCCCATGCTTCAGGAATTGAGGGGACACTGAGTAGGTCCCACCCTGGAAGCTGAGAAAACTCAAGTCTTGTGTATTAATCAAGGTTTTCTTCTATAAACAGAATGAATGCATGTAATTTTGTATGGGATCTGGATCAATTGCTTACAGAATCCAAGAAGACCTGAAATGTTGAGTGTGTAATCTGGAGAACCAAGAAGTCTGCAGCCCAAGAACAGCAGTGGTACTGTTAGTCTTCAGAACCAAAGTCAGGGGGAAAATGAATTTGCTTTTCTTCCTTTTTTTTTTCTTGGCTGCACAACTTGATGAGGGCAGATCTTTCCTTGTTCTAATGATTTAGACTCAGTGCTAATCTCTTCTGGGAATTCCCTCTATTTTTCCAGCCATCTGTGTTTCCCTTGGCCCAGTCAAAAGGACACATTATATGAACTATTACAACTTGACTACAGGGGACAGCGGAAGATGAGGTCTTTCTTCCAATGGCCAGTTAGTGAACTGACAGCTTGTGGTCTGAGGAAGTAGGATCCTTCTCTTGATAGCCCCTTACACTCCAGATTTAGGTCTGAGATTGATGGGCAAGTTGAGTAAGGAAATTTAGGGCACTAGCCTAGGAGAAGCACAACATGCGAAATGTAGTTTCTACAAAAATGGAATTGCTGGTGAAATCAAAACAACTCGTAAAAAAAAAATTAATGGAATAGCTTGAAGATCAATTGCCAGACAGCATTTCTCTTGGAACTAAAAGTTTCCAAGGAGCAGAGGGACAATACATAAACGGGAGGAGAAGAGAGTTCCCGGAAAATTCTGATTCAGCATGTTGGAAAATTAAGTATGGGAAGAGCACAGTCAGAATAGAAATAGAAAGAAGAAGAGACCAGAAGAGGAAAAACAAATAAGCCCGTGGACAGACAGCATACTGGAGATGCAAATGATAGGAATTCCATAAGGAAGAACAGTAGGAAGTAGAGATTAAACAATAGCTAAACAAATAATAGAAGACAATTCCTCTGTGTTGAATGGAGAGTTGAGCCAGGCATCGAAAGATCTCACTGAGCTCCAGGAAAAAAAGCCAACAAAACAGCAGAGTCTTTGCCTGATAGCCTTTCTTCAGTGCAAAGCATAAAAGAAAAATTACATACTCTCACTAAGAGAAGGTACACACTGTTCCCAATAAAGAACAAACACCAAAGAGAAAGAATCAGTTCTAAGCCCCAGAGGCTAGAAGACAACAGGGGATAGTGAAGACTACTAACAAAACGGAAATGCTTGACCAATAATACTCTCAGCCAAGAGCATGCACTTTTATTTGAATATAAATTGACTATGGTGGCATCGTTTTACAGACTCAACCTTTGGGAGTCAGAGACAGGAGCTTCTTGAGCCGGAGACTGTCATAGAATGTCTTTAAAACACACCTAGGGGAAAAGCCTCACGAGAACTTTTATGTCAAGTGAGGAAAGACTGGGAGTTGTGTGTTTGTGTTTGTATGTGTGTGAATGTGAAAGTGTATGTGATAATGTGTGTGTTCGTGCATGGATGTATGAGTGTGTTTGTGTGTGCATGTGAGTGTTTGTGTGTACGTGTGTGTGAATAGACACTGAGAGCATGAGGGATAGAAGTTATGTAGCAAGTGCAAGTGAAGGATTCTTGAAATAGCACTAACGTGAAATAGGGGGTGTCGGCGTGGCAGGTGGGGTGCAGAAAAGGAAGTAGAAGCATTGTGATGAACAGTGACTTGATCGAGTCAGTGAATCCTGTTTATAATTTTGAAAATTTATTCCTCACAGATTTTTTTTAGCACTTAATTTTATTTAAAAATACTGCCTTAAAGTATCTTTTCTTTTTGTTAACAGAATTGGTTGGTACTCTGTTCAGTTTTGTTTCGAACACTCAGTTGCCTTTTCCTACTCTCAACTTGTGTGGCAAATAAGAAAGCCACACAAGAGAGAGCAGTAAACGGGAGTCACAGGCCAAGAAGGAAGAAGCTTCTGATGAAGGGCCTCAAAGGAGGCAGCATCCGACGGGCGCCGGCTGCGCCAGAGCGGTTGTCATCCAGCCTAGGTGGGAGTGGAGGTCTGAATTTGAGATTGGGTAGAAACCACAGGTGTTGATAACAATTAAGCAAGATACTGTTTTAGAAACGAGAAAGTCAGTTGTTAAAAATTCCGACAAGCTTCCCCCGGCTCCTCAGCACCAGGAAATTTTCCTCCTAAGAAACCTCACATGAAGCTGAAGCCTCACCCAAAGCAGACAGCTCTCTACTTATCTCCGGCTGCTGAAGCAGCTTGGAGAAGAAAATGGCCTTTAAAAGGAGCTGCCTAAGAAGTTCATGCCTCCGAAGATGTCTCCGAGCCAGAAAAACAACGCAGGCTTTCAAAGATCACTGTTGTCTGGCTCTCACGTGGGTACCCTGCCATAGAAAATGGTGTTCTCTGTCCCACACAGCCTTCATCTCGCACACGCACTTGTAAAGGAATAAAAATAGGGAACTTAGACCTCGCCCCCCCTTTAAGGCCCTCTTAAGACCAGACTCCATTTAGGTCCTGCTCTTCCTGTACACACTTTGAGAAGGGTTGCCAAGGAAACCCGAAACAAAGACGACTTCATGCACTCAACCAGGAAAGCGCACCCAGCACCTCAAATCTTTATACATTACTGAAGATTGACAATCTTTCTCTCTTTTTCTAGCTGGAGTTTTAAGATCAGCCTTAAAGCATTCCTTTTCTTTAAATCAGGGATGTGTCAATGGAGAGGTTTTCCTCTTATCTTCTGGCAACTTTTCAAGTGTTTTTGCCATTATTTCACAGTTTATGTATTCAAAAGTAAACATTACAATAATAGCAACTCTTCATTTGAAGAAACCGAAGGCTTAAGTAACAAATTAAGAAAATGCAGTTTTCATTCCATATTGACTTCAGCAGCGTCACCTCTAAGAAATATTGCTGCTGCTTATATGTTAATTTTAGAACTCCCAAGGCAAGAGGCACTGTCAGAGCATCGGCTCTCCTCTTACTCGTCCTCAGGATACAGAACCAACTGACCCAATAACACCTAGAAATCATCTCTGAGTAAATTGGCTGTGTGTGGAAGCTAATTGTCATAACTGAATAAGGGTCATTTTCAACACTGCTAATTGATATTGTAGATTTTATCCTTTAAGTTGCCTTTCTGCAGCATGTTCTTAAGAATGGAAATGTGTATAAAACAAGAGATAGGGGGCGGGGTGGTGATGGAAGATAAATATCCTGATACTCAGGACCATGGGAGATGTGCTTGATCAAAATCTAATAGCTCTTCTTCTTCTTCTTCTTCTTCTTCTTCTTCTTCTTCTTCTTCTTCTTCTTCTTCTTCTTCTTCTTCTTCTTCTTTTCTCCTCCTCCTCCTCCTCCTTCTCTTTTTCCTTCCCTTTTTTTCTTCCAAACAAAATAGACTTTGTAAACAGAGGGCACTAAAGTGCAAGTTATTTCACCCCATGCAGGGACAAAACATATATTCCGTGAGTCTGGGCTTTGGAAAGGAAGGTCATGGAACTCTGATCAGAATCTGAGAGTCTGCAATGTGTTTTTCCAAAACAACAAGCTTAATATTTCCTAGGAGCTTCTTGGTCTAAAGAACACCATTTTCCTGGCTGTGCCCTGCCCTAAGGTATTGTTTTTGAGAAACCGTACAACCTCCTGGGAAGAGATGAGTGTAACACTGTGAGAAACAAGGACACAGCACCGGCACCTGAGTCGGGCGGCAGCCCAGGGAGGTCGCACTTGGGAGGTGCGGCAGCTATCATGTGATAATCATATCCTTGGAGAATCGTAGATCAGAGCTGTACCTCTTGCCTCACAATGCCCTAGGGTGTGATTATCTTATGATAACCATCTTAAAGATCTCTTTTTTTGCTCAATTAACACATATTTCCATGAAAATTAGCTATCAAGATGAGTTACAAAATACAGATATTTAACATGACAGGTTAAAATAGTGCAGATGTCTTCATCCAATTACTGCAGTTTGCACTCTGGACAGGGGAACTATTTGGCTGAGTGACTTAAGTTGTTAACCTTTATGGTTTTGTAATGGTATATAGCTAACAGATTTTCTCATATTGAGCAAACTCTGTATTTCTACCGATAAAGCTGTCACTTTGAAAGGCAGACAGAGGCAGGTTTATATGAGTGTCTCTGTCTCCCATCAATTTGTTCTGCGTGGACCCTGCCATTTTACAAAACTTCCCCAGGAATCCCACTACGTTTTCTCATCCATTCTGCCGCATGCAACGGTAAGAAGCCAGGCTGTTTGCTTTGTGAGCACTTGCTGGCAGGGAGCAAAGTACACTTGTCATAGGCACACATGGGCTGGGAGGATTTCTTGAGAAAAAAAAATTGGGGCAACAGAAATGAAGGAAACTTTGTGCTGTAGAAGTCAGTATCGATCTCAATTCCTCCCGGTTCCTAGCAGATTGCTGTAACATCTCAGCCTCAATATCTCCTAGGACTATGCTCTGCTTGGAAAGCGACAGAATGCACTCAGCTAGGTCTGTAGCTCTCCTTCCAGTGTTAGCATTCTGAGATGCTGAGGTAAAAACACAAACAACCTTCTGGAAGATGCGATGCTAAATGGGTAGCCACCCCTTAAACTGGGTGTCTAGGACGGTGGCTCTCGACTACAGTCAGCAGCTGTTGACAATGCCTGCAGACATTTTTGGTTTCTGGAAGTGAGTGTTGTTTTTTTTTTTCTGACATATAATGAGCAGAAGCCAGATCAGCTGCTGAAGGCACAAGACAACCTCCTGCCCCTCATGTGCAAAGAAATCTCCAGCCTCAAATATCAAGTGCTTAGATTGGAAAAGCCCAAACTAGGGCAAGATTTTTAAATATCTTTATTGCCCAGTTGCTTCATCTGAAACAATGGCGCTAACACCAACCTAACCGGCGTTTGGCAAGGATCTATGGAACAAAATGCGTGTGAACCAGAACCAGTGATCACAGACTGGCCTGTAAGAATTGCCAGGTGTCAGTAATGAGCATTGTTGTAATACTTAGCCGTGCCAATAATACTTTCCAAAATATTTGCTGTGCATGTGGAAGGGAAATGCTTTGGAGCTAATTTTTTAGTGACTGTCAAATATGCTAGCAACAGGGGAAACTTCCTGGGCCCAAGAAACAGTCACAGGGCGTCTCACCGTGTGCTTCCCTGGACCCTCAGCATCAACCTTGCTGGAGAATGCAGTAGACATGCAAATTCTTAAAACCCCAGGGAATAGTTTCAAATAGTCCTCCAGATGACTCAGGTGCAAGCTAAGGTTTGAGAAGGACTGCTTCACCATATGCCTGAGTGGGAGTTGGGCCTCACCCTGCTCCCTGCTCCCGACACCTGCTCGAGTGCCTTGTATGTGGTAGGTACTTGGCAGCATGATTAAACGGGATGAAAAGCTAATTCAGAGCAGAACCTGATCCCGCACTTTTGACAATTGTTGCCACAGCTTGGCATTGACTGGTGTTGACAGATACAATGGAGTTACACCCACCGGTCCTAAGCGCTCTGTCTGCCTGTACCAGGTGTAAGGCAGCATGCCTGTGGGCTAAAGAGGCCACTTGTGCTCACAAGTTGAGACATGCCGGCACAACTCAAGTGAGCTACACCTTAGTTTGGGCCAAACAGAAGGAGAGGGTTCATTAGGAATAATTAAACTCAAATGAAACAAACCCAGGAGTTCAATACAACAGCCACGAGCAATTGTAGCTGTCATCAGTTCATCCTGCTGTCGTTATTGCTTTGGGGTTTGGGAACTCACAGATAAACATTTTGGGGGATGTTTGTATGTTCATTTAGCTTACTGATATAATGTAATTTTTAAAATCTCCTTTTCATTGTTCAGAATTGAGTCACCCTGATACGAATTACATCATGGAAACATGGAACTAAGTAGACAACACAGTCTTCTGAACTGAAAACCATCCTTCATCACTGCCTAAGTCTAGAAGGATTCATTGAACAAATACTAAGTTAAAACTCCGAGGCAATGTGTTTAAAGATAGGTGTTATAAAAGGAGTGGGGGCTGCTTTTCATCCCTCCAGGCTCCCAGCCGTCTGGCTAGCTTTACCCAAAATAATTACGTGGAAACTGTATTCATTTAAACACTGCCTGGCCCATTATCTTCAGCCCCTTATCGGCTAACTCTCACATCTTGGTTCAACCCATTTCTAATAATCTGTATCACCACTTGACTGTGGTTCACCGGCCTGAGTCTAACCAGCATCCATCTCGGAGAGAAGAGCCATGGCGTCCACCTGACTCTGCTTTCTTTCTCCCAGCATTCTTTTCTGTCTACTCTGCCTATCTAAGCTGCTGTCCTATCAAAAGACCAAGGCAGTCTCTTTATTTAACCAATGAAAGCAACACATAGAAAGAAGACCCTCCTACACTAAAAAGGTTTTAAAAATTATAGGCATGGAGAGTAAACATAACAGAGTTAGCACATTATGGGTATAGTTCTCAAAAGCATATTAAAATATCTATTGCCTAAATGTATGCTATGTGTGTAAATTATGAGCCATAGTTATAAGCAGGACAGGCACCCATGAGTCCTGCATCCAACTTAAGTGACGGAAATTAGCAGTGTCATTGGAGCTCCCTATGATGGCTGCTACCCTTCATCCAAGTGTCCACTGTTCTCAGTGGTGTTTTGAGTACATTCATTCACAACTTCTTTTCATGTTCCCTCAGTTGGGAGCTTTACATAAGTAGTATCATACTCTATGAGTTTGTGTTAGTCATCTTTCTGTCACTATAACCAACAGTGGCATATGCAATTCATGGGGAGAAGGGGTTGTTTTTTTATTGCAGTTTCCGAAATTCCAGTCCATGGTGGCTGAACCCTGTTGCCTTTGGGTTTGTAGCAGCATAGTATAGCACAGCAACTGCACAGGGCAGTGAAAGCTGCTCACCTCACAGAGGCAGGGTGTGTGTGTGTGTGTGTGTGTGTGTGTGTGTGTGTGTGCATGAGAGAGAGAGAGAAGGAGATAGATAGATAGATAGATAGATAGATAGATAGATAGATAGATAGAGAGCTCACCATGGGGCTACCAATGCCAGTTGGAGGCAGCACACACATAATTTGATTTTCTTGAAAAGAAGAATTTTATTGATTTCAGGGCCTAGTTTGGAAAAAGTAGCTTTTGCATTAGAAGAGATTGAGCTAGACATGGTAGCACATGTTTGTAATTCTGGCACTTAAAAAAGTGATGCAAGAGGATTTCTGAGAGTTCAAGGACAGTGTGGACTATATAGTGATTAGCAGGATAGTCAGGGTACACAGCAAGACAGTTGAAAACAGCAGCAGCATCAACAACAATAATAAAAAGATTAACATATACAACATGCTTTCTTCATGCAAGTTAATATATGCAACAACTACGAAAATATTGTAAGGGAATGTATTTATCTCTCTAGAAATAATTATCATTATTTGGGAAATATTTGAGTAGGAGCAGAGTGGTCTCTAGTTTTGCACATCCACACAAGAGCAGTTTTTGTAAGTGAGCTTTGATGTGTAGTTGGAGGCTGCTCATTTGTTTCCTAGAGTCCAGACCCAAAATAATCACACAGAAACTATATTAATACAACACAGGTTGGTCTGTTAGCTTATGCTTCTTATTGGTTAGTTCTTATATTTTAAATTAACCCATTTCTATTATTTTATATTTTAGCATGAGGCTCATGGTTTACCTGTACCAGCACATGGGCATCTTTCTCCTTCAGCAGCTACATGACATCTGACTCTACCTACTCTCTTCTCCTCTATCTGCTTGGAATTCTTGCTTTGCCCTATTCTGCACTGCAATAGGCCCAAAGCAGCTTCTTTATTAACTGATGGTATTCATAACATACAGAGGGGAATCCCATATCACCTCCCCTTTTCTGTTTAAACAAAAAGGAAGGTTTTAACTTTAACATAGAAGATTACGTACAACAAGTAACCAAGCAAGAATTATAGTTACAATATTTATATCTAAATTATCTTTTATCATAACTAATAAAAACTATAATTATAACTACCTATTCTTCAACTTCATTAAAGACTCCAGAGGATATAATATTACCTAAGTAAACAGGAAGTGCATTGTAAGCAACTTCTAAAACTCTAGAATTGACAGAGACATCTCACTACATAGACAATCACCCAAAGATTTTTTTGTAACATTGGGACACCCATCTTTAGCCTACAGGCCCATAGTATTCAACAGACTTTTCCATGAAGCAGGAAATTTCAAAAACAGTTCCACCTATATTGGCAGTTTGTCAGTAACTATCTTCTGTGTCATGCAGAATGTCTAGTAGACTCTTTTATGAAGCAGGAACCTGTTCAGGAAGAACTGTCTCACCTTCTTTAAGCAACTTTAGCAGTCATTTTTCTGTGGGTCCTGCATGTCCAGTTTATACAGCATACCATCAAGCAGTCCTGGTCAGAGCAGTTTCTTGCCCAAATGGCTAGCAAATTCTATAAGGAGCCTCTTTTGATGACCATCATTCTCTTAAAGTAGATTGGTGCTGCCAGGTACAGATGTGTCTCATTGCCATAAAAAGTCTTAAGTATTTAAAGCATTTTAAATAACATATTTTGAAGGTCTCTGAAAGATATGAAGAATATCTATCTAACTGAAATATATCTCTATATCATTAGAAAACCTAACAATGAGCTTTACTATTAGAGATGATTACCTATAACCTATATTTCTTAATTATACATTATATTTTTAAATGAGCTGCACAAATACAGCACTTTAATGAAGAGCAGAAATATACGTATAATAAAATTGACCTAAAATTTACATTAATAGACCAAGATACATACCAATGCAAAGTATTCATTTCTATAGCATATCCCCCTTTAAATGGAAACAAACATTTGTAAACAATATTTGGGAGTTTGGGCATCGGTCTCTCCAAACTGCTTTCTGCTTTTTGTTAGGTGCAGTACTTTTAGGTGTTCATGACAAACTTTCAGGTCTTGGTCCATCAAACTACTTTAGATTGAAAGGAAACCACAGGTTCTCATTCTCTGTAAAAACAAAAGCAGAACTTCCTTCTCAAAGCAATATATCCTTACACTCAAATTTTGAAGTCAGGGTACCTTTAAAAATATGTATTTTATATGTATATATATGTACATACCATATATATATGTTTAGCTTAGCAGTTCCCAGAATCAAATGTCTCTCTGCAGTAAAAAAATTCAAAGAAAACACTGTAATATACATAATCCAGACTCTCTGTGTATTTTCCATCTTTGTATGGCTTATTTTTATTTATTCCTTTTAATCTATAATTGTTTGCTGTAACATGAGGGGGCCTGCTTGTTTGTGTTTTTTGTCCCCGCCTGGTACCCCACAACTGGCAGGCCCCAGAGAAAATCAACCACACAGATCTCTATAAGTTATAAAGCTGATTGGCCCATTAGGTCAGGCTACTTATTAGCTAACTCTCTCATCTTGATTAACCCATTTTTCTGATCTATGTTAGCCCTGTGGCTCAGTACCTTTTATAGTGGGGCAGCTCACATCCTGCTGCTTCGTTGATCTGGGCAGGAGTGGGAAGAATCAACTTCCTCCTCCCCAGAATTTTCCTGTTCTCCTTGCATCATTTCCACTTCCTGTCTGGTGCTGGGGGGCCGGACAGGACAGATGCCCCAACAAGCCAGCCCCCATCATGTTACAGTTTGCACTGTCTTTTAAAGGCTTTGTTTTGTTTATTTTTTAAACAATTTATTTCTTTTTATAACTCTCTATATTCTATTTATTCTCTCTCCAAAGTCTACATACATTTTAAAAAGATACACTCTGTCTTGTTTAGAGGTCTTTTATGTATGAATCTGTCCTTTTGTGTATCTTAAATCCTTTTCTTTCCAGGTGCACTTTTGATTTCTTTTAAATGCTAAATGGTGTGGCTAGGATTAAGGCTACTTTGCCTTTTGGTTCTGACCAGTCTAACATGAGGTTCATTCAGTGCCAGCTCTGTGAGCCATGCTCAAAGCCCCATTTCTAGGCACACAACAGGTCTATGTTGCCATTAAGCAAGTTGTAACACTCTGCTCATAAACTTCATTCAAGGGCTCTGCTTCCTGACAGAGCCAGAGTTGGCAGAACAAACCTGAAAGCCGCCATTTCAAAACTACAATTTTTTTTAATTACTGCTAATGCTGAATCAGGAAGATCTCTCTTAAAGGAGTTGCAGCCTTGTGCCTATCCGAAAAAGCAAAGCAAAACCAAACAAAACATGGCTACCAAGAAGCTGCTCTTAGCTCCCATTTTTGTGGGTCTAGAAGCCCTCTTTTATAAAATGCTTCTTTTTTTAAAAGCAATTTGTAGGCAGAGTCTGCTTATTCATTTCCCAGCTTCTCAGACCCAAACTAATTGCACAGAAACTGTATTATTACAACACTGGCTTATTAGCTCATGCTTCTTATTTGCTAGCTCTTATATCTTAAATTAACCCATTTCTATTCATCTGTATATCGCCACGTGGTTGTGTCTACAGATAAGTTTCCATCTGGTGTCTGGCATCTGTCTCCTGCTGCAGCTACAAGGTGTCTCTTTGACTCTATCTACTCTCTCTTGTTCTATCTGCTTGGAATTCCTGCCTTGGCCTATTCTGCTCTGCAATAGACCCCAAAGCAGTTTCTTTACAGTGGTATTCACAGCACATAGAGGGGAATTTGGGAAAGATTTGAGATGGAACAGAGTGGTCTCTAGTTTTGGACATTCACACAAGTGCTGTTTCTGTCCGTGAGCTTTGATGGGCTTGTGGTTTCAACATCAGGGCAGAGAAATCATCCTTCGGGCATAGCATGGACAACTGCTCAGCAAGCAGGGAACCAGGAGGAGAGGGGTTTCTCCTCCACCTAAAGCCATAGAATTATATTTAAGTGGAGTAGTTTCCCCATGAGATGCCAAAGAGGTCATGCCCATCAAGGCTGGTGACACCACATATGATCTTGTCCACTTCTTATACCCTTGCTTCTTGCTCTCCTCTCAAACTGTTTGAATTCATTACAGAGTGGGCTTTCCCAGGTTTTATCTCTGGAGTCCTCTTCTTTCTTCTTCTATCTCAGAGATCTTACTTGGTCTTGCTTCTTCAACAATTGCTTCCAGGATTACGTCACATAACTATTTCTGGACATACAGTTTTAAGTGTTTATAGAGTGTTCTTTAGATAACAAGCTCATTGTGTCCAGAGAAAGCTTTAATGTCACCCATGAGAGGTTTTTTGTTTTATTTTATTTTATTTATTTTTTTATCTCAAAAAATTTCATTGACTATTTCATACACACACACATACATTCCTGCAATATATTGTTATCATATTCACCCCTCATTAAACTGTCTTATCCTCTCCTCCCTCATGCTGTTCTTCTAATTACAGTTAGGTCCCCTCTAGTTCTATATCTTTTAAATTTTGGACCTCTGAGCTTGATTAGAGTTGCTTGCAGGAACATGGGTAGAGGTTCTTTACTAGGTACCAGTTGCCACATCGTTAAAGACAATGACTCCCATTCTGGCAAACATTAGCTGCCAAGAGCTCCTCAAGGAGGTTTGGAGCTTATTGAGCTCCTTCTTAATCATGATGAAAGGGTCAAGTACCAAAACTTGTCAGGACTTGTGTAGGTAGTAGCCACAGCTGGTGTGTGTACACAAGTAAAAAGGCCATGCCATCATCAGAAGGGAGCAATTCATTGCATTCTTCCCCATCCTCCACTTTCTTACATTCTTTCTACCCACTCTTCCACCATGTTCCCTGGGTCTTCAAGGAGGCAAAGTAAATGTACTGCTTAGGGCTGAGCCTTCAATAGTCAGTTATCCTCAGATCTTTGAGCAATTATGAATCATGGTGTTAACCATGGTCCCCTGCTGAGAAGAAGTTTCTTTGAGCCAGGTTGAGACTACCATTAGCCTGTGGGTATGAACACGAATCTTTAGAAAGCAGGTTGGCTCTGTGTCCACTTAGCAAAACAACAGTAGTAGTTTCTGTTTCTAAAACCAAGACTTGTGACTCTTCTATTCATAGACTATTGACCAAGTGGTGCAGGAGAATTATCTGTATTCTGTCAATCATATTTTAATAAAACTCTGACTCTTTCAGGCAGGCAGTCCCACTGAGTGTGGTCTGTGAGCAGAATGCTACAGCTTGCTTGCTAGCAAGGACCTTGAAACGCCATAGAGTTGTGGCAGTGAACACAGCTGTGGCTGGTATCTCAGCTATGAGTCTGGAAAGCTAAGGAATGAGCTGGATCTAGCTGTCAAAGCCACGGCTTCCCATATTGCTTTGTAAATTAAAGACTCATGTGGTCAGAAAAAGAGAGATAAACAGTAAAGAGAGATTCAAAGATGAAGAAAACCTCTAAATGGTTTACAGTGTGTATATGCAGGCTAAAAGTTAAAGTTCTTAAAGTTAAAAGGAAAGAAAGAGAGTAGTTGGGTGTGATGGTACACACCTTTAATTCCAATGCCTGGGAGGCAGAGGCATATTGACCTCTGTGACTTCAAGGGGCAGAGGTAGATTGACCTCTGTGACCTCATGGTGTGGTAGAACACGCCTTTAATCCCAATGCCTGGGAGGCAGAGACAGATCTCTGTGAGTTCAAGGTGTGGTAGCATACACCTTTAATCCCAGCACTGGGGAGGCAGAGACAGGCGGATCTCTGTGAGTTCAAGGATGGCCTGCTCTACAGAGTTATTCCAGGACAAAGATATATACAGAGAACCTGTCTCAAAAAGCCAAAAGTTAAAAGTAAAATTAAAAGAAATAGAGGTTGAAATAAAGCCGCATAAAGATGGAAAATACACAGAGAATCTTGATACTGTATGCTATTATGCTCTCTTTAAATTGTTTGAATGCTGAGGAAGGAGAAACAGCTGCTAAAAGACTTTTGTTTATAAATGCTGCAGAATTAATCCAAGATAGACATTTTGAAAATACCTTGGCTTCAAAACTGAAGTCAAAAGGTATGTTACTTTGGAGAAGAGATTTTGCTTTTGTTTCCACAGAAAATGAGAGGCTATGGATTCATTCTGAATTAAGAAAAATCAGTTTTGATCAAGGGAGGCCACCTGAAAAATCTCTGACAGGAACAGATGGCCCAGATGTCTAAATTCTACATCCAAAACAGATTCAAGACTGTCGCCTGAGATGATCGAGACTCACAGGATACTCCAGTCAGGACTTGAATTATAACTCTAAGTTTTCTTTAGGTCCCCATAAGATCATCAGCGCCCTCAACCAGCAGGAAGTAGCCTGAAATACTACGCCCACATTCCCAACAAATGGACTATGGGTATTTTTCTTTGTTTAAAAAAAAAAAAAGAGGGAAATGGTGCAGGAGAATTATCTGTATTCTGTCAATCATATTTTAATAAAACGCTGATTGGCCAGGCAGGCAGTATAGGCGGGAAAGCCAGACAGGAAGTAGGGGTGGAGCAAAGAGACTGGGAGTATTCTGGAAGCAGAAGCTCTCTCTCAGCCACTCCTGCGCAAACCTCCGAAGAGGCAGCATGTAACATGTCCAGCTGAGAAAGGTACGGAGCCATTATGGCTAACATAGATGAGAATAATGGGTTAATATAAGTTATAAGAGTTAACAAGAAGCCTGACCTAATGAGCCAATCAGTTTATAACCTTATGGAGTCTTGTGTGTGATTTTCTTTGTTGCTTGCCGGCTGTTGGGGTACTGGGAGGGACAGAAACCCTAACAAGCTAGCCCTCATGCTACAACCAAGTTTACAGTACCAGGCCTCAAATTCAAACAGAAAACTGTTGGCTACCCACCAGTCATGCCATTATTGTACCAGCATACCCCAACTTTTCTGTTTTATGTTGTGACACCATAAGCCAGATACAACATGTATTCATTAATAATCTTTTAAAATAATACTTACCATAGACAGATCAGGGAATTCCTTCTTTTTCCATCTCTATCACTGCTACCCTAAATAGAGTCTTGCAGCTTTTTGTTTGCTTTCTAAGAGAACACATCTTCACACTTTTATATACCACCACCAACCCATTGCTGCACCAAGGCCAGATTCATCTTCCCAAGAAGTACTTCTAACGTAACCTGGATCCAGACTAAAATAAAAAAACAAAATTTCATGGATGCCATAGTTTCTGTGTAATTAAGAACAAATTCTTCTCTGGCATTTGGTTCTTTCTATCATAAATTGCCAATTTGTCCTTGTAGTTTTATCTTTTATTATTCCTCTGTTTATGGTCTCCATTATAGCCAAGTATTCATTATCTTAGACACATTTCACTTTAACTGTGCCTCTGCTCTACCCAGAATAGCAATAGCAAACTCTTTTGTAGTACTTTTCATGTTCTAGGCAATAATATAAGCAACTTGTATATATTAATTAATTTAATTTATTATGATAACCCTACGATGTATGTAAACTTATTTGCTCAATTTTATAATACACCAAGGTATTAGTGACTTTGTGTCACAAGGACTTAGTGACTTAACCTGAGTCACAGGATCAAGTGATGGTAGAGCCTGAAGTGGGATACAGGCTTGAGTCCATGCTCTTAGCCTCCACAGACCTTTGCTTTTTCTTGTCAAATTTCTAGTCATTCTTCAGTGCCCATCAAAGCCCTTTCCATCTATCAGCACCCATGTAAGTGCTGCCTCCTCAAGGATGCCTGTTTTAGTCTTGACAAATAGTGGTGATTTTCCCCTGCTTTGAACAACTTAGCGATTTATTTTTCTGCATTTCCCCCACTACATATACCATGCACCGTAATTTAGTATTCCTCTATTTTTATTCCTTAACTAAATAAATAAGGCCTTGCTCTTTCCTTGGAGAGGTTGCAGCCTTATGTCTTTCAGTACCTAGGAAAGAATTACACAGTTCTACCAATGTTTACTGAAATTCCTCACTGTTCCAATTATAAAAGGACCCATTCCTGAACTCGAAAATAAAGTCAGGAGAGCGAATACGTTGGTTGTACTCAAAATGAGAATTATTTACGGCAGGTTTTCATCTGTAGACGAAAGGCAGGCCCTCAGCAGCCTTTAATACGCATCTTGATTTGAATTCCATACCAGGATTATTTAGTTGTTAAATATAAGAAAATAACCGAGGGGACTATTGTATATATGCATACATAGAAAATCTTGTTAGACTTCACACTTTCAGAAGCTATTCAAACAAACCACCCTGGAAATGTTTTCTGCTTTGGGAACAAGAGTTTGACTGTACTGCACCTCAAGGTATCAATCACATCAGTTGGCTTGATAGCCTCACCTGTCTTCCTGCTTTCTGTTGCTTTGAACCACATCCTTTATTTTTTTTGAAGTCTCTGTTACAATATTTGTTGAAAATAAATGTATGTAAATGCATATTTCTATTTCAGGTGTGATAACTAATGTATTGAATCTGTCACGTATCGGCTACTAGGTCTCAAGTCTTCCTGTTCAATTTAATACCCCAATTAGGAAAACGAAAGAAAACAAAGACCGGAAACTAGAGTTTTTCAGAATGGGATGCTTGATTGCTAGAAGATAAGCTTTCAATTAGCGGGACTTGACTTCATGTGAACTGGTCTCTCTGTGACTTCATTGTACGTCTCTTATTAGGAAAATGAATGTTCGGTTGTGGGTCTTCATACGTAACCAGGATGTCTAAATGCCTATTTGTTGTATCACGGACAATGGAAGTGGCAAATATTTGGGATAGTGCCAAACCAGTGAGATCATTTTCTCAGCCCTATGCTCCACTGAGTGCCTCAGAAGCACAGTGAGCTGAGATGACAGTTGCTAATGGAGGATGCAGTAATGCTAATAAGATTGCCTCTAACTGGAGTTGAAGTTGAGATTTCTGCATATAAATAAGATGACAAGCAATCAAGCAGTATCTACTTGAAATCAATTGCTAGAGGCTCTGGGTACCTAGTGGAATTATATTCTTTTGTCAATGGATCTTAATTTCTTCACTCTCTCTTGTTCCTCTGTGCAGTAGAATATGCATATGATAAACTCGGGGCATTGTGAGTTAGACAGCATTCACGACGGAGGGTGAGTTCCCTTTCAAGGGGACAAGTTATGAATGTTTAGCATTAAAACTGAACCCTGTGCCATGGTCTCGCAGCCACAGATTTTTTTTTCCCAGAAATGATGTCAGTATCTGATATTAGGTCAGTACTGAGTTGAGAGTTCTTGAAGGATCGTGACCTTGACAGGGATGGGGCTCAGAAGATGTGTGTTCTCAATGTGTATGTTCGAAGCCCTAGGCTTGATTCCTAGCACTGAGGGATAGTTAATGCTTAAGAATATTTGTTGAATAGAATGCTTGTTGGAGGAAGTCATCTGTTGACAATAGTATACATGGATTTCATTGGGATACAGGACAAATGCCAAGGAGATACTGGGCTCTTTCAGTCATGTGGATCGGTAGATTTCAGTTGGGTCACCAGGAGGTCACAGATTTTGTAATAAGTACATCAATTATTTCAAATATATTTTATTAATATTTTACTAGTTTCCCATACATTTATATAATGCATTTTGATTATATTCATGTAGCACTTCCTTCCTCCAAAATATCCTCATATCTTCCACTGTCTCCCTCCTAACTTCATGCCTTCTTTTTTATCGTTATTAATAGCTTCCTGCGTCCAATTAGTGCTGCCCTATGCACATGAATGTGAGGTTATCCTGTGGGACATGAGCAACCTACCAGTGGCCGTGCCCCCAAAGGAGAGTGAGTCTAGGAGTGAGCCCTCCACCATCTGTGATGAAGTTGTTATTGGTTTGAAGCCTTGCAGGTAGCCACGACCATCGTGAGTGGATGTGTGGTAGCCATGCCACAAAGGACAGCATTTCACAACTGCCTTCCTTTTGTTTCTAAGTGCGTGTGCAAGGGGCGGTGAGGGGCAGGGGGTGTGGGATGCAGAGCACTGAGCGTTTGGGTGGTCCTGGGCCTATGGAGGAAGGAAGAGGGTCGCATCCCTTAGAGCTGGAGTTACAGGCAGTTGTGAGCCTCTATGTAGAAATTTTTAAAGCAAAATATATATACAGTTTAATCATGTGTCCATTTGTCTTCAAACTCTTTAAAGTGAAAGGTATTTTAGTCTTCTTCAAAGAACCTAAGATTTAGTACATGGCAGAGTTTCAATCAGTATTCATGAGATGGGAAAAAATAAAATCAGTGACAGTTAACTACCCAGTGTGTTATTTAGATTCATTCATTATATCTGAGAAAATGAGGCTCACACCTTTGTGAATACTAGAGTACTTTGTAGAAGGAAATCCATTTATTATTTATTGTAGCCATCCACTCCCATCCACTATGGTAACAGCTGCATACACACACACACACACACGCATACACACACAATACACTAATACACATATACAGTCACACACATCCCCCCAACTCTCACACACTCACATCCACCTATCCACACCCACCCACCCACATATATACTCTCTCTCTGTCTCTGTCTCTCTCCATCTCTCTCTGTCTCTCTCCATCTCTCTCTGTCTCTATCTCTCTCCATCTCTCTCTATCTCTGTTTCTGTCTGTCTCTCTCACACACACATTCATACCCTTAATTTAACACTCATTTAAGACTCTGAAACATATGTACAATTTTATAGATTATAAGGCTTAGCGAGGCCCAATAACTTGCTTAAGGTTCCATAAACCATTAAATAGAATATTTTGGGCTCAAATTCAAGGTTGTCTAATACAAACACCCCATTTCGTCAATGGCTCTATAGAATAGCGATGGAGATTTTTTTTAAATGCCAATACTTTGGAAGAAACACCGTGTTAAGTTTTCAGAATTTTACTTCTATAATGAAAAAAAAATCCTTAGGGATAATGTTGAAAGTATTTTAGTCAGTAGTACAAAATAGTATCGGTGTTGACAGAGACTCTCAACCCATCTGGTCCAGCAGGATAGGCTACGGACTCCTTCCCACAGTGCTGGACAGTGTAAATTTAACTGGGGAGCAGAGGCGTTGTGGTGGGGGTGCCGCATCCAGGCACACTTGCTGGGAAGCAGGGCTCCTGTGGGTGGGACAGCTTTGTGATGGCCTGAGATTGCTGTAGGCACAAGTGAGACAGTTGATTCCCCCTCCTCAATCCTCTCTCGGCCATGGCTTCCCTCGATTGAAGCTAAGTTGCTTCCAAACCACAGTAACTGTGGAGGTTCTTCTAGGGTCTGGAGTTCTAGGGAGTCATGGGTGTGATGACTACGTTTCTCCCTAGAAACCAGAGGATTAGTTGCATCAGCGGCTGACAAGAAAGGATCCTGTGCTCAAGTAAGGTACAAATATTTGTCCTGTACAGCAGTTTATCGCAAGAGATAGATTCACGTCAGTCTTGACTTCCTCTTACCTTCTCACCTAAAGCAATGACTCTTCTGCAAAGTCATGGGGAATAGGAAATAAACCAACTCTGTAGAGCAATCTGTTCCCAAGAAACCAAAACCGTTATTACTGCGTGACCTTGAAAACAGTAAACAGGTTACTTTACCTTGCTGAGTGTCAGTTACTTCTTCTGTGAAATGGGAACAGTGTTGTTGCTTATCTCAATGGTGGGTCCCAGTTTACATGTACAGGATTTAAAACAATGCCCAAAGTAAAAAAAAAAAAAAAAAACATAACAAAACCAAAACAAAAACAAAGAAACAAAACAAAAACAAAAACAAAGAAACAAAACAAAAACAAAAACAAAAATAAAAAAACGGGAAGAGAGAAACTCCAATTGACTCCAATTGGCAGATTCAGGGTATATTTGGAAGAAATGGATTATAATTAATATTTTTTCATAATTAAAAGAAAGACCTTTAGTCACAGCAAAGAATTCTCTGAAAAATGTAGTACACTGGTGATTCTCGGATATCCACCTACTGGGAACACATTACTTACAGACCCCTGAGAGGAGATGGTGAGGGGAACAGAACTTGGGGCCCCGTGCTGTATTAAGGATCTGAAGTGCCATGCTCCTATTTTGTCACATTAATAAAAAACTTCCTTCCTTCCTTCTTCCACCCCCTCTCCCTCCCTCCTTCCTTCCTTCCCTTCCTCCATTCCTTCCTTCTTCATGTGTGTTCAGGTGCATACGTGCTCCAGTGTACGCATGGGGAAGCCAGAGGACCGCTACTCAGTTCTCCCTTGCCACCTCGTGGGATCCCGGTCTCGAATTCCGGCTATCAAGCCCGCAGGATAGTACCTCGGTCCACTAAGGTATCTGACCACCCTTATCACCCTTTGAACTCCTTCCTGGAGAGGCATTTCAATTTTCAGTCTCATAAGATGTTCTGCGACATGTTTCAACAAAGCATTTTCAATTCCCTTTCCTAAAGATAGCTCTTCCACCCATAAGGACACCTTGACATGTGCAGAGAACATTTTAATGATTTGTTGTGTGAGTTTTTCTCCCTTGGAAGGTAGGTGACTTGGAGCAAGAACGACTGTGGAGTTCTAAGTATATAAATAACTCCTAACAAGTACCTCGCTCAAGGATGACTGTTCAACATTTGTTTCCTGAAGGGGAAGGCACCAAGGTGTACCACAGCCCGCTCTCAGTGTGGCTTTTGTGCTGCTCAAGACTTGGAACTGCCTTTCTTCCTACGGGAAATGTGAGCTAGGTCTCCGATCATGAGGAACTTAATAACCACATCTTAAGTTGTGGGGAACCTGACTTATAGACACATTTTTAAGTCTCACTTGTCTTTCATCAATTTCTTAAGTTAAACTGTCTATGACTACTTATCAATGACATCAAAAGAACTCCATTTGAGTATTATTTTATGTCTTGGCTTGCTTTGGCCACAGAGGCTTCCTCAGAGTGTGTGTTTTAGTTTTTGATAGGGTTCCGCATCATCAGAAAGGGACACTGTCCCTGCACCTTCCTTCTGTTATTGTGAAGCCAACCAAACTCTGTCTCGTTTGCCATTTTCATTTATACTTTTGACATCACATTAATAAAATCTTATTAATGTGAATAGTTTCTTCCGCTCCCTCCACCCTCAAGGGCTAGCAAGACAGATCAGTGGATAAATGCTTGTCACATAGTCTGATGACCTGTATTTGATTCCCGGGATCCACCTGGAAGGAAGGAAAGAATTGGTTTCGTCAAACTGTCCTCTGCCTTCCACATATCACACCACACCACACACACATAAACACTACACACACACGAATACCACACACACACCACACACAGACATACACACACACGAACACCACACACACACACACAGACACACACACACATACCACACATACACACACCACACACAGGCACATGCACACACATACACACACATACACCACACACACACAAATACCACACACATACAGACCCCACACACACCCCACACAAATGAATTAAAAAAAAAACCTCTAAGAAACACTAGCTCCTTAAGTACAAACATAGAGAGACTTTAAAATATGCTACTCTACTTGATATTTCTTGCTGATATTTAGAAAAACAAAAGTTGTTGGTTTACATACTGAGAAATTTCAGTGTGAACAGAAAGGCCCAAAATAATAACAAAAGGACTCCTCATGTTCCATTCTTTAGCCAAAGTGTTTGGCTTCACTACAGTGTGTGTGTGTGTGTGTGTGTGTGTGTGTGTGTGTGTGTGTGTGTGATTCCTTGATAGTCTTCAAATGATAATGTACAGAATGTATAATTTTGTGTTTCAAAATATGATTATGTCATCATAATGTATTTTTTCCAGACAAAATGGAAGTGTATATTTTAATTTTTGTGATTCCTATTAGGATACAAGGCCGACATTTTGCCTGATCGTCACCGCAGGTTACCGATTTAGGCATCACCAGGGCTGCTGCAAGAGTCGGGGCAGAAATAAGTGTCTTTGATGCTACTCCTCTTAGTCTAACCTATGCGGTGGACAAAATGATGCAAGGACTCTTTCTTGCCCTTATTATTTTGTGTAAACTGATTTTCAGAATAAAATGTCGAATTAGTGTTGAATATGATTTGTGAACAGAGAAACAAGTTGACCGCCTTGGGACCCTGCTTCAAGCCAAGCCAGACAGGGCAGTTAGGTTTCTGCAGGTGTCCTGTTGTGACTGAGGACACCGCTTTGGCGGTACTTGGTGTTAAAGGCGTCCGGAAAGCTTGGGACAGAGTTCTGTGGAAAGGTAGGCTAGCCAATAATACTTAGGGTGACCAAAATGAGAACAGGGAGAGGAAGAAACAGTGCGGAGTAGGCTGAGCTTGCCTCTAGAATCTGCGCTGGAGTCCAGTGGACCGTTAGATGGCGGTGGCTGCGTACTCTCTCGCTCCTCCTCTCAACCTTAACAGTGGGGGCTAGTGGACCCAAACTGAGTTTCTCAGCTAATGCCGTGCCGTGCCTCTCCATCCTCCTTCCAGTCTCTTCCGGGGATGCTTAAGCGCTACACCCAGAGAGAAACAAGCTTTTATGGCTGAGTTTACGAGCACTCTTTCTGGATAAGGACACCATGGGAATATGGTAGACATAAATTCCGGCTATCACATTATTTTCTTATTTTCTCCTTAGCACCGGAGCATCCCTTTAGGCTAGCAGCAAGACAGACTCTGGCAGTTTTTAAATAAGAACATGTAGCATTAGGAAGATGGTATCTCAGGATAGACTCACAGTTACTGTGTAGTTATTGTTCGGTCTATTACAGGGCGCATGCTATACAGTAGTATGTACAGATGACCGTAAACACAGATGCATACACATCAGCCAAACCTGGAAGTTCACTTCAAATTCCTGGGTTTTTTTCCCCCTTAACTTGACATTATTTAAAATTTTTTAAGTAAGATTTCCTCATGATGGACATAGTCAAATGTTAGAAAGCTGGCACTCTATTTAATATAAAAGAAAATATGCTAATTTATGGAAAACCAGAAGACACCATTTAAAAGAGAATTCAAAAATAATATGAGAAATTGACAGGCATTATAATCAATCAGACAGTTACTTGAATTAGTCTTTAGAAAAATCTCAAATCAGCTTAAAATCTTACTTAGCCTTCTTCCTAGAATCCAAAAATTATGAATTTTATCACTGGAAAAGATTTGTAGTTATGCTCTTTAATCCATCAACTCGCAAATGATGAAAGTTAAGAACAAAAATTTTAACTGACATGCATGTAGTAATGACATTGCCAAAAATATTTAAGGAAAAATTAATTTGTGAACCGTTTCAAAATATTTTCCCTAATAGAAACCGCATTCTAAAAAATATACATAAAAATTTTTGGAGGCCAAATGTGAAGTTATTTATTGGGGTGTGTGTATGGTGCTTCTGTGTGTGTGTGTGCATGTGAATTTGTGTGTATGTGTGTCTCAGGCATCAGTCCGCAGGAGCTGACCACCTTGCTTTTTGAGAAGAGTCTTTCACGTGACCTGGGACTCAATAATTCGATGATCTGCCTGAGCAGGGAGGTCTGTCTGGCCCTAGGGGTCCTCCTGCCTCTGTTTTCTCAGCATTAGGACAAGACGTTTCCTTGTGTTGGGATTGAATTCAGGTCTTCATGTTTGAACACCAGGTACTTCTAACCGAGCTATATCCCCAGCCCCCAAATCCAAGTACTCAATAAAAATTAAACAGAATCCTTTCCTTTTCCAGATTTGATCTTTACAACCATTTCAGGTCTAGCTCCAGGGCTCTCCCTGCTGCCAAGCTCGCAGACTGAGTTCAACCACTGGGAGCCCCAAGGTGGAAAAGAGCAGAGGGACAGTTGTTCTCTGACCTCGGCATGTACCACAGGCCCATAAGACAATAAATGCATAAATAAATAAATATAATTTAAAAATCTTTTGTTTCTTTGTAACTTTCTGAGTCACACAAATAATCGTTGGTTACGTGTATAGAAAATGTAAAGGAATCGATGCCTTCAGCAGTAGTATCACACGAGAAAATCCTCAGAGAACCTATGGAAATCCGGCATACTTTCATCCTGCTTCAAGTATTGGGTTTTCTAAAGGACTTTCACGTTTCCTCCTGGGCTTTCCAGGAAGAAGCAGAATGGGTAGAGGCAGCAATATGCGGTTTGTGGATGTGCTTCTAAAGAGGCTAAGGGAGTGGCCAGAGCAGGGTGTCTCTTAGTGCGTCTCTCCGTAGCCTGGTGCACACTCCGGCTCTGTGAGTGTGACAGGATGTGGAAAGCAAACGCTCCTCTCCTGTCTCCAAGAAAAATGAATACTGCTTTTTATCAAACAAAAGAAAGAATTGAGTGTCGGGAGAGTACAGAGCTTTCTCCTCGATTCCACAGCAACTCTCGTGGGCCATTAAGACCATGCTTTTCTCTGCTGGGTAGGTAGAGCCTTTGATAATCATAAATGTCTAACTCTGGGGTTGCATGGCCATAGAGAGAACGCCCCATAGGATGATCTATGTGCGTCACGAGGAAGCTATGAGCTCAGTTCCACTTTCCTTAGTGCTTGGCTCAGGCATCTGCATGGCGCTCAGACAGGCAGAGGTATCGGGAGCTCATTTTAGGCCTCTATGAGATGGCTTCTCAACCCGGAATGCTCAAGCTGATTCTGTTCTTAGCTGCTTCTTCTTCTTCTTCTTCTTCTTCTTCTTCTTCTTCTTCTTCTTCTTCTTCTTCTTCTTCTTCTTCTTCTTCTTCTTCTTCTTCTTCTTCCTCTTCCTCTTCCTCTTCCTCTTCCTCTTCCTCTTCTTCTTCTTCTTCTTTTTCTTCTTCTTCTTTTTTATGTTGTATGAAGAGAATTTTTATGGCCTTCCTTATACAATACAAATGTCACACTATGTCCAGCCTCTTGTCCTCAACCATTGAAGTTTTCACTTCAGATATTTTTTCTCTCTAGCTCCTGGTTCTCTTCTACTGTGGGATGGTCTCCAGGGTCCTCAGGTAGGATTCCTGGGAAGAAGCCTCTACCCATATAAACAAATGTGCAGAGAAAGTAAATGTGGTTTAATCACATGCAGTGTTGTGAATATGTCCCCTAAAATTCATAGAGTGAAATCTAATCACACAGGTGGTGCTATTAGAAGGTGGCACTTTGGGGACGGGTAGTCTAGTCGTGAACATTCTGTCCTCATGAGTGTGACCGATGTTCTGCCTTCTGTATCTGCCATTTGAGAACACAGAGGACATGTCATCTGTGATGAGTGGTCTTCACCAGACACAGAGCTGCTGCTTCCTTGATGGTGAATTTTCTATTCTCTAGCGCTGTTGGCGATGTGTCTGTTGTTTATAGATCTTGTTTTATTCTTTGGTTGTTGTTAGGTAAGGTATTTCACTACAGCATCTTACAGAGATCCAGATACTTATAATCATGGAGTTTTGTTACCAGGATTTCAAAGTATTATATGTAATATACACAGAATATTTAATAAACAAGAGGACATTAGAATCCAACAGTTAGTATTTTGATTAATGGTGAAGTACTGGATGTCCCTGCATGTCCAAACCAGGAATCAGGCAAGGAACTTCGTTCTAATCATTTCAGTGTTGCCTTATAAGTATTAATTGGGACAATTAGGCAAAAAAATAAAATAAAGATATTGGTGATAAATAAAACTCCAAGGAATTCAGTAATAAATTTAACAAAGTTTCATGAATATGGAAATAGAAAAATCATTTGTATATCTATATACTTGATCAGTCAAACACTGGTATAAGAAAACTGAAAATTCTATTTATGATAGCATCCTATATACACTTAGGAATAAATTGAATAAAAGAATTATAAAACTATATTTTAAAAAACTATGAGATACAGAAAAAAGAAATATAAAGACAAATAAATGGAAAGGGTCCCACACTTAATTGTTGGACAGGGACTGCTCATTTGTTCCTGGCTGCCCAGAGCCGAAATAATCACTCAGAAACTATATTAATTGCAATATTGTTTGGTCAATAGCTTAAGTGTATTTCTAGCTAGCTCTTATATCTTAAATTAATCAACTCATTTCTAGTAATCTATGTATTGCCATGTGGTTGTGGCCTATGGGTAAGGTTCCATCTGGAGTCCAGTGTCTGTCTTCTGTGGTGGCTACAAGACGTCTCTCTGGCTCTGCCTACTTTCTCTATATATCTTTTCCAACCTGGCTATATTCTGTTAAGCCATTGGCTAAAAGCAGCTTCTTTATTAAGCAATGGCAATAAAACATTGAGATCATACAGAGGGTAATCCCACATCACTTAATATTAGAAAAGATTTAACCCAATCCATACCCAAAGCCCAGCTGACTTCTTGATAACACGTGAAAGCAAAACATATACCTCAAGAAATTCAAGGGAGGAAAAGCACCCAAATGCTCTTTTAAAAGGATATTAAAGTTGAAGAACTCATATCTCTCAATTTCATAACTTACTTCAGAGCTAGAACAATCAAGACAGGCAGTGTGACAGAAATAAGCAATGTAAACATCAACATTCACGATTAATTTGTTTTCTCAAAGATGCCATAACAATTCAACTGGGGAAATATAGTCTTTTCTATAAACTTATTCAGACAAGGGGGCATCCACATGTAAAAAGAAATGAAGTTGGCCCCTTATCCCACAACTTCAAAACACTGACTTAGGTAAATTGAAGACCACAAAACAAAAACCTAGAAGTGATATTTTATTGCCATTGGTCTTGTGACTTATTTCTTAACTGTGACACTAACAGCACACACAAGTAAAGAAGCGATAACTACTAGACTTCATCTCAATAAAACCCACATTGCTTCAAAGAATTGCAAAATAGTTAGATTTGTCCCAACAGATGTGTGGATTATGAAAACATGATATAGTTACACAGTAGAATATTATCCAGCTGTCAAAAATGAAATCATAAATTTCACAAGTAAATGGACGGAGCTAGAAATAAATCATCCTGAGTGAGGTAGCATATACCTCAGAAGACAAATATGGTGTTTATTTTCTTATATGTGGGATGTTAGTGTTTAAACCTTCAATAGGCATTCCATAATCCATATAATCACAGAGGTTAGATATACAGTATATCCAGCGTACCAAGCAGGCAGGTCACAATTGCAGATCACAGGGTTTGTAAGTGGGATGGCATTTGCCTTTATCCTCTGGTAGTATGCAGAGTACCTTCCAGTACCATGAACACAAGTCAGTAGGGATAAAGAAAGGCTCTAGGTATGCACCAACTCTACTTCTCCAAGTTCAATGAGCTATGACAGTGTTGTCTTCAGGAATAGGGGCTTACCATCAGTTTATGGGGAGCAACCACGAGCCTTGGCCTTAGCCTGAGTCATTTGAGGTTTTCATGGGGTCCCTGCAACCAACAATTGATCAAATGTAACCCATTTCAGACAAAGAAGGTTTTACTTGGTGGTAAAAGATGTCAAGTTGAGGCTTTGTCTTTCTCATTATTTGGTAACTACATATATATATATATCTATATATATATCTATATATATATATATATTACATGTATAAATTTTTAGAAACTTCTACTGTAATAGGTTTCCATATGAACCTTCAAATGACTGATATGACCCTTACTCCTCTCTTTCTTCCCACCTCCCATTCCAGGGTCCTCTATCTCTATATAACTGCACATTCTATCTACCCTTCTGTAGGAGATCCTGCCCTCCAATTATTCCCTTACTGTATACCTAACCTCAATAAAAAGAAAATTAAAGAACAACTCCATAACTGTGAGAAAATATTTCTAAATCATGAATCTAAGGGATTTTTTTAAATCTAGAAGGTAATAACAAAACACTCACCTAACCTAATTTAAAACATAGGTGAAGACTCTAAAGAGACATTTTTTTCAAAGAAAACTTATGAATGTCCAATAAACACAGGGAAATATTCTCAACATTAGTAGTTACTTGGGAAATACAAAACAAACGTACAAGATGCACGTATATTGCATAGCTATAGTGAAAGAGACAAAATAGTAACACTGAAGAAGATGTGAGGAAATTGAAGCCATCTTACACTGCTAGGGAGAATGTCAGGTGATATGTATGCTCTGGAAAACAGACTGATAACATAGCTACCATATGATCATGTCTACTCTAGTCTTGCACCTCAGAGAAAGAAGACACATGTCACATAACATTTACAGAAATATTCACAGTAGCTTTGGTCACACAAGATAAATAACAAGACCAACCCAAGTGTCCCTCAAATGATAAATAAAAGGTGATATATCTATAAGTGGATATTATGAATCAATCAAAGGTACCTTAAGCACCAATATTTGTTATAGACGTGGATGAATCTTGCAAATATTGTGTTAGGTGAAAGGTAGTCACAAAAACCATATACTGTATAATTGCACTTGTGTAAATACTTAGTGATCAGATATATGGAAAGAAAACAGATTCGTGTTGCTTAAAGGTAGAGAAAAGAATGAAGGGAGAAGACTATGGGAATTCCTCTTGCCTGGACTGTTTGATGGTATGCTGTATGAACTGGACGTGTATGACCCACAGACTGCTGAACTTGCCTAAAGGTGAGATGGTCCTTCGGGGTTCCTGCTTCATAAAGGAGTCTTCCAGACATTCTGCAGGACACAGAAGAAAGTGACTGACAAACTGCCAATATAGGTGGAAATGTCTTTGAAATTTTCTGCTTCATGGGAAAGTCTGCTGGATACTATGGGTCTGTAGGCTCAAGATGGGTGTACCAATGTTGCAAAAGAACTTTGGGTGACTGTCCAGGCAGTGAGATATCTCTGTCAATTCTAGAGTTTTAGAAGTTGCTGTTAACTTAGGTAATATTATATCCTTCTGGGTCTTTGATGGAGTTGAAGAAAAGATAGTTACAATTATATTTTTCCTTAGTTATGATAAAAGATAAAGTAGATATAAATACTATAACTATGAATCTTGCTTGATAACAGTTTTGTTATATGTAATTGTACTATGTTAAAGTGAAAACCATCCTTTTTATTTAGACAGAAAAGGGGAGGTGATGTGGAATTTCCCTCTGTATGCTGTGAATACCATTGATTAATAAAGAAGCAGCTTTGGGCCTATTGTAGTGCAGAATAGGGTAAGGTGGGAATTCTAAGCAGAGCTGTAGAGAGAAAGTAGGCAGAATGAGTCAGAAGCCTTGTAGCTGCTACAGGAGACAGATATCAGACGCCAGACAGAACCTTACGGGTAAGCCACAACCATGTGGCAATACACAAATTAATAGAAATGGGTTAATTTAAGATAGAAGAACTAGCCAATAAGAAGCATGAGCTAATAGGCCAAGCAGTGATGTAATAATTCAGTTTCTGTGTGATTGTTTTAAGTCTGGGAAGCCAGGAAATGAATGAGCAGTCTCTGTCAACAAAGGATATAGATCTATAGCTATGTAGGTCTTTGTACCTGAGAGGATTGCAATGGAGTCTTCCAAGAGTCAAGAAACAACCTTGAAGTCATCAGGGCTTTAGAAAAGACACTCTTGGACACATGTGAGAGAGTAAGCCAGGATGGCTCATCCCAAAGGACTCCAGGGAAGTTTCTTCACTCACAGATCTCTGCCTATACAGTTGCTTGCCCTTTGTTGGTGAAGGCTGTCACACTCAGTCCCTTAGGTGTCAGTCTAGCAGGAGGGGACAGAGAGAATTAAGTGACCTCCTCAGCTGCTGTGAGTGACACAAAGGGGTCTTCTGAGGAGAACTCACTCGTGAACGCTGGCCCTGCACTCCACCTTTGGTTTGGCATGGCCATGGGAGCTGCATTCCTAGGAAAACATTCTGAAGACTGTTTCCCCAAGCATCCCTTCCCCACCTGTGTGATTCTTCCCCTGGGTCCTCGGAGATGCAGCCTGCTCCCAGTTTCTCGGTGGGTGTATGTACTTTAAGAGGGCCGAGGGAGTTGGAACCGCCTTCTCAGCTCTTCACAGGCAAAGAATTTCTGTGGGGATTCAATCTGTTTTTAAAGTCTTGAGGAAGAGAAGATTCCACAGCACCCCACCACCCCGAAAACTTTTCCCAGACACAGTTCTTTGTGTCTGACCTAAGGCCTCCATGTGGTGTGCCAGTCATCTTCCTGAACCCTCCTCTCTGAGTCTGGGAAACAAAGCACTCACCTATGTCAGAAGGAAGTTATTTGGATAAACTAATGAGTGGTTGCAAAGGCTCTGAAAGTGTAAATTGCTGCATAAATACTTAATGTCTATATAAATACCTTTGCTTCTGACTGAGGGTGGCCAGGCTTTTTGAATGATTTCCACCTTATAGAGCACTTGAATTGCGAAGATAAAGCCCCCGCTAAGTGAGGATAAAGTGATCCTTGCCTCTATTATGTATGTTATTGTTGAGAAGGCTTTTCTAAAATAGAAACGTAGTAAATTTTAGAGCAAAAAGAATTTCATGGTCCTTTCAGATTGTGAGCTCTTTCAACCAGATCTGTGTCCAATATGTGCTTTTAAAAAGTATGTAAATCTCAAGCGTTATTGGCATGGGGAAATTACATGCAAGTGTTTTCTGGTGGGGAGTGAAGGGGTGGGCTAAATATCAAGGCTGTGTTTTCTTTGATTTCTGTTTTACTTCTCCTCTTCTATTTTTAGGACATTGTTTTATGTTTTTCCTTGTGTGTGTGTGTGTGTGTGTGTGTGTGTGTGTGTGTGTGTGTGTGTGTGTGATGCATGTATGTGTGTGTATGTTATTTATGTGTGTGTACACTTGTGCTTGTGTGTCTGGAGGGCAGAGACTGACATTGGGTACTTTCTCCAGGCACTCTCTAACCTCGTTTCTTGAGGCACAGTCTCTCCCTGAACTTGGGACTGACTGGTTGGCTAGATGGGCTGTCTAGGGAGCTTCAGAGGTCTGCTTGTTTCTAAACCACATCACCCCAGTACTGGGGTGACAGGCCTGCACCTGGACCTGGGTTTCACGTGGCTGCTGGGAATCAGAATCCAGGTCCTCATGCCTGCGCAGCAAGCATGTTACATACAGACTGAGCCGTCTCTCTAGGTTAGGGTCTCATTTCCAGAGGAAGCAGATATCTGGGATACGCTTTATCAAGCGTTATTTTACATTCAGGAATCAGGGAAAGTTTTAGAGACTGTAAAGGGAGGAGGTGTTCTTTTTTGGTGTTGTTTTTTTTTTAAAATAAGTTATTTTTACCAACCCTTTTTTTTTGGGGGGGGATGGGGCAAAGGCTAAACCCAAAATAGGGCTATGACATACAGAGCACTAGAGCTAGTGACATCCTCCATCTGTGCACCATGGCCTCCTTTCCCTGGGGTGATAGTCAGTCAGCAAAGACAAGGGAATAAATCCAGAGTCAGAGAAACTAAGACAACAGAGGTAAAAAGGGGAGACAGAGCTATTGGGAGGGAGGGCTGTTCCTCCTGAGGCATCCTGGGGCATCTTGTGGCACTTCTGTCGTTGACAAAGGAGAAGCACCAGAGGTAGAGAGATGGATGATTCTCTCTGAAGTTGAAAGAAAGCCCAGCAGAGCCCCACACACCTTGAACTTCAGTTAGAGGAGAAAACGTCTTAGAAACTTCTCTCCCCTTGCTGCCCTTCATCTCTTCCACTGTTGAGCCTCACGTCCTCTCATCCAAGATGGAGGGAAGACTAAATCAAGTGAAATTGATGCAGCTCATGGTCAGACGGCCACTGCGTCGCTTCCGGGAACTGTGCTGGAGAGCTGCTTTGTAATTAATCAGAACATGACGTTTTCAGAGTTGATTAACTTCGTGTGGGCAGTAGATAAGCTCAAGCTGAAGGCTGTTTGCTTTAAAAAAATCAACAACAGATCCTGTCTGGGTTGTATTTTTAGGAGATTTCTTAAATGTCACAAGTAGCAAAAGTACTGACCATGTCACGGCCAGAGATTTGGTTCAGGCTCCTCAATGCATTGTATAAAATGCTTTGCTATATTTACTATATACGGATATTGATTCAGGTTTATATTTACGGGTTGAAACTTTTGAAATGGACATATTTTACATGTTTGTGCCCAGATATATTAATTTATATGTACGTATTTGTATATGTGTGTGTGCATGCCTATTTCCAACTTAAAATGTCATCTAATTGTTTGCCCAGAGGCACTCAGTTTCCACTTGGTCTCCAGTTCTCTTCTTTTAATCTGTATGCACAATACATCCAGAGTTATAGATTATTTAATGTGGTGCTGAATTTCATCTCATACCTAAAGCTTAAAGATTTAATTTTCTATTGGTCTTAATGAAATAACCAAAGAAAGCATCAGCTCCCTGTGGGGGATATGAAAAGTAGTGTCTAGAGACCCACTAAAACATTTGCAGACCTCCTTGGTTTTCTGTTTTTAATGTGATGAAAATTTGTACAAATAACAAAGAAAGAATGTCATGGTAACGAAAACACTTCCTATCCATGTATTTTAGAGGGATGCGAAATCAAAGGTCTTCAAAGAATTACTAGGGTTCTTTCTAGGAGGTTATTGACAAATATGTAGTTTGTCTCTGGAGTTTGTGCCTCTTTCACAGATTGGTGTATTTGTGATCCCACCGGCAGAATAAGTGTCTGTAATTCATTTCTCCTTGTTAACTAGTGCGCCTTTGTGTGCAGGATGATTGGCAGCAAACTCGGCTGAGTCCCAACGGATGAGCTTGTTAGCAAAACCCTAGCATCCCATCTCTAATAAAGCATATCAGCAGTACATTTTGTCCTATCTATTAGCCTCTCTGTTTCTTTTTTTGTGAAAAGCTGAGTGTCCCTTTGAAGCAATGACAAATAAACCCCTGAACTGAAGTGCTAGGCTGCCTTACGGACAGCTGGATAGTAAATGTCACACCGTGTAGAGAATGCCTATTATCAGAGTGAGCCATTTGTTCCCAGCCTTTCAGTATCTTAATGTAATACAAAATTGCTAAATCAAGCCCCATGTCTGTGACAGAACATAATTAATGAGAAAGCAGGAGCCAATTCAACACTCTTTATTGGGACCTAATTGGCTCAGGCAACAGAGTTGTCACTCAACAAGAGACTTCCTTTAAAGCAATTTTGTTCTTGGTTGTATTACAGAGCCTATTAAATTGTCCCCTCCTCGATCACACAAAGAAGTATCTGCATGCAATAATTAGCTTTTCCAGGGGGAATTTTTTTTAACTCATGCAATACCGGATCCTTTTAAAACCCGTCTGCAAAAACCCTGCGGCCAGGGGATGCGCTGCCGTGCCGAGCAGCACCACAGGCTGCCTTCCATTCTGCACAGCACCAGGAGTCTGTGCTGCAGAGAGCTGAACGGAAGCCCAAGGAAGAGAAACATGCTCAGATGTGGAGGATGGGCGAGTGATGAGGTGGTGGGCCCAGGAAATCACTTTGGTGGGTAATCCTAGCTCACTTCACAAGCTGCCTTTGAAAGGAGCAAAGTGGGGGCACTTATTTGTATATATTTAAATTTGTGGTTGCTTTTTATTTTTTCTTTCCCTCACAGCCAATTCACTTAGTAACCAAAATTAGCAAAGTGATAGCAGGAGGTGGAGGTTCACCACACACGGAAGCCTGGAGGTCTGAGGTGTATTAATGCACTCCACCTTGGGGTTTCATGGGCACACAGCATAAAAGCCAACACAAACATTTAATGCTGCGTGATTATTTATTGAAATCTGAAATTTTACTCTGGAGATCTATGGCCTCGCCTCTCTCTCATTTAATAAGCCTCAAGATACATTTATTCCGGGCATGCACGCCATTGTTTTAAAACTGGGTTCTCCCTGTCACAACACCCCAGACTTCAAATAAGTCTGTGCCTTGTCTGAGGCAAGTTTGAGACGATGTGACATTGAGTGAGGGAAGGGCGTGGAGAGCAACAACACTGGGGAGGGGGGTTTACACAGGCGTTTGCTGAGATCTGGGCAAAAAAGGACCCGAGCCAGGGGTGAAGCAGACGGATGGCTGTAGGAAATACACTTTAAAACATACAAATGATGCAACCCCAAGTATGAGTTTGAAATATCGCAACAGTTGATATTGGAAATTATTAAAGGTTGATTTAAGTGGCAACACTGTGAAGAGTTTAAATGAAGGCAACTATGTGGATACTTTCTTGAAATGGCTGTCAGTTTCTTCCTTCTGTGCCTCCAGAAACAGTGCAAAGACAGCAGTGCGCGTGGCAGCGGCATTTGGCTGGGTTTAGAGAGCTGTTACTTGCCTCGAGGAAGAGGTGCCCGCTCTTAGAACAGGGGAAGAGGCAAACCCCTCAGCCAGGAGAGAGGGAAGGCTCGCACAGAGCTGCAAGGTGCAGAGAAACCCCAGGATCTGCCCCCGCCACTGTGCTGCAGCAGGCTGGCGTGGTGCAGTGGTCCTCGTACGTGCTGCTGTTTGCCGGCATTCTTGCTCTCTCAGTTACCGAGATGGGCTTCAGTCACACAGGGAGAACTCTCCCAGCTCTCCAGCCTCCTTCCAACCCACCCTCACGGACGGAGCAAAAGAGAATTCGTGGATGCATTCTGAATGTTTAAAAAATACTAGTTGTTATTCCACAGTGCAAGAGAAAATAAAACTAACAGCAATACGACTGTATTCGTCAATAATGTCCTTTCCCAGGTGACTCTTGAACCCATGGAAGCGCACATTCTCGACGAAGATTTATTAGTCTGGTTGGGAAATGCACCATTATAGCAAGAGCTGCCAGAATCTAATTTGCTTTAATTAATCATTTGCTTCATAACACGGCGATTCTTCCCCCTCCCCCTCCTTCCTATTAACTGTCTAGATTATTTTAAAACATTAGATATTGCACTGTGGATGGCTGATGGAACTGAAATTGAATGCTGTAAAAGTTAGATTAAAAATTCATTTAACAGTATAAACATTTCAGAGTGCAGGATGTTGCCGATTAGGTCAAGTGCGTACGGAGCGATAAAACAGTCGTGGAGCTGAGGGAAAATATATTGTCAGAGGGCACTCAAACAGCTGAAGCTAGTCTAATTTAAATGTTATAGGAGATTTAAAAAAATCGCTAGCTAGGAAGCCCGTTATAATTACTCTATATTTGAGCAACACCAACGACTGGGAAGTCGGAACTATCTTCAAGCACATGAATTCGTATCATGGTACAAACAAGCTGAGGTTTGGATTGGAATGAGCCATGGTCTGTCTCGGTGGAGAATAGAGGCTCAGTTAAAGGCCGTACTACCGACCCCTCTTAGGACAATGGAGTGTCTCGGATTTCCAGGAGCCAAGACACCAGATATTTTTATTTATCTTGCTCTTCTGGGCAACACTGGGCAGAGGAATATTTTCTCCTCCACCCTCAGGGCTGACTTGGGGAGACGCCAACTGCAGGGGGTGGGAGGCAACGCAGCTGTAAGCAGAGGCGCTGGCCTTCTCGCCACAAGGAGGCGCTCGCGGACACTTCGCTGGCCGAGCCGCACAGGCTTAAAGCAGGATGGAGGAGCACGGAAAGCTTTTCCAAGGACCTGAAGAGGAGGAACACTGCAGTTGCCTGTTGTTCCTGAAGTCAGCTGATGGAATCCTTTTTGTGTGCTCAGCTCTTGGGAGCTGGGATGGGGGAAAACATTTGTCTGATTTAGGAACCAAAAAAAAAAAAAAAAAAAAGGGTATGTTAGAGATCTTGCGCTGCTTGTTTTATACCACTATAAAGGGAAATGACCAAACTCACAGAGGCACGATTCTGGAACACTGAGGTGCCTCTCTGCTGTGCTGCCTGTACATATGGTACCCCGTCTCCGGCATCAATGCTGGTGTAGCACTGGCTGTCCACATGCTTTTCTCCTGATTGTAATACAATGTGTATCACTCTCCCCCCCCCCCCACCTCCCCAGCCTCAGAAGGCCAACAGGCGGTAAGCATGGAATCAATGCTTCATATGAACTAGTAGGGCTAGTTGTTGCAAAATATTTTGCAATTTGGTCACTGGCCAACTTTTAATAAGTATATACGAAATTAAATAAGTATTTTTGCAAAGAAGCAGACATGTGTGTGGGTGCAGAACCTTCCTTTTCCTTAAGTGGGTTTTCTGTCTGCTTTTAGAATCAGTTCTAGAACCTCACAAGAAAATTATTGTTATAGTGTTACGGTCCCACCTCTGTTTTTCTTTCCTTCCTTTCTTTTTTCTTTTTTGTCAAATGTAAATAATATTTTCCAGGATAGTAAAGTTGATACCCAATTCTTAAAATTTAATGAATTCAAGGTGTTTGGGGGAGAATTACAGATTCGTTGACAATATTTAAAGATAGCTCCCCAAGCAGCAGTCAAGACGTCTGCATTTTCTCACTGTTGTTCTTTGTTGGGAGTCTTTGCTCAACTTCAACATTTCTGGTTCTGCTCCAAGACTTCATCAGAAATGCATTTCTGCGAGAGCCATAGAGCAGAACATAGCAGTAGTAGGGCTGTCAAGTGAGAGGGGACATTCGAGTTCTGACCCACGGGAAGTTTCGGGCGGAGAGAACCACCTCATTTTTAATTTCATAAAGTAGAATGTACAGCCCCAGCCTTATCCAGAAGAGAAATCCTTCGAAACTCATAGGTAAGACCCAGCATTGCGCATGTCCTCTTGATTCCCGCTGAAGTCAGCAAGGGACATCATTACAAGAGAGTCACAGCAAGTGCTGTGCTAAGAAGTAGGCTGTGTCAGAAGAATTTGGGGGTGTTCTTGAGGTTTTGCCCTCCAAAATCCAGGAGAAATAGCCAGCTGGTATCGATTTGACTGAGCGAATCTCGGTGGAGGGGTGCGAGCAGAAAGACCTGTGCTCTCACTGCTTGGCTTGGAATGTCTTAACATTCACAATGGGGGTGGGGTGGGGTGTGTAGCACCTGAGTTCCACAGGGAGCACTGTAATCAAGGCAAGCTCTGAGCAGTGTTAGAAGGGTCTTTACATGCCCTCCATCTCTCTGCAATATGCACTTGCAGAATTGGCTAAATGAGCCACCATACTCTGGTCAATATGAATAGGCTTGTAAGAGGCTCAGTTTGATTTAATGGCCACCCATGGACTGCCACACGGGGAAGGGAGTGTCATGCTCAGGCTGAATAAAGCTCTAAAAATCCAACCACTCCATTTGGCATTGTAGCTGTATTTTAATGTCCTCTTCAGAATTCTCAGTTATAGTAACATCGCTGCAATCAGTCTAGCATAAAAAGGCCTGTTTATAATAAATTGGTCAGCCTCTTATGTGCCTATCTTTCCTGATGGGATAGTGACTGATAGGCTTGTCCCACGTAAACTAGGCGAGAAGATTTTCAGTATGACTAGCCATGTCTCTTCACTTGCGTAAGTGATTTATGTAAGATTTTATTTCTGCTTTGAGTCTTTGTTTTCATGTTACCTCATAATTGTCCCGGGGATGGGAGAGAACTGTGTGTCTTTGGGAGACGTTTAAGTGAGGTGTAGTTTATGAAGACGTTGGTAAATAAATACAAGATTGTTCCGTCTTTTGTTCTTCTTTCCATCAGGAGACCTATGTGGCAGTTGTGAGCTCTAATGTCCTGGACAGGAAATGTTGGCAGAGGTGGAAGTGAGCCATTGGTTTCTATGAATATTCTGAGGTGGGATAATCGCCCTGCCTTGTTACCTACATAATCGTCACCCAGTGCAAAAGAACAAGACCTCTGGAGTCATTCAAAATTTTCATTAGAGAACCAGCGGTCTGTCCAACTTGCTCTGGTGTAGCTCAGTGATGAAATTGCATATTATAGTCTGTGCTCCTGTAAATAAAGGGCATTTTGTTATGCCCACACTCAGCTGCCTTTCCCACTGCGATTTCTTCCCCAGCCCCTGCTGTGACCTATTGTCAAATACAAGGCATTATTGGTGAGCTCCTTTCCATGGGGGCCTGATGTCTGTCCAGAAGGCAAAAATACCAGTTAGATAGAAAGAGGACAAAGTCTTCTAGGCGCACAAATAATTCCTAAGTGTCAACAGGCAAGAGGTGTGCAAAGGGGATAGCTTGTCTTAAAGATGACATACCAGCCATTTCTGGAGGGC
Organism: Myodes glareolus; assembly: GCF_982192425.1. NCBI lineage: Eukaryota > Metazoa > Chordata > Mammalia > Rodentia > Cricetidae > Myodes > Myodes glareolus. The sequence goes on from NC_142036.1 coordinate 72,943,825, forward strand.
TTAAACAGGAAATAACTAAATGTGACCCCCGGATTAATTTTGTAGTGACTTTCCCTCTCCCAGCTCAGGTTTTTGTTTGTTTGTTTGTTTTAACCTTTATTTCTTTGGGAGGAGTCTACAAGCATGGCTAAATCCCCCATAAGTCTCTTCCTGAGGCACAGGTATGCCAAGCTGTCGTGTAGATAAGGAAGCTGCCCTCTGAAAAGTTCTCATCGCTTCTTTATTGGCCCCAAAGCATCGTGGTTTGGGACCAAGTGCATCAACAAAGACTCAAGAAGAAACAGCAACATGCCATTTCACCCTAATCCACCATGACTATCATTTCTGAACACGATCTTTAATGCTATTTCCATTTTGAAGAGTAGGAAATGAGAGTTCGGTAGTTTAAAGACATCTCCATAAACGCTTTGCACAGGTGAACTCATCCTAGACCCTGTTCCGTAAGGAATGGCAGAAGTGCGGGCTAGCTGTTCCAAAACAGCATCAGAAGCTCTTACTCCAAGACATACAGCTCTGCTACAGTCTGCGGCTGGCAAGTCTTAGTCTCTCGTTCTTCCATTGGAGGAAGGTGCTGCCTCATACCTGAAGCAGTCAGGTCTTCACGGAACTGCATTTTATATGTAAGGACTTGATGCTGGCTAGTCAATTTGACATGTCAAGCTATGCTTGACACAGAATACAGATGGTAGGTTCTTTCTTCTTTGGATAGATGAGAGTTCATTAACTGAAGCCTAAGACTTCTCCTTTGACCTGTGAAGGAAGCAAGGGGTAAGATATTAAATATGGGTTGGAGTTACGGCTCAGTTATTCAGTATGTGGGGGACATGTGGAAGACCTGGGTTTTGATAACAGCATAGAAGCAAAGAACGCAGGAATGTGATTTTGACCAACGTATCCAGCTTCAGTGCCTTAAAGAGCACATATACACCCACACATGCCAAGACAGCAAAACAAATGGCAGCTGACTTTAGTTCTGTTCGACAAAAGACCCATTTTTAATTATAGTGTGCATAGGCTGCTCGTGAGGCTGGAGCGGTACCTGAGAGAGGCCCGAGAAGATGTTTGTAGCACATTACTTGGACTGCATGATAATTGAGATCCATTGTGGCTGAACACTTTATGAGTTTGTTTAATTTGTCACAGTAAATAAAGCTTTTATGATGCAAGTTAATTAGCTCTCTTGTGCCTCTGCACATCACATGTAATTAACAACAAACTGCCAGTGTGGGCTTGCCCTTATGGAACATGGTAACGGGGGAAGACTTAGCTGGGTTGGAGGAACTGAAAGATACAGTGTTGACTCAGTCACCCTTTTGCCTGATTCAGATGGATCAGAATCTGGGTGGGGTGGGGAGAAATCCCGGGTCTCAAAAACAGCAGCTGTTTAACATGCTTTTTAACATAAACCGGATGTATCGCGACGGACTCACGCTTGCTAGCACGTTAAGTAAATTTCCTGTCACTGCTCAGCGATCTCTTCTTCCTCCTTGGCTGGCATCGCCTGTGTGCCAAGCTCAGCTTGCGTCTTTCTTCATTTCCAGTCATTTACCCTGGTTTTGCTTTGTCACATCTTCTCTAGGATAAGTGCTGTCAGAGCAGAGGCAGAAGGAGGGCTAATGGCTGAGAAGGAATGTGATCGGAGGGCAGAAGTTGATGACCAGGCTTCCCATGCATTATGGCATTCTCACAATTTATATTTTGAGAAAAGGAAATGTCCTGTATTGCTACACCCTATTTTACCCCCTAGGAGGAATTACTAAAATGACATTTAGGTGATGTAGACTCATTTTCTGATCACGTGACCAGAAGAAAGGAAGGCAGAAAGATCTTTACAAATCCACTTGGAGATGCTCCAACTGTCTGCTATTATGTCGTAAATACTGGGAGAAAACAACAACATAAACAAAGGCCAAATACACATAGCAAGGAATATAGCTTTACTGAGATCAGTCTTTATCCCCCTTTACCATTGTCATCCTCTCCACGGGGAGGAGGACTAACTGCCACTGTCTCTAAGTCATTGCACTCCTGTGGCGAAGACAGCCTAACTCTGGTCACTACCTTGGCTCACTTCTCTGGGGCTCAGTTTCCTCCTAGAACCAGGGTTCACGTCCTAGTCTTAGGCAGCCTTCTGTCTCTAAAGTTCTCCAGTTGCTGAATGTTTTCCCACATTGCCAAGAAATCCTTCTGGTTTCTTTTCTCACCATGCCCATCCCTGGTTTCCCCTTTGGCAATGGAGGACATGGAAGGTTAGCTGCTCAGAAGCAAAGCAAGGCGTGTTTGAGTGACAGCTAGCTTCATGCTTTCATTCAATGGACGTTGATTGTGTGCTTTATAAACTAGATTTTGAGAATCTGAAGATAAAATGATCTGAGCCTCCCTTTATATCAACTGAAAATTATGAATACGAATCTGGAAACAGGTAACTATATCAAGAAATTAAATCTCTTCTATTGAGATTGTTTGAGATTTCCTATAAGAAAAATCTCTTATATTGAGATTGTATATAGTTCTGCTATCCTCGACTTTTTCTTCCCATGTACTACAGAGTCAGGAGAGTGGAAGAGAAGCAGACCTGAGGTGAGGTGGAGGGCCAGACAGTCTGTTCTCCTGTGTGCTAGAACATTTCATCTCCACACAGCTTTTCCGCTCTCAGTTGACAAGGATACATACAGGTGTCACTATCTTTTGTTTGATTAGATGGCTCGATGTGAAGGATTACATCACATATTAAATTTATTTTTAGTCTTAAAAAATAACATTTTTATTAATTACAAAGCGATTGCATAATTATTCTCAGAAATTAAGTGTCAAGAAACTCATGATAGAAGAAAAACTAAAGTGTTAATTTATTCCACTTCCTATAGACACTTGCCACTAATGTTTTGGTTTATATTCTTTTTCTCACTCTTCTTTTTCATATAAATATATTGTTTTGCTTTCTTCACATACAGATTATAATACAATTATGTGAGTCAGTCTGATGCCATGATAAAAAAGTTCCTGAGAAGATTACTTATAGAGTAGGAAGGTTTGTTTGGGTTCACAATTTTGGCTGTTCTAGCCCATAATTGAGTTATGCTCTTACTATGGGCTTATGGCAGGCAGCACAACTCAGCGGGAATGCATGGCAGAGTGAATCTACCTTCTCTATGGTCAGGTGGAGTAGGGGTATGGTATAAAAACAATATAAAAAAGAGTGAGGGGGGCTGGGACCTCTCAGTCTTCAGCCCCCTTCTGTGTCACTAGGCTTCATGCCTTAAAAGTTCCTCCACCTTTCAAGGGTCCCACCTGAATAGTAAGGTCTCCTGTGCACATATGGGTCCTTGGATGGGACCACATTTAGCATCTGAATCAAAATTGCGGCATCCATAATAAAATTAATGCTGAAGAAGTTTGGCTTTACTGATAGTACATTTTGATTCCCCATGCAGTTTGATTTGATTATTTTAATGACTATTATACTTCATTTGAATAGACATAATTTTATTTAACCACTTCTTTGAATGGCAGATAATTGAATTTTTCATATATTTTGCTATCATAAATAATATAGGGTAATTTCAAATAGTATTTTCATCATTGTAAAGAACAATTTATATTCACTTAGTCCATGTGAGGTACCAGACACTCTCTATACATCTTATAGGAGCTATTTCGTGGGTAAGCTTTGATTTCAACTAGTCATGCAAGGGCTGGAAATCATGCATCTAGAGCATAGCAGAGCTCCCAATTCAGCCCCAGCCTTGTGATCCTGGGGCTGATGTCAATACACACTCAGCAAATACTTTGGAACACACAACTTTACAGGTAGGTGTGTTAATTTAAACATAGAATGTACTTACTCATAAAGTCACCAGACCACAGGATGTGATCTATTTAGACATGTGCTTTTATTTTTAGAATTTTAAGATAATTTTTGTGTGTATAGGTGTTTATCCGCAAGCATGTCTGTGCACATTCACATGCTTGATGCCCTTGGAGGTCAGAAGAAGGCATAGAAGGCATTGGATCCCTTGGACCTAGAGTTAGACCGTTGTGAGCTGTCATGTGCGTGTTGGGAATCGAACCTGAGTCCTTTGAAAGAGCTGAGCTATCTTTCCAGCCTAAATACATTGATTTTGAAGTTTCACAAAAAGTTTTGATTTTTTTTTGTCAATTAGCTTTCCAGGTTTTTTTTTTTTTAAAAACTAGGCATATTGGTTACTCTATATTCTTGCCAATCTTGCAAAGCATCTTTTTTCTCTTTTCACTGGCAACATCTTTTTTCATCTTAATGCTATGTTAATTTGAATTTCCTTAGCAATTTCATTCTTTTAGTAATTATATATGTTTAAATACCATTTTTACAATTAGCTGTTGATAATAATGCTATCATTCCCCCAGTTTAGAAAGGCTGTATTAAGTTCTCAGTTGAATGCTTCAGTTTTATTCAAACACACTGTTAAAAACAGCATCCATGTCTTTACACTCTGCATTGAGTTTCTGTTTCTACCGTGTTCAGAATTTCTTTCTGTGATAAGTAGATCCAGATCGTGAGAAGGGAAACTGACAATAGAAAGGTAGGAATATAAGACTTCAAAACTGACGTTTTCTCATTGAAAATCACGAAAGTTCTGGGATGAAAGAAAAACTGAGGAAAAAATAAAAGATAATGCAAACACGGTATTTAAGAAGAAATCCGAGGCCTCAAGGGAATACTGAGAAAAATAATTTAAGAAGTGATGCTCAGAGTAATTTGATTTAATAAAAAAATTAAAAATCCAGCACAAAACATAAATCTGTACCTAGAACTTGATTAAAAATGATAGCATATTGATATAGATACTAGAAATGATAAGGCAGTACCACATAAAGATGGAAACCTTGGAGACCTTGAGTGTCCAGGAGTGAACCCACACTGCATAAGATCTCTCTGAACTGGAGGAAGAGCAGCAATGCAGTGTATGCCACTCTTGGGTTTCTAGGCATGTGTGTGTGTGTGTGTGTGTGTGTGTGTATGTGTGTGTATGTGTGTGTGAGTGCATGTGTGTGTATATGTGTGTGTGAGTACATGTGTGTGTATGTGTGTGTATGTCTATATGTGTGTGTGTGTATGTGTGTGTGAGTGCATGTGTGTATGTGTATGTATGTGTGTGTATGTGTGTGTATGTGTGTGTGGGCGCATGTGTGTGTGAGCGCATGTGTGTGTGAGTGCATGTGTGTGTATGTGTGTGTATGTCTGTATGTGTGTGTGTGTGTCTGTGTATGTGTGTGTGTGAAATGTGTTCAGGTGAGGGCGGCGCTCTCAGAAGTCAGAATAGGGTGTTGGACCCTCTGGAGCTGAAGTTGCAGGCGGTTGTGAACCTCCTGACATGGGTGCTGGGAACTGAACATAGGTCCTCTGAGAGAAAAGTACATGCTCTGAAGTGCTTAGCCATGCCTCCAGCCTCCCCCTTACTTGTTTACTAAAGAGACTCATACTTCGTATTTACTCTTTTTGGAAACCACCTGCTCCCATGTGTTTGTGGAGACAGAGTTTTCTCATCTGTAAGGTTGCAGCTTTCCAGCAGTGAGAGCAGAGCTGTCTGAAGCAGCAGATCTCAGCCTGGGGTTCGAATGACTATGTCACAGGGTTCACCTGAGACCACCGGAAAACACAGAGATTTACGTTACGATTCATAAAGTAGCAAAATTACAGTTGTGCAGCAGCAATGAAAATAACTCCATGGCTGGGGCTCACCGCAACATGAGGAATTGTATTCAACGGTTGGAGCATTAGGAAGGTTGAGAACCACTGGTCTATTGGATACATGAAATAAGTATCTGGGAAGATGACTGGTTGGGCAACCTGGCTGTTATTCTAGCTAAATCATTATGGAATCTGAGACCAGAGGAAGATCCCTGAGTGCCGACCGACCATGAAGCCATTGAAGTCTTCCTGAAATGTGTGTTTTGGCTGATCCTGGAAGAAAGGGGTGGGTTTTTACAGGTTTCTTTCTTGTCAGAAAACTTGTATTTTACCAAATTTTAAAAGTATATATTATCTGCCACAATTACATCTTGAATCAAGTGATTAGTATACTCTGTTCTATAGCAGACGGTAACTTATTGTTGGAGGGGCTTGCTGAAGGAAAATACAGGTTTTTTTTTTTCCCCCAATATGCCCGCTTCTAAAAATAACAAATACCCCAGACAGTGTCTGGCCAAATGTTAATGGTTAACATTACCTCTTTTTCCGACTTGCAAACTCGACTTTTCCTCAGGCCCTCTGGTTCTTATAGTCTGTTCTCATTATTTTTCCTAACATGGGCTTCTTCAGCAGGGTTAGGGAGGTAAGGCAAGATCAGTGGGGGGAGGGAAATCTTAGGGAAAGCAGAGGTAGCCACTGACTTTTGTTTTTCTTTCAATGGTTTTATATTCTGTGATGGGCTTATCCAGTATGCACTGTGTACTGTGTTCCAAGACACCTTTGCAGGTCTGACTGGATGGCCATTTAGCCTGCCTGTGGGGCTCTGCAGTGTGACAGAGGGACTTCTGTCTGGCCAGCAGATCGGGTTTCTGAAAGTTGGAGCAACAAGTAACTGATGTTTCAAACCAGAAGCTGATGTTGGAGGAGACATCCAGTACAAAGTCTGGAGGAAAGTGAGAAGATGAGAAGAAGGAAAGCCCTGAACGTCAGCCCGGAAACCCCGTGGAAGGGTGCAGGGCAGCCAAGCCGCAGCGCCCTGGCCTGTGGACCCAGGACCAAGCACCAAGCACAAGCAAGCCCTCAGTAGATTACTTTGCACGATGTGACTCTTGCCTCAGGGGACATTATCTTCCTGGCACTGAAAAGATTCCTGTTTGGAGGGAGGCTAAGTTTTCACCAGAGAAGAAAAACAAGGAAACGAGCATAAACTGTTGACTCTTTCAAAGCGTGGAGCAGAAACAGCAGCCGCAGGTTGACGTTGCAAACTGCTGTCTCTAATGGAGTAGCAGCACACAGTTCCCCTGACAAGAGACAAAGCAACTGCTAGGTTGAATGTGTCTTTACATGAGCAAATGATCTTGCATAATAATACCGCGCCGCGCTGACAATCCTTCATGAATACAGCAGCTAACACCGACAGTTAGCTGAACAACAGAGCTGCCTGCCCGGATAGAGGGTTTGGAACTACACAGGAGGGACATATTCCACTCAAGGTAATTCTAGGGAAATGTGGAAAGGCTGACATCTGGACTGTCATGAAAAGCAGACACGTTCAGAAACACAAGAGAAATGTTGTCGGAGAGGTCCTAGTGAGCCTTCCAAGTCCTCATCAAAAGCTTGTGAAATGTTCTTAATTTAAAATGGGAGAAAGCGAAAAGATCGCTTCAGAAAAGTGGAAGGAAACCAGTGGCTCGGATAGATGCATTACTTCACTTAGGAAGTATTTCTTGACTATCGTCTGTGGATCACAGATCGCCTTACGTTATAGAGTTACATGCAGGAGTAGCATGTGTTTATCCTCAAGATGGTTGAAGAGGAGAATAAGCCAACAAGTGTAGTATGCTGTAGTTAGCATGAATTAAAGATTGTAGAAGCTATGAAAATTCTCCCCCTCTCCCCGTTTTTGGGAATTGGGTCTAGGGCCTCACATATGCTTGGCAAACCCTCTACCCCTGAGCTATATACTGGTCCCTTTTTATTTTGTGTCACTCCCTTCCTATATTGTCCACACTGTTTTTTGTTTGTTTGTTTTCGTTTTTGTTTTTTTTTTAAAAAAATATTCTGTGTGACGTAGGGTGGTCTTGTACTTGCAATCTGCTGGGTAGCTGGAACAGACTCTTTCCTTCCAACGGCTTTAGGATATGGAAAATCAAGAAGCCTTCTTCCTTGGCAAGATAGTCAGACTAAATAAAAAGCATTTCCAATATCTCCAGGTACAAAACTGATTAGCTCCTAGAGGAAGCTACTGGGAGATTTCAAGATTACTTCTTGTAAAAGATGTGTTGGCGTAAATTGGGCAGACAGGAAAACTAATCAAGAGTCCTTTAAACTCCAGGGCTTTACTGTGCTTCCAAACCCAACAAAACGGGGCAGGAAAGATTACTGACAAGGGAATTACGTGAAATGATATTTTAAAATGGCACACAATATAACCCAGGCTAGCGGTATGGTATCTCATACAGCAGCTTGTTGCTTGGCCAATGGCTGTGACAAAATGGAAAGTTATCCGGTATACCAGCATTTGAACTATTTAGGGGAAATCTGACCATGTTATCCTTGTAAGCCTTAGAAGGAGGAACTTGGCAAGAGGTAGGGAAGTAGAGCTTTCAAAAGTTCAGGGGAAGGCGCAAGGTCATTAAAGACACTTCGTCAAGTGGTCTTCAGAGCTAGGCCTTGACCTCTGGGTCTATTCCCATTATGAGATTTTTTTATTGGCCATTGACGGTTGCAGAGAGTTCCATGGGATTGTGTCTGATAGTTAATTGGTCTTGGTGGTCAGGTTTGTGTGAGTTCTCAGTTTAACCCAGCTCCACGTGTGCTAACTTTGCCAAGAGTTTGCTTTGACATTTCCATCCTGCAAATTGCAGGCAAAGTGTAAACAGAAATTTTCCTGCTTGAGATGTTAATGGATAGCATACTCAGTTTTCAAAGCACATTTCTCAGCTCTGGATTTGCGTGTTACGTCCTTAGATATTAGGAGAACCAATCCTACCACGCAGAGCTGCCAGTAGGGCTGGCTTACCAGAGAACGCTCCTCAGTGCCTCCTTCGTCTGAAGACACAGAGAAAGTAAAGACAACTTCACGGGAACCACCAATGAGAGTGAGGTAGAGAGAGTTGGATTTCATCTGCTTTCCTCTCTGCCGCAGAAGGGAAAGCAAAAGTCATCTCCCAGAGCCCCACAAATACAGGAGATCTCAACTGAGATCTCCGCTGAGGAGCAGGCCTGCGCTTTCTTCTAAGTTGTAGCATTTCCCTAAAACCATGAAAAAGTATCTTGCCCTTTGATCTTCCTTTCCATATCTTCCTCTGCCCTTTGTCTTTCGTGGAAGAAGAGGCTCTGTCATGATCCAAAGGCCACATAGTAGAGCTGGGATTCCCATCGAGGTTTGCTGGTTCCAAAGTCCATGGAATTCTGTATAAACAGTAACAGCATATGAACCAATATTCAATTTTTAAAAAATCTTTCAAATTGTCTCCTTAATTTCAGTCATTAGTCATGCCAGCAGGTTGAAATGGGGAAGACTAAAAATAGTTGAAAACTTTTCTTCACTGTTCTTTTAGACCACTGAGTTTTATACAGATGAGTCATGAACCATGTTGGCAGGTTTTAGTCACTGCCACAAGGTGTTTGGGGGAGGATCTCTTAGTGAGATGATTTTTTAAATAAGGATAGAATATATATTTATATTTTTTCTGTTTACTAATGTTTTAAAACATGTGTCTATGATGCAGTTCTCAAATTAGTTTTAAAAACATAATACTGATAACATTATAGGAGGTGACTCTCTTTCAGGTTTCTGCTAGATGCAAGGAATACTGTTCTATTATGTGGAGTGCCTGAGGTCATGTATGACGATGGCATTTTCAATGACTTCGAACCCTATTTTTTTCTGTAACTGTGTGACTTATGAAAGTTATTTTATTCTCACACAGGAATTGTGGTTGTTTGTAAACCTACTCACTCCCTAGCAGATCGGGAAGTCTTATTTACTTAGGAGTCAGCGTAGACCCTATTAGACTCTTAACACCCTTGGTTTTGAATATTGCACTCAGCCATCTCGGGCTAGTGCTTCCGTCTTCAAACTGCTACCCTTTCTGCCCTTGATTCTCTCTACGCAGGACTCCTGTTCCCCTAGGTGAAGGCTTTCTCCTGCATGGCCTAACTACTCACATTGAGTCTCATGAGGCCCTAGTAAACCAGAAGTCTTGGCTGAAGTAAGAGAGCAATATCTTTCTTCTCAAGAAGAGCAGAAGCTCTCTGTGAAGTCATTTGACTTTTTAAGAGAGTGACTGAGTGTCTGACATAGCTCTGAGCTACTTTCGTTCACAGGGCTTCTTCTGAAGTCTCTAGAATGGATGAGCGGCAGAAGGTTTGTTAAGGGACCAGAACGAGACGCTTGGCTGTTGCTTCATTACTCAGCGACTTTCGTTCCAGGATGATGTCTTTCCTCCCAGGATGTGCAAATAATGGTTTTGTTGAACTATTCCACAAATTTTCTAACTAAACTTAAATCTTAGCATCCAAGACTATTTAGTAAGTCAAGAGAAAGTTATCATAGAGTAGAATACGTGACCGGCTCTCCGAAAATTTTTCCAGCTTATGAGCCCTGGGTAAACCCAACTCAAACGTGAGTGTAAACATGTCCAGAGCTTTCTGAACCTTGTACCATGACAGTAGATGTATAAAACGCTTCCACATATGCAAACAAGCATATTTTGCCACTATATTAAATATTAATTTCTGATACTATGAAATGGTTGTATTAAAAACATGGGTGCTTATTTGCTGGTCGAAGGAGAATTTTGGTTGTGTGTGGCTTAGGTGGGTCTTGCCACATGCCACCTGTGCTGGATGGATAGGAAGACATTTCGGTGCCATTCAGGAACCTTGTAGCCTATTAATAAAAAATTACTCATGAATCGTGTAGCTAATCCAAAGGTATGCACTGTAAAAGACCATCTCTACAAAAGGATCATCGGAATTCTTCAGTCAGCATTTTGAGACTGAGAGAGTTTCAGATTAATGATAAAAATTAGAAGATAATAAAACATAAAACATCAAGATAGGATGGCTTCTTCCACATTTTTTGTGCAAATGCATCGGCCTAGAAATAAGCATCAAGGTTAACTCTGACGTCTCTGCTTTGCAGAACGAAGGAGTTGTTGCAGCTTTTAAAAATCAGAACAAAAAGCAAACAGGAAACTTTGAAATTAAATTCCAGCATTTTCAAACAAGTTCTGCCTGGGAGATCATGTGAAGCATCCAAGGCCTAAATTGAATGTATGTTGGCAAGAGCATCTTCACATCTCTCTAAATAACTAGCTAATACAGTCAGGATTTTACACCTCATTGAGGCCTGGCACTTCTTTGCAACATGTTCCAGTCAATTGTCAACTAAAGAGAATGCAGAATTTCAATCCTTTCAGGGAAGAACGGGTGCAGATTTTTCTGTTTCCCGGAGCATGCTGCATCGCAAAGATGGAATTCTCCAGGGGCTGCCAGGTCTTCTGTCAGGTGTGATCTAACCCATCAACATCTTTGGTGGAACTCAGAAGGAGCACGAAAACAAAGATGGAGGGAGAAGCATGCACCCTTCAACAGCTGTGATTGAGCATCTTTGCTCCACCGAATAAAGTTTTATCATGTAGATCATATGAGACATCCTAAATTATTTTCTGTGCTACTGAGCAGATTAGATTATGTTGTCCAACAAAGGGTTCAAGGCTGTGCTGAAACTGAGAATACAGAAGAAAGAATGAGATACATGAACATCAGCAAACATATGTAGACTTCTACAAGGAGACATGGATGGAGACAGATCTGTTGTTTTCTTTTTTCTTATTTTATTTTATTTTTTTAATTAATTAATTAATTAAAAATTTCCACCTCCTTCCCATCTCCCTTTTCCCTCTCCCTCCCCACCTCTCCTTCCCTCTCTAGTCCTAAGAGCAGTCAGGGTTCCCTGCCCCATGAGAAGTCCAAGGTCCTCCCCTCCATACAGGTCTATAAAGGTCAGCATCCAAACAAACCAGGCTCCCACAAAGTCAGTCCATGCAGTAGAATCAAAACCCAGTGCCATTGTCCTTGGCTTCTCAGTCAGCCTTCATTGACAGCGGCATTCAGAGTGTCCAGTTTGATCACACGATCTAATGGGAGCTCACCGAGGCCAGCTGGACTGGGAGTGATGGAGCATGAGATCTGTTGTTTTCTGCATGTCATGGGCAGCTCTACTTACTCTATCATATGTTAAATCCTTCAGTGATCTTTGTGGTAAATATTATTTCATTTTACAGGTGAAGAAATTGAGAATTTTCTATTAGATTGGGTCACACAAGGACTGACATTAGAAGATTTAAGTGACTGTGTCCCATTCCAGCAGGAAGGCTTTAAGGACTATTCCAAAGAGATGGAATGCAGAAAAAGCCCATTTCATAGAGAAGAAGTGGTGAGGGCCTTGGGACTGTAGTTGCTGAATTTGTGCTTGGGACACAAATGACTACTTTGTGTTGGGACCAATGACTTCTTTGTAAATTGAAAGCCTGGCAAAAGTGGGGGAACCGTCAAAAAGTGTCCGATGCAAATCCTGCAGCATAAATACATGAGCACACATTTATTTACCAAACTTTTATTGAGGGGTGAAAACACTTTTTTGTTGGCTTATATTTATTTATTTATTTCGAGATAGGGTTTCTCTGTGTAGCTTTGGAGCCTGTCCTGGAGCTCACTCTATAGACCAGGCTGGCCTCGAACTCACAGAGATCTGCCTGCCTCTGCCTCACAAGTGCTGGAATTAAAGGCATGCACCATCTTGGCTCTGTTTGTTTGTTTTGAGACCAGGTCTTGCTATGCAGCCTTGTCTGGCCAGGATCTCACTATGTAGTCAAGGCTTGTCATTAATTCAGAGATCTTCCTCCCTCTGCCTCTCAGTGCTGGAACTAAAGGCATGTACCATCACACCTGACCAAAGAAAGTTCTTGAAGTATGAATCTGCAATGGGCATTTCTGAGTCAAACGAAGCCGTTTTCAGTTTTTGGACTGGAGGTAAACACATTAGCTTGGTTTGTTTGAAGGTGGAACAAAATCAAGAGAGGAGAATGGTCTAAATGGAATGTCCTTTGGGATGTCTAGGACTTACCTCCTCAATTTATCCCCCCCTTCAACCATTCACACTTGGGCATCATCTGTTATTGACGTCTAGAAATTAAGCATAAAATAGTTTCTGCAGAAGTAATTTTCCTTCCATAATCGCATTTTTATCAGTTTTCATATTTAATTAAATCACACAATTGTAAGAACAAGTCAAACTGACATAAATAAGCTCGGGCAAGGATACATCTAATTGGTAGGAAAAAACAAAACAAAACAAAACAAACAAACAAAAAAACAAAGCCCACAACGTACAGCATGACTTGTTAGTCTGGAGTGTTTAATCCTTCATGTTTCTGGAGGCCGTGTTTTGTTGAAGGAATAGAGATCATTGACCCGATGAACCCATTAAGCAGAAGCACGTTAAGAGAATTGCTGTTTTCATAGGAAAGAAAGAAGACAGAAAGACTGTTTGGGTCTGATCTTATGAAGCCTTGAATGCCAATCTAAGTGGTTTACCACCAGTGATCTTGCCATCCCTACACTACTAAGATCTTTGTGCTTACAGCTGTGTGAATGGATGACACATCTTTTTAGTGTTGCGAGAGAGTTGGTGGAGAACATGGAAGAAGGGAGGTCACACCAAGTGTGAAAACTGAAGAGTAGACCAGTATGGGAGATGTCTTGAATGCAGGATGAGAAGGATATCAGGTGTGGCTGTAACATTTGAAGTTCTTATCTCATAAGCAGGGAATGAGAAGGAATTCGCCAGTTGGGCATGAACTGCAACCCTAAGAAACATCCACAGCCTCTTTATGACTTTGAAGACTTGGCTTTTGTGCAGTTAGGTCATTGCAGTGGCTTCTGTTACAAGGGCTTCTACAAAGACTGCATTCATCCAGACATTTCCTGTTGCTATGTCATTGTGCTATGCTCATTGATCCCAAGACTTTTTGTTGCATTGCTTGCCTGTTAGCATCTGAAGTCAGTAAGCAGTTTATAATGTCAATACCTTGATGGCATAGCTAATGTTAATCCGCCGCACACTCCCTCACAGTATGCTTATACTCAACAGTGGCTTCTGTTCTCTACCAGACTACCACGCTGGGGCAATTGTCAGCCGCCTTTTCCTCCACACATTTTGTCATGCCTTATAGAGCACTCTGCAGGTCTTTGGTAAGTACTTGATGTTTGTTCACTCCAGTCAGACTTTTGGTAGCGCATCACTGCTTCAGCCTTCTGGAAAGAATGTCATGTGGGACTATACCTGTCATTCTCTGCCCCCTCACTGCCTTCCCAGTCTCTCCTGGGCTTCTCGTTCCTGGACCTTAACTCAGACGGACTCAGGACGCACTTTGCTTTCACATGAGCGATCAGGTAGGTATAAGACCCTCAAACCTGAGAATAAAAAAGTATTACATGAAAACTAAGAAACCAAAATACTCTGAGTTCACATAGGTGTTCAAAATTTCTTTAGGAGACTCTGGGAAATGAATTCAGATATAATTATGTAAGACAAAATTAATGCAGTTGACAATACTTTAAAAATTAGTGTCTATTGTTAACTAGCTCTATGAAGTCCAATAAATTTCTGAAGGGGCAACTTAAGTTTTCTTCTTAAATTTAGTTTTTTTATTTTATTACTCGTCTCTCATACATTGCATCCTGACCACAGTTTCTCCTTCCTCAACTTCTCCCATTCCCTTACCTACATCTATCTTCTCCAGACCCATTCCTTCTCTGTTTCCCTTCAGAAAGCGCGGGCCTCCAAGGGATATTAACTGAACAAGACATACTGTTACAATAAGACTAGGCACAAAGCCTCATATCCATGCTGGATGAGGCAATTAGTGGGAGGAAAAGGGTCCCAAGAGCAGGCAAAAGAGGCAGAGTCAATCCCCAAATCCGCCCCCCCCCCCAGCTCTCAGTTAGGAGTCCCATTAGAGCACCAAGCTACACAACCATAAATGTATATGCAGAGGACCTAGCTCATGCCCATGCAGACTCTGTGATTGTCATTTCAAGCTCCGTGAGCCCCTATTAACTCTGCTTAGTTGATTCTGTGAACTGTGTTCTTGAGGTATACTTGTCCCTGCTCCTGCAATTCTCCCTCCACCTCTTCTTTGGAGTTCCCCAGGCTCTGCCTAATGTTTGGATGTGGCTCTCTGCATCTGCTCTTATCAGTTGCTGGATGAAGCCTCTCTGATGACAACTGGGCTAGGCACATGTCTTAGGATAGCAAAATATCATTAGAAATCATTTCATTGACCTTCCTTCCCTTCCTTCCTTCCTTCCTTCCTTCCTTCCTTCCTTCCTTCCTTCCTTCCTTCCTTCCTTCCTTCCCTCCTTCCCTTCTTCCCCTTCCCTTTCTTTCTTCTGCCAGTCATGTCCGTTTCTATCCTAGGTCTCTTAGCTATCCAGCATTTGGTTCCTGTCCATCCAGGCAGTGTCGGGTATGGGTTCCCTCCTGAGATGGGCCCCAGGGTGGGACAGTCATTGGTTGGCCTATCCCTCAACTTCTGCACCACCATGATTACCTCAGCACATCTTGTAGGCAGGACAAATTGTTGGTCAAAGGTTCTGAGGCTGGGTTGATGTCCCAGTTCCGCCCCTGGATACCTTGCCTGATGTGGATTAAAAAAAATGACCAGCAAAGGGAGTGGTACTATTAGGAGGTGTAATTTTGTTGGAGTAGGTGTGACATGGTTGGAAGAAGTGCGTAACTGTGGGGGTGGACTTTGAGGTCTCATATATGCTCAAGCCATGCCCAGTGTCCAAGACCACTTCCTGCTGCCTGTATAAGATGTAGAACTCTGTTATCTTTCCAGCACCATGTCTGCCTGCATGCCACCATATCCTACCTACCATGATGACAATGGACTGAACCCCTGAACTGTATGATACCCAATTAAATATCTCCCCTTTAAAAGTGTTGTTGTGGTCACGGAGTTTCTTCACAGCGATAGAAGCCATAACTAAGACACCTGGTTAC
Source organism: Myodes glareolus (assembly GCF_982192425.1). Classification (NCBI taxonomy): domain Eukaryota; kingdom Metazoa; phylum Chordata; class Mammalia; order Rodentia; family Cricetidae; genus Myodes; species Myodes glareolus. The sequence goes on from NC_142036.1 coordinate 72,959,577, forward strand.
AGTGGATAGCCAGTTTAGGTTTTGTTCTTAAATTCTAATTTTTCCATGTTTGATTGTTAAGAAAAATTAAAAGGAAGAGGCAATAAAGAAATAAAATTATTGGATTTAGCATGGTAAAGGTGTTTTAATAAAGTTGACTATTTCTAAAAGGTATCAACCAGCTTGACAGGAGAGACCAGGATGGTCACATGTACAATGTGTAGCTCAGTGGTTTCTCTTTCTCTCCTTTTTCCCTCCCTCCCCTGCTCTGTATGTGTGCACTCACATGTACAGTTGCATATGGAGGTCACAGGTTGGTTGAGGTGCCTTGCTCTGTTGGTCCTCATCTTATTTTTTTGAGACAGGGTCTCTTGCTGAACCTGGGGCTCAGTGATTGCGCTGAACTGTCTGTCTAGTTAGCTTCAGGAATTCTCACCACCATTCTAGCACTAGGGACAGGCTGCTGTGCCTGGCTTTTGAGTGCATGCTGGAGATCTTGACTCAGGCCTTCATGATTGCTCAGCTGGTACTTGACCTACTGAGCCATCTTCAAATCTAGCTCACAGGTTTTCTAATGAATACAGCAAATAGAATTATCTATTTTCAACCAAAGTATAGAAATGAGAATTTTAACTGAGGAATTAATGATTATTTAAAATTAGTTTGGATCTGTTTTATTGAGATAAGTTATTAACAGAAATCTGGAAAACAAACTTTAATCGAAAGATGTGTTGCTTACGTTCTGGAATGGAAGGTGTAAGGTAGGGCTCTACATGCTTCTGGACAGAAATGAATCATTTGGAATCTGAGGCCAGAAGGAACAGATGCCAGTGGGTGCGATTGGCTCTTTCTGCCTTTCACCAGAACAGGATTAAAACCCTAGGAAAACTAAAGCACACTGACAACAAGCAGGCTGCCCAGATAAAACTCTACCCTTGTAGGAGTAAATGTTAGAGTCCGTGCTGCCTGTGCTAGAGAATGGGTGGCAAAGTATGTGCATCAAAGGAAACTACCAAGTGTCCTGTGGGCCACAGCATGACACAAGCATGACCTTTTAAAGCTAAAAGGGGGTGTGCTTTTATTTTATTAAAGATTGAATAATGCTAAGGAAGCAAATAATGCCAAATGGTGGTTATTGGTATGGAGAGATGGTTTATCAGTAAACAATTAATAATCGTTTGATATTTCTCAAACTTTGCTGCAGCCTGAAATTATATAGAGAATTTACAAGCCAGAATGAATTGGCCTTTACTCGCAGATGTTTTAATTTGATTGACGCGTTGTTGATCTGTGCATGCTCTTTAAACACACAGGTATCTTGCACTGCCTGTGAAAGAAAGAATCACACACTTTTTCTTTTATCACCACGAGAACCCCACTGGTCACTACCCACCCAGGAAAACCTCTGCTGTGGGGCCACATGCTCTGTGTAGCTCTAAGAAGCTTGGACGGAGGTACGTTTTTGCCTAATGGGGTCACAAGGCATGGGCAAAAAGGAGACAAGTCTGAGAACGGAGCACTTTGAGAAGCTATGCTCAAGGATCTAATCATAATGAACAAAAAGAATTTCCTCACTGCACCGAAGTTTGGACTTCAATGAGAGCTCTTTAGTTTGTTTAAATTAGTTTTGTATGAAATATACATTCATATTCAAATGTCAGTTGAAAATACATTAAAAGATAAATTTTGGTGATTCAGTCTTCTGAATTACTTCAGTTGTGAGCAATAATCAGAGGTCTATTTTCTGAAAGGAAAAACACTTCAGACTGGTGATCACTGCAATCTCTGCTCCAGGTGGATACATATTATAGCTTTGTTGTCTTTAATTTCAGTGATTCTCCGAAGTAAAACTTGTTGTAATACTGCCCTTTATAATGGCCCTTTGGCTGCCTCCGTGCTAAGAGAGAGAGATAGTAATTTCAAGATGTATTTCCTACCTGACTCTGCTTTTGTCACTCTATCGATCTCAACATTATCTGAACTCTTTCCCCCTGGTTTTGGGATATCAGATGAGCAGGGGTTATTTTACTATCTCTTGAAGAACAACATCGATGAACTATTTTCGTCCAGTGCACCACAAATTGTTTTGTCCGCAGTAGATTTCCACCCAGAGAAGGCAGACTCTGATTACTGGTTATTAAGTTGTTTTTTTTTTTTTTCTTGCCATATGTCTGAATGGAAACGTGGCAGATTTTCCTTTGGGTCTCAACAACGTGTTTTCTCCAACTGCAATGAAACTAGTTGGCGGAAATGCCGTAATAACAGCGGCGGTGGCAGACTGCTGCTTGATAAAGCAGAGAAGTGGGCATTTCGCAATCAGGGCAACCTCGGGGTAAAGCTTCAAGCCAAAGACGGCATTTGCTGTTAGCCCAGTCCTAGGTGACGGCGAAGAACGTTTGCTGTTGTGGAGTCTCTGCAGACAGGACAGTAGTCTCGTTTCTTTTGATGCCTACCAGAATCGCCCCAGAATGAAACAGAAAAACATCAGCATAGCACTCACATTGGATGATGTTTGTGTGGGAGGGAAACGTCTCCTTTTTTCCAGTTCAGTAACATTCCTAACCATGTGGGGTGATATTTAATGGGGTTGGTTCTCAGCCCAGAAATGCATAAAAATGCATTAGCCACAATCTGTGTTGATACTGTTCTCTTTGCTCATTCTGTTGCAGACACAGATGTATTCTAAAGAGACTGCCTTGCTAGGAGAACCAATCCTAGTGGCTTCATTACCCTGTCTAAGGCTCCAGAGTGGAGAGTTTTGATTGTGCATGCTGTAATTGTTTTATTCCACAGTCCCAAAGCCAAATGTGTTTATCTAAAATTAATGAGGGACTTTGTGATAAAACTATACTTAAAATCAAAGACTCTGAGTCATGGATACCAAGCTAGCAGATGAAAATATATGCTGGTTATTTGACTACATGTCCAAAATTGTAGATAAAGCAATTTTCAAATCAGTGTTTTAGATTAAACACACACACACACACACACACACACACACACACACACACACACCTACATAATTTTCCTCTAAACAATTTATATAGCTTTTATTGTGACAATATATACATACCACATTTACTATTTTAGTCACTTTAAGTATTCAGTTTATGTCATTAAGTATTAATACATTCTCACCACGCTCCCTTTATTACTGTAGATCTTCACAATCATTTCATTTTCTCAAGCTTAAACTTTATTAAATAATAACTCCCCATTACCACATCCCCATAAGTATTGTTTTAAATTTTGTAAATTTGGCTACTTTAGGTCCCTCATGTAAGGAGAATCATACAAATTTGTCTTTCTGTCTTGTCTTTCCTTTTTTAAGCAACTGGTTTCCTTAAATCCTGAACTCATCACAAGTTAGAGCAGAAGATTAAGGACGCCAAACCTACTTTCATGGAGAAGAGAGCTGCTAACTAGAAATTTGAGATCGCTCCGCTAGTTTCTGCTTAAAATGCATTTTACTCCATTTAGATATAAATTGCCAACTACACCTATGTGGTGTTTTGCATGAGAATGGCCCTCTCAGGTTTGTGTATTTGCATGCTTAGTCACCAGGGAGTGGAACTCTGAAAGAGTTAGAAGAATTAGGAGGTGGGGCCTTGCTGAAGCAAGTGCAGCACTGGGCCTGGGCTTTGAGGTTTCAAAAGCCTATTCCAGGCTGAGCCCCCAACCTTGTCTGTCTCTGTCTCTGTCTCTATCTCTGTCTCTGTCTCTGTCTCTGTCTCTGTCTCTGTCTCTCTCTGCCTGTGGATAAGAGTGCAGCTCTCAGCTATGGCGTCAGTACCTGCCAGCATACCGTAGCCCTGGGCTCTGCAGGGTTGATCATGTACTAAACCACTAAACCTCTGAAACAGTAAGCAAGTCCCCAGTTAAATACTTTCTATTATAAGAGTTGCCTTGGTTGTGACATCTCTTCAAATCATTTGAACACTGTCTAAGACAACCTATATTAATTTTAATGACATTAGGGTTCAGAAAATCTTTAACATCTCCCATCTGTCATTTCTCTACTGACCCTAGTTTTAGCTGCCGCCAATAGTAGGGCTGAAGTAGTATCAAATGAATAAAATCTTTAAATGATGACCTTTGATTTTTCCTCTACATTTATCAATCTTACACATCTACGATAGACATTAAGGATTTTGGTAGCCGGACATGGTGGTATACATCTGATTGTGAGCATCGTGGAGGAAGAGGTAGGAGGATCTCAAGTTTGAGGTTAGCCTGATCTACATAGTGAGCTCCTCTTCGAAATCAGACAAACAAACAAAGCCTAAGGAATTAGCCATCATAATACCTCTGGGGAAGAGGAGAGTAGTGAGATACTTTGTATTCTGAGCTCATTAATGTAATAATGGTGTCATAGAATCTATAAAATTTTGTCTCAGGTCGACATTTCTTGGCAGATGGGTAGCATCTACCAGGGTATGACTTTCTATTTACTTTGTGTTCCTGATTTTCTCTTGAGCAGGGGCCATGTCTGTGTTCTTTGTGTCAGTCTAAAGTCCCTTCCAATTCCATACAGGTCTTGATGGATGGGTCAGTGGAACACTCGTCAGCCAGCAGGGAACAGCTGAACCCTGTCAGCCAGGAGTGAAGACAGGCTAACTAGTGAGAAGAATGTAAACGATGGAGTCTTTCTCGGTCTTCCATATCATAGAAATCAGCCAGCAGGGTGTCATTTTTCACTTCTCTGACAGCTGAACTCCCCTTACAGCATCTCCAAATATTTAGCATTGGGGCATCATTTGTAGCAGGTTATGGGAGTTGGTGTTACTCCAAAGGAAACCATTATCTCTATTAATTGTTATATTATAGTCAATTTGACAAGGTGGAGCTTTTTAAGCCCTAAGAAATTAAGTACATATATATCTCTATTTTCAGGATACTTTTTGTTTGGCTTATCTTTGTTGTCGTGGTATTGTTTTGTTTTGCTGAGATGGGATCCCATGTAGTTTGAGCCAGCCTCAAACTCACGACATGGAAGATGAGTTTGAATGACTGACCCTTCTACCTCTACTTCCCAAGTGCTGGGATTACAGACATGTGGCACCATGCTCAGTGCTAGGCGACATCTTTCTGCTTAGGATATCTGACTACTCGTACTAAACAGTCCTTTCTCTATAAGTACAGTTCTCATTAAAACAAAAAACAAACAAAAAAAACCCCACTACTTGATTTACTTATAATTTTCCAGACATTCTTATCAGCACATATTAATCAGAAACAAGCATGTATTTTGTGTACATACATAAAATGCCCACATTTCCTAATACCCTGCTGCATATCAGGTAGAGAAGTGTCAGTGAGATCTGATTGTAAGCAATTGCTATACACGGAGAATGAGAAGGTCTCTCAGCCTCCAGTCCTGGGGGAATGGCTTTGCCTTCCTCTAGCCATCACGTAGGAGTGGACTCATCCAGAGCCTGCAGATGACGCAGTGCTCACCCCTAGGTCATCAAGAAATTAGCCTGGTGGGTGAATGAATCAGTGAACAGAACCTTTCGAGTCTGCCTGTTTCCATCCCGTTACTCACGGCTGTGTCATCAGCCCCAACCTCGTGGATCCCTCCATCTCCTGTTTCATAATTACCTTCTTCAAAATGCTCTCGCCTAGTGATTACACCCTCACTTCGTCATCATAATTTTTATATAATGTGCATATTGTTTGTAATGTGTCATTTTCCTTTATATTGTTACATTGTAAACATGCTGTGTTAAAATATGTTAAATTGGTTTAAACAAGTTTCCTTTTTAGATGCCTTTAATTTAGCTCACATTGGTCTAAATTCATGAAGAACCATATATTAAACACTCTTGAATAGCTTCTGTGAAAAGAAACTTAATTTATGATGTTTAGTATTATACATTATACAGTTTCTTTATTTTTCATTCAGTTCGTCATGCTGTGAAAATTCATGAATATTTAACTATTAAATGAAATGCAAAATTTTCATTATCATTTTATTGAAAACTTGACATCTTAAAATACCATACATACCATTAGTATTCTAATGCATTGTCACCTTATTGAGAAACGCTGCTAAAAAACAATGCAGCCATTCAGAAAAAAAAATTTTGTCCGCCCAAGGCTATTAACTATAGTTCTACACATACATTAGTGACAAATAAGCGAGGCAGCCAATGCTCACAAAAGATGTCACTAAAATGCTAGGAAACAACTGTAACCATGGAAACCCACTCACACTGCAATCTGAACATCTTTTGTCAGTGTGTGACTAGAAATGAGATGCTTAAAATCATTAGACTATCAAAAAATCCGAACATCTCTCCATTGAAATTTACATATTTAAATATTTTGAAACCTGCAAAAACTTCAACATGATACTTCTATAAAATATTGTTTCAGATCCTAGCCCTCAACTATCAGTTTAGATATAACAACAAAAATTATACATGAAGACTTACAATTTCTCTCCCTCTTTCTTTAGGCTACATGCATTGTCTGAGGAGCCTAAACAAACACCCCAGAGAACAGAGGTTAGCAGTGAGGGCTGTCTACCTTCCTGCTCTAATCGCTACAATAGTGCCATGCCTCACCTTTCCTTTCTCTCTAGAACAATCACTGGCTTAAATTGTACCTGTTCCAGCAAGACAAGTTTGCAGGTTTCATAAGCCTTCATGACAGTAAGTACAAAATTGTCTTAGATAATGAGATATTTAAATAAAGGATTTGACAAACCAGTGTAGGAGAGCGAGAGTTCGGATGAATGCGGCACAGCCCTTGCAACCGTGGATATGGAGCTGAATTTTTCTTCCTTGTCTTCATCTTCTCAGAACCCCTGAAAGGTCTAGTTATTTAGCTGAATGATCTGCATTTAAGGGGCAGTGGAAGTCATTTTCCTTGAAACATCCATTTGAAACTAAAGGTTAAGAAACTCCTCGAACAGGCAGGATGATTGAGACTTTAATGTTTTTAAATTGCAGGAATTTAGAAACTCCCTTCGTTCCCAAAGCCCTCATCCTAAAACATGTCCGCTGTGCCCATCATGTGCCAGGCACCACCCTAGGCACACGGGGTGACCTGAGCAATGCTCACCACCTGGGGTTCTCGCTTCTTAGTAGGGGATGGACAAGGGGCGATACAACAGCGTGTTTGAAGTCTGTGTGGGTGCAGTCTCAGAACATCGACTGCCACCTGCCAGCCATTGTTCTAGGCTTTGGTACCTTGATAACAAAGAGCACGGGCAACCCTGGAGCTTTCATCCTGGAGGAAGTGGGAAGAAGGATTCAGCAAATACATGGGTATAAAGAGTGCTTCAGTTTTGAACCTACATGGCTAGGAAGGAAAGGGAGAGCAGCCGTCAGCCATATTGTCAGTAATCTATGAGGCCGATGAGGAGGTTCCACGGAGCAATTCTCAAGGTTTGACGATGTCTCAAAAGGCAGAGTTCAGTTGTCTTATTTATTCATTCTCATCGTATTTTCTCTTAAGTTGCAAATACCCTTTTCTTTAGAAAATAAAACTATTACCCTTCATGAATGGTTAATTTCAGTTTTCCATTGGCAAACCGCAATGCTATTCTTCACAAAATTCAGTGAAAAAAACCTTATCAAAGAACGCATATGTACTGTGTGAATGCATGTATCTGGACGTCTGTATGGGAAATGCATGCATTACTCTCTTTTTGAGTACGATTTGTATTACTATAGGCTTGCTTCGTGCTGGCAATCTTCTGAAAGTGTTGTCTGCTTTTCCGTGGGAACCTCAGAAGCACTTGCTGTGACTAGGCGTCAGGACGGACTCTGTCAGGTGAGAAAACTGAGAACGAGAGAAGTGTAGAAAGGGATCCATCGCCAGCAGGTGGTACTGCTGGGCCGTGGTCATGCTTCCCTCTGCCATCGCCAGCAGGTGGTACTGCTGGGCCGTGGTCATGCTTCCCTCTGCCATCGCCAGCAGGTGGTACTGCTGGGCCGTGGTCATGCTTCCCTCTGCCATCGCCAGCAGGTGGTACTGCTGGGCCGTGGTCATGCTTCCCTCTGCCATCGCCAGCAGGTGGTACTGCTGGGCCGTGGTCATGCTTCCCTCTGCCTCCAAAGCCTGTGTCTGCTCCTCCTCCAGCTATCACGAACTCCAAAGAGAGTTCTCCCAGGGGACAAAGACCTTATGGTTCCATGGCAACCATGGGTGGCTTAGACTCTCCATGTCGACGGCTGCTTTCTACTCAGCAGATTTCAATTCTTTTTCACAAAACTACAACAAAGAACCCCAATGTCCTTGATGTTCCTCTGCATTTGGGCACTCGGTGATGGGGTTGGGATGGGGTTAAAAACAGAGCTCCTTGCCGGGCAGTGGTGGCGCACACCTTTAATCCCAGCACTTGGGAGGCAGAGGCAGGCAGATCTCTGTGAGTTCAACGCCAGCCTGGTCGACAAAAGCTAGTTCCATGACAGGCTCCAAAGCTACAGAGAAACCCTGTCTAGAAAAAAAAAACAACAACAAAACAAAACAAAACCAAGACAGAGGTCCTCACAATTGCTTAATAATTATCTCTGCTATATGTTTAGGCTCTTAAAGTAGTAAGGGACCATGAGGTTCTCTAATTCTTTCATTTTATTGATGAGTAAATAGGGAGTAAACTTTGACAGAAAGCTTAATTAGGCTGTTATCAGCAGAGTCAGGTTTGAGTCCATATGCCTGTACTCTTGAGCAAACTTCTCTCTCTTTCATTAGTGTGTGTGTGTGTGTGTGTGTGTGTGTGTGTGTGTGTGTGTGTGTGCAGGCACGTGTGCAAGTGCCTGCATGCACAGACCTGTGCAAGAGAGTGTGGATAGCTAACTAGCGCAAGCTCTCATGATACATATGCACTCTTAGGCGTACCCTGAGATTTCTCTGTGCTTTCGATTCCATTTCTGGCATAAATTCGACTTCTAGGTTACCAGCATTGTTTTTCATTGGATTTCTTTGGTGATGATTTAAACTGTCAACTGTAATGCCACACACCACCTTGATCCAAGGGAGGCGCAGGAGGAAGAAAGAACAAGAGAAATGACTTGGCATGTCACTCATTAGAGTCTCTCTTTCTCCTGCTTTTCAGATTCATTTGACAGTATGGGTTCACTGGTGTTTAGAATCTATTACGTATAAACACAAACATGCCTTACGCATATTTATAGAATAGACAGCCACTAAGAAGGCCCACACATGTAATTCCTTTTTCCCTTGAAATATAATGTGCTATGTAGGAGCTGCTATGCCTTTTCAGACAATAAGGAAGACATTGCTACTGAGTACAAAAAAGTTCTTTATCAAGTGAGCAAAATAACCAAAATTCAACAAATCAGAGAAGGAACTTCTTCTTTGCTTTGCTAGTCTTTGAGTGGGCTTGGATTCCGTTCCTCAATCACCGGTGTGGTATCAAATCAAAGTTGTAAGTGGTTTTTGTCCACGCTGCAACCCAATAGCCCGTTGTTTGCTTTTCTTCCAGTCCCCTGCTGCACACTGCCTCTACTTGAGGACAGGAAGCTCTATTAATCACTCTTCTGCCCTTTATTGAACCCAACTCTTCTCAGTGTTTCAACCTTCCAGGGCATGGGGAAACCTGCTTAGGCAGACCACCCAAGACTCCACAGAAAAGTGGTCAGCCTGAATGCAGGTGGTTGGTCTCCTGCTCAGGTTTCTGTTTAGACCATTAGTTTTGCCCTGATGGGCACTTAAGAGTATTAACTCCTTCATCCCCAAGCCTTCCAGGCACTAGAGAGGATTCCAAGTGTTCCAGATTCTCAGGCTGTATTGGAGCATCCTACAGAGAAGTAGATCCGGCTGTTCTGAGAGAGAATCATTCCGGGAAAGTACAGGCCAGGGCCCGAGTCAGAGCCACACAATTCAGTGGGCACCTCTTTGAGGAGTGAGAATGGCTTTGAATAATGGGATTAGAGATCCAGATGTATTTAGGGGCCTTTAGGAAAACTATGACATCACAGGGGTTCCAGTCTCTGTTTTCCAACCATCTAAAATTTAACATTAAAACTTTGTTCCCTTTGCTTAAGATTTTGCCACCTGTAGGACTGTAATACCCTTAGGAGAGTCAACATATTAAGTCCCAGGACTTCAGCACATCTTTGAAGAAGAAATCTGGATGGACTCATGCTATGATTTGACAGGAGGGTAAGCTCAAGGAGCTAATGGAGGCAAGAGAGACTGGTTTGCTAGGAACACTTCCCATTGTTAGTAAAGGCTATTGTAACTCAGAGAGAGTAGCGGAGGGAGACAGGCCACAGGAATGGTGGAGAATGGGATTTGGAGTCCAGGGTCGGAAAGAAAGAGGCTGATAAGGCACAATTTTGATATGTGTTCGATGAAAACACCGGGCAGAAAGGAGCTGGTGGCTCTGGCGGCTCAGACACTGAGGGAAAAAGTTCGATGTCATTCTGTAACGTTCTAGTTGGAAGTTCAGGCAGAAACCAATATTTCTGTTTGAAGATGATTGAGTCTCTTTGTTTAACTAGCTCCCCATCTCCAGTAACACTTTCAATAGTGTGCATGATGTGTGCAGATTAGTAAATGCTGAATTGAATTAAAATACAGACAATGGTAAGCATTTTTTTGTAAGTCTCTTCAGATAATACCATTGCTGTAATGAGCAGCTCTTTATGATGAGTTCAGCCCTTCAGGTTCCGGTCTTTCCTCCTGGCAGAGCTTTGCTACCAACTCTATTTTTTAGTTATGAACTTCTCTATATCTCAGTGCCCCATAGGGGGTCCCAGCTCCTCTGGTCTCCACAGAGGCTTTTCAGATGTTGGGTTTTCTATAAGATTTTCACTGCTGATAAAAAGGCAACCATGTCTAGCAGCTGGCTATGCACTTTCCTTCACACTCCCATAAAGCAGTTCTGAGTCCAGCATCCCACACACATGAAGTAGACTTTGCCTGATACAGAGAGAGTTAAAAGATAACGTGTAAGTGGCAAGGAAGATTAGGTGACAGAGTGACTGAAGTCATTAGCTCTGGGAAAAGAGTCATTGTCTCTCGACCTGAAGACCGACTCGGACAACAGTTACAGAGACAGGGATTTGGAGGTAGGATGCCAACTAGATGCAATTAGGAATGCTAAGAGTTACTTTGATTCCACAGATTAAATAGCAAAATATTGCTATGAAATATACTAGGACTTACCCGTAAGTTTTGATTCTGTTACAATCCATAAGTACTGATTCTAAAAATTCTAGAAACAAAAGTGTTCGTATCTTTTAATTTTCTTCCATAAGATTGATTTACCTTTTGTACACATTCTTGGGAGTTTGCTTACCTGAACAGAGGTTTAACTAGGAGAAACCTGACATTTGGTTCCTGTAGTGCTTTGATTTTAACTGCTATCCACTGTCTGTCTAGTCTCGGGATCTTGGTCATCCAAGCAGTGTTGAGTGGGTTCCACCTCATGGAGTAGGCCTTAAGTCAAATCAGGCATTGGTTGGTTATTCCCACAAGCTTTGGGCCTCCATTGCACTTGTATATCTTGCAGGCAGGACACCACCGTGGATTAAAAACTTTGTGGCTGGGGTTGACGTTTATGTTTCTCTTTTGGTAGCAGGCAGAGTATCTTCCTGTGCCAAAGATGCTAGAATGTCAGTGTGTGGGGTCTATGTAGGCACACGTTTGACTTCTTCGTGTTCAATGTGTTGTATGGGTTCCATCTTCAATAATGGGCGCTTGTAATCAGTTTGTGGAGAGCAACATATAGTCTTGGCAGCAGCCTTGGTTATTCGGAGATTCCCATGAAACCCCTTTGGCCAAGAATTCAATTAGCTCTAACCCAGTTCTGGGCCTGGGTGCTGTATTTGGTGACAATAAATAAGCAGTTGGGACTCTGTCTTCCTATTATTTGGTGACACATACACTCACTCACACATACACATGCATGCACATACATATATATGAAGCTTCTAGTGTATTAAGTTTCATACTACTCCTCTGGGCCTTAATTTTACCCATCTCTCTTGTACTCCCTTATTCTCCTCTTCCCTCTGACCCTCCTGTTCCAGTTTTCCCACCATCCATTCTTAACTATTCTATTTCCCTTTCCTGGGGAGAGCTCTCTGATACCTGCTAGGCCCTTGCTCTATACCTATATTCTCTCTCTCTCTCTCTCCCTCTCTCTCTCTCTCTCCACACACACACACACACACACACACACACACACACACACACACTAACCTCTGTGGTTCTATGAATTGGTGCTTGGGTATCATTGACTTAACAGCTAATATCCACGTGTAGGTGAATCCATACCATAGTTGTCTTTCTCAGTCTGTGATACCCCACTCAGAGTGGTATTTTTTCTAGTTCCATCCATATATCTGTGATTTTCATGATTTCATTTTTAATGGCTGAATGATGCTCCATTATTTAGATATGCCATATTTTTCTTATGCACTTTTTCTGTTGAGGGACATTTGGGTTGTTCCCAGTTTTAGGCTTTGATGAATAGAGCAGTAAAGAATATGTTTGAGCAAGTGTCTCTGTGGTTGGATGAGGCGTCTTTTGGGTATATGTTCAAAAGTGAAACCGCTAGATTTTAAGGTAGATTGATTCCTATCAACCTGAGGAACTACCACACTGATTTCCATAGTGATTGTGCATGTTTTCACTCCCATCAGCCTTAAATGAGTGTTTATTTTGCTCCACATCCTCACCAGTATGACCTGTCACTTGTTTCAGTGATCTTAGCCATTCAGACAGGTATAAGATGACATCTCAAAGTAGTTTTGATTTGTGTTTCTCTGATGGCAAAGGTTGTTGAACATTTCTTTAAGTGTTTCTTAACCCTTTGACTTTCCTCTATTAAGAATTCTGTCTTGTTGGTATGCTGTTTAAGATTGGGTTATTTATTATTTTGATATCTAGTTCATGAATTTTTAAATATATTTTATATTAACCCTCTACCAGATGTGTAGTTGGCAAAAATCTTTTCTCATTCTATAGGCTGACACATTGAATGACTGTCTTTTGACATACACGAGTTTTTAGTTTCATGAGGTCCCTTTTATTAATTGTTGATCTTAGTGCCTGTGCTAATAGTGTTCTTTCCAGAAAGTCTTGTCCTCGCCAATGAGCTCAAGGTTGTTCACTAGTTTCTTTCCTATCAGATTAGGTGTATCTAGTTTTATGGAAAGGTCTTTGATCCATTTGGAGTTGAGTTTGTGCAGGGTGATGAGTATGGCTCCATCTGGATTCTTCCACATGCTACACTCCTGTTTGACCAATACCATTTGTTGATGTTGCTGTCTTTTTTTTCCATGGTGTATTTCTGGCTTCTTTATCAGAAATCAGGTGTCCATGTGGTCTGGATCTTCAATTCCATTGATCAAAGTACCTGTTTGTGTCAATACTATATTGTTTCTTGTATAGCTCTGTAGTACTCTTGAGATTGAAGATAGTGTTAGCTCTAGAGGTTCTTTTATTATTGGGGGGGGGGGTGTTAGTTATCCGAAATTTTATATATTTTCATATGAAGCTAAAATTTGTCCTTTAAAAATCTGTGAAGAATTTGGTTGGACTTTTGATGAATCTATTGTTGAATCTGCAAATTCCTTTTGGATGGCCATTTTTACTTTATTAATCCTACCAATCCATGAACATGAGAGATATTTCCATCTTCTGATATCTTCTTCAATGCCTTAAAATTTTTGTCATACAAGTTTTTCTCTTGTTTGGATAGGGTTGCCCTCAAGGTATTTTATATTATTTGAGGCTATTGTGAAAGGTGTTGTTTTCCTGATTGCTTTCTCTGCCCACTTGCTGTTTGTATATAGGAGGGTTACTGATTTTTATAAGTTAATTTTATAACCACTACTTTGCTAAATGCATTTATCAGCTATAGGAGTTTCCCAGTAGAAATCTTGGGGTCACTTATATGCCATCTGTAAATAAAGGTAATTTGACTTCTTCTTTTCAAATTTGTATCCCTTTAATTTCTGCCGTTTGTCCTATTGCTCTGTTAAGACTTCAAGTGAACAGGCATGGAAAGAGTACAGAACCCTGTCTTATTCCACATTAGTGGAATTGCTTTGAATTTCCCTCTATTTAACTTGATGCTGGCTTGCTGTAAACTACTTTTATTATGCTAAGATCTGCCCCTTGTATCCTTCATCTTCCCAGGACTTTTATCGTGAAGGGGTGTTGGATTTTGTCAAAGGCCTTTTCTACATCTAATGTCATGATTATGTGGTTTTTGTCTCAGCTTGTTTGTATACTCTGTACTGCATTTATCAATTTATGACAAGCATGGAAAATTTAAAAGTACTTTTGTAAGTATGATGTAACCTAGGACTTCTCTATTAGAATGTCTCCTAGTAAGAACATTTGAGAATTATAAAAATTAAAAGTAATTTAGAATTCTTAAAGTCCAGAATAAGTAATGGACTTTAGAATATTTTCAATTTCTCCTCCTATATCAAAACCACCAATCAGTCAAAATACCCTTTCCTGATGAATGTTTAAACATTTGACTCCTTCCCCATCTAAGTCTCCAAGGAGTAAAAATCTCCATTGATGACAGCTGGTCAGCAAGATGGAGGTAATCTGCCAGTCAGCTTTAATTTGACAATGGAGAAGGGAAGGAGGGAGGAAGAATATGAGAGAGGAAACAAGAGAGAGATATGAAGAGAAAAAGGGAAAAAGGGAGTGAGAGTAGGTTAGACAGACAGACAGACGGACAGGCAGACACACATGCACGCACACCCAGAACATAGGATAACAATTTGAAGAGCCAAACCCATTTGCAATGCCACGAACCCATGAATTGGGAAACAACAATATGTAAGACTGGGATATGGTTCTTCAATGCTCACTAGCATCTAAATACCCACTGGCTTCAACTCTAAATATTACTATCGCTATGAGGAAGTAGAAGGCAGGCCAATCATGTGGACTGATCACTCAATTATTTTTGAATAAGTGGTCTGCTTTGGCTGGGTTTATATAATATCACATTAACTCAATGAAAAATTGGGACAATCACCTAGTTATTTTGATACTGAATGCAAAGTCATCAACATGTCCATTCTGAGTTTTAAGCACAAACCATGGAAAGCCATTATTTGTGGTATGTATAGACAATAAATACTTATAAGATCCTTGGTCTAATAATAATAATATGATATTAATTAGTATTTTTCCTATGCCACACATAATGATATACTTTAGAACACTAGATATATTACACTATTTAACCTCCATAATAACCCTGGAAGGCAAAATTATTTTATCTACTTATGAAATAAACACTCGGAAGCATATTTATCTTTCTTCTTTGTTAATGTATGATTATATACCCAACAAAATGAATATTCTTTTATGTTGTGTAAGGAGTGTTAGAAAATAGACCAATTAATTAGGTCCCATCATATGCTGCTGTTGCTTTGATTTTTTTAAAATTCTAGAGTAAAAAGCGAATTTAGAAAAATAGCTTAGCTAACTAGGAAACTGAGGTCACCCGGGACAATCAAGTCACCGAGATATTAAGACCCTTTATACTGACTTTTCTATTACCCAGTGTCCCATAATATCTCGAGGCCACAGAGACAGATCTTAGACCTCATTTGGATTTCATGAAGTTCTAACTGAAGAGTGTGTCGTGGGTGAACACAGAGCGGGCCAGGTTAGTCTAGCAGCCGGCATCACCCTTAAGAAGGTACATTATTGAGAAAAGTTATGCTCCTTACTGCCAACCCTTTGCCATTTCATGCGCAGGAAACGATGAAATTCAATGAGCCTGGAAGGGAAATAGCAATGAAAAGTAATCAGTCAATAAGCAATTTGAGAGTGAGGACGTGGAAGGGAGCTATTGATGTGCTATCATTTCGCCGCGGTGATGAGGGACGAGGTGGCGAGCCAAGTGTGAGTATGCATGCGAGTCTTCTGACACCTGTTGATAACTCCCTCTTTTACTGCACTCTGTTGCCTCCTTAATTCAGAAAAATAAACCCCAAAGTTCTGAGAGATGAGGCTTCCTCTGAAGTCTTCAGCTCTGATAATCGCTGCAAAGTAGCCTTCCCGCACTCTCCAAGGCTATGCTTTGGACAATGTTCTAGAAGTCACGTTTCTTCTCTAGTTAAGCACAGAGGCAATACTGGGCATTGAAACTTAGGGAGCATATTTAAACTTATGCAAGATGGCCCGTAAAGCTGTCTCATGAGTGTGTTGGACGTGAAGATAAGGAAAATATTAAGCACATGTGAAGGTGTAAAAGGAGTCTTAGGAACAGAAGACAAAAGTAAAGGAGAAGAGAATGAAAAGAGTGTTTCACAGACCGTGGAAACACCCCAGGAAGCAGAAACCCCCAAAGACTGTTTTGGTTTGGGGGTTGATGGCTAAGAATACTTAGCTAAAATTTCTAGCCAGGGAGGGGATGTTGGAAATTTCTTCCCTAGCCTGGGAGCTACAGAAAGTCCTGCCCAGAGAATGAACCTTTTTGAAAAACATTGGTTTCCAACTCCCTAGGCTGTGAGATCCGGGGATCAAAATATTCCACTGAGATGAAGATGATGAACACAGATAGGGATGTTTAGAACTCAGATGCAGCTCGTCCTAAGGATGGAGATTGGCCTTAAAATGAGAGGAGCTGCTGATGCCAGCCTGCGGGACAGCAAGATTGCCTAGGTGCATCAGAGTTTCATTTGCCAAGGGATTTATCCTCTGCTAATGGAAAAGAACAGACAGGAAGTCTAAGTGAGGTCATCAAATAATGTGTTTCAGTGCTTTTCTACTTAAGAAACAGTTCAGTGTTCTCTCTACAGGCATTGACTGTGCTTGAGTGGGATTAACTTTCGCCAAATGTTGTCATCTTTGACTCATTGATGTTATCTAAAGCTGCAATGCTTCTCTGATAGGAACCTGCTCTTTTTGGTGAGATAAATGTGCTTTTTTGGTAGTCCCCAATCCATGCCCTGATCTCTAGCCTTTTATTCTGCTCGCTGTTTTTCTAAGCATGGAGTTCAACCACTGGAGATTTCACTGACAGCCAACTGCAATCATCGTCTTTGGAGGATGGAAATAATTAAACTAGATTATATTCATATTTCATATCTTTTTATAACTTCATATACTTTAATACACCCACAGCGACAGGTAAAAGTGAGTCAAGATTTCCATAAAGAGACATTTCACCTTGGATCTAATTGAAAATGCAAAATAAGAAGGGAGCTTTAGCAAGGAAGCCACGTTGGAGCAGAAGCCTTGGCATACAAATGAGTTTGTGCCTCAGGAAGAAAAAAAACCACACAAATGAAACTACTATTCAACATTATAGAACCTATTCTTCCTATGCTTGCTGAGGCTGTGGGGTGGGAAGGGATGTTTACTAGTTGTGGGTTTGCACAGACCATTCGTTGTTCTTGATATCAGTTTTCTCGTCCATGGAATGAAGAGATGGGATTTGATTATATCTGTATTTAGTTTTCAAGTCCCATGATCATGTCTTCTGAATATTAATGTACTACCGAGGGGATGAGGGCCCTGGAAGAAAGGGGGGTGCTCAGAAGATGCCCCTCTCGGTTTGTTCTGGGTGTTTTCTTTCTCTGCGACAGTGATGGAAATACCCACGTCTGTGCAGAGTGGAATCACTCTCTCCATCACAAAACTTGATAATGTTCCTAAAGCAACATGATAAGTTTCTACAATTTCTACATGTCCAAATCACGTTTTCATGAAGACAGCTGTAGGCGCCTTTAACACGTGTTCTCACTTGGAGTGAGTCACACTAGTTTAGAAAGTTCAGCCAACAGCAAAGCCAGCTCGTGAACCTTCGACCACGAGAGTAGCTGGGGCCTTTCGGCACCTTTTTATGAAGGCGTCAGAAGCTTCAGAGGGGAGGAAAACCAGCAGTGACCCTTACGGAGGAAGGGGGTGCTGAGAAACAGATGATGCCATATGTACCGTCGAGAGCAAACACCGTCACTGAATGGAAAACAAATGTGTGAGGGGACAGCACACGGTCAGCAGCAAGCAGCTAAGATGCTGCAGAATCCAGGCAGGAGATGAAAAGGAAGCGGACACAGAACTAGCAGAGGGTGAAAGTGGAGCTGAACACTCCAAGACCTGTGGGTAAGACCCATCCGTGTTTGGCTCTGTAAAGACTGGGAGGGAAAAGTCTTCTTCAGCCTTCTATTGGAATATTGAGGAGGCGGTGGACATTTATGCAGAGAAAATAACAGCGCGCTTTCCTTGAGGGTGAAGACAGAACTATTGGAAAAGGGATCAGACTATACATACAGGGAGCAGAATGGGGAGTGTGGGGGGGCTGTGTGGAGGTGGGGTCGTGGGGGAAACGCTGACTTTGAATAGACTGGGTAAGGAACTGAATAGGACAGGTGAGGCACTGTAGACGGGTTGCAGGCTCTGTGCCTTTTCCCTCCTGCCACCCTTGGCTCGGTCAGGTGACTGAGCCGAGACGCCCTCATTCTTTATGGGACCTAGGTGTGGGATAAGCCAGTGCCATGCTTTCCCTGCCTCCATGCACCGCACACAATGCCGGAGAAATGTTCAGTCATCATTCATCACTGTAGTTTTAGAATAAAAACACACATACAAAATAGGACATGGCATGGGGAGGAAACAACACGCTTTTTTTTTTTTTTTTTGTAAAGAGTAAGATTGAAGGTTCACGGGAAGGTTACATTTAATCTTCGTCCTAAGGTAGAAATGACCGAGGAAGAAGTGACATTACAAGACCTATTCACTTCCCAATGAATCTGTCCACTCCCCCCCCCTTTTTTTTGCCCCCTTGAGGAACAGTCACATCTTTTCCAGTCACTGGTGAGCTCATTTTTGTATGGATCATCCCGTGCTGATTTTGCCTAGTTCTTTAAAAAGATGCTCATTCTTGAAAGTATGCTTCAATTTCACGGTTTTCAAGATTAATATATTATGATGTTTGTGCATAAAATAAGTAGAAATGGTGCGCGCCACGCTCCCCACTTAAAATCAAATGGAAAATAATTCAACTAACTTATTCCTTCAATCAGCAGGCGCACGAGGTAGCGATGCTCATGTGCAAACGACGGTGTCGGCACTGATGAGTAAATGCTGATCACATTTAAAGACCCAAGGTTCGCGATGAAGGAGTGGAATAAATAAAGTTTTTAAAGCTATTATTAATTTTTTAATATGCCATACAGTTCAGTTCTCATAAATATGCATGTTTTCACTTCCTCTCCTCAGCCTCCAGACTATATCCCAGGGCATTACCCTAAGGTTTCAATATCTTGACATCTTGTAACTTGTTTGCAAAAATTAAGACTAATAATGTTCCCCTGTCTATTTGTCATACATGGTCCCTTGTTGTAGAAGACATTTTACTATGTCCCTAGTACAGACTTGGGTATCATGAGAAAGTGTTTGTGTCTCAAGGAATATTAAGAGGAAGAGAGAGAAGATTCATCCAATTGCAGTTTTTATATTGATTACCCATGCATGGGAAAATTATTAAAGGAGAAGATGCTTTTCGCTGCTACCTGTCTTGCTGGCCATTGGTAACTAATGCCTCATTGTATCCACATGCAAACCTGAGAAAGAAAAGTTTTATTAATTTTTCTTCTTACTCCCAGATCTTTACATATCCTGTAGGATTGGTCCCCTACCCTCCACCCTCAGCATCAGCTTTGCCTCTATGAATACGTTCAGAAGAATTGCATTCAAAAGGCAGTTATGCCATGCTTCCTAAGCTACTTAGCCAGCTAGTGGGAGGAGTCAGTTCCTGCCTGTCTGGACTTCTAGTTGGGAATGAACAGGGTGAGTGGAGGCCAATAGTTAATAGATCCTCAAATGACTGCTGTAGGAAGAGTGAGCATCACAAAGGAATCAAAAGATGATGGCTTAACAATGCTGTTTCAAAGGACCAATAGTGTCACTGGAACCTTCTTTGTATCGATTATTACAGAAAATAAAAGAATGGAGGGCATGCTTACCCCAAAACTCTCCTAAAAAATAAAACAGTGAAAAATGAGAAATACTAATTTTTAGATTGAATCTGTCAATTAAACTTTTAATTTACCGTTCGAATTCCTGTTTTTCTGCCTGAGTTTGAAGGACTCAGTGAGACCAGTGGTATGCTTGATTTCAGTATTGTGTTCCAATCCCCTACCCGAGCTTAGGACCCAGGGAACTTGTCCTTCTTGTCTGAAATTCAAGTATTGAGGGTAGGGGGCAGTTGATAGTTTTCTTTTGTTTCTGATGGTGATGGTGCTTACTACAGCGTTGTGATGGGGGTCATTTCTAACATCTTCTACCTACCACCAAGTGAATGCGCTGGACTGATTGGCTGCTTGACTTGCCACGGTGATTCCCAGCTCTTCGTTGTGGTCAAGGGAAGAGACAACAGGTTTTTACCTCTTACTTCATAGTGCTGGCTTGTTATTCCAAAAATTCCTGGGATTTGATGGATACAGATCAGCCTCGAGGACTCCTGAAGGAATTTTAAGGGGATAGGAACCCTAGACTCATACTAGGAGATTCATATTTCAAAACAGCAAGCAAGAGATTGTTAAATGGGCCTGTGCGAATATTACATGTAGTTATGTCTGAGAATCACAGAGTGAGTAGCCTTTGAAGGCCTTGGTGTTCTGGGAGCCCTTATACTTTGGTTCTCAAAGGGCAACTCCTCCAAGCTAGAAAGCTTGTAAGACAAACTACCCTAGGGAGAATCAACTAGAATATTTTGTGCTCCATCAAAAATTATGTAAATAGTTTTCTTACAAGCCAACATCACTTTGTTAGGTTCCTTAACACTATATGTTTTGGTAATCTATGCCTTTAAAATATGACTTAGGTAGCCTGTAAGGCAGTCACTGCCCAAGAGTGGTCAGATACAGTCATGAGGAAACCTGTCCTTTATTAGAAGGGAGTGAATCTTAGTAAGTATGGTAGAATGTGTACTAGCTTCAGATCTAGATATCCCCAGCTGACAACCAGCTCTATCTCCCACATGTGAATGAGGCTACCTCGAACTCTGACCCTTTGCTTTTGGATGACACCACCACCCAGATGACCCTCCAGTAGGTCAATGTAAGGGCCACTCACCAAAAAGTCAGTAAGATATAATACTTGTTGACTTTGGGAATAGTTTATTGTGTATTAGTATACAACTTGAAATAAAAGCTAAAGAACTTTTTAAAAAATCATCTTTCTAATATATATATATATATATATATAAATTACATAATCACTGCTTAGTGTGTGTGTGTAGTATGCACTGAATAAG
Source organism: Myodes glareolus (assembly GCF_982192425.1). Lineage (NCBI taxonomy): Eukaryota > Metazoa > Chordata > Mammalia > Rodentia > Cricetidae > Myodes > Myodes glareolus. Next base: position 72,980,782 of record NC_142036.1, read on the forward strand.
TTGGTGTAACTACTATTGAATTGTGAAGCAAAGTGAGCCTATTTTAAGGCCTCACTAGCATAGCAGTGACAGGTGGCAGTGGAGATTTGTTTTGGGCTGCAGGGAAAGCGTAACCCTAGAACCTCCTCCAGGCAGGGAAGTTGATTACATTTGCAGAAATTCCATTATCCTGAACTACCCTGCTCAGTCTCTCTGGTCATTAAGCTTATAAACGCTGCCCACTTTTATGACGGCTGGTGTTATTAATGTGAAAGAATATGAAACCTTGCTAGTCCCCTCAAAATCACAGGAGTCTATTGGAAAATCCAACAGTGTTCCATTAAAAACAACTGCCACGGAAGGAGAAAGTTTAAGGCTACTATGTCAGTTACCCGACGGCTGCTTCTGTTATTTCCCTTGGGAGTTTCCTGGAAGTTGCTAGTGTATGAGTCAATGCACAACTGTGACTGGGAGAAAGGTCACCGGAAAGACAATATTCTCTTTTGTTATGGAAAAAATCAGATCAACATAAAAACTTAAACCCTAGGTAACTAGATTGATCTGCATTTTAAAGACACCTTGAACTACTTTTGAAGGGATTTCAAGTCACCGCTGTTTGGATATCGCCAAGGGTTACTGTGAACGTCATATCCTTTGAAAACATTTTCTTTTAACCCAAAGATAATTTTGTCATTAAATGGCAATTTGGTCCAATAAGAAGGCGTAAGGCGGTATCAGCATGAATTTCAAAAACCTGCTAAGAGCTATAAATATAGCCTGCAATATTTTGCAATATCTGAAGTGTTTGGCCTAATGTTGAACATGCTCCATTGTTCAAACCAGCTGTGTTCTTTCACTCCCTCATTTCTATGAAACTAGGAGAAAGGCTGTCAAAGCAAACGCGGCGGCGGCAGCAGACTTCCATGCTGAAAAGTTCTGTGTACATAGTACATAGCAATCTCAAGATGGAACTTTGAATGTTTCAAACCAGAACAAAATCCTCATCTAATTATAAATGAACTATATTAAGCACAAAAGGCAATTTCAAATTATACTGAAGAAAGTTACATTTTACTCTTTGCTTTCAAAATGCATTTATCGCAATTTCACAAACTAATTGCAAATTCATTTTGCTTAATTTTCTTAGGTTATTTCTTTTATTGCTTTCAAGTACTCTGTATATTTCTGAAACATCAGAATCCATAAGAGATTTAGAGGGATTTTTTTCCCGCTACTTTGTATTTAGAATTATAGAATAAAAATTGGATTTCCCCCCTTGTCTTATTCCTAGATTAATATGGTGACCACAAAACTGGTTTCATTTATTACAGACATATTTAGAATAAAGAGAGAAAAAGTTACCAGTGATGAACACATTCAGGAAATGGGATCTGGAGAAAGACATTAGGCTGTCTTTCAGAGGTTCATTCACACAGAGCTGTGTGTGCCTGTCTTCCATTTATACTCATGGGACTACAGATGTTTATACAACTTGCATGTGTTGTCAGACAGAGAGGCTGTCCATGTTCTACCAACATTAACTGTGGCAAGCTGTACATGGAAGGCTAAGCTATTTGCTCTGTTCACTGTAATTCTGGCCTGTTTTCCCTGCTTACATTCTTCACTGGGGATAAAGTAATTCTAATCTTCCACATTTCAATGTCAAATGCAAGTTATTGTATTAAAAGCGAAACTTTGTAGTAGTTTATATTTATTGTCTGATCTCCCTTTGCGTTGTTTGCAGGATTGATAGAGAGTTCCAAGTATTTGTTTGTGTTCTGCAGATTCATGAAGCACCTTGTTGAAGGTTGGGTTCCTGGTTCAGTGTAGGCTGTTGATAAGTGTCCTAAGTCAATGGGAAGTGTCAAGCCCTAAAGACTTAAAGAGTAGTCTGGGTCATGGAAGCAATAAAGGAAGAAATGGAAGACTTTTTAAAATTCAATGAAAATGACCATACTACAAACCCAAATTTATGAGACACCATGAAAGCAGTGTTAAAAGGAAAGCAGGACTTTGTATTTCCCAAGGGCAGCTGAGCGCACAGCTCAGAGGCAGCATCACAGAGAATGGCTTGAGGGAGTCCCACAGGATCATTAGGGAAGACAGTTGCCACCAGGGTCCTCAGAAGTGTCAGAGGTTCCCCCCCCCCAAAAAAAGCAGCAGTCTTCTTGGTCAGAGCTTAGCTTCTGGGAATCTGGAAGAGGCATTGATTTTAAGATCACTGACCTGGGACTCAAGGAAATGATTGCATTTTCTTCTTGGCATGCCTGGAAAACTCTTGGATTTGCACAGCACAGGTCTATGAGGGAATAATGTGGCCAGCTTGCAATTACAGTCTCAGAAAGTTTCTCTGCTGTTGCTCATAGTCTAATTCTGTTCTCTGGCAAGAAGTAGGTCGGGCCTCTTCATCCCCTCTCACAACCCCTGGAATTTGGCAGTACAGGCATACAAAAAGACACTTAGACAAAGGCTTTCTTTCCTTATGCTGACCCTGTTTCTAAGTCTGATGATCTATGAATCCTTTCAACATTATTTTGATTTAAAACATTTGGACATAGAAAAGCCTTTCACAGCACCGTATGTCCATAACACCAGCTTCTGCAGACATAGAAGACAGAACATTTACAGATGTGTGTGAGCTGCTTGAGGTTACTCAGGGAATAGAGATGACAGGGTCAGTACCAGGGAGAAACACATCGATGTACAAAGTCTGACTCCAATAGAAGGCCTCAGTCCCCTTCTGCAATGGCCTGCTTCTAAGCCCTGCTGTGAACTGCACATGAAGGCAAGAAGGAGGAGTGTGTTTCCAAACAGGGCAGTAAGGACAGTCGTGAGGTAGAACTAGGAGATGATGCTCTGGCTACTTTTGGCCCAGTGAATGGTCAACCCTCATCTACTGTCTGCATACCTGGGGGCTGGCTGGAGGTTTTTGGCAGTGTCCACTGTTCACATGAGTCAGAACTCAGATATCCTGACTTCTTGCCTGGCCTTTGGATCACAGCCAGTTTGCAAAGGCCGAACTGAGCTCTCCAGGGTACAGCAGACAAAGGAAGTCCTTGGCTTTGACCATAATCCTGGATCTCTCCTAGCAGAATCATTTGATGTAAGTGTTAATAACAAGATTTCACTTAAAGTACTTCCCCTAGTTACTTGAGATAAATAAACAACACAGAGGAAGAGAGACAGGGAGGGAGGGAGAGAGACAGAGACAGAGAGAGAAGAGTTATAGAAAATGTGTGCTTTTGCTGAGACTTTCTGAAACTCATTTTGATTTTCAAAATAGCTTCCATTTATGAATCATGAATTTCCGAGAAAAAGATGGCAAAGCAAATGACACCGGAAAAATCATGGAAGAGTAGAGTTTCTTCTCTCTGGGTTGATTGTCACCACGGGGCTATTTTGTATGGGTGTATATCATCTGAATTAAATCTCAGTGAAGGATGGAAGAAAAATTCCTCCCTTGGTTTCTGCTGAAATTTTCCTACCACAGAGCAGCATAGCATTCCAATTTTGTCTTCCATGAAACAACGTGGATACACTGAACTGAGTGATAGGGTGAATCAATCATACCAAGATAAATAGATTGGCCCCAGCATTAAAATAGTTTCTAGGCAACCAATAAAGTTATGACTTACACAGCCATGTGCACATGACTCGCTGTGCCTTGTGTACTGGGGAAGGTAGAAGTAATGCAGCAAGGATGATCTCTGAGTCCAAAGACATTCATTGAGTCAGTAGAATATATTCTCTCTAGACCGACTCTGATGGGAAGCCTTGAGACACACTGAAAACAAAGTTTTAGCCTTAGAAATGACGAGGCGTGTCTCAATTACAGTTCCAGGAGTGAAATGGGCTAAGGCAAAGGGTAATTCAGGAGATAGATGCCGACCCAAGTATTGACTAGGTTACGTTAATTACGGCCTAGCTATAGAATGACTATGGTTTTCACATTTTTTACCCATATATTATCACACTGGATCTTTATAACAATCCTGTAAAAGGAGGGTTAATGTTATTTAGGATGAAGTTCACAAGTGTGTTCCTGTTCTGTGGGTAGCAGAGATCCATGGAAAGCATTATCCAGACCATGAGGGCTCTCAGCTGCTCACAATGAAGCTTCTCGACGGAAAGGAATATTTGTAGCAAGGGAAAAATGGGGAGGTCTGGAATTGGAAAGACCAGTTCTGAAGCTCCGTGGTGGGATGGGAGAGGGTAGGTAGGAGCCATCGGAGAGGTGAAATTGCAGATTGACTGGGAATGGTTGGCTGGTTTCAAGGGAGACTTCCATAACCTCGTTTCTGAAATTCTTTGTTTCTGCTCTCCCTTAGTTAGAATTAGTTGCTTTTCATCTGAAGTCTCGGAAGATTCCGCCGACTTTAGCTAGCACCTCTTTCTGCGGCTTTATTGTTATTTACATATCTGATACAGTCATTAGGTTGCCAGCTTCTAGCAGATCAAGTTGATTCTGTTCCTCTCTGTCTTCCCTCAGGGGGAAGCATACAGCTCGGTCACTTGCACAGTCCTAGTGTTTAATAAACACTTGCAGTATTTAACTGAAGTTTGGCAGTGAAAGACAAAATGAGAGCTTCACACAGCGGGGTTGCAGCAGAGGGTTGGTTTCTTTATTTTAAGAAACAAGTAAGACGCAGTGGAAAGAATATGTAAGTTGGAATCAAACATGGTTTAAATCCTGGCACTACGCATGTATTTTCTACGTGACCTTAGCCAATGTATTTATGTGTTTAAGCATAATTTTCTCATGAATAACATGCCAGTAATTAAAAGATATCTTTTGAGGTTTCCGTGAAGACTGAATGAGATGTTATGTGAAAATTGTCTAATATCTGGCCCACAGGAGATCTTCAACAATGTTAGACATGAACTAAGGTGACATGTCCAGGCCCGCCACAGACCCTAACTTGAACATGTTCCTAGAAAAAAGAGGCTAAGAGGAAAGAGTAATGATGGAGCATGCTTTTCAAAGCAAAGACAAGCATTATTTCCCTTTAAATGGACAAACCGGAGTAAAAGAAACAGGAACTATTACTAATGGTCTCAGAGAAGTTGAAAGAAAGATTGTCTTCGCAGCACCTGTTATGCAGGGGAGAATGACTCTGAAAAGCAGGTGAGGCTACTGGAGGAGCCTGACATTGGCACAAGTAGAGAAATATCTAGAAGTGTGAGTCTAATATATTCCCAGAAAATTCTATACACAGCCCTTATCAGTTCTGGGCAAAGTCTAAGGTTGGTAAGAACAGATTGTCAAGCAGAGGTGGGAAAATGGGGTTTGAAAAAGCTAGTGATGTATGTACAAATGGAACATACCGGAACATACGTACAAAATAAGACTTATTATAAACGTAGCTTCCAGTCAAAGAAAGCTGTGGTGATCAGTCCATCAGGGAAGCAGAATGGCTTGCTTAATATAGTGTTACATTAAATAAATTTAATTTGTATACAGAATAATTTTAGAAATCATCCAGAGTGACTGAAACTCAGGCATGAGAACTGAGTGTGCCTTGTTAGCAGTGGTTTTATTAGAATCCCAAGTTTTATAATGCATGAGACCATTCATCTGGCATCTGACTTTTGAAGTTTGAATCCCAGCTTTCCAGATACCCAGTTTTCAACCCTGAGCAAGTTTCTTAGCTTATGTAAAAATTACTCTTGTAGTTGATGATATGTGGATAATAATAATGATCATAATATCCTTATCAGGGTTTAGTGAGGTCACCTTTGAAGCATGCTTAGACCAGTGCCTGAAGCATGGTAACTGCTTTATAGATTTTTTTTTTGTCTCAGGTTTCTTTTTTTTCTTTAAAGATTTTTAAAATGTGGGTATGTCTGCATGTACATGTGTACATACGTGCACACATGTTAGTGCACTGCCAAATGAGTTCAGAAGAGGTCATCTGCCCTGGACCTAGAGGTACAGGCAGTTGTAAGCCATCCCACAAGGGTGCTAAGAGCCCAGCTAGAGTTTTCTACAAGAGCAGCAGATGCTCTTCATTGTTGAGCCTTCTCCCCAGCCCAGTTCTTCTGAGTCTGTTCACAGTTCTGTTACCTTCTTGACTAAAAGATTTCCTCAAGAGGGGTAGTGTGTGACTAAGATCTCATTTAGTTAGAAACCATGCTAAATAGATGTTTCTTATGAATCTATATCTTTAACTGTTGATACACCACATTTTATTTTCATTGCTTCTATTGAACTTATACAAATATTTATAATAAGGATAATTTTGATTATAACATTTGCAATGAACAATTTTTGCACATATTTTATAAAGTCAATTCTATTTCTTATATCTATGCATATTTTAGACATTATATTTTGAAGATTAATTCTGTTTTTTTCTTGAATCAGAATTCTACTAAATAGACAAAACTCATACATATACATTGGGTAAAGAAACCAAGGGACAAAGAGGGTCTGCTGAGCATGAAACTGTCTTAGAGTTATGTATGGTCTGATGTCAAGACTTGTTTGTTTGAAGTTTAGATTAAAACACTAACCCGTTTTTAGAGTCCAGAAATCATGTTTCTGTCCCTTATCACTCTTCACTCTGCTTTTAGTTTTGGTGGTGATGAAAATGGATTCGCAATCAGACCAAGTATGGTCAGTTGGACCTCCAAAAACAAATCAATTGTTTGTGTTTATCTCGCTCAGAGATTTTCTGAGGGTTGTTATGCACTAGCTTGGAAGACCAAGCATCCTTGGGACATCTCATTTCTGACGCAGCCAGCCAGCTGGGTGTTGAGAATATTTCCATGGCTTACAATCCGTCAATGCTTGAAAACATTTACTACGGAAAGGATCGCTGGCTCGGGGAAGACATTTGTCTAATTCAGCAACAGCACTTTGCTCTGCATTTCCAGATTAGGCCTCTCCTTGAAAATGATCTATTACAGGAGCAGTTTATAAAATTAAACACTTGTCATTATGCAATGCAAAATTCATGAAGCAACCAAATGTCAGGGATCTACATATTTAAAAGATAGGAGCTTTAGCATTTCTTCCTTGGCATGGATTCTGAGCAGTAAAAGGCCAGAGAAAAACATAGCAAATCACAAAGCTGTTTTGGAATGGACCAAATCGTTCCCTTTTTGGATTGCATGTAGTTCTAAGAGCTAATTTCCCTAGTGGAAAATCATATCTTTTCAATAATTTTTTTTTTTTTACCAGATCTTTATGGCCAGGTTCAGTGTCACGTCCTAAGGTAAAACTGTTGAAGGGTGGTCTTGGCTCTTAGAGCTGATGCCTTAGTGAGGAGTGATGTGGGAAGCCACGTTATCAACAAGCAAGGAAGAGCTGTCCTGTTGACATACAAAATTCTCTCTATTCACCTGCGTGATTTCTCTGTGTGGGATCTATCTGTTCAAATTGCAACTGCTGCTTCTGAATATGAGGGCCAAATAGCTTTCACTCATCAATAGAGAGCGAGAATGGGGTTCAGACTAACACATCAAATGTAGACATGATAGAATACTGCACCAAGAAAAATAAACAAGTTAGATGCTAAGAACTTTCCTTAGATGGAGTACATTACAGGGTCTTAATAAAACAAAAGACCATTCATTGGAGCCCTCTTAGCCTTGTTCTTTCTCATTGCTTCCAAATTTGGAGCATGGAGATACTCATACTGAAATTTAGCCCATATTAGATACAGGAGGATTAGGCAAATCCAGATATTACTTACTGGGCTAAATATCCATTAATTTTATTAAGTGTGTAGACACCAGGTCTTGTTAGAGGATCCAGTTACTTATGTATTTACACCTAAAGATGTCTTCATTGAGAACACCATCTACTGACCATCATTCTCCATGGGTGTTGTCTCTAACAGGGTAAGACAGATTAATACACGCCAAGTGCTGTCCCTGCAGAAATCCACTGAGAACTTTGTTATCATACTTAGCATCTCACCTCAAAGTGGCATCTGTATCATGGTGTTTAAATCTGTCCACTTTGGTACAGTCATTTAGTGCCAGGAATTGAAAGATAGAAACATGACTTTGACTTTCTCAATATTTTAGTCTCTTGATTTTCAATGGACTTTGAGGGCTTAAAATATACATCATAATGAGAGCTAAGGGAACACTCAGAGATATTGATTTTGTGTTAATTGGTAATGGTTTAACAAAGAAAAAAGTGATTATATACATCCAAACTAAGTTTGGTGTAAAATAAACACCATGAAAATGTTCATGTGAATGGATGCATCAAATCACAATGTTCAAAAGGTCTTCATGGACTATTCTCTCACATCCTCTTCATAGCTCACCTCGGACATGTTGGAGGAATGCTGTTCCCAGATATTACCCACACAGGCTGCGATGACATGGGCATCCTGCCTCAGCACCAAGACATATAAGTCAGATATCACTTGGCTGCCCTGGTCAGGCATAGCGCCATGCACCTGTGCCAGGAGGCAAGGAGCAGCTCCTGGAGTAAGGTAGCTGTCAATCAATGGCCTGATGAAAATCTCCCAATGAACAACTTTGCCTGGAAAATGAGAGGGCAAGGGTAGATAGATCTCAGAGATGGACAGCAGGATCAGATGTGATACCTCTTAAATTTGTTATCAGATATGTAAAGTTTCTGTTTTTGTTTTGTGTGTGTGTGTGTGTGTGTGTGTGTGCATTTGGAGGACAGAGTTAGATATAAGGCATTTTCCTCAATAGCTTCTCCACCTTAAGGATTATCACTAAACATGGAGCCCACTCATTGACTAGCCTGAACATGGAGCTTGCCCATTGGCTAGACTGAACATGAAACTCACCCATTGGCTAGTTTGAATCTAGAGCTCACACATTGGCTAGACCACCTGGCCAGAATCCTCCTGTTTCCACTCCCTATCTTTGGGATTACAGACGGAGGTCATACTGCCTGGCTTCGTATGTGAGTGCAGGGATCTGAACACAGGTCCTTGTGCTTTTCCAGAATGCACTTTATCAGCTGAGTCTTGTCTTCACTCCCTGCATGTGCATTTTACGACATTGATAAGACTTAGTTTTTAAAAAGCACGAATAAGAATTTTGGATGCAAGAAAGGTTGTGTACAAAATATTCCTGTACAGGGAATGCCAGGAAGATAGCCTTGACTAGAATGTGGAGGATGTTCAGAGAAGTAGGGGAGAATGGATGGAGTCTGGTGGTCTAGTGTAGTGTGCTCTAGGGTCTAGTGTAGAAACTGTAGCCACACGACCACACGCTCACATAGAAATGATACAAATAAGGTAGCGAGAATCTAGATGTATTGTGGCTTTTTACAGGTGAGTCACATGAGAGCAAATTAGCTGAAAGGCTAGCCAAGTTTATTATGGGTATAGAAGCTGAATTCGAATCCAAAGGTTCTGTCCTGGAAATAACTTTGTAATCCCAGTGTAAGACAATAAGGATTTAAGCAGATTTTTTACTGGCTGCAGCTGTAGAAAAAGACTGGGCAGGGGGTGTTAAATAAACATAAACCCAGTGAGTCCAAATAGCTAAGCATCATTGAAATTTCAGAGGGCTGTTGCTTCTGATAGCAGTGGATAGACTTAGCACGGGTACCATTCAAGGGTGACAATCATGAATATGGTACAACCAACGACTGTTCTGTTGAACGTGGTATGGACCTGGGAAGTGGTCGGAGGAATCACAGCAGAAAGGGATGATTCAGGGTGTGCTCTGGAAGGAGGGGCAGCACATGAATCACTCACCTCATCGCTGTCACCGTCACCATGCCACAAAGCCTGAGTTCCAAAGAGAGGCGGGTGAACATGTTTATACAGTTAAACAGATGGATGGGCAAAATTCAAATTAAATAAAGTTCATATGAAAAAAAAACCCACAAAAGGTGGAAAACAATGGGGGCATTTGACAAACAGAATAAACAAATAGAAAGAGATTCAGTCAGGGAGCCATGACAGTGAATTCCAGAAGGGAAAGGAGCTTTGCCAGAGAGGAGCGGCTGAACTGCCTTCCAGGCTAAATGGTGAGTGACTGGAGAGGGGGCTTGCCAGAATGCTGTTGGAGAAGACAGAGCGGAGGCTGGAAGGAGCCTAGAGATTGCCTAGTGTAACTTTCCTGTCAGGAATCAGGCTCTGAGGCTGTGCCCAGCCCTGGCACACAGTTCCTGGGGCTTAATAGAAGGACTAACTCTAATTTGCATATTTAGACAATAGCGTAAGAGCTTGGTGAATTCATTCCATTTGGGGTAAAACATGGAAAAAGTGAAATTTGCTGGTAGAAGGAAGTATGAAAGGTATTAAATGATGTGCTTGTCTTCTACAAGAAGACACAGAGGTATAGGTAGAGAGAGAGACGCGATAGGAAAGGGTCAGTGAATCTAAGAGGTTCTAGAAGGTCTGGTAGGAGAGGGAGTGTGTAGGCTAAGAGACAGGGGGGTGGCGATCCACAGACACTGGAAGGCTATGTTCGTTCCCTGTATCCACCCACCAAGCAGTGCCTAATATAGCACTTTTAAGAAGACTGTTTGTGTAACAGCAACATGCTAATTTATTAATTGGGGAGAAGAATGGCTCTTCGGAGATTCAGGAAGAGACCAGGGAAGAGACGCAAAGGCAGGCCTCGGGTCTAACTAGGGATACAAACCCTGTGTGCTGAGGAGAAATGAAATTCAGAAGCTTCACTTCGGACTGCTACAAAGAAAATGGCTGCTGTTTTAGTCAATTTTAAAGATAATGATTTTTTTTTTTTAAAGCTGTCTGACTCCTTTATTCCTTCTACCTAAATCGAAGTAATAGGCCAGACATTCAGATCAAACTGTCCCTCCAGGAGAAAGAGACTTGCCAAGGAAACCTTGGCCAGATGGGAGCTGTAGAAAGAGCGTCAGAACTGAGAGCGTTCGTTCTGCTTGCCCAGTCAGTTTGGATATAAACCAGGTGCCCTCAGGGTAGAAGGCCGGAGTGCTGCCAGTGAAGAGCAGGGATGGAAGCTGCCATTGTGTGAAAACAAGCTAGGTTGTGTGGTTGTGGAGAATATGGTCCAAGTATCATACATGCGTCTGTTTGATAATGCCTTTGAGTAGCTATTCCAGAATTTGTGCCCCTCGAATTGCCTTTGTCTCCCCGTTTCCAGAGGCATGAGCGGGGCCATGGCTTCACAAAAGCACTAGGTGGCAGCACAGGACATCTATTCGATGGTCTCTCGCCACAGGCTGCTGGAATTTTGACAGATACAAAACGGTACCTGTGGTTTTGTGTATAAAACTGGTATAACTGTTTGTACATTTAAAAACTGTAACAATAAATTAAACATAAGGGAGAGTGTTTGCTAATAAATACAGTGTTAGACTGTATTTTTGTATACCAGGTGACAAGCTTGGGCATTCAAACCTGATTTGTGCAGGGGATGGGCAGGATGGGAAACAGGTTGAAGGAACTGCAAAGCGTACATGCTGGGTGGTTGCGGCCTCCTTCAGGGTTGTTGTTGATCTGTCCATATGTCTGTGTGCATTACGCAGAGGTGGAAATTTCGGGGAGCGAGGGGTGCGGTATGTCTGAACGTCTGGAAGCAATGAGTCTCGGGAGAAAGCCCTCTGCGATTCCCAGCTCGTGTTCTGCTGGGAAGGTGAAAGTGCAAGCGTGTGACACTTGTTTTCCGCGGAGAGACACATGTCATACTTGTCACACACTCTTACCTGCTATTTAGAAAGCGACCAGTGAAGCCTCTACACGTCCTGCTCTAGGGGGATAGGTTTGATGCACGCTGCCGTACTTGGCTGTGTGTTTCCTTGAAAACAAGCTGCTGCGGTCTGAGACACTGCTTCAGCAAGGTTCCTTTGACAATCTACCAAGACACAAAGCCCAAACAAACATTTCCAGAGCCGTGCATGGCAGACCTTATTTAACCACAGGGGCTCGTCTTCATGCTCCTTAGCTGAGCAATTCAAAGACAAAATCCTCTCATGATGGTCAAAGCAAGATCCTTTTATTCTTTCTTCTATTTGACGGACTTTTGCCTTTTGCCATGTGCCGAGCGTATAATAGCAAATAATGAAAAAGGTAAACATTAAAAACAAATTGAATACTCAAATACCACACACCATCTCCTCTACTGCAAAGACAATAATGATAGTCACAAGTGGCCAATCCACTGTCATAGAGCACACAAGGCATTCTCACTATTTGATTCCTATGAGAACTCTACATTTTGCATCATATTTCAGCAGACCAAGAACTGAACTTGACAAATAATTAGTAACATGCTTAAGATTATAGTCAGTATACCAATGGGCTATGAGCTAGTCGGTGACTGCAAGTTTTTTTCTTTGTTTTTATTCATTTTACATACCAACCACAGTTCCCTCTCCCTACTCTCCTTCTACTTACTCCAACTGCCCTTCCCCACTCCCCATATCCACTCCTCAGGGAGGGTAAGGCTTCCCACCGGGAGTCAACTAAGCCTGGCATATCCAGTTGAAGCAGGACCAAGCCCCTCCCCACTGCATCAAGACTGTTTTGCTGTTGTTGTTGTTCTGTCTCTTCTTTCTTTATTTCTTAGTTTTTAGAGACAGGATTTAATCTGTGTAGCTCTGGCTGTCCTGAAATTCCAGGCTGGTCTTGAACTTATGAAGATCCACCTGCCTCTCTGCCTCTAGAGTGCAGGGATTAAAGGCGTGTGCCAACCCCGCCCAGCTTGGCTCCAAGTTTTAAACTCTTTCCATGACATCACACAACTATAAATAAAATGCTGAGCAAGGGAGATGACTCAGAATGAGGGGTGCTTGCTGCCAAGGCCTGATGATCTGAGTTTGATCCCTGGAACCCATATGGTGACAGACCTACACCTGAAAGTTGTCTTCTGATTCCCACACGTACATAAATAACTGTTCTAAAGAAAATACTATATACTGCATTCTGTTCTTGACTCCTATCTGAAGACATCCAAGTATCAAAAATCTAGGTTAAAAACATTTGAATTCAAACACAGTGTGATTATTTAGTAAACAAAGTTTAGAAATCTAGCACTCCACTAACTTTGGAATAAGAAAAGTGCTAAGAAAGAAAAAATTCTTCTTGGGTTTGTTTTTGCTTAATTGCTTGTTTACAAATAAGACAACTGGTCTTTTTCAACAGCATTCTCTTTTCTAAATGTGGGTTACAATTTTTTTTTCTCGTGAAGGAAAGTATCTCATTTATTGACTTTACATAAATAGCTCTTGGTTCTCTTGTTGGCACGCTCGCTTTTCTGTGTTTTTCTTCATACAGCAACCCCATCACCTTTCAGACTCTGCCTGGAAGGGGAAAGACATCTCACTTGTTTGATGAATGAATGACTTGAATGAAAGCATTCTTCCCATCTATTGGCTTTCTTTGGGACACCTTCTGCTCATTCCTGAGTTCTTTATGCTTTCAAACCAGAACTTTCCTCAGATTGTAGTGTACAATGTTGTCCTAGTTTGCCCTTATGGTGTCTGTAGCCTGATGATCCATGGCCACACAACCCAGCTCATGTGTGTAGATTTACTCCTTTGTTCCATGTAAGCAAGTTTTCCAGGCGTAGTGTCACATCTGGGAGGGAGGTACTTGTTATGTGAAACCACGATAGTCTGTTAAAGGGTCTCAATAATTTATCTAGGTATAGGCTAGTGGCAAGCACTCACTGATACAGAACCAGATAGAAGTCACAGCAATTGATCTAGCTGTCTTCGTCCACTAATTCTGCCCAGGGGTGAAGAGCACCAACCCCAAGCCACCTCACCACCTGCTCTGCTCTGACCACCCACCAGAGTGTAAGAGCAAGACAGCACACATGACCCTCTCTGTCAGATTTTCAGCTGTGTTGTAGGCAGATAAGACCACGCCCTAGAACTTGCTGCCCCCAAATCATTGGCTAAATGGATCAAAATCCTACCTCACTTCCTCCCTTTCTTTCTAAATAAGAAGGTTCTAATCCTAACATAAAACTATTTACAATAAGAACAACTATCAAATATTGTGCAAAAGACAGGCAATAGCATAACAAGCATGAAAACACAAGCAACAAGAACAACATCAAGCAAGAAACACATACTAAATGTCCAGGCCATAGGTAATTGACAGATTATGGAAATTATTCCAATAGCTAGCTGTCCTATCCCAGAGAGCCTAAGTCTTGTACCCAATATGCCATAGATAAGATACGAAAGGATTGTAACTATAATTATCTAATCTATCAAAATCCCACTACAGGTGCTTGCCATTATCTCATATCAGGATGCTAGGTTCTCATAACACAAGTTATGAGAAATCTGTAAATAATTCTTTGTGATTGTGCTTTCGGCGGTGGCACACTCTAGATCGGGCCCATCTACAGGCACCTGGGCATGCGCCATGGCATGGCGATGCAATCTGCTGGTCATTCAAAAACAACAAAGAAGTCATGTTTCTTTATTTTCAGAGGGCTTTCCATTTTAGCGTGATGGCTCCAACTCTTCTTTAGTTGGTCACAAAGGGCCAGTTGTAGACAGTCACTGTTCAGACTGGATCATATTATTATAAGAAAAAAATGCCGGACACAGACTTTGCAGAATCTAGAAGCTAAACACACACCCTGTGGTATAACTCAGATGCAAAGACAGCAGAACAAGAGGTTGATTTCCTCCAATTTAGCATCCAGTGAGAGGAATGTATACAGTGCTTTTCACAAAAGGTATTCAACAGAGAGACTGAGAAAGATCTTCTCCAGATTTCTGTGTCTATAAGCTCACACTTGGTTTACATATGGGCAAAACAAACTCTAGCCTCCCACTGGCTGCCTATAGTCCCGGAAAAATCTTGCCCCCCGCCTCAATGAAACATTATCTATAGGAAAGTCCTCAGAAATGGGCACTACCTGGAAGGGACATCAGGAGTACATAGCAAAGAACAATCCATTGCTAAAATCTGACGCTGTGTTGTGCTACTGCCCTGCTCGATCGTTATGGAGAATAAACAGGAAAGCAAAATGAGAAGGCTCACGACTTAGCAGCAGGAGTTCTAGTCTGTAAAAACCAAGTTCTAGCCAATAGCAATCGGGAAATTCTTACTAAAAGGAAAAACAAATCTGGCCTTGTTTTGAGAAATTTTTAAAATTTCCCTTCCTGTATTAGCATTATATAATCAGAGGAACCGTTCAAAATTCCTTTTCGGTCTTTACCTGTGCCTTAAAAATACAGAAATACTTTCCTATTTTTTAAGACCTGAGAGGTGAGAGAGCCAGACACAGGTTTGAGCTCCCGGCTGGAAGACTGCAGTCCTAAGAGCAGGCAGCGAACATGCTGTCTCTCTTCAGCTTCTAAAAGACCTCCTCCGTATGAAGGACCACTTAAGTTTCCAGTCGCAACAGGTGACGAAAACGCCTCTGCAAATAAGCTCCCAGGGGCAGAAGTGTGTGGTGTGTGTGTGTGTGTGTGTGTGTGTGTGTGTGTGTGTGTGTACCTGTCCTCGGGAGAGGGAAGGAAGGAAGTCTCTAATAGACTAAGTGAGATCAAGACTTACAGTGCCAATTAATTACACTGTAAGAAGACTACGCCTGCCGCTCCCACTTCCTTTAGTGTCTGTTTTTATAAATGAAGGAAAGATGTTAAGACAAGAAATCAAAGGATCATCAGTCCAAAAAAGCAGGACCACGTTGTTATTATTTTCCAAGTTTTTGTGGAGTGATCGAAAGCAGAGGACAAGGCTGTTTGAGAGTCCCAGTTCTCAGTTCCCTTCTCCGTCTTTGTCCTAGCGGAAGGGTTGGTGGATTGAGGCACAGGGCCAGCCAGCATAAGCGGTCCATGGCTCTTGTTGCTCCTACCTTCCAGGACGGGTCTTTCTATTGAGACGCAGAGACTCAGTGGAATATACGATTTCATGGGACCTCTGCCCCTGAGAGAACACGACAACACAGAGTAGGAATGCACGCGGGTCTCGCAGCCATATGCTGGACGCCTACGGACTTTGTCATTGCTTTACTGTGTGTTGTTTCATGTTTGTGTTTCGGGTACGTGACAATTTCCTTGCATACATGACATCTACAAAATTAATAGGCCTTAGGATACTATTATGAAGAACGTACATAAAGCACTAGAACGGTTTGAAATAACAGCCTAACTCCCTTGATTGCCACAGAGCCAGCTCTGTGTTTGACGATATCCCTGAAGTTCAAATGTTTTAGGGAGAAGAATGAAAATGAAAGGACTGAGTGTGTTTGTGTGTATGTGGTATGAGGTGGCCATGGCAACAGTAAAGAAGTGTGCAAACAGTGTCTGAGCATGTGTACATGTATGTGTGGATGAGGACTCTCACATTCCATAGCTTAGGTGACTCAATGAGAGTAATATCATTTCATAGCTATAAAAGAGTTATTAACTTAACACTATTGGCATTCCCAAGTGTCTGCAGTAGGCCAAAGAAAAGCTGGAAATACATGTCCTTGGTTAATGTGTTCTTCTGTCTGGTTCTATACGGCAACTCAAATGTGTCTAGAACATTATGTGGTACATAGAAGACAGCATGTGATCCCAGAAACGGCTCAGACTTTACAGACTATCTCAATTTTGTGAGTTTTTATTGCCATTAGAATTGGAGGATTTTAAAGGAAAACTTTATTTTATGTCAAAGCCATTTCTTAAAACAAATAGTCCTTGGGGGCTGGAGAGATGGCTCAGAGGTTAAGAGCACTGACTGCTTTTCCGGAGGTCCTGAGTTCAATTCCCAGCAACCACATGGTGGCTCACAGCCATCTGTAATGAGATCTGGTGCCCTCTTCTGGCCTGCAGGCATACAAGGAAGTTGAACACTGTGTACATAATAAATAAATCTTAAAAAAAAAAAAGTCCTTTCTATTGTATAGGATTCATGCCATAACTTTTCTTTAATATTTTCTAAAGTGAAAAGTTTATTGGTTTATGGGTGAATTGATGATTTTATCTAAAGAGTGAATCCAATCTACAAGCGTAATGTGGATTACTATATTTAATTCTCTTCTTGGTCGACTTTACAGGGCCAGGCTTTCATAGCAGACTGCACACAGGATATACAACAGAAAATCTGTCCTTGTGGTCCACTCTGAGAGACTCGGAGAAGCCAATTCCTGGAATGATTTTTGAATTACCTGGTTTTCAATTTCACTCTATATTACAAAATACAGAATGCAGAAGGGTTCCAGGAGAGAACCTCATGACACACGTACATAAAAGACAGTATTATTCTATATAAAATATAAATTATGAGTTCTGTAGCTGCCCAGCTGCATCAAATAATACACACCTGTACCTACTTAAGTTCTCACTCCCTCTCTTCTTTCCTTTCTCCCCCCCCTCCACACTGTCTCCTTCTTCTTCTTTCCCTGCTACAATTGGAGAGTTGGGAGAGGCATGAGGAAGGGGCTTAGAAGATCCATGTGTGATAGAAGCAAGCAGCCTCTGGCCATAACGAGAACCATTTACTAGCGTTCATTTACTAGCATCACACTATCGGAACAATGGATCTCCGTTTGAGATTCCTGTGAAAGATGACTCCATATGCCATAGAAACGGATGCATTGTTGCTTCTGTTTACCAACAAATAGTGTGAGCACCATGGACTTATTTTGCATTTGTTATGGCATGGCAAAAATGTGGGTTTTCCAAAACATTGTTGCTATTCACATACAAGAAAGATCAATTAACACTAATTTCCAGTGCCTAAAAACAGTTTGACACCAATAACTGAGCTTCCTCCTCTGGCTTTTACGTCTCAAGAATATGGCTTTTTGAGTCTATTCTGATGGATCTTAAAAGTCCAGGAAAACCACAGAATCTGCATGGGCTATGCACAGTAAGCATTTATGTTTGGAGGTAAACAGCAGGCAAATTCCTCTATGCCTGGGATGCATCCAACAGAATTACAAAAGGTTGTCCCCCACATGGTTTGTCAAATGTTTTACTAGGTGCAGATATACCTCCCACCAAATACAGCATGATGTCAACTGCTGATAGGGAACATCAAGCAAAAGGCCAACACCAGACATCTCCTAAACACTCCATGTAAGGGCTACTTTATTATTCTAGATAAAGTGGCACATATAACACACAAATGAACTGAACATACAACATGCAAGTGAAATGAACCTACAACATGCAAATGAACTGAACCTTCTGACTCAGACCTTCTCCCACAATTTAGAAATGGACTGATTAACAACAGATCTTGGTCACTTCTTCATTTGGTTTCCAATTGATGACCATGATCAAAGGGAACACAAAGGCTTGGAAGATCAATGGGACTAGCTTGATACTGCACAGGGATGATGCTTCAAAGACAGACTCACATAGAACTCTCACAGAGCCCATTATTTATCCAGGCACCTTCTAAATTATGTTGTAAATCCCAAGAGCTGGAAGACTAAGTATGTGGCACAGTGCATACTTCAGCGTAGGTCAGGCAGTATGACAAAAACTTACAAGTTGGTGGAGTAGATGAGGTTTCTCTACAAATTTCTTACGTCTTAAAGGATTTCAAACCATGTCATCCATTCTTTTGAATTTAAATGATAAAGAGGAGGTTATGGAGAAGACACAACTGATGTGGGAGGTCCTTCTGTATATGTGTTGCTTTTATTGGTTAATGAATAAGGAAGCTGTTTGGGAAGAAGACTAGGTGGGGAAACTAAACTGAATGCTGGGAGAAAGTAGGCAGAGTCAGAGAGACACCATGTAGTTGTTGAAGGAGACAGACACCCAGGAATCTTACCAGTAAATCATGAGCCTTGTGGTAAAATATAAAATAATAGGAATGAATTAATCTAAGATGTAAGAGTTAGTTAATAAGAAGTCCATGCTAATAGACCTGGCAGTGTTTTAGTTAGTATAGTTTCTGTATGATTATTTTGGGTCTGGGAAATGAACAAGCAGCCTCTGCCTACATGCAACCACTAAAAACTCTCAACATCAAGGTGACATGTACAGTTTCCTTTAGGTTCAACCATTTTAAAGGCCATGGAAACCTAATCATAGGGGCCTGGGGAATTCAACTGTGTAGCAGAGAACACAGGAGCACAGAAGCTGCTGCCGCCTACCATGGGCACTCAGCTTTGGCACTGCATTGGCAATCATATTTGTATTAGAAGCCAGGATACCTTTTCTTTCAATTGTGGTACCTAGCTCAGACACGCCACCAATCCTATATCATGCAATAATCTGTAGAAGAATTGCACATGCCGGAGAGTGTCCGCAAAAGAGAATTTTTGTGTCACCCTCCCTCCACATACGTCCCAACACTGGTGATTGTCACCATGGATCAATATTTCCCAAGGACGGTAGGGGATCTACCACAATCAGATCTTGTCAAGGGAGCCTTGCCCCTGAGTCTGGGTAGCGGCGTAAGTGAGTTGTAAATTTTCAAGGCATGCCATTCTCGATTGCAGCAGCACCTCATGCTTCCCTGATAGCTCCTTGGTGAGAGCGTCTCCTCCCACTGGCATGGCATTTAGATTGTTTTAGTGGCTCCTGTGATGGGTGTGAGGAGCACTGAAAACTCTTTTGAATTGTAATCAGTCTGTCTGCAGACATAATGCTAGCAAAGATGCTTAAACAGCACTCTGTAAAGATGTTAAGAAAATATTTGTAGTGCTTCACACACACCTATAGACAAAAAACAGTTCTTGTTGCTGTAGAAGCAGCAACACTGCACAGCCTTAATTAAAGCATCATCTGACCTGCTTTTTTTTTTTATGCTACAGTTGCAGAATGCTGCTGAAGAAAAGGATTAATTACAGATGAGTTGTGTGTCACGGTAATTAACTATTGCTGCTTCGCTCATTCGCCACATTCTGGTATTTTTTTCCGCTTTAGTAGATTCGAGGAATGAGAATTTTTATCACATCCCCTGCCTAAAGTCCCTGATGGGTTTGTCACACATAAATTTGCACGGCATACACAAAATATTAGCCCTCAGCATTTTCCTTTATACCTACGCACTTTCAAACACGGAGCTAAGTCAAGCATGCTCCGTGGCAGAAAGGTCCAGGTGTGGAGTTAGCAGAGTGACTATGAGCTGTACTGGAAAAACCCATCGAGCAAGGGGTCCTGCAGCGAGGAGCGAGGTGGGCATGAACTACTTTTGGAACTATTATATATGTGTTGACGGGAGCCAAATAAATCAAATCTAAATGATCTTGATGAGACACAATCATCTGAATGACCCAAGACCTGAGCTTTACCCCTGAAGGCTGCTAGACGGGCTCACTTCTTGCCAGGTTCACATCTTCACACTCGGGCGGATAGTTTTTCACAGGAAGAAGAGTTTCCAAAAACAACCAGGGAGAGTTCCTGGGGCCACATTCCTAGAATGTGTGCAATTTCCTCTGCTTGGCAGGAGTCTGTGAGTGTTGCTCTTTGTTTTCCTAATGAAGTAAAGGTGCTCCTGGCACACCTGCCTCTCCTGTTCCAAGTTGGTTTGTTCTTGACTCAGTAAAGAGCCAAGAGCAGATTACCAGGATGGTGACTGGTAACTTCTTCTTTGACTTTAGGCTCCTCCTGAGTGTTTTGCATTTGGGGTCTGCAGGTGGCTAAGACCATGGGCTGCAGCTTCCCTGTAATCCCTCCATGTCTAAGATTTCTGAGAGTGAGCCTCTCACCACAACCGCACAGGCTTATGATTCTGTCTTCAATTTCTCTCTGGCCAAAATACTTGGGTGCCTTTCATTTTCTTCCTTCCTTTTTTTCCCCCGACATAATATTTTTATTGACTGTGGGACTTTCACATCATACAACCCTAATAACAATTGATTCCCGATCTTTGCTTGTCTATCCCCTGCCCTTGTGACCTCCTCCCCCAAAGAAAAGAGAAAAAATCCAATTTGTGTTAACTATACACTCACTGGAGTGTGGTCAAACTCTCAGTGGCCTGACCCTTAAATAGAACTGAATCCTTCCTATGCTTCAACATCCTATCCCACTTTTTAAGAATTCTCTTCTGTTCAGGCTGTTACTCTTGGAGGGGGTGGATGGGAGGTAGGGGTTGTCACGGAAGTCTTCCGTGTCCCTCTTTCTCAGCTGTGTATCTTCAGCCATCAATCTCATTGTCAAAGTAGCTTAATTGCTCTCCACAGTCCATGGAAGTGTGGATCCCGGTCTTCCATATGGTTTCTGGTGTCAGCACGGACCATAAATAGGGCTCCCGGTTGCAATAGGGCCATGGGCCCAGACAGGATTCTTTGTTGCAACTGAGATCATGGACATCAGAATGGATTCAGGTCACGGACATCAACACAGACCCGAGGTACAGTAAGATCACAGACCTAGACACTGCCCTCAGCTGCAGCATGGGTCAGACGTCACCGCCGCCCCAGGTGGCAGGGCAAGCTACTCACATCGATGTGGCCCCTGGGAGCAGCATTGCCTAGGACTATCATCGTGGCTTCAGGCTGCAATACTGACCACGGACATACGTATGACCTCCAGTGGTAGCATAGGCTCCTGGACATGGCCACATTAAGAGCATAGATCCAGACAAGGCCCTCTGCGGAAGCATGGGCCTGTACGGCACCATGACCTTAGGTGACAGGCTTCATTTTCTTAATGAAATCTAGATTAATAAATATGCATTCTCAGAGAAGACATCTACTTCAACTTTTGACATATTTCTGAACAACTGTAAGGGAATTTAAGCTATAGTACACATTTCAATTTGTTTGAGATAATCTATTTTGTAATATAATTTAAAAACATTTGTGTATTACTATTTGTCTATATGTATCCATGTGAACCACATGTATGCCTGGTGTCCATGGAGTCCAGAAAAGGGCACCTGACACTCTGGACCTGGAGTTACAGACAGATGTGAACTGCCATGTGAGAGCTGGGAACTGAATGTCAGGTCTCTGCAAGAACAGCAAATACTGTTGTGCTTTCTCCCTGGCCTATAATATAGTTTAAAAAACATTGTAGGTGATGGGGAGATGGTTTAGTTGGTCAGGAGATTATTACACAAGCATGAGAACCAGAGCTCTGATACCCAGAATCCACACAAAAAGTCAGGCTTGGTCACAAGCATCTATAACCATAGGGCAGCAGGCAGAGGAGGATCCCTAGAGCTCACTGGCCCCTAGCCTAGCCAAAATGGTAAACTTCAGGATCAGCGAAAAGGTTGTCTTAGATTGGAGAAATGGTTCAGTGGTCAAGAACACATACTGCACTTTCAGAAGATCTGATTTCTATTTCTAGTACCCATGAAGCGTAGCCTACAACTGTCTAACGCCATCTCCAAAGGATCTGGTACCTTCTTTCTTCTGAGGGCACCTGCAATTACATATGCTACCTACACAATACATAACTTAAAACTGAAAAGTTTCTGCACCCAGATAAGCCTCTCCACTGATGCAATAATTCAAATCAGACCAAATCAAACCAAATTAGAAAAAGACCAGGTTTAATGGATACAAATGCTGGCGGATGACTTTCTAGCCGCTCCCCCCACCCCGAGAAAAAACACATGATTTTCTGATCTTTCTTTCCCGTTTCCTCTCTATGGGGCTGGAAAGCCATCCAGGAACATTTTTATCTGTTAAATCTGGGCTTTTTCTAATTTGGTTTGATTTGGTCTAATTTGGATTATTGCATCAGCAGAGAGGCTTAATGGGGTGCAGAAACTTCTCATATAGTTCATCTCAAGAGTTAGAGTTTCTTTCATAAAGGCTGCTGGAGAGTCGGAATTTGACACATATATACAGGTGTGCTTCTAGAGTTCAATTTAGATTTGTTAGATGTGTGATTGAGATACATATAAACATGGAAGAACATGGGATTCTCCAAAGGGGAATACATAAACTTGAACATGTGAAATGTTCATCTCAGTTCCAGGGATAGGCCTGATGGGGGCAGTGAGGGCATAAAGAAAAGACAAACACAGGGCCGACAGAAGAGCTGGGATGGAGTGGGCTGGGCTCTCAGATGGAACCTATCATCCAGCGAAGTTAGGGCAGGAACGAAAGGCAGGTGCCTAGAGGCAGGAACTGATGCAGAGGCTATAGATGAGTGCTGCTTACTGGCTTCCTGCCTATCACATGATCAATCTGCTTTCTTTTATACCCCAGGTCCATGTACCAAGGGGTGGCACAGCCAACAATGGACTGGACTCTCCAGCATCAATTGCTAATTAAGAAAATGTCCAAGAAATTTGCCTATAAATGAATTTTGTCGAAGCATCTCATTTGTCATTCCCTTCTCTCAGGTAACACTAACTGTGTTAATTTGACAAAAACT
Source organism: Myodes glareolus (assembly GCF_982192425.1). NCBI lineage: Eukaryota > Metazoa > Chordata > Mammalia > Rodentia > Cricetidae > Myodes > Myodes glareolus. Next base: position 73,003,955 of record NC_142036.1, read on the forward strand.
AACTAGAACAAGAGTTCTTAAGTGTTTCTTAGATAGGTGCATTTCTGGAAGATACATGGCTACACTCACTGGCAACTTACTTGCTCATTCTAGAGTGAAGATGTAGGTGGCGAGGTAGTGACTGAATTCTATAAACATTTTTAAGGCAGGGCTCAGGGATGTACAGACAGAGCAGAAGGTATGAGAAGAAAGGTAGAAGTTGAATACGCTTGGCTTGCCATAGCTTTTGACTTAAGCCATCTGAAATGTAGATAAGTTAAGATAAAGGCTTAGGGTAGAGTATGTATTTCCAAGGATTCATGGGGAAAGAAAACAGAGGTTTACTCATCTCAGAACACTAAATGTGGGATCTGTCAATCATGAAAGATAATATGTCACATAAGTAGTTTGCTGTCTGGGTGTGACAATCTGGGAAGTGATCTATTTCAATTTAATGTTTGGTAGATCTCACACATACATGTGTCTAAGTGAGATCCCTGGTAAATGAGTGAAGACGTTAGAAAGAAGTGATCTGAGTCCTGAATGTTGGGACTGGAGAAGATGACAGAGAAGGAGACACAAGTAAAACAAGAAGAAAACTAGTTAAGTCCAGTGTTCTGAACAATCCCTATGATCCCTGAGGTAGATCTTAAAGACTTGAGAACGTCAGCACATCAAACCTGAGTAAGAGTTATCAGAACAGGACAATTAGTGTTCTTCAAAGGGTATTTGACTTGATTGTGACATTGAGAGAAAGATCACAAGCTTTTGAAGTTTTCTGTAGATTAAAATCAATAAATGAGAGTTAGGGTTTGAAGACTAGTAAATGCAACTCAAATCAGCTTCAAAAATATTGGAAATATTTTGACTTACATATTTGCCTTATTCTATGGTAAAGCAAGCTTCCATGGAGACACAAGTAGACTTCATTCCAAACCTGGTCTCCTTCATAGATTCAGGTCTGTGGATTCTTTAGGTTAGTACTTATTGTTTAATTTTTCGTTTTTGGTGAGGCAGAGATGGCATTTTTTTCAGAGACTGGAGAATATGAATCTCTAGCAATAGGAGCTGAGTTTATCTATCTCAAATCTGTAATCAAATTAGAAAGAAGACCAGGAAATTACATCAAGATCTGTAAGCTTTCCAAACTTCTTGTTAATTGGGTTATGTGGTCAGTGATGATGAGCTTTGATATGTGGCACCTTATCAAAGGTGGATAAGGTTGAACTATTCTAAAAGCTAGATTATATAATACAGAAGCTAAATGTTCCCAGTAAATTTGGCTCTTTCTTCTTTCATAAGGATAAGGCATTGGATAATGGAAACTGCTGAACTTAATCAACCTATATATTTTAAGAATGTCTTAACTTCAAAATGGAAGTCAGAAAATATGCTGCATTTGGGGAGAGGGTATTCCTTTGTTTCCACAGGAAACAAGAAATTATTATTCTCTTCAAAGTTAATAAAAGATCAAATTTGCTTAGGGGAGACCTCTTAAATTCTTTGCTATAGAAATGAGGGGATAAAACAAGAAAGACTAGAAGACAAGAGATGTATAAATTGATCTCTTGACAAGGGAACAGCACTGGGATTGAATGAGACATGACAAATCTTTGGGCTACATTGTCCTCATGACTTATTATTACATGTCATACTTTCATATGAATGGAAAGAGATTTATATTGCAGTTTGGTTATATGGTCCAAATGAACTTACAAAGTTGACAGATGCCTTTTACCTCCTCAAACATAAAACAAAGTATCATCTTTAACTGACTTGTGTACATTGCACATTCCGTACTTATGTTAATACAAATACATCTGTTACCTTTAAAAGTCTGTGTGTTTTCAGAAAAAAAGGACAAGATACCAATGGAGATAATTAGCCCAGGTGATACAGTCTCTCAGAATAACTTTGTTGCAGTTTCCTCAAAATTCTGCATCCAGAACAACTTCAAAGCTGCTAGTTAAGATGAGTCAACCTAAAAGATTATTCTGATGAGGGATTATCCTTTGTATGTGGTGAATACAATTGGTTAATTGTAGAGATTCAGAGATCTCTTTCTGAAGGGAAAAAGTTGGGATAAAGTAGAGAAATGATGAGATAAAAGGGTGGATTGTTGAATCTACTTTTGAACAACCTCTAGTCTCAAATATTTTATATTGATATGTGATGTGGGATTCCTCTCTACATGTTGTGATTGCTTGCCATTGATTAATGAAGAACTACTTTGAACCCATAGCAGAGCAGGGCAGAACAGAAGTAGGTGGGGCAAACTAAACTGAATGCTGGGAGAAAGAAAGTAGAGAAGTCATGTAATCCCTCCAGAGACAGATGCCAGAACTTTACCTGGTAAGCCACAGACTTGTGGCAACACACAGATTAATGGAGATGGATTAATTAAAGATATGAGTTAGCCAGAAATATGCTTAAGCTATTGACCAAACAGTATTGTAAATAATATGGTTTCTGTGTGATTATTTCAGGGTTGAGCAGCTAGAAAAAATAAGGATATTTTTATAATATGATATGCAATATAGCATATATGTTTCTATTATAATTTAAGGTATTGTACATACATAGGTCATTTAACAATATAATGTAAATTTGTAGTCCTTTAAAGTTATTATAAATTATTTAGGGTAATTAAGAAATACAGGTTAGTAGTCTGTCATCCAACAATCAGATTTGGCCATTGTTAGACATGTTTTCAAGGTCATACAGAGATATCTTTGAGATAGATAGGTGGTCTTAAACAACTCAAATATCTACAGAATATAGCTTTTGAATGATTTAATAACCTAGACTTTTATGACAGTGAGACACATATGTTCCTGGCAATACCAATCTACTTCAAAAAAAGCATATTGGGCATCAAAGAACCTTCATATAGAGTCTGCTTTCATTGTGTCAAAATTAGTCACTGGGCAAGAAATTACCCTGCCTTAACTGCTGAGAGTATGCTGTTCAAATTGAATAAACAAGACACATGAAAAAAATGACTGCTGAACTTTGCCAAGACAAGGTAGAAGAGTCCTTCAAAATTCATGCTTCACAGAAAAGTCTCTTAGATATTTTAGGCCTGTAAGCCAAAGATGGATGTTCCAGCACTATAGAGGAACCTTGAGTGACTGTCTAGGCAACTAGCTATTTCTGTCATTTCTATAGTTTTGGAAGTTGTTAACTCTGTACTCCCTGCTTACTGAAGTAATATTTTATTCTTCTTGGGTCTCTGATGGGGATTGAAGATTAGATAGTTATAGTTAGAGTATTCCTTAGTTAAGATCGAAAGTAAATTTGATTTAAAACTTTGAACTCACCAGGATAAGATAGATAAGAGTATTTTCTCTGAATTTGCCAAATACTAATGGACTAAACATTATGAATGTATTTCTTACTTGATAATTGTTCTTATTATATATAGTTTTACATAGTTATAATTAAAAAAATCTTTCCTCTTTAGACAAAAAAGGGTGAATGTTGTGGGATATTTGTACACTGTGTGAAGATGTGTTGCTATGATTGATGTGGTAAAAAGCTGAATGGTCAATAGCTAGGCCAGAGAGATAGGTTGGACTTCTGGGAGAAAGACAGGAACTCAGGATGATTCTAGGAGTGAGAGGGATCTGTATGCTGTGAATATGTTTTTATTACCATTGGTTAATAAAGAAGCTGCTTTGGGCCTATGGCAGCACAGAATAGAAAAAGGTGGGAATTCCAAGCAAAGATAGAGGAGAATAGAAGGCAAAGTAAGGGAGATGCCATGTAGCTGCTGAAGGAGACAGACACCAGAGAACCTTACTGGTAAACAACAAGCTTTATGCTGATATATAGATTAATAGAAATAGGTTAATTTAAGATATAAGAGCTAGCCAATAAGCAGCCTGAGCTCATAGGTCAAACTGTATAATTAATACAGTTTCTGTGTGATTATTTAGGGTCTTGGGGGCTGGGAAAGGAACAAGCTGTCTTTGTCAACAAAATGGCACTAAAGTGGGTTGACTACATTCACATAAGATCTGAGAGAGCTTAAAAAGGAATTCTAGATGCAAAACAAACAAACAAACAAACAAAAAACCTAAAAAAAAACCCCAGAGTTTAGCACAGTTTCTTGGTAGTTGCTTTTTTTTTTTTTAGATGGGCTCTGTTTGCTGATAGTGAGCAGGGGCACCACAGCTTTTTTAAGAGAGGTCTTCCTGACTCAGCATTGGCAGTGAAGGTTGTACAGCTTCAGACGAGGGTTTCCTGGTTTGTGCTAGTTGCATGAACAGCTCTGGCTCTTTCAGGAGGCCTAACACTTAATGGGGTCTGTGAGCAGTATGTCACAAATTGCTTAATGATGACATAGACCTGTTATGACCCAGGAGCTGGAGTGGTGTGCATGGCTTTCAGAGGCAGTGAACATGTCTCCATCATATTGGACAGGATGTATCAAGCAGGGAGGGCCATGGAGTTGGTATTAATCACATTGGCTTAACATAAAAAAAGGCACTCCTGGTTAAAAACATAATTACAGATACATATTCAGTAAAGACAGATTCAGATAGAAAAGACCTCTAAATGGGTCACAGTGTTGGATAAATGTATGTAGGCTTGAGAGAAAGGAAAAAGATAATAGACAGTTATTATATAAAAGAGTACAGACAGTCATAGATTAAAGGAGCAAAGATAATAAAATAAATATTAAACTTGCAGAAAAAGTAATAGAGTAAAAAAATAAACCACATAAAGAGACATATACAGAGTCTGTATTATATATATTATTGTGTTTTTTTTTAATTTCTTGACTGCAGAGGGATATTTGATTATGGGGACTGCTAAATTAAACCAACATATATATTTTAAAGGTATCTTGACTTCAAAATTTGGGTCTAAGAGCCAGGTGGTGGTAGTGCATGCCATTAATCCCAGCACGTGGGAGGCAGAGGCAGGTAGATCTCTGTGAGTTCGAGGCCAGCCTGGTCTACTAGTTCCAGGACAAGCTCCAAAGCCACAGAGAATCCTATCTAAAAAAAATCAAAAAAATAAATAATAAATAAATAATAAAATTTGGGTCTAAGGATATGTTGCGTCAGAAAAATGGTTCTGCTTTTATTTCCACAGAGAATAGAAAGATGTGGATTCCTTACCAGCTAATATGGTTTGATCAAACAAGACCCCCTGAAGCAGTGGCCCAGATGGTCCAATATCCATGACAGCTTCAGAACTGCTGGCTGAGATAAACTACCACACAGGATACCCCATGAAAAACTTGACTGACAATGTGCCCAATCAGTAGGAAGTAGTCTAGAGAACAATGCCCAAATTCCCTAATTGTTTGTTTCTAAATGTTCACTTACATTTAAAGGAAGATATGCTATAGAAATGCATACTTTCATTGGTATGGATCTTGATTTATTGATAAAAATTTAAGGTCAATTTTGTTATATGTATATTCTGCTCTTGATTAAAGTATTGTGTTTGTGCATCTCATTGAAGAATGTAATGTATAATTAAGAAATGCAGGTTAATAGATAGTCATCTATAATAGCCAAACTTGTAATCATGCTAGTTAGGTTTTCTAGATGTTCAGAGATGTATTTCAGATTGAAAGGTAGTCTTCAAACCTTTCAAAAACTGACAGAATATGGCATTTAAAATGTTTTAAGAATTCTGACTTTTCATGACAGTGAGACACATCTGCTCCTGGCAGCACCAATCTACTACAAAAGGAAGATGGGATTCAAAGAGGCTTCTTATGGAGTTTGTTAGCCATTTGGACAAGAAACTGCTCTTGCCTGGACTGCTTGATAATATGCTGTATGAACTGAACATACAGGACCCAAGAAAATGACTGGTAAACTTGTGTAAAGAAGGTGAGACAGTCTTTCAGGGTTCCTGATTCATGAAAGTGTCTGCCAGATGTTCTGCAAAACAAACAAACAAAAAAAGTAACTAATAAACTGCCAATATAGGCAGACCTGTCTTTGAAATTTTCTGCTTCATGAAAAAGCATGAAAAAGTCTGCTGGATACTATGGGTCAATAGGCTGAAGATGGATGCCCACAAAGTTACAAAAGAACGTTGGGTGACTGTCCAGACAGCAAAATGTCTCTGTCAATTCTAGTTTTGTAAGTTGTTTACAATGCACTTCCTGTTAACTTAGGTAATATTATATCCTTCTGGGGTCTTTGATAGAGTTAAAAAATAGATAGTTATAAGTATAGCTTTCCTTAGTTATGATAAAAGGTAAAGTAGATATAAATATTGTAACCATAATTTTTGCTTGATAACTGTTTTGTTGTATGTAATCTAGCTATGTTAAAGTTAAAACCTTCCTTTTTATTTAGACAGAAAAGGGGAGGTGATGTGGGATTCCCCTTCACATGCTGTGAATATATTTTATTACCATTAGTTAATAAAGAAGATGCTTTGGGCCTATGGCAGCACAGAATAGAGCAAGTTGGCAATTCCAAGAAGAGATAGAGGAAAAAAAGATGGCGGAGTCAGGGAAATGTCATTTAGCTACTGAAGAAGACAGAGGTCCTGGAACTTTTCTGGCAAACCACAATCTTTGTGGTGATACACAGAATAATAGAAATGGTTAATTTAAGATGTAAGAGTTAGTTAATAAGAAGCCTGAGCTAATAAGTCAAGCAGTGTCTTAATTAATATAGTTTTTGTATGATTATTTTGGGTCTGTGCAGCTGGGACCAGCAACCACTGTCTACAGAAGAGCTAGTGGGCTAAGCCTAAGCTAAGGCTGAGCTTTCATAATTAGTAATAAATCTCCAGGCAGTTGTTGTAAAGCTGACTGGTGGGACAGAGAAAGACTCGTCACAAAGGGCTATGAAAGCAATAGAAAAGGATGAGGTAGTTTGTGATTTTAGAAGTCGAGGCTCCATCAAATGTGACTGAAGAGAAAGTCAATGCCCCTGGTGGCATACAACTTTCTGTAGAAATATTCATAGATTCTCCTTAGAATTTGGAGCCCTCTTTGCCTGGTCACAGAGTTTTAAGTTTATATTATTTTATTTTTAAAATTTAATTAGAGTTTATTAAATTCAATTTTATGTGGTGTATAGGTATTTGCTGCCATGCCTGTCCGTGCACCATGTTTATGTCTGTTGCCATCAGAGTCCAGAAGAAGGTGTTGAATTCCATGGAATTACATTTACAGATGGTTGTGAGATGAAGCAGCAAATATCTTCACCAACTCTGGATATGAAGGAGCTACTCTGAGATGCAGTGTGTCATTAGCATGTGTTGTAGACCGTTGGGGGTGCTATAACAGGGGTGCTTATACACAATAAGTTGTATTGTGTCATTTACAAACAGTAGAGAACTATTCTTACAGTTTTTGCAGGGGAGAAATCAAAGGTCAAGGTGCAAACACATTCGTTGTCTGTCTGTGGCAGGAGGGCAAGAAGAACCAACAACTTCCCCAATCTTCTTTCACAGGGACACCGACTTTACTTAGGAGAGCTCTGATCCCATGATCAGACCATAGCAGCCTCCCTTAGGGCACAGGGTGTCCCAGCAATGCTTTCCTTGTTCTGACACACCATGACATGACAACCGCATCTGGCATGGTGAAGAGTCTTCTAACAATTCTTTATTTTATTATAGCGGCGAATGGAAAACAACAACAACAACAAAAAGAAGAAATCAAACAGGAAGGACAAGACTGCTCCTAGGTACGGTGGAGGAGAAGGGTTATTGTAGATAAAAAACAGAGCATAACCAGAGTCAGGAACATCTGAAAGAGTGTGACCATGACCCTGAGCCAGACCTTGTGAGGGAGAGTAGAGGGGGTGGCACAGAAAGGAGATGGGAGAGCCTGGAGACCTGGGTAGTAAAGGGTGGACTAAAGGGTTGGATCATATAGGAAGGGGCAACTGGGGAAAGAGCATTTCAGCCCTGAGGTGGAGAAGTTTAGGACAGGAGACAGTGTATACCAGCCATGTCCTCTGACAGATGGGGACTGAGGGATTTTGGGGGAACTTGGCAGCCAGATCTGCTTAGATGTTAAGTAGGCACTTCAGTTTTGTTCCGGGTTTGAGACCTAACCAGATAGTTATTTTATGTGTGTTACTAGTGGGATTGCAGGAGATTTGAACACTGGGATTGGATTCACACCAAAAGAAATGGGGAACACCATGACTAATGAGGGCAGTGTCGACCCAGACCCAACACAGCATAAGCGGAGGTCTGTGAAGGAGCAGGCCAGGCCTTGTCAGGCAAAGCTTTGCTAATGTAAATTGATTCCTGGAGGGCTTCCAGGTCACAGAGGGCTAGGCCATTATCACTGCTGCGGGAATAGTTTTAGATGGTGAATGGTACCCATTAGACACCGAGTGAAAGTTACTCGGCTTTTGGGCACTTTCACAGTTTGTGTTTATGGCATATTTAGATAACAGGACAGAGCAAAATAGAACTCACTTAATTTAGGTTAGCTTGCTGAGAAATGCTAGCTCCGATAGCCATGACTTCCACTGAGCAGCGATTCTGATAGAGTAATACTATTCCTTGCATCTTTGGGTTTCCAAGCTAGAAATTGAACACTTGATTGATTGGTACATTCATCCACCCTACCTATTTATTGAGCAATAAGAAAAGGTACAGATATGTGAAAATGTCTTAGGTTAGTGGTCATGATCAAGATACTACTGACGTTCTAAAAAAATAAGAACAAAAGTCTTTTAGTTTAGAGCCCTAGAGGAATAGTGATTGTCCACACAAAACAATAGAGGCTTGCTTTTCCTAACCAGATGTGATACTCCCCATCATTCCTCAAGCATAAATTTCCCCTCTTTTCATGTTCTGATTCTACCATGAACACACGCGCTTCTCTGCTCCTGCAGACAGCCTTGTGTGGGACTCTAGGATGGTAAGGAAACAAATGATCATTAGCACCTATGGGGTGACGGCTTCAGCCAGGGCCCGTACTGGAATCACACATAATGCTTCACAGACATTAATTTCCTCCGCACTTCTGAGGCCGTATTCCCAAGTAACAGATAAAGTAGCCAGGCTTAAAGTCTAAGCAACACCTTTAATGTCACTCTGCTGGTAAGTGCAAGTTTGGCATTCAGTCCTCGGTAGCCCCAAAGCTTTGGTCCCTCTCTCTGTACTGGAGTTTCTCTCTGCAGACCGAGGACTGGACATTAATTTCATTTGTCCTCTTTTTATGCTCTTGGCAATTTTATCTCTTCTGTCTGCTTCTGTGCAGATATTTTGTAGTTTCCTCTTGGAATTCTTTCCTTGTATGTGTTGAATTGGGCGATAGATTTCAAGTACCCGTTTTAGTCTTTGTTCATAGAGATTCACGGTCCTACTCCAGGACTTCCCTGTCTTCAACACTTCATGAAATTTTCCTGCCTTCCACTTTCCTGATCTTTGGTCCTTACCCTTCTGTTTTATATGACTATACAGGGATGGACTAAGAAGGAAGAATAAAATTGGGGGAAAAGTCAAATAATTAGGAGAAAGAATGGGTGAAAAGTTGGTGGTGGAACACAACCACGCTTATTGTCAACCACCTATAGGAAATGCAGGTGTGTGTATTATATTGCTATCAGATTGCCTTCCTGAGGCACATAGATGTATCATAATTAGGCATGGTATTATAATATTCAGATATAAGTGCCACACAGGAATTCAAAAGCCAGGCGGATACTAAAATAAGCTGCCGAATTTTAGAAACAGTTTCTATCCATTTGGTGTTGGCCTCCATGCTGCAGATAAGGCCTCTGGAATATTGTATGTCTGACAGCCCTGAATAATGTTCTAAAAATAGGAAACCCAATGATACATGGCAGCTAAATGCACAGGCTGCCGTGGATGTAAGTGAAACCACCCCGCAGCTGCCACAAATGTGCTGCTGTAAAAAAGCGGGGCTGCGAGATGCCATCAGAACGCGGAGCTTCTCCTTCCAGACACATACCACCACGTCTTCCCAAGGCTCCCTTCTCTTTTTCTTTGTCTAAGGTGAGAGCCAGTAACTTAATTCATTCCAGTTGTCATTGTTAATACACTCTGAAACAGAGTTGGTTCTGAACCAGAGGAGACTCCCCTAGACTCTGATTCTCCGTTTTATTGTAAAATAATGACACCTCTAAGCTATGACCATTCAGCACCTGGTTTTGGTATTCCTTATTAGAACATACAAACAGATGAAGATGGCACTGGGAGAGATTTTCTCTACACGTGTTTGAGCTGCTACCCACTAAGTCAGTGCACTTCATCACCTGCGCATCAAACATGGACATATGTACTCTCTCATTTTGTCTTCCATCCATTCTTGACCTCATTCTTGTCACTCTGATCTAATTACACAAATGTGGCAGTCACTCAGCTCTCCCCTTGCCTCAACTTGTTTTTCATTCCCAAGACTTCTAGAGTCATCCTGTTAAAAGAAAACATAAGCCATCTCTCTTTTCGGCTTATAAAGGCAACAAGAACCCAAAGTATATTATATAAAAATTAAGATCTTTTACAGAATGTGCAAAGTTCTTTGTGATCAAGCCCTTGTTTAATTTTCAGTTATTATTTCCAGAGTGTTCCATTGCATCCTTAGCACACCATATGCTGTGTATGGTAACCAATGCAGACATCTGAGTATGCCCCGTTTTCTTACTGTTCTGCATTGTCAGCTTGGAGACAATTTGTTTCTCCCCTTGCACCTTGTTGCTGGAGACTGCCTTGCGGGCATTAGGGGAATTAAGTGGGAAACGGAGTAGCATTCAATCGTGTAAATTTTCTTCCTCTGAAATCAGAATAATGGTTTGGAACTCGTATAAAAAGTAAAATAAATTTAAAGCAGAATATTTAAGGTCTTATAATAGTGAGCACAGGATTTGAAATTATTCATCTCTCCCCAAAGAGCAAATGCACATAATGACTGTTGGCTCTACTTTCACTGACACAAAGCGCTATCAGAGTGTGGGAACAATAACCTAAACTTTCTATTTTAAATTCTCATCAAACATTTCTTCTGATGGTTTTGTGTAGTCATTATTATTGCCTGGTTCAATTACTTTGTTAGAAATTACAGATTTGTGATTTCAAAAGTCTGTTAACTATTTTGTATTTCGGTTAAATGTAAATAAAACCTTTGTGCACCAAATATAGCTATTTGCTTTTCTATCTTTAAATACAGGCTGCACACGAAATGCAATATAATATCTAATGTTTATTGCCAAACTTTAAGCATTTAGAGATGATTCCATAGTTATTTTTAATGATATTCATTGTTCATGTTGCTTTTGGATTAATTTCTGTTACTTAGCTTCATAAAATGCTCTTATTACATGATATAATTCCCAACCAAAATTCTAGGAAAGGAAATGCTTTGATTTTTGTTGTCATTTTCAATATAAAGGCACTGTGTAAAGATCTTCAACCAAGGCTATGACTGATGTCTTCTACCAGTCACTCAACAGCAGTAAAGTAAATCCAATTACCTTAACCGCTGCCACCAAAATCCCCCTGAGGGAAAGGTCAATCTTTGTTCAGTCAACTGCCTTGACAAATTGCTTAGGATGGAAGTGTAGAGAGGGAGATGAAAGACAGGAGGGAAAAAGAAGTAGGTTAATATTGCAAGCTCCTTGAGCCCAGGCAGACAAGAGTAACAGACTTTTTAAAGAACAAAATTAATGTTATGTTGTTTGGAAAACAAATTATTGCCACCTCTTCCAAAATTTTAGTAAAGCCTGCTATATAATCTACTCAGAAACTAGTTATAAAAAATCCATACATACTGCCAGTAGGTGGTGGCACACGTCTTTAATCCCAGCACTCGGGAGGCAGAGGCAGGTGGATCTCTGTGAGTTTGAGGCCAGCCTGGTCTACAAGAGTTAGTTCCAGGACAGGCTCCAAAACTACAGAGAAACTCTGTCTTGAAAAACAAAAACAACAAAAAAAAATCATACATACAAGGAAAGGGTTGAGTCCCTGTCTGTTTCATTGTGGTGTAACAGGGTGATTGCTGTATGTTAAAACTTCCCTTAAGGTGTCATCGTTCAGACACATGCAGGTAAAATTGATTTATTTGGACTTGTGATTAGTTGAACAACTTCAATAAAGTGGTAGAGGCAAGAGAATCAAATAAATAATCAAGAGACTTAACAAAAGGATTAAAAGTAGAATTCAAGATGACATAAGGGGAAAACAAGCTTTCTAACAATGGGTAAAGAAGAAAATACGGTAGAAATAAGGAAGTAGAGATCTAAGTTGGGTGAAAGTTTTATTTGGGCTGGAACTAAAGAAACTCTCTAACATTGAAGTTTGGAAACCAGAAATAAGGCAATCAAGGTCACAAAAGGATTGAAGTCGTTAAGTGGAGTCTAAGATGTGGCCATTAGTATTAATGGCTGAGAAAGGCTAATGCTAAGGTACCACAGAGGAGAAGTTTACCCCTATAGACATGGAAACGAGTTACGGCCACAGATGTGTTGGGTAAAGAGATAGTATACCAGATGTAAGATTTCTCAAGCAATGCGGATGAGTGATCTGGAGGGCCATAACTGCAACAATAATAAAGACATGGCAGACAGTCAAATTATATGATACTTAAAGGCAAGAAATAAGTCAGTGGACATTAAATAAGTCATATGAATTCTTTTTTTTCTAATAAGTCCTTTTATTTGCAAGATGGCGATTTTTCCTGAGCTTTGGAAATTTTGTCAGTAATTTGTTTTCCTTGCCTTTCATAGTCATTCTTTTTACCTCTTTTCATTGACCTACCCACTCCCTCTCCGTCACCTACACCGTCTATAAAGATTTACTAGACATCAAGTTTCTTTTTTTAAATTAATTAATTTATTTATTAAAAATTTCCACCTCCTCCCTGTCTTCCTTCCCCCCCCTCTTCCCACCTCCCCCTCCCTCTCAAGTCCTAAGAGCCATCAGGGTTCCATGCCCCGTGGGAAGTCCAAGGTCTTCCCCCCTCCATCCAGGTCTATAAAGGTAAGTATCTAAACAAACCAGGTTCCCACAAAGTCAGTCCATGCAGTAGAATCAAAACCCAGTGCCATTGTCCTTGGCCTCTTAGTCAGCCTTCACTGCCAGCAACATTCAGAGTGTCCAGTTTGATCACATGCTCCATAACTCCCAGTCCAGCTGGCCTAGGTGAGCTCCCATTAGATCCGTCCCAGTGTCTCAGTGGGTGGACGTACTCCTCGTGGTCCTGACTTCCTTGCTCATGTTTTTCCTCCTTCTGCTCCTCATTTGGACCTTGGGAGCTAAGTCCAGTGCTCCAGTGTGGGTCTCTGTCTCTATCTCCATCCATCATGCAAATGGATGGAAATAGAAAATGCTTTACTGAGTGAGGTAAGCCAGACCCAAAAAGAGGAATATGGTATGTACTCACTCATAAGTGGATTCTAGCCATAATCAGAGGACTTCGAGCCTATAATTCGTGATCCTAGAGAAGCTAAATAAGAAGGTGAACCTAAAGAAAATCATATAGTTATCCTCCTGGAGATTTGGAAGTAGACAAGATTGCCAGGCAAATCTTGTGTGCACATGGGGGTACGGGGTGGATGTAAGGGGAGATGGAGAGAGGGAGGGGATAAGGCGAGGATTGGGGAAATCTTGGGGAAATGGGGTGGGTGGGACGGAGGAAGGGTGGATATGGGAGCAGGGAAGTAAATATCTTAATTAAGGGAGTCATTTTAGGGTTTGCAAGAGACTTGATTCTAGAGGGGTTCCCAGGTCCAAGAAGAGGTCCCTAGATTGTTCCTTTGGCAACAGAGGAGAGGGTGCCTGAACTGGCCTTGTCCCATACCCACACTGATGAATATCTTGCATATCACCATGGACCTGTCATATGAATTCTTAAAGATATTCAAGAGGCATCCATATATCAATAATAACCTGCTATACAAGAAATTAGTCCAAGACAGAAGCATACAGAACATGGACATTAGAAGTAATATTGCTAAAGAATATCCACAGACATCTGAATCATGGGAAGGGCATTGATAAAGAATAAATTGAGCTTTCCCCATTCCTCCCCTACTCCCTTCTCTCTAACCCTCTCCCCTTCGAACAACCCTCCCAGCCCCTCCCATGCACCCGAGGTTACCTGGGACTCTTGTCTATTTCCTACCTCCTGGCGGATAGCTAAATAATCTTCATCAGGTTCATCTTCTTATTTAGCTTCTCTAGGATCACGAATAATAGGCTCAAAGACCTTTAATTATGGTTAGAATCCACTTATGAGTGAATACATACCGTGTTCCTCTTTTTGGGTCTGGCTTACCTCACTCAGTAAAGCATTTTCTATGTCCATCCATTTGCATGCAAAATACAAGATGTCATTATTTTTTACCGCTGAGTAAAACTCTAATGTGTATATGTTCCACACCTTTTTTAACCATTCTTCTATTGAGGGGCACCTAGGCTCGGTTGACCGGGATAGGGGGGATGGAGGAAGGATGAATATGGGATCAGGGAAGAATATATTTCAACTAAGGGAGTCATTTTAGGGTTTACAGGAGACTGGATTATATATGGGATCCCAGGTCCAAGGAGAGATCCCCAGATTGTTCTCTGGACAGAGGAGAGGGTTCCTGAACCGGCCTTGGCCCATAATCATACTGATGAATATTTTGCTTATCACTATAGATCCTTTTCTGGCGATGGATGGCGATACAGATGGAGACCCACATTGGAGCACTGGACTGAGCCCCCCAAGGTCCAAATGAGGAGCAGAAGGATGAAGAAAATGAAAAAGGAAATAAGGACTGCGAGGGATGCTATCACCCACTGATACAAGGGGACGGATCTAATGAGAGTTTACCAAGGCCAGTTGGACTGCGACTGAATGAGGAAGTGATCCAACCAGATTCTCTGAATGTGGCCGGATTCTCTGAATGTGGCTGGCCCGGAGTCTTTCTGAAAAGCCATTGACAATGACACTGGGACTTGTTTCCTCTGCATATACTGGATTTTGGGGATCCAGTCTGTTTGGATACTCACCTTCCTGGACCTGGAGGGAGGGGGGAGGAACTTGAACTTCCCACAGGGCAGGAAACCCTGACTGCCCTAAGGGACGAAGAGGGAGGAAGAGAGGGAGTGGGGGGAGTGGGAGGGTGTTGGGAAGAGGGGCATAAATGGAAACTTTTATAATTTAATAAAATTACTTTAAAAAAAGAGAATAAATTGATGGTCTGGAATATGAAGGTAAGATCCAGGATCCAGGCAAACTTTATAAAAACATGGTGACCAAGGAAGCATCTGAGAAGCATGGTGGAAAGAAATCAAGTTCCCAAGAAGTTTTAGAAGGAGGAACTTGATGCTTGTGTGTGTGTGTGTGTGGGGGGGTCTTTGACCCCCATGGTCAGCAGCGTGACAATCTACAGTAGGCGAGAAGGTAGTAGTTCAGCTCAGTATGAATAAGTAGGTGCTGGTTTAAACTTTGGGAGTCTGAATCAAGTAGTTTATTTTAGGCATATTTAAGCACAACACAATTTGTTGAAGACTTTTCTGGTGATAATAAACTCAATCCTTTGTGCGCAATGTAAGTTAAATAAACATTGGGCATGACTATATCAAATGTCTTTGCTAAGGACATGTGACATTTTCCACAAAGATGGATTCTGTAGATTGACTCAGAAAAGCAAGGCTAGGATAAAGGTTCTGGGGGTGAAAGGGAAGGAAAAATAAGCTTATGATAAGGGTCCAGGGCAGGATCCACTGTGGTCTTGGAAATACAGGGAGTGCAAAAGTTGCTAGGCTTTTAGCCACATCCTCACTCGGTCTTCTGGATGGATGTGTTATGCTCAGTGAGTAAAGGAAGAATTTTTTCCTGGACTGAGAAAGATTTATACTTCATATAGTAAAGCTAAACAAATGTTGAATACAGTGAATGAGAAGAGAAGCCTATGAAGACGCAGTATAGTGAGTTCAGAACACCATGAATAAACCAATGCATTTAACTGACCATCTGTGCCATGTTTATGTGAAACCAACACATTTAACTGACCCTCTGCACCATTTTATGTGTAGAGTTCAGTAGTGTTATACATAATCTCATTGTACAGTACATCTTTAAATTTTATCATTTTGTAAAACTGAAACTCATTTGACACCCCTCACCCTTTCTTCTTTCTGTTTCTGAGTGTTGACTGCCTTAGGGATTTCATGTGAGTAGGATCATACAGTCTTGTTCTTGACTTATTTCACTTAGCAATGTGCCTAAGGTTTACCTATAGACACAGACAGAATTCTCTTCTTTTCTAATCTTTAAAATACTCCATTACTGAAAAAAGTCTTACCAAGTATGCGAAGTATAACTAAAGTGTGAGAGAAAAGCGAAATCACTTTCTGACCTATGACTTTGTCCAAGAAGTCCATAGGAATTTAAGGAAACTTTTAATATTATAAAGAAAAAAATGTTTTGAAATAACAGCAAAACTAACATCTGAAATCCCAGTTGAAAGCTTAATGTAATCGTTTTAGAATCTGACTGATCACGGGAAGATGATGGTAGGTGAGATTTGAGATACAATCAGCAAGTGTGGTTTGGTGCATCTCAATCTCTATTTCCACCTTTACTTCCATCTTTGTAACCCACACTTAGAAAATATCCATCCTTTGAGGATCTCATACACACTATAGAGGTTCCCCAGCCAAGAAACTTGATACATCCCTGAAGCCAGAAACATTCAAACAACAAATTCTGATCATTGTGTAATACAATTAGACAGATGAAAGCTTTTAGCAATTGAAGTTAATTCTTCTGAAGAGGGAAGTGGAATTCAGTCTGTGTGTAAGCGGAAGGTAAGACAAGACTTCCTTTTAAAAAAATATATGCCTTTCCAATGAGGGTTCACAATATTATACTGTGATTAAAGACGAAAGTGTATGAAAACAAATCAATTAGCAACATATAGTGTCTGTAAATGACCAGAAGCTGGAGTGTTCAGTCAGGTATTTTGATGATAATCTCATGAGTATTGTAGACATAGTACTGATACTGATATAATGAGGAAGTGAGGTAGAGTTAAAATATGATTAACATATTTTTAATAAACCAATTACTGCTATTTATGGGATTCTGAGTCTACCCTCTTTGTAAACACTGTAAAAAAATACACATACAACAATATCTATTTGCTTATGCAAGTAAGTGATATATAGACAAAATAATGTTTCTGAACTTATCCCTGCTAAAAATAAAATCTACTTTAATACTGTGAAATTAATATTTTCCAGCATTTCTTTCTCTGTTTGCCAAGAACAAATTCTAGTTGGTGACTTACGCAGTGAAGTTCACTGTGTGCCTTCTCTGAGAGATAAATACAAGAAAATGATGTTTACTTTGAGGTACAAGGTCTTTCATTTCTTGGAAAGAACAAGATATTCCTATGTCTGGAAAACTTTGTAAACCTAACCTTGACTAAAAAGAAACATATTAAAAAACAGCTACTAAAGAACATTCACAACCTTTTTCCTTCAGGAAGAGGCTATACAAGATAACCACGCCTTCTTTTCTTATTCAAAATGAAAATGAACAACCTCTTAGGGAATTAATTTAGACTTTAAATTCTTCTCAACCTATTGGGAAAACATAACAATTAAAATGTTTTAAAATTTTAATTCGGAGATGGTTGCATCATTTTCCCCCTTTCCCTTCCTTCAGTGTGCCCAATTCCTGACTCCTCCTAAGTTCCTCTCTCTACTTCCTTTCCATTTTATGGCCTTGTTTTCTTTATTACTGGTGTGTGTGTGTGTGTGTATGTGTGTGTGTGTGTGACTTTTCTATTGCTAAAATAAAATACCATGACTTTTATGGTATTTATGACAAATAAAGGCAGTTTGTCAAAGGAAGGGTTTAATTTGGGCTTACAGTTTCAGAGGGATGAGTTCATTACCAGCACAGTGGTGAACTGTGGCAGTAGACAGACATGAGGGGTAGAGAAACAGCTGAAAGATCTCATCTCAAACCTCAAACAGGAAGAAGAACTGAGAATGGTGGGGGCAGGGCTTTTAAACTCCAAAACCCTCCCCGGTGACTCTTCCTCCAGTTAGGACACACCCTTTAAAAAAACTCAAACAAGATTACCAAATGAGGACCAAGTATCCAAATGTCTGAGAATATGGGGAACATCTCATTCGGGCCTCTACCTATACACACTCACACACAAACACGAATACAACCTGCTGAGTTCATTTGGTGTTGCCCTGTATATGATTTCAGGACAGATCACTTGTTATTGGATAATCAATTAAGGGGCTTATTCCTGGAAGAGGAATTCTCCCTTCTCTCAGCCTTCCTCAATTGCCTGTAGTTCTTTGCATATAGGTGGAGCCCATGAGATTTCCTTCTTCTTTGTTAGCATCTGTACTGGTGTTGTTATTGTTCACGTCCTGCTTCTGCAGACGTAATATTGAGGTATCATGGGTGCAGTTTCCTGGCATTTCTAGGAGACATAATCTCACAGCAAGTCTACTGGTCCTCTGACTCCTAAACTCTTTACACTCCTTTTCCTTAATGTTCCCTGAGCCTTAGGTACAGGTATCATGTAGATCTACCCACTGAGGCCAGACACCCTACAATCTATTGATCTCTGTGTCTTCACCAGTAGCGGTTTTCTGTAATGGTCTCCATCTGCTGCAAAGAGAAAATTCTTTGATAAGGTGTGGGAGCTACACTTATTTGTGGGTATAGAAGCTAGGCTGGTCTAGTCAAGTGTCAGTAGTAGGCTCCCCCTTAAGATCTGTAGCACCACTGGACATGGATAGCTACACCTGACCTGAAAGCCTCCTTCTTGTGGTCTGGAACTTTCGTAGTTCCAGAAGGTTCTATGCAAGCTGTCAAGGGAGAGAATCAGTCAGTAATCCTATCCAGCTATGATGCTTATGAACTGCAGCAATGATCCGCATAGAAAGATCTCCCTATAGGTGCAGACACTCCTATTCTAAGGGTAAAAGCTGGCTATTTGGACTTAAGGCCCACTCAGCGGGCGGGAAATCATACCTGTACTAGAAACATAGCTCTTCCTTTCGAACACCTTTCTCTCCTGCCCGTTTCTAACTGCACAAATATCTGCAAGTCTCAGAATCTTCGTTACTGAGAGGAAGTCAAAAAATGAGATTCAAACTCCTGTAGATATCTGGGCAATTAAAAAGGGGCAGGCGGGGAACTGCCTCTCAGTCATCTTGGATTTCCTTCCATTCAGCTCTACAGAGTAGACTCATCTCTTATAAATTTACTACCTCAGTCTTCCCAAGACCAATATGGGCTCAGTAAAACAAAAGACTCTCCACATAAAAAGCCTCAGCCTTCTTGAAGAGGTGAGGTTTTAAAATATGAAGGTCATGGCAGCTGTTAACCACTTTTTCCTGATGCAACTTCCCACCCCTGCCAAAGTAATGCACTTTCCTCTGGGACAAGTAGCAGGGCCTGGGCACTCTTTAGCTGGCCGAATTCAGACACTATGCCTTCTGTTTCTAAGTTCTCCTTGGCTAAGTTCTTGCAACACTCCAAACCAAGGCAGTCAAGAAATGCCAGGGAAAGCGGAAATCTCAATGTTATAGGAAAATATTTGCTTCATGTGTGAGCCACCGGGACGTGCTAAACTAATTTAGTAATAGTCAGTTTTATACAACCAAGTTATTTTCATATGCTTGACACAACATGAAGTAAAGGGGAAAGTTCTCACTGCATATGACATTTAGAGCTCACTTAATTACATTTGTTTCAACACTTGGGCTGTAGATAAATTAGTCATGTGACAATGAAGCTGAAAATATGCTTCAGCCTGTGCAGCCAGCTGCCTTCCCAAAGGCTGCCTTTGCCTGGGAAAAAGGACTTTGGAAATCTGGTATTATCCAGTGCATTCATGGGATTCTTCAATATTACCTAGAAAGACTTCAGTGAGGGATTCCTCAATTCCTCAGCTCAGGGGGCTCTGGTGCCATTCTGGGGACATTCTCTCTGTAGTGGTGTTGAGGAGGAGTTTCTTCTGAGAGGAAACCCTTCTGTCCTGCAGGGAAGCTCATTACACACAGAATATTAGAGAGGAAGTAAAACAACAGGTTGTTCACAGGGGAGGTGATGCAGACCACCCTGCAGGGAACTCCTTAAGCTCAGGAAATAAACAACTCAGAGGCTTTAGAAATTCCTGAAAACTAACCAAGGCACTAGAACCTTCGCCTCCCCAGGGCTTTTAAGTGGTAAGAACTGCTGAGAGACACTCTCAGACAAGCTGAACCACTCACCAGAAGAAGCTCAGACCAGATGCTGAGCTGCCTGAAAGAAACAGATGAACCCAGCCGCCTGGTGATGCAGAGACCAGCTGAACTGCTTGGAGGAGGCTCAGAGCAACCAGGCCACCTGGAAAGGACACTCTGCAGCCGTCTATCCTACCTGCAGGTTGTGGAGCAAGCTTCAGGTTTCCAGCTTTTATGTGGCTTCACCCAGACTTGGATGGGTTTTGGTGGGTCAGCTGTCTTTGAGTCATCTATGTTCTTGTAAGTAATTCAACAAACAAACAAACAAACAAACAAACCCCAAAACTCATTATTTATCCAAGTTAGACACCAAGTTTGATGGTGTCTTTACTCTGGTCTTCCATTGGTTCCTATCTGGATGAGTAGACAGACACACGTTCACATCTCCCCGGGGAATTCTGTCTTTCAACGAGCTGGTGAATTCCCCTTTAAGTTTAGAATAGATTTCTCTGATGAGGTACCTATGCTTCCAGCAAAGGAGTGACTTATGGGGTGAGAAGAAGCTAATCAAATCTGCAGGAAGATGACTTGACATTAAATTGCTCATTGACAGCTTTGTACGTCAACAGAAAGGCTAGGCAGAGCTGTGGGTAGGTAAGTGCTGGCAAGTTAGGATTAATGGTGGTGTGAACCTGGCAGGTCCCATGGCAGGTAGGAGACCGCAGTGGGTGGAAGACAGACAGATATGCCATGCGGAGAGAGCTTGGGTGTAGAGTTTATTTAGTGGGTATTAGGAAGGGTATAAGGGTAAGGAGTTGCAGGGAGGGGGGTGGGAAAGAGAAAGGGAGAGAAAAAGAGAAGAGAAGAAAGGGGAGGGGGAAGGAGAGGCAGAGGCTGCCTCTTCAGAAGAAGGATGGAGAGAGAGAGAGAGAGAGAGGAGATAGGAGATGCAGGAGATCCTCTTACCTCAGCAGCAAGCGGGAGATTGGGAGTGGGCGGGGCTTGTCTTTCAGAGGGACAGGGTACCCAGGTGACAGGTGAGGACAGCAGATTTATTATTACAACAGGCAATGCTAGCATCCTAGCTCCAAGCATGCAAGAATCAGGAATATGAACAATACTTCATTAGTGCTCTGCCCAACATAGCATCGATCTATACATTCTCTATTTACAATATTTTTGGACTCCTGGAAGTCTGCCTGGAAGATAGGATCCTTAGGTTCCAGATAAAAATGATGATTTTTTTCCACCTATTTCTTGTTATTCCAAACTGTTCCATCTATATTTTTCCAGCTGTTCAGTTCACCTTTTTTTTTTTTTCTCCTGGTTTTGAATCAAAGAGAGAAAGTTGTTGGAGTGTGGTCTCAAGGTTGTTGCATCTGACTTTTCTTATTGTCTCCTTGGGGTTTATTAGGAACTTTTTTCCCTCCATCTCAGTTAAAATTGTCATCTGTGTTGCTCAGGTAAAAGTACAGCTCTGCAACATCTACGGGGCCACTGGAGGAGTCCAGCCTGGGCTTTTGATCATGAGTGACCAACTGAAAGTACTTCTTAGAGAGGGGATTGAACAGACTTGAGCGGCTTGGGTGCCGTTTAAGAGAAGAAACATCTTCGTGTTTCCCAGCTGTCTCCAGTCCTTGGCAACTCCAGACTCATGGGGTTTCTTTCAAGAAGCACCTGTTTGCATTGTAGCCAGAATTTGTAGCAAATTATTTCCACACAGTTGGAAATAACATCAAATTGGCTCTTTTACCAGGCACGCCGGACGGGTGCATTTGGGTTTCAGAGATGTTTGTGTGTTCTTGTAGTGTGAAAATGCCTTTATTTAAAACAAATACATTTTCCAGCTCATTATCCCACAGTGTGAAGCCCAATTCTGTTAAAAATAATTACAATGGCTGAATTATTTTGCTGAGAAAAACAGGTATCCACACAGCACTCTAAATCCAAACTTTTGTCTCCAACAGGCTTTTGATGCCTCATTTCAGGGTATTGTGGCTTCAAAGTTTGAGGCCTATTCCTCTCATCTTGCTGCCACCGCTGTCTTTTAAAGATAGAATTATGTAAAGTCCTTTATAAAACCATATGTATTTCACAGTCTTCTTAGACTCCACAAAAAGGAGCCTCTTTTATTCTACTTTTCTTTCTTAAAAATGTTGAAACTCATTAGGTACTGTCAACTCATTGGAAGGAAAAGAATGGTCGATATTAGTACTCTATGTGTATTTTTCTTTTAAAAAATATGGTTTGCTCTGGAAAAGTAAGAATAGAAAATTTAAAAAAGAAAGAACTTTGAAGATAGAAAATTTTCAATTCTCACATGAAGTCTGAGCACTGGAGGAGCAGGAGTGAGCATGCTCTCTAATTCTCCTGCTCTTTCCCCTTTGTGAAGACCACACCGGGTCCATTCTCAAGGCTTGTTCTCCTCTCTGTCTTTAACTGGGAGGGTGCTAACTCTGGATGCTAACTTGGGCCTTGTGAAGAAGAAAGGCCTGAATGTTTTGTTCACCAGAAACATTTTCCCCCATGTCCGAACCCTCGTGCTATTTAAAACAGTTAAGGTTTATCATTAATTCGCAATAAACGTTTTAAGGTTAAAACACTCACATTATCTAAGGGTGACTGGAAAATTCCTCCAGGCGAATAGGATTTTTGCATTTCAAAGTTTTAGGCATGCAGGGAAAGTGGTTTATGACTTTATTGGCTCTGCTAATGTGCAGAGAGAAATCGGTACCTGTGACGGTACCTGTGACTGTGTTTTCACAGCCCCCAATGCTGGTCCTCGCACAGTGCGGCATGGAGGTGCCGGGATGTTATGGTTTGTATCTTCTCGGTGACTCATTGCACTGAAAACACTAAAACTCTAAATTCTGCAGTTAACGTCTCTCTGCTCTTTTTCCTGACTTAAAATGTATTTATTCTTTGAAATTTTCGTAGTTAAGTCCTATCCCATTCTTTCCCCTCAACCCCCTCCCTTAAATACCTCCTTTCCAGCTTCAACTTTTTACGTTTATTTATTTGTTTGTCTATCCATCCATCCATCCATTTATTCATTTATTTTATAATTCACTGAAACCATATGGTGTTGCCTGTGTAGTGCTGCAGGATCGTTCGCTGGGGAATGGTAAGCTTGCTAGCGGCATTCCCTCAGAGGAATGTGACTCTCCACCCTTCAGCAGGCATCAGCTCCCAGTAGCTTCCTACCTAGGAATGAGGCCTGAGCCCATCTCTCCACCCTAGAATGGTGACTGACTTGACCTTGGTCAGGTAACCATAGCTTCTATGTACTCATGTTCACAGCAGCCAGGTCACACCCAGCATCCAAAGCACTTCTCCCTATGTGCTGGCCCTTACATTCTTTCTGCCCCTCTTCTGCAACGATCCCCGAGCCTTGGGTGATAGTGTGTTGATATTGATGTCCTATCTAGGGTTGAATTTCTTATTTGACTTTATTTCACTTTTCTAAAACTTCCATTATTATGGTATCCTTTTCATATGCAACATTTATTAGCATCTGGAAAAATCCCAGAAAAAAAAGCTAGTTTGTGCATGAAGACCTTTTTGAGAGATTTGCAGGATAATTTTCTGATGTGCATGTGGCATTGCTGAGGTGCGTCACCTGTACTGATATGAGAAAATATTGTAAAATCTTTGAAGTTGACAGGCCAGAACAAAGGAGGACAGAACAATATGTGTAAGAAATGCACAACCAGTCTCAGATAGGTGTTAGGCTTTTCGGCCAGGTCTGTTAGTCTAGTTTCTTTGTAACACGTACCAATGATTTAAGAAGACATTTTACCTGGGGAGCACAGGTGGAGAGTAACAGCCTTTTTAAATGTTATTGGGTGCTCAGACATAGTGAAAAAAATTTCCAAGATTTATACTTAAAATATACATTAGATGTTCTTTCTAAAAAAATCCATCATAAAAATATTCGAATTTCTCTCTGTTGTTCCCCATTTACCTGCCATGTTTGCATATGAAACAGTAAATCTCAGATGTCCGCATATACAAACGCTAAGGAAGGTTGGTACCTAAGAAAGAATAGAAGAAATGGTCCCTGTCGTTGAGGGACAGTTCAGAAAAGACTTTTTGGTGACCTTACACTGTGAATCGGAAGACTGAGTAAGTACCAAACAAACAAACAGGAAAGGTTAGGGGCTGGGGAGGAGGCTCACTCAGTAAAGCTTATTAATATGCAGACTTGACAAGCATGAGGACCTATTTCATCCCAGAATCCTTTGTCACCATCTGGATATGGTGGTGTTTGTGTATAATCCCACACTTGGAGAGACAGGTATAAGAATCCCTAGTTTTCACTGGCCAGCCAACCTAGCCTAACTGGTGAGCATCAAGTCCCAGTAAGAAATATGATCTCAAAACGATGGGTGAATAAGCTCCTGAGGAACAGCATGGAGGTAGATTTCTGATCTCCACACTTAAGCACACATATGTGTGTGCATATACACACAAATGCACACGTACACACACCTTAACACATGCACATTTCCACACATGTACATAAGAGGATGCATTTTAAGTGAGTGGTTCAGCAAAACAGACGAGAGAGAAAAATCAATGGTTTAATCCCATAGTTAACAGCACTGGGGGAAAGAAATATCTCAGGTTGCTTCCAACCAAGTATCCACAGGCCTCTAGCAGCGCCTGCTTCCATCACGGAGTGTAATCCGTATGCTAGTTAGTTTTTTGTCGACATGACACAAGCCTGGGTCATCTGGTAAGAGGGACTTTCAATTAAGAAAATATCTCCATCAGATTGGCCAATAGGCAAATCGATTGGGCATTTTCCTGATGCATAATTGATGTGGGATTAACAATTGATGTGGCTGCTGAGAACTGTGCTATGACTGAAGAAGTCCTTGATTTGATCCTTATTGTTAAGGTGTGAGTGACAGAGCAGCCTGCAGGGGCAGCACAGAAGTAAGCATAACGTCTTTCATGGTTTCTTAGTCCTCCACCACGGACAGTGCCACTCCTAGGCTGGCAGTCTTGGGTTACATAAGAAAGCAAACTGAGCAAGCCAGTGTGCAGTGTTCTCCGGGCCACTGCTTCAGCTCCTGCCTCCAGTTCCCTGTCCAGCTTGAGTTCCCACCCTGGTTTCCCTCGGTGACAAGCTGTGATCAGAATATGCAAGCCAAATAAATGCTTCTTTCGCAAGTTTCTTCCGGTCATGGTGTTTATCACAGCTGACTAAGACAGCCCCTCTTTGAAGCACACCAATGCTTTCATTGGTTTGTTATGCACAGACAATTCTTCATAATTAGGGAGAATTTAAACAGAGACTTGTTGGGGTACAGAAGGAAACATTATTTATGAAACTAAATTGCTTCCAGGAAACAATAACAACAGAATGCCGAAGTCTACTCCTCCTTTAGGTATGAGGGCACCTTGACACAGGCTAATTGAGTCAAGCACATTTAAGGAAGGCAGGGTTGTATTCCTGAAATGTTTTTCCTATGCTCATATTCTATTGCATGAGGAGGGGAAAGGGGCTTGGGCTGTGGCTGGAAGCCTAGATACCAAGTTTCTACTGGAAAGTTGGTGCCTTGGTCTTAGGCCAGAGAGCAAAGGAGCAAGGAAAGCATTTCCTGCTTTTCAAAGTAAGTAACCAAATCCTTATATTTTTTTTGGGGGGGGATCTGGCTGATTTATGAACAGGGAAAGGGGTATAAAGTTCTAGAGGGAAAGGTCTGACTAGTTCTTGCTGCTCTTGGTGTGGTATGCATTCTGATGGCCATGATCACATCTTGCCGTCCTTTCTCGGTACAGAAAGGACACCATGAAGTATTTTATTATGACCATTGGTCTTAGGAGACAGAAAAAAGTGTACCTTAAGTACTATTTCTGGTGAAAGATTAACAAAATACCGTGTTTAGAACTCTCTGGTATGTCCAATCTTTATTTTTCATGTTTGTTAATGAGAGACTTTACCTGTGGGCTACAGTTAGTTAATCAATTAACTGGGAATTACTTTCCAAGAATTAACAGGGGCTTTGCAGTCCAAAGATAGACAAGCCTTGAGGGCAGGAAATGAATAATTTAATTGCTACGGAAATTAGAAGGGCTTTGTGGATTTTTCTGATGTCTTCTGGGATTTTGATATCTATTCAACAAGCTCCGGCACTGGCTTTGCTGCCATGCCTAGGCTAGTTGCTCATAAACACACATGAGTGCTATGCTGTTGAGCAAGAAGTTTCCCTGGCTGTTAAAACTCATCATGGGTTTTCTAAGGGTAGATACAAGATTTTCTAAGTGGCTGATACAGGATTATTATAGTGTAATTATTCCAACTGATTTTAAATTTGTAAGTAAGTGCATTTATATAATATAAATCCCTGTTCTTAAAATATATATGACCAATAAGCATTGAAATTCTTTCACTTATCAGCATAACTGAAGCTCACATAACACATACACACACACACATACACACACACACACACAATAGGGGTATAAACAACTTCATTACTTTAAGAGGCATGTAATAATGTTATTCTTTATAGTCTTAAGATACTGACTATGCAAGAAAGCATGAAATCATGCATTTGTAGTTGGTCTCAGTAGCAGAAAACATTAAAAGGGTAGCTTAAATTTTGTTCCAGACTCTAAGGATCAGGACCACAGCCCATAGACCACAGAAAATAGATTACCATCTTTGAAGATGAAAGGCTTCTGAACAGCCCATGGTAGGACCAAAAAGGCTGCTGAGAACTGGTCAATAACTGGAGAAATCTTTGACTACAGTTTTGTTCATGAGATGTTAATGGCAAAGCAGCCTGGAGATATGGCACAGAAGTAAACATAAATATTTCGTTACAGCTCCTTAGTCATCCAGCCAAACCTTCTTAGGAAATGGTTATTCTCACTTGCAGTAGATAGGTAACATTGTTCTCCAAAGTGCAAAACAGCTGTCAGTGACTGCAAGCGTTCAAAGCTAATTTACTTTGTAGTATGATAATATTAACACCTTATATGTTTGCAGCATGTCTAGTTTAATGACCTCTTGACAAGTATGACTTCATATCAGTTGGATGCTATCACCTAGATTTCCTAATCCCCCGTTTTCCAGACAGATAGTAGAATTATAATTTTCTAACTTATTAAATTGTGGCTCCCAGAGTCACTCATTACCCACAGAACTGTGAGTTATAGTACGACTTGATACCTGCAGGTAGATGTCTTGCAAGCATGTGCACAAGTCATTGTCTTTCTCCCTGTGTGTGGATGAAAAACCTTCTACTACAACTGTGAGAAGCATTGATTCAATGTCAAGCTGTAACAGGCAGTTCATATAAGTAAGAAGTACATTTTAGCAGACTTAAGACACTGAGGTATGTGTGTGTGTGTGTTTCTGTTTGTCTCTGTGTGTACATGTACACGCACTTTGGATGCTGGCAGTATAACCTTATATTCCTAGTTGATAGAAAAATCCACTCATAAATGTTCTGGTGAACTCTTCTTGTTTCCAGTAAAAAAAAAAAAAGGAATATTGAGTAACTACAAAAGTGTAGAATGCTGTAATGCTTTTTGTAATTGCCATCTATGATGGTGGTCCAACGGCCTTTCGTGGATTTCTTTATGGCTTTCTTGATTTGTGGACTATTTAACAGCTGTATTCAGGGCCAATTAGCTGTTCTAGTAAAAGGATCAGTCATTGTCATTAACAGTAGTCAACATGGCAGACACCAAAGACATCTTAGGTAACACTAGCTAAAGTCATGTGTTCTTTATCCTAGAATTAGATGGCCACAGTTCCGCGTACATTTTTAGCAGATTTAAAGTCATCCTTTAAACTGTCATTTAACAGGTGAGTCACTCCATTGTGGCAATGTATTACTCTCTAAGCAAGTCCTAACCACCTTCCCCCGTCCTGTTCGGAACAGCCATCCCAATCATATGCTTGTACTCTGGGGGCATTTTCTCCTTCAGTCCTACCTAAGGCATGCCAAAACTTGCTGTGTAGGCTCTAAAGCTGTTCTCCTATGCCTCCCTTCTTCCATGGAACTGTTGTTGCCTAGTTCAAGTTCTCTCTGTTAGCTCCTGCCTTCAGTATTTGGGGTCCAGTCCATTTTCCATGTTGCTATCTCTTCCTTTTCTAAATCAGACCTGGTATGCCAATTAAAGACAAGTAAAGAAGATCTACTTCTTCCTTGGTGTTATCTGCCAGGTAGCTACCAAATCCTGCTTGCCCTCAGATCTCTGGTGAAACCCAAGCTCCTAAAAAAGAAAGTCAAGAGGTTCTGGCACCAGATTCATAAGTCAAAATTGAGAGCAGCATGTGAAAATCCGGAAGTACTGACCACAGAGTATAGAGAAGATTCAAGGACCAAAACCTGAGGCTCAACAATGATTACAGGAGCAGGAAGCAAGCAAAGTCCATGCAACTCAGCAGCTTTCCAAGCGTCCTGGTGCACACTGTCAAGGAGCTGAAGCATGCTGCCCAGGGGCTTTCCAAAGGTCCTGGTCTACACTGTCAAGGAGTGGAAGTGCTGCTGCCGAGCAACAGTCCTACTGCTGACATCATACACGTCCTTCAAGAACCTTAACACCTCTGTGGGAAGAACAGCACAGCTGGCTGGCGGAGTCACCAGTTCTGATGCCTAGCTGCCCTGTGAGGAAATGGCACACACGTGTGTTTCACTTGCGCTTAAATAAGAACACGGAGACTACAAAAGAGAAAGAAAAAGAGACACTAGGATCCACATTAGGATAGAACGTTAACATCTTTCCTGTTTGTCTCACTTTCTGGCCTTGTTTCCCCTTCTCTTTTTTCTGATATTAGTATTTGTGCTTTTGCCACTATCATATCTGTGAGTTCTTAAGGCTTTACATTTCTGTAGGAGGACATTTGTCACCCTGGAGCACCATCCCCTTGCAGTGCTATATTGTACCACAACACACAAAGAGTTGCTACACTCAGGTCATTTATGCTTCCTTGTGCTTCCACACAGAAAAGTATCGGTTCTTTATTTCCACAAAGTCGGGAATTCAGGGATACCTAAACTGACTTCTAATTCCACTTCAGGCTGGAAACTTTTCTTCTTTACTACCGCTGATCCTTTAATTATGATTGAATTAAGAACATTGGGGGAAACAAGATGAAAATCAGACAATGCAAAAAGATTTTCACATAACTATGGCAGCACCACTGAAGTACCCTCCTAGAGCACACAGGGCTCAGGACGTAGCATTTAAACAGCCCGTAACATCTTTTCTCGATGAGTCTCAAATCTGTCCTTGCTGAAGGACCAATAGAAGCCCAAAGTGAGGAAATCTAAATTGGTCCTTCATTTGGAAAGGAAGTCAAAAGAAAAATACTAGGTGGAGCAATAAATGTATGATTGATAAATGTGGGTTTTCCCAATTAATTTTGTTATAGAATAGGACTGAAGAAGGTCATTCAAGCATATAGGTTAAACCAGGCCTCAATATCCTTGAATAGGAGACAAATGTTTGAACTGTGTGCTCAGAACTAGCTCCACTCAGCTATAGCCGGAGGTGAGAAAGGGGTGCCAAGTTTTACAAGGGCCCCAGGAACTATCACGGCTCTGTTCTACTCTCTCTTGCCATGGCCAAGGTGCACGGTGTGGTTCTGCTGTCGGGAAGCAGTCACTCAGGCAGAGACTAAGTGGCTTTTGGCAAGAACAAATAATCCAAAGCTACTGCTGTAGGCAATTAGGAGCTCCTGGAAGCCCATGAGTAGGAGAATTTATTCCAAATAGTTACATAATAGACAATGAGCCTCACACAGTGTTCCAAATCCTTCTTAAGTCTTCCTTTGACACCACCGAAGGAAGAGCTGGCAGATGGAGGTAATAGAGACCTTGTTTGCCTTTTTCTCTAGCGATTATGGCACATGATGGAGCTATAAACAACAGATGAAAAAACTGAAATATCTCCAAAGTTCACAGAGGAAACGTGCAGTTGTGATGCGGATGCCCAGGAAACACTTCGGACTGATCTTACACACAAATGATCTTTTTGTATAATCTCAGAACAGAGGCTGTTTTGAGTAAAATGTCATGAAGTAAGTTGGATCTGGGGCAAGGGCGGCATGGCCAATTTATAAATCCCTTTTAAAAACAAACCCAAGAAGTGTCTGTCTCCATCTGTTCCGAGTGCTGCACCTGAAGTTGGGATCCGAGCCTGGAGCCTGCCAACATTTACATGCTGATTAATCCTATAAAACTTGGTAGAGTCATTCCACTACAACACCTGGAATAATTGCATAGTTGCTGGCAAGAGAGAGCACAAGGTACTGTTAAACCTGCCAATCACCACACAGTTAATAGTTCCCCAGACACTGCACTAAATACTAGAGCCCTGACCTTTTCTCTGTATTCACGACCCATTTTCTTTGTATTCTCCTTCCTCTGATTTGATTGTTTGTTGCTACATTTAACAACAACAAAAAGAAGAAGCGAGCCACCCACACCAAAATCCTCCCTTTGCCCATTAAAGTGAAGCATTGATAATAACAGAGGCCGAGGGAAGACGGAAGCAGCTGAATCTTGATGTGCACAGGAAAATGTGGAGAGTCTCTTCCATCAGCGGAGGGGTTGTAGCTTCCCTCTTTGGGCAAGGCCATACCCATGGTGCTCCCCACCCTGGGAAGAACTCTTTCTGGTGCATGATGCTCAACTGTTGTTCTAACACTCCTTTTGATCTTTTTGTATTTATTATTAGTGCCCTGTATTGATTCTGAAAGACAAGAGAAAAAAAACCAGTGTCTTATTTTCCTAATCTATTAACAAAAAGACACAAAAGAAAATTATTTAGTTTTCAGGGTCCCTGATCCCAGCAGAAAAAAAAAACCAAACATTTTTTTTTTCCTGGATGAACCAAAGGTGCCATGGTTTCCACGTATGCTGAGACAGCGAGAGTGTTGGGAGATGCGTAGTCTCATTTTTCACGTTGCATGTGTGTGATGGCCAGCCTGGGTGGTCAATTTGATGTATTCAGGAAGAGGGAACCTAAACTGAAGAAATAGCTCCATCCAATTAATCTGTAAGTTTCATAAGCTTTCAATCCTTCTATTGGATCCTGTGTAAAACACAAATGACACCTGCGTGTGTGTTTGTGCTCAACACACATTAGCTTATCACTGTATAATTCACTCAGTTGCCACATTTTCTAAATCTGTAAACTATGCTTCATGCAATATGTTGTATATCAAGTGCTAATAATTTAACACCTTTGCAAAAATTATTTGCCTTTTAAAAATGAAGATTGTTTTGAAAAATTAGCAATTGGATAATTGGATCGCTTACGATGGTGAGATAGCCTTGAAATGGGTGTCTTAGAAGACATTATTGAAAGTAAGTAAATAAATTAGAATGAGTAAAAGACAGTTTTACTATAAATCTTTATTTTAAAAATCTTCTCACTAGACTTCAGTCATCTGAATCTTTAAATAACATTTATTCTCTATAGAAAGGTTATCTATTCATCATGCGAATTTTTAAGACATAGACAAGCACAAAAGGAACTGGAATTATGCAAGATAGAGAGAAAGTTTTCTTTTTCATCCATGAAAACAAATAGTCTAATATATCGGAAAAAAAAATTAAAAGTATAACATTTCATTGGTATGTGGATGGCATAGAGGATGACAGCAGACAAGGATGTCAACAAAGGTTTGAAACATAAGAACCAGAGGGGCTGGTGTTAAACATCTGAGAAAGCTGAAATTTCTAAGGGAGAATCTAGATATTTGATAATTTGTGAGTTTCCAAAGCCAATGTCCCAGCACATGAAATATTCAATAATCTGGCCTAGGGCGAGGCTGCAAATGGAAGGATTACTAAGTCTATACAGTGAACCCTTGTGTTTTCAAGGTTTCTTTTCTCAGGAGAAGTCTTTTGTGAAAGGGTGACCTGAAGAGAGCATGGTTTCAGGATATACAGAGGCAGTGAGGGTTCTGGGAGATCCTTACTTCCACTTTCAAAGTTGTACTCATGTGATGGCCAATTTTGGTTGTCAACTTGCTTGTCAACAATCTAGGAAGAGGGAACCTCAACTGACAAAATGCCTTCATCTGATTGGTCTGTGGGTATATTTGTGGGGCATTTAATTGACTGACATAGGAGGCTTAGCCAACTGTAGGCTTCACCACCGCTAGGCAAGTTGGTCTAGGCTGTACTGAAATCTGACTGAGTACAAGCTAGAGGGAGCAATCCAGGAAGCACTTTATCTCTTGGTTTCTGCTTCAAGCTCCTGCCTTGACTTCCCTTCATGATGGACTGGGACATGGGACTTGATCAGTGTTTCCTAACAGCAACAGAGAAGAAAGCTGGGACAATGTGGAAGGTCTTCTTCAGAATAACACCCGTGGCAGCTCATCAATCCCTATCTTCCTTTTTCCATAGAAACCAAAAATATCCACTTGTTGAATTATAACTACTTACCTATGCTTCAAGACCAAGAGGAAGTAATCCATTGGAATCTCCCAATCCCCGGTGTGACACAGCAGTCATGGGTAAATGATTGGTTCCACAAATGTTCCGTCATGGATGTTTGCGGTAGTTTGAAAGAAGATGGCCCCCAAAGGGAGTGGCAAAAATAGAAAGTTATGGCTTTGTTGGAGCAGGTGTGACCTCTTTGGAAGAAGTATATCACTGTGTGGGGTGGGCTTTCAGGTCTCCTATGGTCAAGTTATTTCCAATGAGACAGACCACTTCCTGTTGCCTGCAAGTCAAGATGTATTAACTCTCAGGTCCTGCTCCAGCACCATGTTTTCCTGTATGCCACCATGGCCCACCATGATGATAATAGACTAAACCTCTGAAAATATAAGCCATCCAATTAACTATTTTCCTTTGTAAGAGTTTCCATGGTCATGGTGTCTTTTCACAGCAATAGAAATGTTAACTAAGACAATGCTACCAAAGTCAAACCTGCATGAGTGTATGGTGTTTTTAAGCCATTTAGCCTTAGCTCTTAAGCCACTGTCTTCTTCCTAAATCAAGAAGACAGATGATAGCTGGACTTCAGTCACTCAGGTGGTTGAAATTTGCATAGGCACTAAGGTCTTTTCAGTTGAAACCTTAAATATCAACCAATTTGCAGCTTAATCAAAGTGACTAAAATCCCTCTTCTCTGATAACTGCTGACCCAAGGCCCCAGGCATGTGATATAGTCAAAGATGGGTCAACAGCTCTCCAGGGACCAATACAGGAAAAACAACCATATGCTAGATATTGACATGTATAAATCTCCCTAAATAAATTGACAGTTCCTGTCTGTTTACCTATGGTAATACTCACTGATCAATACCACTTTCCAGGTAAGAGAGTTTCTAATCATTTAGAAGTGTCTCATTCTTGTTAAAAAAAAAAAAGTCCAATCCACAAGCCACTCTGTCTAGGGAAACAGGTAGGCTACTGCAGATCTTCACATATTCCTCTTCTGTAAATCTAATCCCCCAGTCTCATCTCTAGCAGACCACCTGCTGACTGCCTTCCCCACCCCATCTTCAGGGAGTAAGACAGACCTTCTCCTTTTAATGTCCCTTCCCCAACTCGTTGGTTTATCCCAACCTCCAACTTTAGCTGACACTTGTGGGAACCCTTGGGCCTCTCTAGTCAGGAAACTAGGCAGGTTACCTGCAGATCGTCACTCTTCCTCCAGTTCTCCACACCTGACCCCCACTCTCCTCCCTAGCTCCAGAACAGAGCACCTGCTTTGGTCTCTCTGGAACAACTACCCCCATCCCCAGGGGACTAAGCTGATCCTCCTGTATGCCCTGCTTCCTTCCTTCCTGTATACCTCCTCCAGAATACCCCGCTCCTAGTCTGTCCCCACTCTTGTTGTCAGCTCCCCAAACCTAGAAATGCATTTTACCTGGAACCTCCAGTGGCCACACCTTTCAGGATCTCAGAAGAATTTCCTATCAGCCAGCACACAGCCATTGTAGAGCCCAGTCCTACAGGCTCCATAGAGATCAACCATTATAAATAGGATCACCTGATATCCCTTAGCCCAGCATACACCTACGCCCTTTCACCAAGACACATCTAGACAAATAGCTAGTCAGGAGTCCTGAACCTTAG
The DNA here is from genome assembly GCF_982192425.1 of Myodes glareolus. Classification (NCBI taxonomy): domain Eukaryota; kingdom Metazoa; phylum Chordata; class Mammalia; order Rodentia; family Cricetidae; genus Myodes; species Myodes glareolus. Next base: position 73,038,169 of record NC_142036.1, read on the forward strand.
ACATTCCTTTACCCCAACCTCTGCTACGATAAAAATCCCCACCCCAACTGGGTTCATGGTTCTCCGACCTCACTGTTGTGTCAGATGAATGGAGGGTTTGGCTCAAGCTTTTCTAAAGGTTCTTGGCTTTTGCATACAAGTGAGGACTCTGGTGGTTTTTAGGAGACCCTGGGATCTGAGCATAACATTTGGGGTCTCTTCCAGGATCCCCCAAGCCCACTGGGACTACCGCTCATGGAGCCTTCAGCCTCAGTCAGCTGGTAAGTTTTCTGTGTTATGTTTACGTTTTCTGTGTTTCATTTTGAGTCTTTCTGTTTTGAATATCTTTCTGTGAGTGGGCCCAGAATCTGTAAGAGCCTGTAGATGGTCTAAGTGATACCGGAGGTGACCACAGGCAGGGTACTTGAGAAGATGTTCTGGGGCCCATCTGTATGGGAATGGATCCCTGTGGTTAATATGGGTCCCAGGTCCTTCTCTATGTCTTCGATTCAGTTTTGCCTCTTTGTTCCAGGAGGACTCTGTATTGTTCTGTATATTGCTTTTTGTTTTTTTGTCTTTTGTTTGTCCTCTTTCTGCACTTTCAAGACCTTAGAGATAGAACTGGAAATTTTTAAAGTATGTTTTCCTAAAAAGGATGAGGCAAACAACCTCTACTGGCCTTGAACATTTCACTGAAAAGAGACAGTCGGGCAGTGGTGGTGCACACCTTTAATACCAGCGCTAGGGAGGAAGAGGCAGCCTTCCTCTGTTGCGCTCAGCCTATAGCATTTCAGCAACATGGGTGGGCAGGGCCAGGCTTACCCTGAAAGCATGAGCTGGGCTGTGTGTGTGGGGGGGCAGCAGGCTTGTGTGGGTAGGGTGGCCGGACTGTGCAGCCTTGTGGTAATGCAGCAAGGCTGCAAGCCTCAGCTTGCGAGAGGCGGGTGTGCCCCACCAGGATTCCAAATGCTGAACAGAGAATCTGGGGTTAATAACCATGGCCAGAAAAAGTTAACAATCATTTGCCCCCCGTGCTGTGTGATGCCGCCTCCCATGCTGGTTGGTGGGGCATCTGCAGCAGAGGGGTTGCTTGCCTAAACTTCTGTCCTGACCTGGCCATGGTTTGCCTCTGCAGTCCAGGGTTGGGAATCATTGCAGATAGTTGCTAAGCTACAATGGGCATATTGTGACACTGCAGCCAGGGCTGCAGCAGAATTGTTGTAGCTCCACCAAGGACGTTCTGGTCATTCAAATCCCATGGGTTACAATATCTGTCATCATTTAGAGAGCTTGGTTACAGATTATTATTGGTTAGCATAAGAAGAAACTACTGCTAGTCTCAGATGCTTCATGCTCTTTCAGGTTTTTACCTGTTGATGCAAATTAGGAGCTACTTAACCATATTAGGTCAATTCTAGTTAAAAATGATTGCCTTGTTGGAAAGTTTTGTCTATTTCCAGAGGAAGTTGTGTATGTTTGTTTCATTGGAAGATTTTGTCTGTGTTTTCTGGTGTGCTTGTAAGTTTTGCTGCAAGCATGAAGCTGAAACAAGAATGGTTTGGACATTTTTTGCTGTCTCTGCTGCTGACAGTAGCAGTCACACCCCACCACTACTGTGGCTGTGTTTATTGTCAGGGCTCAGAATTCATCTCTGAGCTCTGGTCACTGAATTTGGATTAGCAGGAATCCAGATGTCTTTTTAGATAATGTTGAAATTGTTTTATGCTGTTCTTCATTAAACAGCTGGCTCTAGAGTTGGATTATGGCTCTTCCTATGCTAGACCCAGGCATGCTTATTTAAAAATTTTCTCCATGTCTCTTTGTCAGTCTGAGTCCCTGACTCAGTGGCAAGGAGAAGTAAATGAAACAGAACAGATTAAAAAAAAATTGGACTTGGTTTATATGAACATTTTGTACCTTGAGATTTATAAATTAATTTTAGTAGATAAGGTTAAAAATCTGGTTAGATAAAAGGCTAAAACTAGTAACACTAAAAATTGATAATTAAAAATATATAGATAATTTAATTTAAAAGGAACCATATGACATGATTTCATTTTGGGTCGTCATCATTTTTATCAGCCACATGAGTAGTTACAATCTTTGCTATGATTAAAGAAAATAATGTCATATGATTTCACCACCATCTTGATTAAAGGTGATCATGTGGAGTGCACCTACGAAGGAGACAACAACAGGTCCCCAGGATATTTTGGATTGGGGTGGATTTTTGTATGATAATTCATGTCCTGTTCTAAAAACAAGATTTACAAAAGATAGTATTTAAAAACAATGCTTGTTTAATAAGATATTAAAGCTGCACCTCTATGTTTTCACACACAAGAATGTACTTTGCTCTTGCAACTAAACACTGTTATTTGAGTCACCCAGGTGATAATGGTTTTAAAGGCATAAAGGAATCATAGAGAACAGCTGAGGTTTGCAAATGTACGGCAGGGCTGGCGCTCCAAAGAGAGATCATTTGCCATAGTGGACCTCAACAGCTTTAGAAATGCCAGGGTCAGCTGACAGTCACCAGAAACACAATCACAGTGGTATGGAGCCAGCTGAGGTCTAGAAGGCAGGCTATGTATATTCTGCTGAGAGTGGGGCCAGACTTTGGATTGTTTGCACTATTGGAGCTGGTTTTGCCTTAGACAAATTATGGTTATGGCATTTTTCCCTCTTAAAGTAAAAGAGGGTACTTTATTTTTGATATTGCAGGAAGACATTTGAGAGATTTTAAACCTTTTTAAGAACAGTTTTTGAAATATTTAAATTGGGACATTTTTAAGTTTATAAAATGTTTTATATTGTTAATATTTGCACTTAAAAAGCTAAACCTTAGGGTCACATCCATAAGCACCAAATGCTAACCAGAAATTGGGGTGTTCATTCCTTGTAATACAACAAGATAATGACCTAAGCAATCTGGCAAAGGGCTTGGAGCAGCTGCTAAGCCCATGGGTCTCAATCCTTTGGTGTTAAAACCCTTTTTACAAGGGTAGCCTAAGACCACATGCATGTCAGATGTTTGCAAAACTGCAGTTGTGGAATAGCAATGGGAAAAAAATTATAATGGGGGGGGGTCAAGACAACATGGGGAACTATATTAAAAGGTCAAAACATTAAAAAAGTTAAAAACCAGTGGCCTAGAATGTCTCTCCTTACTCAAGGTCCATTCAGGCCTAAGAATGTATGTCTAGCCTTGTTGTCCTTGCTAACTTTGTTAAGCTTAGGTTATTTGGATAAACTGAGTCATTTAAAAGTTTTATTTTAATACCAAAAGAACTTCAATTCAAGATCTTTATTTTTAGGGCTAAACCTGACAGAAATGGAATGTAAAGTCGTATAAAAGCCACTAACTTTTTGAAGACTGTTAGGTAATACAGGTAGCTAAAAACAAAGCTTTTATATTAAGATAAACCTAGGCAGTCCTCAAATACTTCAGAGATCTACAGAATATGGCATTTAAAATGTTCATTAAAAAGGTTATTATATAGACAGAGGCTCCTAGATCCTGATAGTGACCCAAGAAGATTTGGGACACCATGATGCTTCAACCTGCATTTGACAGTGCTGATCACTGGGTAAGATGGCCCAATGCAATATTTGCCACCAGGACCTGGCCCAGATCGTGGGCAAGCAGTAGGACACAGGAGAATTGATTGAAACCCTTTGTACTAGGGAAAATAAGTTCAGTCGAAGTTCCTCCACAAAAAAGACTCTCACCTTACAGGCCTGGTAGAGACTAATGCTGTTCCTTTGATACTTCTGCCTCCAATGCTATGGAGACCTGGGTATAGCTAACTAAGTATGGACTGATCCCTGTCATTTTTAATCGATTCAGAAACAGCTTTGTGTATACTCGGATATAATTTATCCTTCTTGGATTTCTGATAATATTGATGGCTAGGCTAGCTATAACTTTGTCAGCTTGGCAGCATCAGACAACCAGATCCTTCCACAAGGCTATAGCCAGCTTGAGAGTTCATTTTATATATAAGAATCAAGCCTGCTTTTTCTAAAGCTACCAGGTCTTTTGTTGAGAAAATGTTTTAAGATATAAAAGTTTAAATAAATAATAAAGGTTTAGATATGGGTCTAAAAATAAAAGGTCTAAATATATAAAAGTCTATGCAAGTTTTGAGAGTCTAAGGATGTTTTAAGATATATGAAGGTATAAAGATGTTAAAACATAAATTTGAAGGGTATCAAAAATAATTTAAAATATAAAAACTGTTTCAAATTTCTTTCCCCACCCTTTGACAGTATTTGTATGGAAGATGTTGGAAATAATTCATATGCATGTTCCTCAATCTATAGTTTACCATTACATGGATGATATTTTACTATCTGCTTCAAATGTAGATACTTTAGAAAGGATGTTTGAAGAAGTAAGGAAAATGATGCCTTGTTCTTGAAAAAAATATGAAGAGGAGAGTCTATTAATTACTTAGGCTATAAAATAGGTTTAAGAAAATTAAACCCTTAAAGGTACAAATTAGAAGAGAGTAACAGTAGACTCTTAATGACTTTCAAAGATTGCTAGAAGATATTTCTAAACAACAACCTACTATTGGGATAAAACCTGATGAACTGATTAATTTAAACAAAACCTTAGATGGTGACAAGGACTTAAACCATCCCAGGGAATTATTAACTGAAGCTTAGAGAAAATTGACTTTGATTGAAAAGAAATTGCAGAAGACACATGTGGATCATGAGGGTCAGAAACTTAACTGCATTCTGGTCATAGTATCCCCAAACATTATCCTATAGAAATTTTAATGCAGAGGAAGATATTGTCTTAGAATGGATCTTTTTACCAGATAAATCAAGTAAAAAAATCAAAAAAAATTATGTGGAAAAAGTCTCTGAATTAATTCTAAAAGGAAAATTGAGCCTTCATCAATTAGCAGGTATAGATCCAGCAGAAATTATAATACCTTTTAATAATGATGAATTTGACCAGTTATAGAAAGAAAACAAACCCTTGCAAAGAGCTTGTTGTAAATTTTTTTTTTGGGGGAGAGAGTAACAACAAATATCCAAAACACAAGAGAATTCAACTTATAAAGAAAAATAGCTGGATCCTTCCTTGCTTTGTATGGGAAACGCCAATAACTGGAGCCCCTACATTCTATACTGATGCAACTAAATCAGGAAAGGCAGGTTATGAATCAAAATGTTTAAGCATAGTAGATCAAAGCCCTTATGATTCTGTCCAAAAGTCAGAATTATATGCTATTCTCGTGGTACTAAGGGATTTTAAAGAACCTCTCAACAAAGTTACTGATTCACAATATGGTGTGGAACAATTGTATTCTGTCAATTATATTTTAAATAAACGTTGATTGGTCAGTAGCCAGGCAGGAAGTATAGGCGAAACAACCAGACAGGAAGGAGAGGTGGGTCAATGAGAACAGGAGTATTCTGGGAAGAAGAAAGCTTTTTCTGCAGTTGTGAGCCCACCATAGAAGAAACAAGAATGTGACTGCCTTGCTGAATAAGGTACCGAGCCATGTGGTTAGCATAGACAAGAATAATGGGGTATTATAAATTATAAGAGATAATAAGAAGCCTCAGCTAATGGACCAATCAGTTTATAACTAATGTAGACCTCTGTGTGATTTCTTTGGGACTGAACAACTATGGGAGCTGAACAGGGCAGAAACTCTGACAACAACAATATGCAGAAGGAATTGTTTTGCATATTGAAACTGCTGAATTTATGCCAGATGATACAGACTTGACTTCATTATTTATTCAGGTTCAAGATATAATCAGGAAGAGGCTTTGTTTATACATATAAACATAACATACATCTGATCCCACATGGGTCTGCCAGGTCTTCTAGAACAAGGCAATGCTGAAATTGATCAATTATTGATTGGAAATTTGCCTTAATATTTCATAAAACACATCATATCAATAGCAAAGGTTTCAAAAAAGACTTTTCCATCATGTGGAAAAAAGCCAAAAAAAAAAAATTAGAAGGAAACATCTTACTTGTTATTTATACGACTAAACACTACTACCTGCAGGAAGTAACCCAAAGGGTACTTGTAGGAATGAAATATTGCAGATGAATGTGTTTCACATTGTAGCATTTGTATATAAAATTAAAATATGTACACCACACCATTGATATTTATTCAAGTTTTCAATGGACAGCTGCTTTGAGTTCAGAAAGACTAATTCAGTAACAGATATTTGCTAGAAATTATGGTCATTATGGGTATACCCTCACAAATAAAGACAGAAAATGCTCCCACATATGTCTCCAAGAAAATGTAATGATTTTTTTTATTATAACGTAAAGCATATTACAGGTATACCACATGATTCCACAGGGCAGGAAGTTATAGAAAGATCAAATCAAACTCCTTTTATTTTTTTATTGATTTTTATTGATTTTTATTGAGCTTTACATTTTCCTCTGCTCTCCTCCTTGACTTTCCCCTCCCCCTTCTTCCCTCCACCAAGGTCCCCATGCTCCCAATTTACTCAGGAGATCTTGTCTTTTTCAACTTCCCATATAGATTAGATTTATATAAGTCTCTCTTAGCATCCTCATTGTTGTCTAAGATCTCTGGGATTGTGGTTTATAGGCTGATTTTCTTTGCTTTATGTTTAAAAACCACTTATGAGTGAGTACATGTGATAATTGTCTTTCTGTGTCTGGGTTACCTCACTCAAAATAATGTTTGCTAGCTCCATCCATTTTCCTGCAAAATTCAAGATGTTGTTATTTTTTTCTGCTGTGTAGTACTCAATTGTGTAAATATACCACATTTTCCTTATCCATTCTTCAGACAGGGGGCATTTAGGTTGTTTCCAGGTTCTGGCTATGACAAACAATGCTGCTATGAACATAGCTGAGCACATGTCCTTGTGTCACAATTGAGCATCCTTTGGATATATACCCCAAAGTGGTATTATTGGGTCTTGAAGAAGGTTGTGTCCTAATTTTATGAGAAATCACCACACTGACATCCAAAGGGGCTGTACCAGCTTGCATTTCCACCAGCAATGCAGAAGTGTTCCCTTTCCCCTACAACCTTTCCAGCATAAGTTGTCATCAGTGTTTTTGATCTTGGTCATTCTTACAGGTATAAGATGAAATCTCATAAAGATATGTTAAATAAACAGAAAGACCCCCAGAAATAGATTTCAAAATGTTTTATTAACTTTGAGTTTTCTAAATGCTAATGAGAAAGGAGCAACAGCTGCAGAGAGACATTGGATAAAAGAAAAAACTATGGAATTAAATCAGTTGATATACTTTAAAGATGTATTGACCTCAGAATGGAAACTAGGACATGTGTTATGTTAGTGAAGAGGTTTTCCTTTTGTTTCCACAGAAGAAGAAAAGCTATAGATACCACTTGATTTGAACAAGAGATGCCTCTTAGAAGAGATGATATAGTTCATCAAGCAGCATGGCTGTTTAACCTAAACTGACCTATAAAACTAACAAGTGTTTTTCATTTAATTAGAAATAACTTGCCAAAAGAGAGTCTTCCCAAATTTAGGGTTGGGGAAAGGTTTTGGTTTTGTCTTTTAAGGATAATAAAGGTATCCATATAAGGAATCTGAAGACCACTGGACAAATGAAACATCTAAGAAAAATGACATATCATTCAGAAAAATATGTCTAAAGAAAAAGAGTAAATTGGCCTACTGATATATCATATTTCCAAGGGGATAAAATTTTATAAATTTTCCAAAATGTTTGTTTCTGCTATTCTCTACAGACATACAATGCAAATGCTCTTTTTGTAGTCCTTGTCCAGTTAAAAATTAAATCTGGGTTTTGAGTTAGAGTGTGGCTCTCTCCTTCTCTAAACACAAGAATGCTTATTAAAGTAAAATCCAAAATATGTGTCTCATGTCAGAACAGCCAACGGATATGAAACAGAAAAAAAGCCAAATATTTAAGGACTATTTTATTGCCACTAATCTCATAATACTTTGTTTTTATATTGACTCTCTAACAGCTTTTCTTAAGGTATAAACTTTTTGTCATGATATTAATGGTCATATAGAGTACTAACTAATTCTAGAAAAAGTTTTCATCTACCTTCCTGTTCATTATTTTGGGTTTGAGTCTCTATCAGTTTTCTGCAGTGAACCATGAGCTGGCCTAACAGTGACTTTTGACATCTCCAAAAAGAGAATGGGGCCCTACAATGATGATTATTCCAGGACTATGATAACACCATTAAGCTGAAAAACATTACCTAAAGATTGGCTTTGGACTACAAACTACTGAGAACAGTTTCAATGTGTCTAGTTGAGATGATTCAGCCTCATAGACTACTTTAGCCAGGATTCGAGATAGCACTGCACTTTCCCATTATGCAGAAACTCAACAACAACTGATACAGCTACCTCTCCCAGGACTTAACAATTAACCCAAATTTTCTTTTCAGGATCCCTTAAAGATGCCATTTCCTCCAGACAGCAGGAAGTAAATTTAAGAATATGATGCCCACATTCCCAAAAGGTGGGGTGCTTGGTTTTTGGTTGTTCAGTGGGCTATGGACATTTGTCACTGTTTAAGGGGTTGGTTACAAGTTATCGGTTACAAACAGGAGGAAAGCTGAACAAAGGAGATGAGATTCAGAGTCCTGGTTTTGAAAGGAAAAAAGTGGGATACAGGAATGATAAGATAAAATGTTTTTTGTATTTATATTTTTGGCAATAAATACAGGGACCCACAGCATTTTGGTATTGATAAACACATTCTAACTTGTTCTGTGGAGCTGGGGACACTCACCCAGTGACCTCAACATCTCTATGTAGCCATAGTGACATGTGTGACTCCGTAGTTTATCCTTGTTAGAATGAACCACTGCTCTTGCCCTCAAAAGAGGAAATGGAAACCTCGGTGTTGTGTTCTCACCAATATCCTTATGTGTGCTGGGGAAGCACATTTGATAAGTTGGTCATATCAGTTGAAAATGCATCCTTAGGCAGAGCTGATGGATAACTTCAACTTGGGTTTTCTCACTCTGAACTGAAAATGTGTCCTTGGTCTTTGCTATAGTTTGGATGTTGAATGTTTTCCAAAGGCCTGTGTTTTGGGTTTTTGTTGTTGCTGTTTGTTTTGTTTTTGTCTTTAGAAATTGAATCCAGAGCCTCATGCACGAGGCAAGCACTCTACCATGAATTCATATCCCACCCACCCATGTGTTGAAGTCTTGGTCTCTACCCTGAGAGAACCCTCAGGAAGTGGTGCATAGTTAGAGGAAGTTAGATTACTGGGGGTATTGGGACCCTGTCTCTGTGTTTTTGAGCTACTGTGAGACAGACGGTCGTTTCTGGGATGTATTCTTCCATTGCTGCTCCGTCCCACTATAGAGACAAAACAGAGACAAGTGGTCAAGAACAGAAACTGGAGACTGAAATAAATTCCTTTCTTTATAAATTGATTTATCTCAGACATTTCTTATGGCAATGGAAAGTTAGCACTGTCTATCCTGTGGACACTTGTATAAAAGATTATCCTCTACCTATAAACATTGCCAGGGTCCATCGAATTTAATGCATTTGAATACAAAAAGGAGAAATTTCTACAGTATGAAAGGGTGATAGCTCAGTGCACTCGTGAGAGTTCTAAATGACTCTAAATTTGTTGATCACTGTTGGAAGTGGCGTTCTTCTTCCTGTTTCTCAGCAGTATCATACAGTGTAGGAACCCTGTTGATTTACTAGCTCACACCCTAAAGGCCCCCAAAAATTAATTAACAGCTTCCTGGAGGTATATGCTTGGCTTATTAAAGCCTCTTTAGAACATTCAATAAACACTGTTCATGGCAACACAGCGCTCCATGTGCTCAAGTGTGCGTGTCAGGCAGCTGAGAGCCACCACTGCTTCCCACACGGCAGCCCCTTCCTCCTGGCTCACCTGTTTCCATAGACTACTTAAGCTTTTAAGAACAGGTGAGCTTTTGAAGCTAAAATTACAATGAACATAACAACTTTTGTTTGGGTGCATGCGTGTGTATGTGCATGCTTGTGTTCATATGGAGTGAGCACAGAGGTCAAAGTTGGGTGCCTTTCTTTATAGTTCTCTACTTTTTTTTTTTTTATTGAGCCAAGATCTGTCACAGAACTTAATGGTCACTCAGAGTTACTCTTCCAGTTCCAGGAGTCTTTCTTCTGTCTTGTCTCTCACCCTCTTCTCTTCCCACAGTATCCTAGTTTTTAAATTTTCTTTTAATTTCTTCCTGGTGTCCTACTTTACCCTGAAGGTACGAAGCATCCAAGAAAGGAAGCTATATGTCCTTAAAATAAATCCTTGTCCTACTGACACAGGATTCAAATAGTTCTGATGGTGAGAAACTATAAAACAAGCACACCTTTTGTTACTAGCACTATTTGTAATAGCCAGAACCTGGAAACAACCTAGGTGCCCCTCAATAGAAGAATGGTTAAAAAAGGTGTGGAACATATACACATTAGAGTTTTACTCAGCGGTAAAAAAACAATGACATCTTGAATTTTGCATGCAAATGGATGGAAATAGAAAACGCTTTACTGAGTGAGGTAAGCCAGACCCAAAAAGAGGAACACGGTATGTATTCACTCATAAGTGGATTCTAACCATAATTAAAGGTCTTTGAGCCTATTATTCGTGATCCTAGAGAAGCTAAATAAGAAGGTGAACCTGATGAAGATTATTTAGCTATCCGCCAGGAGATAGGAAATAGACAAGAGTCCCAGGTAACCTCGGGTGCATGTGGGGATGGGAGGGTTGTTGGAAGGGGAGAGGGTTAGAGAGAAGGGAGTAGGGGAGGAATGGGGAAAGCTCGGTGGACTGGGATGGTGGGGAGGGAGGAAGGATGAATATGGGATCAGGGAAGAATATATTTCAACTAAGGGAGTCATTTTAGGGTTTACAGGAGACTTGATTATATATGGATTCCCAGGTCCAAGGAGAGATCACCAGATTGTTCTCTGGACAGAGGAGAGGGTGCCTGAACCGGCCTTGGCCCATAACCATACTGATGAATATTTTGCTTATCACCATAGATCCTTCATCTGGTGATGGATGGAGATAGAGACAGAGACCCACATTGGAACACTGGACTTAACTCCCTAGGTCCAAACTAGAAGCAGAAGGAAAGAGAACGTGAGCAAAGAAGGCAAGACCAGAGGGAACCTTCATCTGACGATGGATGGCGATACAGACGGAGACTGAGCACCGGACTGAGCCCCCCAAGGTCCAAATGAGGAGCAGAAGGAGGAAGAAAATGAAAAAGTAAATCAGGACTGCGAGGGATGCGATCACCCACTGATAGAAGGGGACTGATCTAATGAAAGTTCACCAAGGCCAGTTGGGTTGGGACTGAATGAGCACATGATCCAACCAGATTCTCTGAATGTGGCCGGATTCTCTGAATGTGGCTGACCCGGAGTCTTTCTGAAAAGCCATTGACAATGACACTGGGACTTGTTTCCTCTGCATATACTGGATTTTGGGGATCCAGTCTGTTTGGATACTCACCTTCCTGGACCTGGAGGGAGGGGGGAGGAACTTGAACTTCCCACAGGGCAGGAAACCCTGACTGCTCTTAGGGATGGAGAGGGAGGAGGAGAGGGAGTGGGGGGAGTGGGAGGGTGTTGGGAGGAGGGGCATAAATGGAAACTTTTATAATTTAATAAAATTACTTTCTCATAAAAAAAAAGATATAAGAGCTAGTTAGAAAAATTCCAAAGCTGTTGGCCAAAGGGTTTTATAACTTATATTGTCTCTGTGTGATTATTTGGTTCTGAGCAGCCAGGAAATGAATGCATAATCTTTATTTACATAAGTGTTTTATATTCCAAATTTCATTGAGGATGGGGCCAGTTCTATACTAGATGTCTTAGCAACTCTTTGAAATTTTGAAGGGAAGCTTATTTGAAAGGGAATTGGCAATAGATCATTTCAGATCCTAGGCTCCATAGAGACTACATCACATCTGTAGAAGACAGACTGACATATCTGACAAGAGAACCTTCCAAAAAATTCCATCACATCTTCTAATGAAGAAACAAAGGCAGAGATTGAGCAGAAAAGGATGCCTGAGTTCAATTTTCCTAAGATACTTGTAATTTAACATTCAGTGGTTAGAATTTTTTGTTCCATTTCAAATTTGTTGTAATTCATTTGGGATAGTTTAAAAGTGTGGCCCAGAGAAATTTATTTTGTAGTGTCTTGTGAAATGAATAATTGGAAAGAGTTAATACTCAAATCTGAGGACTCTTAACTGTTATTTTGCTACTGGAGTGTGTATTTGATCTCATTATAGAACCTCTGATAGTTCTGTTACAGTTATTTGGCGTTAGAAATAGAATAGCTATGAAGGTTAAGTTTCAGACAGTAGTGCTCTGGCTTGGATGTAAAATGTCCCCCATAGATTCATGTATTGATCTGTTGGTGGTCAAATGGAAAAATGATTGTTCTTGGTAACTCTTACCTGTCTAATAGATTAATCCCCTGATGGATTTGTAATATAATGGCTTTATGAGAGGTAAGTCACCAGAGGCATGTCCTTGGAGTTTTATCTTTTCGTGTCCCCTTCTCTGTTTTCTGGGTGCTGTGAGAAGAACAGATTTCTTCTGCTGTGTCAGCTTCCATGATATTTCAGTTTTGCTCTGGGTCCCAAAGTTACGGATTCATCCAGTTCTGGCTCAAAACAAATCCTTCCTTCATAAAACTGTTTCTCTTATGTATAAGCCACAGCAGTAAAAAACCTAACACAAGCGTGGTTTCCTCTGTCCACTCCTTAGGTGTCTTTTAGTGGTTTGAAATTTAGAAAGCAAGGAAGTTTCAATATACAATCATCTTCCTGCTCCTTTTGGAAAGGAACACGGGTGATAGCTAATAGAAACTATTCCCACACTGGAGTTTCCCGTGAATGTTGGCTCTTGGCTCCCCCTTCTAGGGGCACTGCAGGTTTCTGAGAAGAGATGAAAATCACTATGAGGGCTTGCATGGGACTCTTGCACTGCTGTAACCAGGTCTGAAGATACTAAATGTATTCCAGCTGGAGAGGATGCAACTTTCTTTCCCTTATAATTCCGCTGAGCAGAATTTCTCCCAAAGAGACATTTATTGTGGAGTTGGGTGGGGGATTATCAAATAAACAATGATGTTAAAACAGATCTCTGATCATGGTCCCTTTCATCATCATCACCATACAAGTTGGTATTTATCTAAATACTAACAGATGGCTACACATTCTCTTTTCTTACGTTTTTCTTGAATGGATATGGATTTTTTTTTTTTTTTTTACAGAAAACAACTCAAATTTCTAGTTGGTTTCAGGTTGGTATTGTTTCTTGACCCCATGGTATTTAAAAGCCTTCCTAGTCTTTTGTAAATGAGCTTGTGAACTGTGGAGTCACGAAGCTTCAGTCAGGGGGGAGGTTCCCCATGTCCTGTAAGTGAGGACATGATCTTTTCAATGTGCCTTCTTCCTCCCTAGAGCCTCTTCCCTTCATAAACAGATGTGCATGTCTCCATGGTGCCGGGCTTATGAGCTGGAATAATGAGCTCCTTTGGTTCCCACCCTCTCCGTCTTCTTTAAGTCAAAAACTAGGGCAAAGTAATACCCTGAGCTCTATGAGCAAACATTCAATTATGTTGTCCCAATCAGAGATTCTGCTTAGGAAATGCAGACACATGTTGGCTTGGATTTATTCCTCCTGGGAACAGTTCTGATTTCCTCAAGGACTCAAAAAATACCTCCCTCTAGAGTTATTTCAGAGACATTCTCTACCTTTCTATTTGAATCTTATTTCGTCATCCCACGCCATCTGGCAAAACTTCAGTATCCTTTGTGTATCTCTGCCACTGAGTGATATGTACCGAACTGCCTGATGCATAGATCCCATAAACAGCCAGAAGTCAAAAATATTAGTCAGTTTAATATGTTCTCAAACATATTGAACTCCATTGGGAGCACAGCTCTAAAAAGTCAATTAGAAGCATTAGAAGACCTCCCTTAGACCAACCTCTTAGACTGATGGTGGCTTTGAGCAGTCACAAAGACTTTTAATTCCTCAATGTATTTTTTGAAATAGATCACATCTTCTTGAATATATCATGTTAAAACGGCACCACAAATATAAAGTGATAGAAAAGTTGAGAGAGTATTTTAAGAATAGTTGCCACCTGAGCTTCAAAGTAACTATAGCTACAGAAGACAATGGCAAGGGGTGAGTGCGGTTGTAAGTCCTCCATTGTATTGCGTGGCAGTAGGCACAAGACAGGCACTTTTAAATGCCTGTTGGTGTGATATCACATTGCAAAGAGTTAATGGATTATTTTTATAATCAGCTTTTCACAGGATTCCATATACCTTGCTGACCACAAAGAGTGACTTTTGAACAAAACCTTCAGAGAACATTGGCAGTGAGTTTAACACTCATGGCCATGTGTTTGCTTTGTTTTGTCTTCAGTTCTACATGGCTGGATGCTGATTTGGCATTTCTTTTATGAAGGGAAAAGAAACCAAGAGGACTGCAATAGTCCCTCACTTAGCTCGTGTTTCTTAGGCAATTCTGGCTCTATGGGTTATGATAAAACCATATACATCGTGTTTCCAGAACTCTTCCAGGTGATGCTGAAATCGTTCCGTAGCTGTAGCTCTCTGTATCAAGGTAAGTCTGTCTTACTTCACTTAGTGTCACAGAGAGAAAACACCATGATCAAAAGCAACTTGTGGAAGAAAGAGTTTATTTCACCTTACAGTTTGTAGTCCATCATCCAGGGAATTTAAAATTCCAAGCAGACCCTGAATACAGAAACTGAGGCAGGGGTCATGGAGGAACACTGCTTACTGACTTTTTCCTCCTGACTTGCTCAGCCTGAATTAATGTACATCCCAGGACTATATGCCCAGGGGTCCCATCATCCACAATGGGTTGGACTTTCCCATACCAATCACTAATTAAGAGAATGTCCTCAGAGCTTGTCTATAATCCAGTCTTAAGGAGGCATCTTCTCACTGTGGTTTTCTGTTCTCAGAGAAGTCTTGTGTCAAGTTGCCACAAAACTGTCCAACACAAAGACTATCAGAGAAGAGAGGTGGGAGGGGAAATGAGCGGTCTTTCTAAAGCCTTTAAAGAAGAAAGAAAATGGATAAATAACTCTCACACAGAGAACATAACAATAGCATCAGTGAATTTAGCAGTTATAAAATTCCATATTCTCTGTACTGCATAACTCAGTGCATAGTTTTGTGTGTGTTATGTCAGAAGATTAAGACAATCATGGAAAATAAAGTCACTGATCAGAGTGCGGATTCTCTGTTAAAATCAGCAGTTGGGAAGAACTGAGCCAATCTGCTGCACATTCCTTTGTTCAGATGTCAATGTGTTGTTTAAAAAAAATTACTTGCCATTGCCATGGCTATCATAGAGTAGAGATCAGTAATTGATTCTATTCTACATCCTGCCTGAAGTCTGTCAGTGTGTGCCAGTTTGGACCCAGGTAAATGACAATATTTGACCCAATACGACCACTTTTGCTTTGTATGAATGCAACTAGAACAAGAATCAAATCAAATGCTTATTTATTAAACTGCTATTTTCTCTGACAAGGCTTTTGCTTTGTATGAATGCAGCTAGTACAAGAATCAAATCAAATGCTTTATTTATTAAACTGTTATTTTCTCTGATAAAGGCAGGAGATGCCAATAGAATCATAGCACTCATTAACTTTCAACAATTTTTTATTTCTTCTGTATTTTTAGGATCATAATAAATAATTAATCTGATATGGTAATAATGAAAAACAAGATAAAGCATCCCAATATTGAGGTCCCCTATTTTTGTGCAGAAAAATGTTCATAATAGGAATTCATTAAATTGGGTTAATTAAAGTTGGATAAATTTGAAAAATATGAATTATGGCAACATTTTTAATGTATTACTTCTGAATATCCACAAAACTGAAATGAAGCTAGAAGAGGACATTCTAATGAACAAATAAGAATGCAACTAATTAGCTATTCATTTGATATTATAAATAGATGTTTCAAAAGTATTTGAGGGTGTTGGGAAATCGTTCCTCAAACTACTTTTCTTCATTTTTTCCCTACCGTTAATATGTATGCAAACATTTCTCGAAGTAGATTGTATCAACAAACAACAAATTCTTATCTCCTTGGATGTATGTATACTTAAGAATGGATTTGGAAATTGGCAGATTTCTGCATTCTTTCCCATCTCATGACTCTCAGTACATGCATCTGTTTAATTTTGACCGGGTCGAGACAGTCTCTAGGCAGAGGAGGAATGAATGGTCGGCCTTCCGGTTGTTGGAGGTGGGTAGATTTCTGTTGCTTTCCTCACTTCCCAGAGATTAGGGGCAGGCTACAGGAGCCTTCTAGAGCTTGCATTCTGAGCGTCTTGTCTATAGGTGGAGCCGCCTATCTGGGCTTTGATGAAACCTCTTTCACTGATGATTCTATTTTCACATTTTTTTAATAATCTCCCAATTAACTGCTTCAATATGTTTATGAAATTTCTAACCTGATAATACCAACAGGCGTAACATTTGGTGGAGATATTTTGATGTGAGCGGAGCTGGTAGTGGTAATACAGCAATAATTGCCGGCTCATTTACGGACTATTTAGGTCGTGCAGTGAGCCAGATGAGAAGAGCTAATGAGCACAGCTTCTTGCTGTAATTAGTCGAACAGTGGTGGCTCACAGATGATTTACAGTTTGAAAAAAAAATCTGTGTATTTACTGAAGTGCTTATGTATTCTGTAAAGTTGTGACAAAGTAACAACTTGGGGATGTTGTGCTTTCCTCTCCCACATATTCTTCGGAGAGATTAAACAATAATGCTATCAACACCCACAGCTTTGGCGGAGAGCCGTGCAAGTGCGCGCAGGCTTCAGGTTCTCTCTGCCTGTTTCTCTTCGCCTTTCGCTCCTTCTCTTCCACCTCTTGCTTGCAGCTTTTCCTTCTTGCTGTGGTAAAGCGAGATGGCTGGGGCTCCAGGGAGCAGAGCTTGGGCTAGCTACGGCATAGTGCTTGCTCTGCTGTAGAAGCTGCATTCTCCATTCTAAGAGTGCTTCAGCCAGGAGGCTTTCTCTACCAGAAGGTAAGCATGGTGGACTGATGGCTGCCAACTGGGAGTAGATGTCTATTTGGAAAATACTCTGTGTGTATAAAAAAAAAAAAAACTAAGATGACCACGCTATTGGAATTGTGAACTGACTCACCTTGAATGATCAGCCCATGTGACCTCACGGAAACATGCCCCTGCTACCTCACTTCAAAATCTTTATATTTTTTCCTGATTTTTTTCTAATATATTTTTATTCTAATATTGCTACAAATAATTTGTTAATGTTTCCAGTTAAATGTGGCTACTTGCCTTGCTAAGGCCACTGGTGGCTGTGGCAGCTAGAATAGCAATTGTGCAGAGAAACCCACAAAGACACATAATGGGCATTCTGGAAGAAAAAGTAGAATAAAAATCTCTTGGGCTATCTTTGAATTCTGTATGAGTAGCAGAGCTGTCAGTTACATAAATACCAAATCTTGCTGATGAATACAGTCCCACGAGCTGTTCTTGATTTTCCTGAGTTGAAAGCATCTTTAAAAATTACACCATGCCTTATTTCTAGTTGATGAACACAGTGAATATATTTTGCCCACATCTAGATTGATACTAAAAACTTTATATACAATGGGATTCTGAATTTAGTTGAAATTAGTAAATATCATTAAAAAAGAGGCTCTGGATCTAGAACAGTGGTTCTCAACCTTCCTAATGTTGTGACCCTGTAATATAGTTCCTCATGTTGTGGTGAGCCCCCCAAGCATAAAATTATTTTGCTGCTTCTTCATAACTGTAACTTTCCTCATATTATGAGTCATAATGTAAATATGTGATGTGCAGTCTGTCTGACATGCAACCCCCAAAGGGATCATGACCCACAGGTTGAGAACCACTGATCTAGAATATGTGTAAGAAAGTAATAATTCTTAAGTCCAGATTGGGTGCAGTTGTAAGGAGAGTAGAGTAATGTCTCTGCCTCTGTTCCCCCAATGTGAATTGCTTTCATCTTGCTACTATGCCAGCCAATAAAATCACTCTTATTTGTTTGGCTCTGCACTTACAGTTGTCTTCCTTTAATTTTTCTTCTTTTGATTCTTTCTACTTTGCTGCTTGTGCTGCCTGTATTAGGGAAGGATCAATAAAAGAAATTTGTTAGTGTACCACATTCTGCAATCAGAGTTTGTTGGGGGAAAGGTCACTTGTTCCTCCCAGCTGCCCAGCCACAAAATAACTACTCAGAAAACCATATTATTTGCAATACTGTTTGGCCAATAGCTTAAGCGTATTTCTGGCTAAACTCACATTCTAAACTAACCCATCTCTATTATTCTGTATATCGCCACATGGCTGTGGCTTACCTGCTAAAGTTTCCAATGACTATCCCGGGTGGCAGATTCATGGCTTCTCTTTGACTCCACCTTCCTCCTCCCATGCTATAGGCCAAGCCACTTTTCTTTATTCATTAACCAATAAAATCAACAGATGGACAGAGGACCTCTCATACCAACAGATCATGGTCTTTAGTCAGAGTTTCATAGAAATCAGATAAGGACAAGATGACTATGGAATTTGTGTGAGAAATAACAGGTTAGGTAGTCAAGAAGCCAAAAGCACATAACTCCTTTTATTTTCCTTGTGTGGTTGGATATTGAATTTAGGGCCTTCTGCAAGTAAGCAAGTGCTCTTCCTCCAAGTTCTTTCCCCGGCCCAGCCATCAACATTTATTGTTGGCGTTTTTGATGCTGATGAAAATCTGTCCAATCTTTCTTTCAGGGAAACATGCATGTTTGGATGGGTTAACAGCATCTGATCGCTAACAAGGATGACTTTTGACTTTTACCTTTTCTCTTCTTCCATGGGTTTATTCAGAAAGTCAAATAATTGTGTCCTTCAAGAGGGAAAAAGAGAGGAATGAGGTTAAATAGCTTTGAGGTTAAATAGGTTAGGAAAGACCTGGAGCATCTTCAAAGGGCATCCTAAAACTCAAGCAAGGGAAATGGTGTTCTGTGAGCAGCCACTTCCACTGTCTGAAGGACCAGCTAATGCTAATGTGAGTCACGTGAAAAGATGGAATACTTACCATAGTGCCTGATTCACCAGAAGTAGCCCCTGCTGTCATTGTGATTTCTACTATGGGTATAAATTATTATAAAAACTAGTTATTCTGAAAAAGCTGCCTCAGAATACTTTTATGACACTGATATTCATTTGAGAGCTATTAAATGTTCCTTGAAATAAGTTCCTTAAGAAAATGCATGTGGATATAGGTACACTATTAGACACATTAATTGAAGGTCTCTAAGTAAGGAGAAATGGGATTCACACCTGAAAGACCATCTACCACTCATAAAGATAATGGTGAAAATGTCTAAGCAAATTTTCTACTACACTGACTTCTCAGCATCCACTCCCCTTCGCTTTCATTAGTCTATACTGACAGTTTAGCCAGAGGCATTAAACTTAACATGAGCCCCTTTGAAAGCGTACAGGAGCTAAGTTTCAGCTGTCATCTGTATATGCTCATCCCTGGGCTGCTTTAGTTATTTGCTGCATATTTCCCTCATTATTTTTATCACTGCCTGGAAAATATCATATAAAGATCCTGGTGATCTGATTATACAAATAATTGTAGGGAAGGCACAGCACCAATTTCGACACTGGAGATTTGTTCCTTTCAATCTAGGATAGTCATTGTTAACTTAGATAAGAGTCTTCAAGAAAGGCACTTAACTGAAATTAAATTTAATGTCTGGGCATCTCCAACTAACTCTCTTCAGACATTCTCAATTGTGTGTATGTGTGTGTGTGTGTGTGCGTGTGTGTGTGTGTGTGTGAGAGAGAGAGAGAGAGAAAGAGAGAGAGAGACAGACAGACAGACACACACACAGAGAGAGTGAGAGTGAGAGAGAGAGAGAGAGAGAGAGAGAGAGAGAGAGAGAGAGAGAATGTTTTTTCTCTACGTGGGTCTTCTAAGACATGTAAGGCCCAATGTAATTATCTTAGGTGTGGTCTATTGAATAAATGGTACACACACACACACACACACACACACACACACACACCACAGTAAATGTAGCTTTGGGAAAATAAAATGAACTTACAGGGTAAGGTTAACTAAACATGAAGACAAAATTAGAAAAACTTCACATGGCTAGATTGCTCCTTATTATTTCAGGTAGGCCTTTTAAAAATGTTAGTGACTCCAGATCAAAGAGTTTCCATGAGAAGTAATACACAGGAAGAAAATAGTGTTGGTGGAATGGAATCTAAGAAGTAGTTGTCTGTGATTGTTCTCAGCAGAAATTTAAACCTGAGGTGCAATCTTATAGTGAGGGAATTGGCGAACACTAAAACTGAATGTGTGCACGTGCCCTGATGTGTGTGAGCACAGAACTGGGCATTTTTATACTTACTTTCCAGCTTCATTAAGGTGTAATTGATGCAAAATAAAGTGCATATATTTAAAGTATACAACTTGATGAGTTTTGACGTACCTGTCATACCTGTGAAGCCATTGCCGTATCGAGATAACGAACATATCCATCACCCTTGAGGTTTCTTGTGCCCTTTGTAATGGATCTACCTCTACTCCTCTTCAGGCAATTAGTGGTGTGCTTTCTGTCACTATAAACTAGGTAGCATTTTCTGGGACTTACGTAAATAAATCACAGCGTATGCACATGTTAATTGTCTCACTTCTGTCACTCAGTATAATTATCTAAGATCCATCCGTGTTGTGTGTAGGATAGTTCATTCTTTCCCAGCTTGATTTGATGGTGCACCATAATTTGTTTACTACATAATGAGGGACATTTGGAAGGTCGGGATTTTGGGTTTTTGTTTTGTTTTGTTTTGTTTTGAGAGAGAGCTAAATAACTCTAGGCTGAACATTAGGGTACACATCTTTATGTAGAAATATATTTTTTTGATTCTTGGATTAATGAAATGAACAGGTTGTACTGCAAACATATGTTTAATGTTTTCAAGATACTGACACACTGCATTCCAAGGGGAAACTTTCCTTCAGGGTGTGAGGGTCTGCCTGTTCTACAGTCATGCTCATACTTCATATGATCATATTCATTTGAGGAGTACTTATTCTTCCGATTTTTTATTTTAGCTGTTATAATTGTTTGCAGGTGGGATTTCAATGTGTGTAGTATATGAATGTATGTTTGTGTGCGTTTGCAATGTGCGCATCCAAGTGCATGTATATGAATGCATGTGGAATCCAGAGCTTAATGTTGGGCATCTTGCCCTATTGCTTTCTACTTATCTTTAGAGACAGGATCTTTCACTGAACCTAGAATTCACTGATCGGCTAGATTAGTTGGCCTGTGAGTTCCAGCAATCCTCCTGTCTGTGCCAGTCACAGTGCTGGTGCTATAGACGCGCTTTATCATGCCAAACTTTTGCTTGAGTTCTAGATGCAAACTGAAGTCCTCGCGCTTGTGTGATAGGTGCTTGCCTACTGAGCTCCATCTCTCTAGTCCTCACTGTGGTTCTCTTTTGTGTAGGTTCTTCAGTAATGCTTTCTGATTAATTACTTTAGAATATTCTATGACCTTTGTACTTATACAAAAATCTGTGAATAAACTTGATATTTTTGTATACAAAACAAAGAGGCTACAGAAATGTTTAGTAGAATTAGGTTGAATCTAGAGATTAATTTTGGAAAGATGTGACTTGGTGGCATTATTGAATCTTTTGATTCAAGAATATATTGTCCCTCTGCATGTATTTTGAGCGTATTTTAATTTCTACTTCTCAATATACATTTTTTCCATTTTCAGTCAGCTTTATTTCTAATAACTACTTCTTTTTATGACATTGTAAATGATGTATTTAGAGTGTCTTAATTTTAATTTTCAATTTTTGCGTGTATATAGAACTATGTTTCCTTTATTGATTTTGTATCCCAAATTTTTAAATTCTCTTTTGCTATGGGACAATGGTCTGTACCCTGTCATTAGTATTTTAATAAAACACTGATTGACCAGTAGCAGGCCTGAAGTATAGACAGATTGACTAGATATGAAGTATAGGTGGGGCAAGGAAAACAGGAGAATTCTGGGAAGAAGAAAGAGTCCAGTTATAGAGGAAGCCAGACACAGAGAAAGCAAGATGAGGATGCCTCGCTAATGAAAGGTACCAAGCCACATGGCTAACACAGGCAAGAATTATGGGTTAATATAAGTTAGAAGAGTTATAAGAAGCCTGAGCTAATAGGCCAACCAGTTTATAATTAATGCAGACCTCTGTGTGTTTCTTTGGGGCTGAATAGTTGTGGGACCTGGTGGGACAGAAACGTCTGTCAACACCCTTTGAATATTTGTTAGCATTTTTTTTACACATATAATAATGCTGACCATGACCAGTAGCAACGCTACTTAAGTCTTTCCTATCTGTGAGAATGTATTAATTTGTTGATTCCATTTTGCATTGTTAAAACCTCAAGGGCCATGTTGATGAGAAGTCATCGGATCAGACACTTTTATTGCCTTCCCAGTTTTAAAGAAAGAACACTGGATTTTCAGCACAAATGCAATGCTGGTGGTAGGACTTTTTTCAGTGGAGATTCAAAGTGTGACTCCCCATAACAAATTTAGTCTTTTAATTTCCCTTCCTATGTTTCTTTTGGGTGTCATTTACATCTTTCTGTCTTAGTTCAATACTGGCTGCTAGAAGCTTTTCTTTAAACATGGCATTAGCATAACCCCACAGTTTTATATGACTTTTTTTCATTTTCTTTCTTTTCAAACTTTTTAAATTGACTTGTGATCCCATTTGATCCATAGCTTTTTGAGAAGGTTGTTTAATTTCCAACTTTTAGGGGATTTTCCAGAAAGTTTTCTGTTAATGACTCAAGCTATAGTCAACGGGAACAGAGAGTTTGCTTCATATGGGCATTGCATGTGGTGAGGTTGTCATTCTGATAAAGAACACATGCCACCCAGGCATTGCTGTCTTTTCATCAGAACATTTGAATCATCGCCATTAGTAAGTTTAAATTTATCATTGTGCTACTGATTTACTAAGCTCTGTTCTTTGATGGACTTCATTCTTTTTCCTTGTCCTTTATTAGATTGATTAGTATATTTGTCTTTGCATTTTATGTCCATCGTTGGTTTATTTGCTTTCTTCTTTAAGTGGCTGATTTAAACTTGTTTCTAAAACAGACATATTGTTGTCTACTGTGATTGACATATTGTGCTGTAGCTATCAGACTGAAAAAGAATTAGATGAAGGACTCTGAATGGATGAGGATGTGAGATAAATAATGTTCTCATAAACTTTTGGTCGCGGTGTGAATGGAAACATCCTTATTAATGCAGCTTGTGGGTGATATCTAAAAGCTCTGAAATAATCAAGTTGACACTTCTAAGAGAGAAATAATTATACAGGTGCATAAAGACTTATAAACAATGGCATTTGCCACGATGTTGTTTGTAATGTCCATATCTAACACTGTACATGTTATCAGTCAAGGTGTATCCCATCCAATTAGAGAACCTACCATGGTGTCAAGAAAGATATTCAATTTTGTCATGGAAGGGCAATAACAAGACATTTTAAAACTTTTACTAAAAATATTTAATTTACATAAAAGTATGTGATATGTCTATTTACTTTTTGTTTGAAAAGTAATACACACATGTATGTGTATATTTGATCAAGTGGAAGCAAGTGAGAGCATCATGGTACTATTCCTTAGCTGATGGAATTCCATCCATTTTATTTTAATTTAGCATTTTCTTCAAATTCTAAAATATAATGATTGTGTATTAATTTTGTAATTTGTTTTGATTGAAAATAAACTTAGTAGTAACAGTAGTAACCACCTTCAGCTTAATTTTCCCGTTATTTAGTTATTCCAAAAGAATAACTGAGGTAGTAATGCTATTGACTACTTGCATCATAAAAGTGTTCAAAAGATGTTTTCATGTCAAGGGCTAAATCTTTCCCCATATTTATTTAGGGTATTAGTCCTTTCATGGAATTTGTAAACATTTTAAAATGACAAGAAGTTTGCAACAAAGCAAGAACCCGTGGCGGAGCATTGTTCTGTCAAGTCCCACCTGTCTGGGTTACGTGAAATGAACTTCTCTTCTTAGGAAAAGCAGTGGGTGGAATCCAAGCCTTTGCTTTCATTTAGTTCAAGTACCTTACCTAGCTTTCTGCCGTGGCTTCATCCTGAAAGGGTGTAATTTTCAGGGTTTTGTTCATCTTAGAAATATCTCCAAGGAACTTTATCGAGAAGTTTCTGAGCTCTGCTCTGAACTTCGGACAAAAGGATCATTGCCAACAGGAGAGAAGATTTCAAAAACAAAAATAAGTCAAATTATGTTGGAAGGAAAGATGTTTGATTTAATTTCCATCTTTCTTGGTGTTTGGGGCACATTGCTCCTTTCTCAGGGGAGAATTCCTTTGTGATTTGCGTTCTTGTTTTTAGTCTCATGAGGATTACCTGCAGCTTTTCATGGAAAGCACAGACCCTACACAGTCTCAGGGGTTCTTGCTCTCTGAGTCTCTGGGTGCATTTATTAAATATAAGTTAGAATACGCCCTCAAAGGCTTTGCTTTACAGGCCGAGCAGTGTTTCAATCATGAATTTGTATGTTTTTCAGAGAATTTGTATGTTCTTCAGATCACCTGAACTTATCTAAGAAAAGAGGACTTTCCCCCTGATTTCACTGGATGAAGTCACTCATCTTTAAATATAAATTTCAGCATACATTAAGGCATGATAAACATGTAGTATGCTAGGATGTGTCAAATAGTTCTGGCAACTGTTACAAGAGAGGAAGAAAATCGAATAGAAACTTAAACCATTGTTTGTCATTAAAAGAGATTTGTCTAAGCATCAAAATAGACAATAAAACTTTAAGTACCTGGGTTGAAGAGACAACTCAGTAGCTAAGAGCTCTTCTGCAGGACTTGAGTTGGGTCCCCAGTAAGCCAACAAGTCAGTTAGTTCACAACTGTCTGTAAGTCCTGTTCCAAAGTCTCTAACGCATTCTTCTTTCCCCTCTGGACACACGTACATGTATGATGAACACACAACACACACACACACACACACACACAAACAGAAAGAGAAATAAAAATTTTACCTAGTATTGCCATAAATGTGCAT
This sequence comes from Myodes glareolus, assembly GCF_982192425.1. Taxonomy (NCBI): domain Eukaryota; kingdom Metazoa; phylum Chordata; class Mammalia; order Rodentia; family Cricetidae; genus Myodes; species Myodes glareolus. The sequence continues at coordinate 73,063,365 of NC_142036.1, forward strand.
CAAATGACTACTGTTACAGCATTCTCAGCCTGACTGGCGTAAGTCGTGAACAGATAAGGTAGGGATCATGATCGTGAGTTCACAGTGGAGCAGCTGAGGTTGCCAATTCAAAGCTACATACATTTGAAAAAAGTCACAAAAGGATATATTAAACAACCTCATTTGTCATTTTTTAGCAAACATTTAGTGCTTCCAGACTTTCTGGTTACAGAGAAAGGGAGATTTCAATAAACAGGGATGTACATGCTGCTGTGTTGAAAGAACTTAACTTGGCGGGCTATAAACAGATCCTGTCTATGAACACAATGAGATCTCTTTACTTTCCATGCTTCCTTCTATCTTCAGGAATTCTTTCTGAAAATTAGAATTCAGAGTCAAAAGTAAATTAGCTTTATATTTTAAGCTGTGATACTGGAATGAGTGAAGGAAGTTTATCTAGAATGTTCTTCTGGTGCAGTGTAAACAGAGACTACTCATTTGTTCCCCAGCTGCCCAGACCCAAATAATCATGCAGAATTATTAATTATAATATATTATATTAATTTTGTGCTTTAATTAATTAACTAGTGTTGTAATATATGTCAATTACAACACTATTTGGCCAACGAATCAGGCATATTCCTAGTTAGTTCTTACATCTTAAATTAACCCATTTCTATCAGCCTATGTATTACCATGTAGCCATGGCGTTACCTCATTTTCTACATGTCTTGTTTCCTTGGCAACTGACTGGCATCTCCCTGACTCCACCGTCTTTCTCCTTCTATCTCTGCTTGAATTTTCTGCCTTGTTGTATTCATCCCTGCTATAGGTCAAAGGGGCTTCTTTATTAACCAATGGTAACAAAATACATTCACAGCATACAGAGGGGCCTCCCACATCATCGCTGGTCTGACCTCCTGCTTCTCGTCCGTTCACTCCGACCTTTCATTGTCTTCTCTCGTCAGCTCCTCCCATGTTGTTTCTCTTCACACTCTATCAGCAATTGATCTATAGCTGTATACCTCCTGCCTAAGTCTTTATATGCCTCATTCTTTCTAGTTTTGTCATTCTGACTGAGGGACTTTTCAAATCCACCTTTCTTGGTCGGCTTGGTGAGATCATTTTGGCTTTGTTCTATACAGTGGTTCAGATAGAATGCCCCAGCTCCAGCTCAGAACATTTAATGCCCCTTTCTAATTACATGTTTTAGTTCAACCTTGAAATTTAAAGGGGAGAACTCTAATCGCCATGTTGTCTATTCTGTGAAGTGATGGCTAGCAGACAGTGCTGGGAGTCCGTGGAGACGAATTCTCACAGTAGATGCTTAGGAGCGAAGGTTAGTGTTGAGGGCTGCTCATCACAGCAGACACCCCACACACACTTCTGCATTCAATGGAAGCTATCCACGGAGCTTCCTATAGCTATTGGAATAAGTTACCACAGTTGCTTAACACAATAAAAATGTGTTACTTGCGCAGTTTTAAACAGAAGCCTGAATCTGGATGCACTGACATCTGATTGCTGCGGGACTGAAGGGAATGCTTTCCTGTCTCTCTTCTAAATTTTGGAGCTTTCAGACAATCCTTGCCTTTCTTTGGCCAGTAGCTGTATAATTCTCGTCTGTCTTTGCTATCATGTGGTGACCTGCCCTCTGCTTGTTTCCTCATGTAGTCTTCTATTTTCATAAGGGCTCACTATACTACGCATGTTTTGGTTTTATTTAGTAGTGAGCTGATTTCCAAATAAGGTCATTTTCTGAGGGTGGTTGGGATGCTAGTCTTTGGGGCACACTCATGCTGTGCAGTATATAGTATTGCCCGAAGTTTCATAATAAGCATAAGACATATTTTTCATAGTGTGTGATGCTGTAATCCCAAACCTTCCTGTCAAAAACATCCATCTTCTTAATCACTGTATTGAGAAGAATGAGACCTTCCATTTCTAAGGGAAAATCAGATGCAAGAACTTAAATAAGAGAGACAGCGAAAGGTGAGGAAAGTTATGCTGAAGTCACAAGATAGCCCACTAATTATTTCCCCGAAGGAAACATTACATGGATGTAATTAAATTCTGTTTTTCCTTTTCTAAAAAACACATGCTAAGAGAAATGAAAATAGTAAAAAAAAGAAATGATCTTGCCCTCAGAAGCTCTTACATTTTATTTTCTTCTATCATTTGCAATGGATATCCTATCAAACTCTGCATCTTATGGTTCATCTTATCTTTGTGTATATAAAGTTGACATCTTAAATCTAACCAGGGCCAGACTATCCAGACAAATCTTGCATTTACTTCCAATAGAAATAGAATTGGTACTAGCTGTAAAACTTTCTCCTTTATTTCTGGAAACTTACTCCTGGAGCTCTTGGAAGTGGTCAGGTATGCTCAAGAATATAGTAAGGTGTTAGTAAGGGCCACCTTTGTGGAGCCAACACTCACAGAAGTCAACATTGTATTTTGGCTCCTTGGGTTTAAAACGAGCGTATATCATTCAAATCGAGGGCAGGCCTTAGTTGGACCAGACAAGACTGGAGCAGTAAGCCCAGGAACCATCACAATTCAAAGTACTAGGGGTAAGAAGAAAAATGTCCACAGGGTTGACACGCTCCTTATTCTCCCAGCTACACTTCTTTGTGACTTAAGCATTGAATTTGTGTCAGTAACAAAACTCAAGGTAGGAATAAGCCAAAGTGTTCCTGTTGTGTAGTTTGTATTGAAGGGATGAACAGAAAGTCACAGATTAAGTAACTCATCTCGCACTACATCAAGACTTGGATTCAAGAGTCCATTCTCCTAATTATTATCCTCCAATTCCTCCGAGTGAAAGTAGTATGAGATATACATAATATTTATGTAGCTCTTGATTAGGGCAGAAAATAACGCATATTAAGCAAATGAGGTATTCAGATGTTTGATATATGTTCTCATTTAATTCTTATCAAATTTATCTTTGTGCCTTTGATGATGTTTGCCAGAAAAATCTATTTCTATTTTTACACTATGAGAGGTAGCCTTGTCTAGGAAATCTAAGGGTATCTCCACAGGTAATTGGTTAGGGAGCCTCAAAGGTCAGGTCCATGTTTGTAGGTTTTCTTAGTGCAAACCTCAGATGAGTGTGTTAGGAAGCATATTGGCATAAATATCACTATGTGTTTATCAAAATATCATTCATTTCTTTGTTATTTGTAAAATGTATATAGTTGTATGAGTTTATGATCCCCAAATAGTCACATGTCCCCTACATTTTCCCTAAGAAAGGGAAGATTGAATGGTTGCTAGGGACTAGGATGGGAGACATGTATTATTGTCAGTCCAGCGAGATGACAAGGCTTTGAGATGACAGGTGTTCGGGCATTTCAGCCACTGTTTGGAGAAGAGCTTTCAAAGGAAGGCAATGAAACCCTTCTCTAAAATGTAAGTAGAAATTTTCTCTCTGTTATGCCCAAAAGACTTGGTCATCTGTTTATTACTATTATGTCCTTGCCAACACATATACACATACACACACATGCATGCACACACACACATTTTATTGATATTCTTCAGTATCCCTTTATAAGTTATTTGTATGTGTGTGTGTGTTGTGTGTGTGTACAAACACTCATGTGTTACTATGAATACGTGGAAGCCAGAGCCCCACTCTCAGGCTTTGTTTCTACCCTGACACCCTCTGAAGATCCAGAGAATGAACTCGGGTAGTTCCACAGAGGCATCATGTCCCTGCTGATGGAGTTCACCAGCCCCTCCTTGCCTTTCACTAACTGCATAGGGAAGTGGTATGCCTTCTGGGATAGAGCACGGCCACTTACAGGAACCACCCAGAATGCTATTCCGTTCACGCGGTTGGAGCTCAGCCTTTCGTTCCCACCGGGCTTCGATACATTATCAGAAGTTCAGTGTTCTCTCAGGTGCACCCGCCATTGTTTTACAAAAGCAGCGTGTCATTTGGATCTGTTTGAAGAAGCCGATTCTTTGGGATACATTTTTTTTTTTTCACTATTGTGTTAGAGCTTCTTCTCTGCCCGAGGCATAGCAGACAATTCTAAATGTGTGTTCATCATCTGAAATTCTTTTGTAATAAAAATGTGTTTTTAAAATAAAAAGCTGAGCTTAATTATTGGGCAGACAACTTAAAAGGGTGTCACTTTTGTTTTTGTCAACTCGGAGATTAAAGAAAAATTAAATGGTATGGGGCAAACCTGTAAGAAGGCTTTTTCTTTCACTTTGGCCAGTCGAGAAGTCATAGAGCCAGCAGTTCAGAGAGGAAAATGTAAGATATTCATTGAGACTGCCTTTAGTTGCTCAGGCACACAGACCATCTGGCAATGAGAGGAGATGGGGGCTCAACATGCCCTCTGTAAATAAAGTGATTGCCACCGGGACGAATAATTCCCCTTTTAATTGTGTACCTATTTCAGAAGAGATCGCAAACAAAGGGTCCTCCTTCTCGGATGAAATTGATGAATGACCTTGAAGACTCAGCACTAGTCATCCTTGAAAAACTGGACTCTCATCAGCTCGGCTCATTATGAGTCCAGTCTGAGTCCACACAAAGCACCCTTTGACTTCAGGGGGACTCGGGCACAATCAGTCCTGAGGGAGGTGATGGTTTTAAATCATGCTTTCTATCCCACTGAACAGCTACTAAATGAAGGCACAAAACATGGACAACTCAATTGTAAGCCCCCTCTTAAGATAAAGCATGCAGTGTGGACTTCACACTGGTATCAGTAACACTGAAACGGCTGCTTTTAAATGGGAGCTTGCGATGCTCAGTCACTGATATCAAGGGAAAGAGAATGCAAAGGATCTCAGAAACAAATGTCTGATTTACGATTCACTGAATACATAATGAAAAAGGGAGGCTGGAGCACACATAGCTCTTTGCTATTAAGAGTGATGATTTCTTTAACAACATGGAGCCAAATTTTAATGGTACGTCGTTCAATTTTTCCTACAACAGTTATCAGTTTCATTGCCGCTGAGGAGGATGGTGACAATGATGACAGAAATACACACAGTTCTAGAAATACAGGGAGAGTAAGGCAAGAGGCAGACCTAGAACACGTCCCTTCTCTAGGGTTTCATTGGCTCTGGCTATTGGAATCCAATGACAAATCAAGTTTTACCATCTTTCCTCTCGTTCCATTTTAGCCAGGAGTACAGCTTCAGCAACATCTATGTTGCCAAGGATAGTTGTTATTCCTTCAAGAACTCAGTATTTCCCAATGCTGGCGCTACATCTGACAGGACAGGGAAGCGGGAGACAACTGTGGCGGAATGGAAGTATTTCTGTATGATTTGTTATTACTAATTGTCGATTAAACTGCTTGAAACTGCTTGAGTAAAGAGTTTGGCATAGTTAATGGCTGATAATTACTGGGATAATATTTATTATACCTACTCTGTGACAGCAAAGTGCCTTGAAGTCCCTTATTTGGGTCTCATAAAAAGTGAAAATATCATATCAAGTGCTGCATATGATCACCATTATGTTGAACCATTCATCTCACAGCGTCTTCTTATGAAAGAATTTAATGCCACGCATTTAATTACTCTGGTAATCCTGCTGGATACACAGTGCCTGTTGGCTAAGTGTGCTTTGGGGACTGCTCCCTGTATTTGAGTGAGTGTTGCTCTCCGGAAGGTTTCTCCACGTCTTCTCTCACCCACCCCAATGACAGAAGCTTTGTAGGAATTGTTTGAACTTTCTAGCACACTGCAGGCTTTTCATAACAGTTAAACAACAACTCTAATTGCTATGCGCGATTGAAGAGTAATTTTCTCCAGTACAGGTGCAGTTACCTGAAATGTATTCTCTCACAAAGTACTTAAACACTTCGTTCCTCGCCTTAATTTACAAGGAAACTAGATATCTTTTAATAACCTCTTCCCCTTTGCCTACTTAGTAGGATAATTGTGCTTTATTTCCTGTGGAATAAAGAATGTTCCTCATCTGCTTAATTCTGTCAAAGAAGTTGACTGTATGGAGAAGGACCGTAGCTTTGTCTAGTTCCTAGAACTGTTGTCTACTTTCATAATAATTCTTGACTTTTATGCTTTCTGGACAAGCCCCTGAGTGCTGGTGACTAAAGATTTAAGCACTCCAGTATCATACAAATTAACTGTGTGAATGCAACTGTGTATCATTCTTGCATTCTTTGTGCAACTAAGTCAGAGTAAGCTGGGAAGAAGAGGACCTTGAAGTTTTTCTTCACACACACACAAAAAAACCCTTTTTAGGTTTTTTTTTCAAAGTCAAATGATAGTATTTCCATAACTATGTCCCATATCTTGTTATCATCCCAAATCTTTGCAAAGTGAATGCATTCAATTCTACATATATTTTTGTAATGAGTCTTTTTCTGTCCCGCCAGCTAGCTCACAAATAATAACACAGAGACTTCTTATTAATTATGAAAGCTCTGCCTATAGTTTATGCTTGTTCCTACCTAGTTCTTATAGCTTAAATTAACCCATTTCTATTAATCTAGATTCTATCATGTGGATATCTTCCATCTTTCTCCTATTTTCTCTCTGTATTTTCTGGCATTTCTTGTGTGCCTAGATTCTCCTCCTCTTCCTTTCTCTTCCTGGAAGTCCTTTCTATACCCCCTGCCTATCTATTGGCTGTTCAGCTTTTTATTACACCAAGCACCGTAATATATTTTCACACAGTGTATGAATATTCGACAACACATTCTGAAACATTCCTGATAAATTTATACTGTTTTCAGTATAGGAACTACTGTGACTTTTTATTTTAAAAAATATTTAATATGTTGATTGAATATTAAAATAAGAAAAATTCAAAGATGAGCATCAAAGAATGTCCAGAAATGGCTGCCATGAGATTGGTGGCTCCTATTCCCCAGGCAAGCAACGTGTTCGTCCTAAGGGACACCTTAATGGGGAGGCTTGAAATGTTAAACTCATTACAGAATTCAAGTACATTCTGTGTTTTTGCCTCCTTTCAATTTAGAATTGATACCTATGTTGCGGGTGTTCCTTAAAGAGGACTGACTCAGCTTCTAATGACATCAGTAAACTTAGAGAGTTTGCTAAACAGGAAGGTGGTGATTTTAGTCTTCCAAATGCTATATACTAGTTTCTCAAATGCAAGAAATTTTAAGTGAGGGTTCCTGAATTTATAACACACACACACAAACACAGACTCACACAATATACTCACACACACTTATACTCTCAGACACACACTCACCCAACATACCCTGCTCACACATATTTTCTTACACCCACATGATTCACATACCCTCTCACACACACATATACTCACACATTCACACACACTAACAAAACACACATACTCTCTCACACACAAACAACACAGCACACAACACAAAATCACTCTCACACACACATACTCACACACACTCACTCATACACATATACGCTCATGCACTCACACATATATTCTCTGTCACTCCCACACTCCCACACTCTCTGAGGACAAGTTATATGCCTGTGTTTGCCAGTTACTTTGTGTAATTCTTTTTGTAAGTGTTACACAATAGGTTTCTTGGGTATACATTAATACAAAAGACTTAAAGTCACATATTCACAACAAAACAAATCATAAATAATGAGATACTAAAGACCGACTGTCACTGAGGTAGCAATTATCAGTGTCTCTTTTTTGCTTCAGTGGCTTTTTCCTTTTACCCTGAGACATGCAAACAGAACAAACAATTAGCGAAATAATTGATGATCAGTACCTTCAAAGCTTGTGGTGACCTGCTTTATGCTTTATAAGCGTAATAATGAGAACACCTCTTATTACTGATTAGTGCCCTGCCTGGTGCTCTCTCACGGTGCTCAGGAGGTACATCTACATCAGACAAAAGGTTTTCATCTGCCCTTTACAGTTAGTTGGTCCCTAATGAACTGAGCTCTTGTCCCTTGCTGTTTTTAGATTCCAATTAAACTTGTTTGTAGAATAGACAAATAATTAAAGATGTACTGTTTTCCATGACTTAATATTGTCTTCCAATAGGGTTGTGTTGCAGTTGGTGGCAATTAACATATATAGTTATGTTTTTAATCATTTATGTATTAAAACACATGCAAAATGTGCCTATGTTTTCTTAGCATTTTTTGTGCTTGTCAACCCATTCTCTTAACTTGCACTGGGTGTGCTAATTACCCTCTGTCAAGCTAGGGTAATTCATCTTTTCCAAGAGAAAAGGAAAACATTCTGTTTTCGTTTTGTGCTTGAGAAAGTAAAAGAATGGCAGTTTTCTCTGGAGCTTTCAGAATCAGCAAAGAATGCTTTAAGATTATGACAAACTGGTTTTATGTTGTGCACAGCAAGGAATATTAAACAGACAAATAGAATGTCATATTAAGAAGTTTGTTAAATTATATTTTCTCATATCTGTTTTTGAATTTTCCCATCCACTTGCATTCTATATTAGGCCCTTATAAGATGGTATAAGTAGTTCTTTATTACAAGAACACAGAGAATGAAATTCAGAAACTGTATGATAATTTGTCAACCAAGCAAGTTTTATAATCCTGCAATCCCCAGAGATTGTCGAATTGTTCCTTTGTAATTGGAGAAAAAGTATTCACAACGATTGTTTCATGATCCTGCCTTCATAGTTTTCAAACAGAATTTTAAAAGTGATTGTACTTCATCAGCAGACGATGGGCAACTCTTCAACTGTCTGCTTCTGAGCTTTGCAGACAATGTGTGGCATCAATTGGTTCTTTCTCCTCTCCTCCACAGCTCTGTGCTCGTCTCTCAGTGTTTGGAAATCTTCAATAAGTATCTGCTGATGGTTTAATTTCTTTGCCTTTATTCATGGGTCCCACCCACTTCCGACTTCAGTAATATAATTGATTATGCTCTGAAATTCTGATGTGCTTTTATGTGCACTGAAACTACCTAGGAGTTGTTGGATGGGTGAGATGTTTGGATTTCTGGAACATCCCTATTGCATTAAGACATATTATAAAGAATTTTCCATCTTCAACTGATCAGGGTAGAAAGTGTTCTTTATTGTGGTCTGATGGAAGGATGGATGTAAAATGCTAGTTGTGTTAGTGCCAGAATATGCAATAAGACTCGTACATTTTATCTGACATGTATTTTGGGTGACTAGTAATGATTTATTTTTGTATTTGGGTAGCTAGTAGCCAGATGTAAAAAGCCACTATTCTACTATGTACTATAAATAACAACTCATATGAGCCATAATTATATATATACATATATATGCATGTGTTTATATATATACACACACATATATACACATATATATTTGCAAATGTGTTTTGAACCTTTGAAGTTAGTAAAGCAGGCACATGTTATTTCATTATAGTCAGTGTAAGACAAGCAGACCTACACAACAGGAACTTCATCATAGATAATGTGCAGTCAGAGTAAGTATGGTGTGAGACATAGTCAAGTTGTTGGGTTAATCTTCCTCTTTCCCTTCAGTAGAACATACTGACTGATCACCATATATGGAGTTTTAGTAACTAATGGGCTCCTTGCCTGGGATACCATTTGCTTCTGACCAAATATGGGTTGAATGTGTATTACAGATATGTTGGGTTTGCCCCCAAGTCCATGTATGTGTCATTTTTATTTGTTATTTTTATTTGCTATTTTAACAACTTACTTACAATTGTAAGTAATTTGTTAATTTACTTACAATTTTAATTATACTTGTATTTAAGAACTACGAATGCAAAAAAGAAGGTTATGTTTCTGTGACTAAATTGAATGCTTTGGAAAAACATGGCTTCCAAAACATAAATAGATTTCTCCATATATCTCTATAATTCAGATCAACTCAAAGTAGAATTCATAGAAAATGCATTATGGGTGTTGTGTAGATGAAGGGCAATGGTGGCCAACAAAGCAATCCACATCCAGTGAAAAGGCCTGCTCAAAGACAAAGCAGTTTGGTGTCTCATCAAAAGCTTGGTCAAATAATGCACTATTGTATATTTTATGTTAAAGTGAAATGCTTGGTATGATGTATAGCCTTGTAAACATATTCACATTTGGTTAAGTTGTGGGGTATCAATTGAATCGGTATTGCTCCCTTTGCTTCAGACCACACAGGATCTACTGTGGCAGATAGGGGACTTTCCTCATACTCAAGCACTTTGGGAAATTCATTAACTAAACATCTCTGAATGGGAGGCCAGACTCACACTCATTTTCTTCTATTTGGCTGCCTGGTGATGTTAGTTTGAAATAGGTTGAGATCATGGGAAGTTATCATTATACCCATGTGATCCACAGTAAGAAAGTAAATTATGGGTAAACTAAGAGACTTATTCAGGATCCGCTTATTATATAGTGGGAGCCTAGGTAACTTTGTACTGGTTCACTCCCCAAAACATGCCTCTGGCACACTTACGTTTGGAATTATAATTTAAATACTAGCTATTCCTGTTCACTAAATTGGAGGCTATCTGGATTTTGGCAGCGATTGCCTAGGATTTCCGCCATTTATGCATCCCCAGTACAGAGTGTACGAGGACTACACTCTGAGTCACCGACACATTAGCATGTGTGAAAATAACTCAATTAGCACAGGTAGAATGTGAGAATGTCCATCAGTTCCGCAGGAAACAATGGCTGGCTGGATGAGGACGTATGCCGGGTCTTGCAGATGGTATCACACCAATTGCATTTGCAGACACCCAGTGCAGCATCTGCAGGGCTGGCAGAGTCCTGCAACTCAGAGACAGCAAGTCAGATTTGATCAGAGAGACCAACACTTGACCACATGAATGTCTCAGCTTCCTGGGATGTGTTCCAAAATCCATCCATCTCATCCAGTGTGACAGTCAAAAAAAGTCACACTTCTCATCTCTGCATCAAGTCATGTCTCTAACTGTCACACAACTCGGCCTGCTGACAGAATAAATTTATGGCATCTTCCGATGGCTTCCTCACCTTTTTTTAAATACATAACCTTTTCTTCCCCTTAAAGAGAAGAACATGCATAATAGAGAAACTGAACTACATAATAGACAAAAAAGGAAAAGCAGCTTTCAGTGGACCGAGGAAGAGCTCAGAGATTTTAATAATTTCACCAATTTGAGAAAATGCTTCTCCCGTCAACTGTGGAAATCAGGAGACCTAGCAGGATCACCGCGTGTGTGTCCATGTGATGACCAAAAGCAAGGCCACTCGAGACTGACTCTGGATGGAGCCAGCATTGTCTATTATCAGCTATGTGCCCTTGAGCAAGACATTCATTACTCCTGGGCTTGGCTTTATACATACTTTTTTGGATGCCTGCAACATTTTTCTTTCCTTGGTATTTTTGCTTCCTCTTTTTACAACTTCAGTGACATTTTATTTAACCCAGTATGTCCAAAATGCTGTGATTTCAATGTTTAATCATCTATACAAAAATTGCTAATGAGATTATTTTTATTTTATTTCTATACCATGCTTTCAAAATACCAAGTGTCTTGAGCTCATATTTGTAATCCCAGCATTCAGGGATTACAAGAACAAGATGGGAGGATTGCCATAAGCTCAAGGTCAGTTTATGTTACACGGGGCCCTCAAGGTCAATCTAAACTACTTGTGTTTCCTTAAAGCAAAAAGAAAATTATGTGTCTCATAGTACAACATAATTGAAATGCTCGATTTTAATTGGAAATGTTTCTCAAATTGGCACAGAACAGTTGTACATATGTAAAGTAACAGTCACATATCAATGTGTGCATCAATGTAAAAATCTTCTCCATTAACTGTTATAAAATAGACATTTAACAAATATGAACAATAAATATCTTTTCTCTGCTGTACGATATTAGAAATCACTCCTCCTCTTCTTCACCTCTGTATGGGTTAACTCCGTTTTACTTCCCTGCACCCCTGCATGGGTTATCCACTCTTTATTTTCCTCACCTCTGCATGGGTTATCCACCCTTTATTTCCCTCACCCCTGCATGGGTTATCCACTCTTTATTTCCCTCACCCCTGCATGGGTCATCCACTCTTTATTTCCCTCACCCCTGCATGGGTTATCCACCTTTTACTTTCCTCACCCCTGCACGGGTTATCCACTCCTTATTTTGCTGCACCCCTGCAGGGGTTAATGACTGTTTATATCCCTGCCCCTACATCACTCCTGCAGTTAGGTAGTCACTATTTCACTATTCTTCTCCACTTAAATGAGATCAACATTTCAATCTCCGCAGGAAGAACGCTTGGTACTTGTTTTTGTGTTCCTGAATTTATTTCACATAGCATAATGTCTTCCAGTCTCATTCAATTTGCCATAAATTCCAGAATTCATTTGTTTTAGAGCCTACTAGAATTTCCTGATATTTGCGAATATATATATATATATAGATAGATAGATAGATAGAGAGAGAGAGAGAGAGAGAGAGAAAGCACTGTATTTAGCTGGGCGGTAGTGGTGCACGCCTTTAATCCTAGTACTCAGGAGGCAGAGGCAGGCGAATGGCTGTGAGTTCGAGGCCAGCCTGGTCTACAAGAGCTAGTTCAAGGACAGGCTCCTATCTCTATAGAGAAACCCTATCTCGAAAAAACAAAACAAAACAAACAAACAAACAAAAACCCCAAAATAAAATATAGCACTGGTTTGGGACTCTGCTTTACCAAACCTGCCACCAGGAATTGGTGGCAGCGATGACAGTTGAGGATCTGGGGGTACAGGATTCGGATTTCTTGCCATTGGTTGTAACTGACAGCAAAAATGTGATATAAACTGATACAAGCATAGGAATCTTGTATGGGGTTTTCACTGTAGTGCTCGACATTACTTTAAATGCTTTTCATATATTAACTCATTTATACTGTTCGACTACACTACCTGATCTTATTTCCATTTAATGAGAATAAAAAGGTGGTTGAGTGTGTGGAAGAAATAGAATTAGAAGTCAAACAGCCTAGTTCTGTGTCTGAAATATAGGCTGTTGTTATTAGAGGTATATTAGATTTTCATTGTAATCCATAGCACATACTACATAAATTTAAATTCTTCTTTACAATTATTCCTATCCATATCAATATTTCATGAATTTAAATTCTTTAAAGATTTTGAGAATCTTTGAAATTACAAGTGACAAATTTGAGAGCAATAGGAAAGGTAATGTAACGGGCACATACTGGAAGGGTACCTACAACTTTCATAATGAAAACCAATTTCTTCTTCTAGAGAAAAAGAAGAACCATCCCCTGTTAGGGAATGATACCATCATTACTGACAGGTCATGAAAGCATCGCCTGAAATGTCAGTCTGAGTTCAGTTAAGTCGTGTTTGGTTAGAAGGTATGCCTCTATCTTTGCAGAATTATGGGGTTCTACTTTAATTTTTTGTCTGTCTTGAGAAGGATGAGGTGGAACCTTGTAGGAAGTACAAGGAAATCCTGCTATGAACAGGATTTGCAGGGTAGCTGCAGTCAATGACTGCAACTGTCGACAGCACCAAGTGGTCGGTTTTGGGTGGAATTACTCAGAGGTAAGAGGCAGGCAACAGCTTAGACCATGCACTTCTGGCCTGAAGCCGGCCTAGAGAAGTGAGCTTGTGTGTTGGAGTGCCTTTCAACAGCAAAAAAGTTATGGAAATGCGGTTGCAGCCCTCCACAATGCAGAAATGGGTGCAGACAGAGTAATGTTAGGGCTATTCAGTTGGGAACTTGTACCTTCTACATTTTGACTTGGTTTTATCTATTGTCTCAGGTCAGTTGTTTTCAAATGCATCACATGAGTCTGTTTTCTTTCATAAAACTCTTTATGGTGAAATGGTAAAATTTAAAAGGTTTGTTATTCTAGCGTATTTCCTGGCTACTGTCTTTCCTCAGATTACTGTATTAAGGACTTCCTCATTAGTGGTACTTTCTTCCACAAGTTTTGCTCATGGTGTTCAATTAAGATTTTTTTTGACTAAACAGGTTAATCAAATATCACAAAGATACTAAGATGCCTTTTGGACTCATAGCAGACATTGTAATATGAATAGGGCAGATAAATGATGGGGGTGTAGCTGGAGAAAGGATCAGAAATTTGTGGTGACCAAGGAAGAGTGTGCTAACGACATGAGATATGAGCAAGACCTCAGAGAGAAAATGGCCAGTTAAAGGCCCGAGCAATGTGTTATACATTAGAAATGAGCCATAGACGTATGTGAGGACAGTGCTATATATACTACCTGTCCTGGCACATTGGTTAGCCTTGGCTTCCAGAGATGTTTCTCATGCATCTAATCTATACCACACACGGAGCCTGTCAAAAGTAGGGTTCCAGTCCAGACTAATGAAATTCCAAAGCCATTTCTAGACTCACCATACTTATTACCAACTATGTTTAAGTTCAAAATATACAATGAAGTACAGGTAACCCCAAGAGAAAATTTACATATGTCTCTAAAAGATACACAGATAGACTATTATTTTATAGAAAGTGAGAGATGAACAGATATTGAATAAGAATAGTTAACATCGGTGTGGAAAAATCAGCAGAGACCCATTAGTAATAATATAAATTAAGACACTACAAAACACCCTTTGCAGTCATCTCCTAATTGCTTGCCTTTATTGGAGTCCATAATCTAATTTAAGGAAAGTGCCTTCATTTTAATTTAGGAGTCAATGTAGCTTTGGGGTTAAGAGTATGGACACTTATACTATGTTGTTTTAAACCCTGTCTCTGCTATTTACTAAGTAAATGAGCCTCAGTGTTGTGTGAACAAAAGGAAAGAAACAGTAACTTATTATATGTTGCCACATGATAAGTTAGCAAGCTCCTATAAACCACAGTCACAAGTAGCCTCGCCCCCAGGTCTATCACAGAACTGCATGGAGGGGTTCAGTAAGGTCATGCTGTCATCTCACATCTTGCCTGGATAAGCATATCCTTCCGAGGCCAGTTTGCTTAGCAAATTCAATTCTTTAGGGAGGGATACAGCATATCTAGAAGGCGCAGTTTTTTTTTTTTCTCTCGTCATGTTACACATTGAATTCCCGATAAACTAACAGACCACCCCCTTCAGGGTCTCCTTAGATATTGGCCAGATGTATCTCCCGGTCTATAGTAATGTGGACTCCTCTATAACAATTTATTGCATGCTAGCTGTCTTTCCCCAATCAAATACAGAAGGAGGGAGAGCATGACAGAGGCCACAGCCTCTGTAGCCAAGCTTCGGGAGTAACATCCCGCTGGTTGTGTCCTATTATGTTTATTTGCAGCAAGTCAGTCTGTTTACTACAAATTCAAGAGTCAGTGCTAACAGATAGATGTGAACACTCAGAATTGGGGACAGCTGCAGGCCACCTTGGAGGTTGTTTACCACACACGCCTCCTAAGTTCATCCTTTGGGCTCAGTTAGAATATGCAAACTCTCTTAGAACAACAGCTGGGGAAATTATACACAACTGTTAGCTGTAACTGTTCCTACAGGTTCAGCTTATTGGGGTGCTTAATGAACAGATTCAATTTTTACCTCCTCAAAAATGGAAGCCCAAGACAGTATACCTCCACAAATGGAAGTACTGAGATGAAGGAAAACATAAAGAGCTATGGATGCACAGGGCAGACAATGATCACAACGTCTGGTCAAATATCAGCAAAGGCTTGAGCAGTGAAGGGGCTTGCGAGCCAGCAATCCACAACACAGGGATGGTTTAGATTATTGTTGAAGATCACAACACAGGACATGTGTAGGCTGTGAGCCAGGCAAACAGAAGTGTCCAAAGTGCAATGCTTAACTGGGAAATATGAATGAAAGGAAGATGGGCATCTGTCATTGAGAAGGTTTAAGGACAGTATAGGTGTGTGAACTGAATTTGCTCAGTGGTGATGATCGCTGGAGAGTAGAAACGATACCATACCAGAAACTGAACTTCAGGAGGACAATTGTGGTCACTGGAAATGGGGATGGATTGTGGCTAGGGAATCCTGTGGAAGAGCCTGGTTAGGTCGGTGTTCTACCAGTTAAGGTGATGCTGTGTGAAGGCCCATCTGAACTAGAGCAGTGTCTGCAACACGGGAATGTAGTCAATCCGCATGGTGCCACCTCACCTAACAGTTTGATCCCCCAATTAAAGTTCCATTTAAGCTTACTGGCTTTGAGGATAGATACAGGGACAAATCCTTGGTCTAAAACCTATCACTTACCATTGACAAACTGTTATAAACTTTAGTATCTTCATAGCAATAGAATTAAAGGAACTAACATGAGAGCTATGTGAAGACCATCCCAGAGATGAACAGAGTCCAAGGTCAACCCAATAAGTACTAGCTTCTCTCTGAGAAAGGATTGTTTTCTATAAACAGAATCATCAGGGGAATCTTAGGTAATTAGTTCAGTTTCTCAACCTAAAAACACATGCAGACCATTTGTGATCTACCATATCCACTGTAGTGATTTTTCAGCTTATTAAAGGTATGGAGAAGTGACACACATGTAGAAGTCTTTCGTTTTTACCTCTTCCATGACCAATGATATTCAAGCTCCAACCTTTCCCATGGTGCTGGGAGCTGGTAGCGAGTAGGAGCTCCGGTCTGCCATGATCACAGGGCGGACAATGAGAACTTTAATGGTTCACGCTGCTATGCTGTGGCGTCTGGTAGTTTAGGTGTGTTAAGTGCATTTATGCTCAGCATATGTTCAGCATATGTTCATCAGGTTGCCATCCCATCATACATTGAGGAGAATATGTACACATGGTATAGAACAAGAGCCAGTGTTTATTCATTGGTTAATTTATGCTTTGGCACTGCCAGTCCTGTCACTTGCATCCTCTTGTGGAGTCCTGACAACCGTATAAATATGTGATTCCCTCATCCGCATCTTGTTGCAAGGCAAGAAGACAAAAGCTTTAGAAATTTAACTTTCTTAAAGTCCAACAACTGGCAATCTGCAGAGACCGTGTGTGAATTGGTTCTTGCTGATTTCAAGACTTCACCTTTAACTATTGAGCTTCTTTGCTAAGATATGTGTGCCAGCAAGAATTTCTATTTTCCCGTTTTGTCTCACTTGCTGTACCGCCGGAGTTGATAAATGAACACATAGCTGCTGGTGAGGACCCATCACTCATGTTCCAGATTAGTTGGGACGGCTGATGTTTTTCTGGCTTCTGACTCACCTGGCACTTCACCTCCCGAGTGCTGAGTGTGGTTTTTTCTTTACTATTTTGGCACTGCTTGAGTGCTTTAGAACTGCTCCCATTCTGACTTCCAGAGGTGATTTACCAAAATGTCAGTCAGAAGTAATTTGAATGATATTCACCGCGGTTCCCTAAGGCCTACAGTTACTGGCATGTTGTTTTTTGGATGTCATATTTTGATGGGAGATAACATTTTAACTGGAGTGGGAAGGGCATGATTTTGGATGAGTCAAGTAACATGTCACCAGGGACTGCGTTCAGAACTGTAACAGTGCCCTGCTTTCACAGGCGCTGTCTAATCACAGCCATTCCATGGCATTTAAAGTTCCAGCACCCTTTATTTCAGCGTGCAAAAAAAAGAAAATCCTTCTCCTTAAGTCACTATATCCTTGACTTTTACAGAAAGATTGAAATTTTATCTCACTTGGCTAACTGTTCAAAGCTTTGGGCGGTATTCATCAGATGCCTATCTATCTATACCTGATACACTTTTGGATGTCATATAGGTCAAAGTAAACAGAAATATTCCGATTGTTCTACTTCTGTAGCTTGGATTTTGAAGGAAATGACCAAATGACATGACGTTAGGTATAATAAGGAAACAACATAAACACACAAAGCTGAGGGCTACAAAGAAGAGGAAATCCTTCACAGCAGGGATATGTGTGTGCGCCCTATGTTCTTTTGTGACTGCAGTTTGGACTGTAACAACAGTGGCCCAAGGACTTGTCAGCAGGGAGGACTCATTTTTGTTCAGAGAAACTGGCAGGTATTTGCTTCCCATCTTGAAGTTAGAGAAGTAGTCACAGAATGGGATATATTGTCATGTTTTTGTAAATGACAATACCAGAAGTAGGAGACACGTAGATTTTCATGTGTGGATAAACCCTGGAATAGCCTCAGAAATACAACCATTCAATAAAGGAAACATTTGGTGGCCAAATATGAGGGAAAAAACATAGAGAGAATGCAATAGGAAATAAGAGATTGATCCTGCAGAACTAATTAAATATGTGGGGTTTACCCAGAGAGCAAAATAAATCTGAGGAGAAACAAAACAAGACTTCAAGTCTTCATGTGACCATGACCATCTGGCTGTGACCTGCATTTGGGGTCCTAGGTTCCCTTATACAGCTTTTGTACATGCATCAGGAATGAATGGGACCAATTTAACATATGTGTTTGTAAAGCAATAGTCACTAATAAAAAACCCCAAATATTTAGACTCATGCTGCCTTGAAGGAGGCCACATATTCAACAGGGGCATTTTTCTCCAGAATTGTGTTTTATAATGTTAACTATAAACAATCAAAGGACCTCTTTATTCTTCAAGTAGAACTAAAGACTGAAACTAGATCATGAACCACAGTTCAAGGAAAATAATTACACTGCTGTCTTTGCCATTTTGAAAATAGAGATTAAATCAATGAGATGCCATAATTAAAGAATATAAAAACATTCCTCGGTCATATATTCTTTCCTTTTCATTAGGAGGCCATTTGTGGCATTGTGGATGCTTATTCCAACGAAATTATAAGGGAGGAATTTGGGAAACATTATGGGAGATAAACAGAGCCAAAAGCTCTTGGTTTATCTGACTGAATAATCTTTGTGTAAATATATTTCCTTCATTTATCCATGGCTAGATGTCCACAGTGGCTCCATAACTTGGTTATTGTATATTTCATATATGCATTAATGTTTCTTTTGGGCATGCGGACTCAGATTCTGTGTATGTATAACTAGGACAAATACAGGTGGGTTGTGTAGTAGTTATATTTTTACTTTTTTTGAGAAACTTCCATAATGATTATATTAGTTTATATTTTTACAAACAGTAAATAAAGGTTTTTTTTTGCAATAAAGCCCAGTATTTTAATTACTTTGCACTAGTTAAAGTACCCTATAGTTTTATTTTTATGTATAAAATTGTCAATGGCTTCTCAGTCAGCCCCCATGTCAGCCACATTCAGAGAATCCGGTTTGATCACATGCTCGTTCAGTCCCAGTCCAGCTGGCCTTGGTGAGCTCTCATTAGATCAGTCCCCTTGTATCAGTGGGTGAACGCACCCTTCACGGTCCTGACTTCCTTTTTCATGTTCTCCTTCCTTCTGCTCTTCATTTGGACCTTGGGGGCTCAGTCCAGTGCTCCAATATGGGTCTCCGTCTCTATCTCCATCGATCGTCGGATGAAGCTTCCCTCTGGTTCTGCTTTCCTTGCTCACGTTCTCCCTCCCTCTGCTTCTCATTTGGACCTAGAGAGTTAAGTCCAGTGTTCCAATGTGGGTCTCTGTCTCTATCTCCATCCATCGCCATATGAAGGTTCTGTGGTGATATGCAAAATATTCATCAGTATGGTTATGGGCCAAGGCCAGTTCAGGCACCCTCTCCTCTGCTGCCCAGGGAACAATCTGGGGACCTCTCCTTGGGCCTGGGAACCCCTCCAGAATTAGCTTTTTTATTTGAAAATTTTTTATTTAAAGTGACACTTCACTGATGTTTCAAATAGTGTGGTTAATTCTAGGTAAGCAGGTAATGGTAGGCCAAACTTCCCAGTGAGCTAAAAACTTCCAGCATCACTTAGGACCTCTAAGTTTCTGATCCCTAGTGTAGAAGATACTAGTATCTATCACTCACTGTAGGCTGCAGTGAGCATTAGCAGGTTAGCAAGTCTAGAACTCTTAGCACGGGAATTGACCCAATAGGTGTTCACTGTTATGAGAGCTCTCTTCAGAGAATAGGATGTCCAACGTTTAAAAATTTTTATTACAGCCTCTTTAGCTTCTGATTTTATGTATTCTCTCTCTCTCTCTCTCTCTCTCTCTCGCTCTCGCTCTCTCTCTTTGTGTGTGTGTGTGCGCGCACACACGTGTGTATGTGTGTGTGTGTGTGCTCACAGGTGCTCATACTTATGTAGATGGCTGGACATTAGCCCTTTATGTTATTCCTAGATGACATGATACTTGTTTTGCTTTTGGAGCATCATGCTTGAACAAATGCAACACCATGTTTGTCTTGTTTAAATTACATAGATTTTGAAGATCAAATTCAGGTCTGCATGCTTTTAAGACAAACACTTTAATACCGGTTATGTCTCCAGTCCCTGCTTCTGATGCATGCAATGCTTATGAATGTGGAATTTGTATAGGCATTTTATAAATATCACATATACATGTATCCTTCAGGTATAAACTTCTGTTTTTCCACCATAAACATTGGAAAACCATTGAGGATGTTATAGTCTTATTTTAAAATATAATTTTAATTGGTTCTTTTCAGAAAGACTCTTTATATGTAGCAAATTATTTATTATATTGAGGTAAATTATTAGAATATGAATATACTGTTTTTAAGACCTATGCTAATTAATACAACCACTAAATTCACCCAGTGTTTCTTTATTTCTTCTTATCCCAGAGTGTCCCTTAGTAGGTCAGAATTATCACAAATTTATGAACATTGCTTTGCAAATCGATGCTTTCTTAGAAAATAAGGAACCATTGTGTAGATGTAAAAAGACCTACATTTGGGTATTTACAAACTATTCTTAATTACCTTGACTTCCCCTGTATTTCAATTTCCTTTAGTTTATTGACATATTAATTCTTTGAATTTTATCTAATAGCACAAGGAGTATATAAAAGAATCATTAGCTAGCTGAATGTTTTCCTTTGTAAATTACATATCTTAAAATTTTGATTCAAAATGTTTCCCTTTGTGGCCATAGGTATTTTTATTACAATTGAAGAACAAACTTGTACCATCAAATTCAGAATGAAAATCATCAGGGGGCTTTTTCGAAGACCCCCATTGCTTTTGCATGGATGTATAAAATAGTTATTACCTTCAAAATGTTATTTGAAAAGCATTGCTTCTACAAGATGCTATTCTATAAATGATCTTTGGAGGGCCTCAGAGCTCATGATAAAACCACCAAGTTGCTGATTAGGAGGCAAGCAACAGCTCTGCTGAGATAAGTGCGGCAGGCTTATAAAAGCACATTAGTGGTGTGGTCCACCTACACAAACTCAGCTCCTGCAGGAACACAGCAAACACTCGGAATTCATTAGCATGCAGTATTTACTCAAAAGCTGCAAAACATTGTGTTTGCATAATTTTATCAATTGTCAATAGTAGCGCTTGCCAACATTCATATCTTTTTTTGAGATGCCAAATTAAGAGCAGGAAGAAAGTTTGTGTCAATATTAATACTGAACTCACTCGAAATGATGACATTTATTAATAACGCATCTGGTTCCACATTCACAATTGAATTTAAAGACCAAACACAACCCTGGTCCAGGAGACATTTTTATGAGAGAATCATGTTCTTCAGACACCTGATATTTTTTGCTTGAAATTTGTAAATCATGTTTTGTCTTCCACATATGCCTATTTTCCCAAATTTTCCTTTGTGATTTGGTATGGGGTATATGTACTTAGAACTCATGTAACACTAAGACAAAAATCATGGGGCACCACACAGTTTACAAAGGATTTTGCGGGTGCAAAGCATATTAGTCTCAAAAACTCTTTGTTTGGGGAACAGCTGGTGTGGGCTGAATATGAAAATAACTGTTGTAAAACAAGTGTTAAGGACTTGCTATAAACAAGACTCCATTTATTTACAATATGTTTCAATTCTCTTTCTTTCCTGTCTCACTTCTCTCTGTACCCCTGATCAAAACAATGAAAATTGTGAGTCAATATGTGTGTGAGAAAACATTGCAGAAGTGCATATATGCACATTTGTATGCTTATTTATAAAGGATAAATTGATCTATTCATGCATATGTATGTATATTGGCAATTTTTACAATTAACTGTGCTTGATTTCTTCATTTTTGTTCAAAAACGCTAAATATGCAATGTCTAACCAAGAATTAGTTTGTAGGGGGAAAAATGGTCATTTGGCTCTTTTTCCTGAATTCAACTTCAATGTCTCATCGATATACAGACACAATAATTGTGTGCTTCTCAAAACCCATCACATACAGCATAAGAACCAATCTGAGTCATTTTGAACTTAGAAAACAAGGAGAATGCTGACTTTTTTTCCCTATTAAAATTTTTTATTAATTTACATACCAACCACAGTTTTCCCTCCCTCCTCTCCTTCTGTTCCCTCCCCTCACTTCCTTTCTACCCTGATCCACTCCTCAGAAAGGGTAAGGGCTCCCAGTCTACAAAGCCTGGCTTATCATATTGAGGCAGGACCAAGCTCCTCCCCACTGCATCAAGGCTGAGTAAGGCATCCTACCATAGGGACGCTGGCTCTTAGAGTCAGCCCACTGTGGGCTCCACCAATCTTTTTAGAGTTGTCCCAATAGAATTTCTAGCAAAGTCTATAATCTAACATTGCTACATTTTTTTTCAGTTTGTTTCCAACCCACTCCTGTTCGGTTGTTCATTTGGAAGGAACCCATGCACCAGCGTCATTGTTTCTCACTTTTTAATTCTATCAGTGCTGCCCATTCTTCTAAATGATTTTGCTTTTCAGTTTGAAAGGAAATGAAAGGGTTTTTGATAGGCTAATCGAATGGTAAGCCTTTAATGAGATTATCCCTCAGCACATAAATTTCTGGAGGGCAGGAGGATCTATTTACTAAGGGTCTCTATTATTATTCCATCTTGCTTCTTGTTAATAGTGTGCATTCTATGTAAGCACAGATACAATTGTAGACTAAGGGGCAGTGGCAGTCAGGTGCAAGTCATTTCTAACATTAATAATCAAGATGTGCTGCTCGGCATCTTCCAGACCACCTCTGCTGGAGCATGATGAAAAGATGGGCACATGGTGTACTGTGCCCTGGGGAGCTGTGAGAGAGGCTCCAGAGAAAAGGCAGAGGGCCTTTAACTTCAGGTGCATTTGTTCCCTGAATTGTTCTTGGATGTGATTTCAGCCTCCTGTGACAAACATTTACATTCGATTTATAAGACATGTTCATTCTTGTTGGATGTCAGATTATAGCGATAGGACCCAATCTCGTCAGGGTACCCTGAACCTGTTTCTCTAAACCAACTCCTGCTACCAAAATCTGTAGTAGGCAGAGTTTTCTAGAGTGCAGAATCAGCCATACATGATGAAGAGGCAGAGAATTCTTTAGCTGCCCAGTCCAGATGCTGCATACTTATCAGTCTCATTCTGGTGCTGTACGTCTGCAAGTTTCATGCCGAGTTGCTAATACTGTGTTCACAATGGAACAAGTGAAGTCAGGTAGGCACACACTCATACTATTTCCTCCCAGGTTTCTTTGTATATGAACCACCCATCAAAAGGGGTCACCATGTTGAGCATGAGTCTTCTCCAGTTCGTTAGTCCCCTCTGGAAATAGTCTTATAAATATACTGAAGGGTGTGCCTTTTAACTCTTGTCAAATATACAAGATGCTCTTCAGCGTCAACATCTTTGTCATGTTCTGGGCCTTAGCAATCTTCTAGTTTTCCTTCAGTAAGTATAATGGTAGCTATTGACCTATTAGAATTGGCTTTTGCTTTGTTTTGATATGTTCTCTACATGCTTGGTTTGATCTTCAGTCATTTTGTTATGAAAGGGTGTGGAATTTTATAAAATGCCTTTTAAAATTATTTCTTTTACTTTCTGAGCATATAATATAATTACATTATTTCCTTCTTCTTTTTTTTCTTTTCTCTAAACCCTCCCATATACCTCTCCTTGCTCTCTTTCAAATTTGTGATCATTTTTTCATTGTTGATTGTTATATACATGCATTCCCATGTACATTCATACATGCTACAAATATTTCTAAATATAAACTTCTCCACCTGCAGTAGAATGTTACTTGTTTGTATGCTGACCAATTAGTATTAGATAACCAAGTGGTATGGTCTTCCCCGAGGGAGACTCTTTATCCTGCCTTCAGCATTCCTAATCTATCTGCAATTCTTTGTGAAGAGTAAAGTGTCTTTTGTGCATCTATTGAGATTATCCTATGGATTTTGTCTTTGAATCTTGTTACTTTGGTGTATTAAACTAATATTTTGAGGATATTAATTCATCTTTCATCCCTGAATTGAACCCTAGGTCATCATGATTAATAACCTTTAAACATGATGTTGGACTTTTCACATCTATATTCATCAAAGTTATTAGCCTATAGTTAACTTTTTGTCATGTCTTTCCCTGGTTTTGTAGCAGGGTCATGCTGGCCTCATATAATGTGTTTTAAATAATTATTTTCTGTCAGACTTTAAAAAAGTAACACAAAGAAAACTGTAGGCTTTTAAAAAAAATACTTGGCATAATTCAGTGTGAAGAATCTGTCCTAGGTTTTCCTTCTTTGGCGGCTTCTTATTACTAATTCAGTCTTAATGATCCTGTGGTCTATTCGAGTGTTTTGGATTTTGGTGGCCAGTTGTTAGTAAGCCTGTTTCTTCTATGTTACAAAAATCTGTTTCATATACTTTCTGATAATAACTTTTAATGATCTGTCTCTGAAGTATCTGTTGTCATGTCTCTCTATCTCTGATTTTGAGTTTTCTCTGTTTTGTTGTTAGTCTAAGAGTGTGTCAATCTTTTTCATCTTTTGAAAATAAAAGAAACACTGTTTGTTTTGTTGGTTTTCCACAGTGCTTTTCTGTCTCCATTTCACTCTTTCAATTCCATTGTTGTTATTATCTTTGTGTATGAGCTTAAGGGTTGGACTGTCCTTCTTTCAGCTTCTGAGACCCAGTGACTGCTCTTTTGTTTCATATCTGTCTTCTTCTCCATGTGGACCTTGGATGCTCTCGGCTTCCACCTTAGTGTTGCCTTTTCTCTCTCAAGGGGTTGTTATTGTCTTCTGTCTTCATTTCTATTCTCTCTGAGAAATTTCTGAAATTTCTTTTGTTCTTGCTATCTTCCTTGAGCTATTGGTTGTTCAAAAATAGTTGTTTAGGAGCTGGAGGGATGGCTTAGTATTTAAGAGCACTGTCTGCTCATCCAAAGGTTCTGAGTCAATTCTCAGCACCCATGTGGTGCCTCACAACCATCTGTAATGAAATCTGGTGCCCTCTTCTGGCCTGCAGGCAGAGCACTTAGAATACTGGATACATGATAAAAAAAATAAATCTTTTAAAAAATAGTTGTTTAATTTCTATACATTCATAAACTAGAATTTTATTAATTGTTAGTCTTCTTTGTGGTCAGAAATGATAGTTTATCGATTTCAGTTTTTAAAGTGCTGTGGGAACTTTGTTAGTTTCCTATCCCTGGTCTTGATAAGACACTCCATTTTAGATGATGTTTCATGTGCTGATGGAAAAATATATATTTAGAACCCATGTCTGTTGTATGAGGCTGTTAGTTCATTTCCTGGCCACCTGGCAGCTCAGACCTGAAATAACCACACAGAAACTATATTATTTGCAATACTGTTTGGCCAATAGCTAAAGCATATTTCTGGCTAATTCATATCTTCAAATTAACCCATTTCCATTAATCTGTGTATTGCCACAAGGCTGTAGCTTACTGGATAAAGTTCCGGCACCTGTCTCCAGTGGGGCTACATGGCTTCTCTTGACCCCACCTTCTTTTTCCCAGCATTTAGTTTAGTTTTCCCCCACTAAGTTCTGCCTTGATATAGGCCAAATCAATTTCTTTATTCATTAACCAATAAAGCAACACATAGACAGAAGGATTTTCCACACCATAACCCTTTTTCTGTTTAAATAAAAAATGAAGGTTTTAACTTTAACATAGTAAAATTACATATAACAAGATAGGTATCAAGTAAGAATTACAGTTATAATATTTATATCTATGTTATCTTTAATCATAATTAAGAAAAACTATAACTATCTATTCTTCAACTTCATCAAAGACTCCAGAAGGATATAATATTACTTAAGTTAACAGGAAGAGCATTGTAAACAACTTCCAAAACTCTAGAATTGACAGAGACATCTCTCTGTCTGTATAGTCCCCCAAAGTTCTGTAACATTGGGGCATTCAATCTTAAATCCAAAGAAGACCCCCTTTTCCAAAACAACATATACTTAGACCCAAAGTAGGTTTATCTTAGCAGCGCATACAATGATATGTCTCTCTGTACTTAGCTCCTTCACAGTCAAAATATTCAAAGAAAACACAATAGTATACATAATCCAGACTCTCTGTGAATTTTCCATTTTTATGTGGTTTATTTTTCTTATCCTATTACTTTTTCTACAAGTTTACTCTGTCTCTTTAAAGACTGCTTATTTTTTTTTTAAAAAAAAACAATAACTCTCTATAGTCTTTTTTATTTTTTCTCCCAAGGCTATATATATTTATCCAACACTGTGACCCATTTAGAGGTCTTTTCCATCTGGATTCGTCTATATTGCATATCTGTAATCTTTTTCTGACAAGAACAGCTTTTTTTTTCACGGTAAGTGGGAATGGCTAAGACCAATTCTGCAACACTGCCTGTTGACTCTGACCAGTCAAACGTGGTGGAGCTGTTCATTGTCTCTGAGAGCCATGCCCATTGCCCCATTTTCAGGCACGCAGTGGGTCTATGTTGCCATTAAACACCCTGTTCACAAACCCCATTTAAATGTTCCATAGCTGGACCTCCAGAAAAGTCAGAGTTCATGCTGGCAGCATGGGCTAGGAAGCTGCCATTTCAAAACTACACAGTTTTGTTTTTCTGCTACTACTGAATCAGGAAGACCTTTCTTAAAGGAGCTGCAGCATGCTGCCCGAAAAAAAT
Source organism: Myodes glareolus (assembly GCF_982192425.1). Taxonomy (NCBI): domain Eukaryota; kingdom Metazoa; phylum Chordata; class Mammalia; order Rodentia; family Cricetidae; genus Myodes; species Myodes glareolus. The sequence goes on from NC_142036.1 coordinate 73,090,175, forward strand.
GCAACTAAACTTTGTTTTTTAGTGTCCAGAATTCCTTTCCAAGCCCTCTCAGGTTTTACATGGATTTAGCTAGCACACATTGGAGCACCAGTTTGTTGTATAAAGGCCACTTATTAGTTCCCAGATGCTCAGCCATGAAATAATCACACAGAAACTATATTATTTGCAATTCTTTTTGGTCAATATCTTAAGCATATTTCTGGCTAACATATATCTTTAAATTAACCCACATCCATTAATCTGTGTATCACTATGAGCCAGTGACTTCTTACCAGGTAAATTTCCAGTGTTTGTCTCAGGCAGGGTTGCATGGCTTCTCTTGGCCCCAACTTCTTTCTCCCAGCACTCAGTTTAGTTTTCCCTACCTAGCTAAGTTCTACCTTCCTAATGGCCAAAGCAGTTTCTTTATTCATTAACTAATAAAAGCATCACATAGACAGAAGAACTTCCCATACCATATGTCCCTTGAATTGCTTTTGTCAACTTATGTAGGTTTTATTTTGATGTTTCTTTGTTGCTTTTTTTGTGTAGGATGATAGAAATGGGATGATCTGTCTATTGCTAAATCTGTGGTGCTAACACTCACAACTATTAGTGTGTTCTATCCATTAAATCTCCTAGTATTTTTTCAAATACTTGAGTCCTCTGACATGGCGTTTAGTATATCTAAATTGTTATTTCCTCTTGCTATTTAGGCTCCTTTATCAATATATAATGACCTCTCCTTTCCTATCTATTTTAATTTAATGTCTATTTCACCTGCAGTTATTCATGCTGTCTGTTGAATTCCACTTGCATGCAAAAATCTTACCTGATTATTTCGCTTTCAGTTTATACATGGTCCAGAGAATTGGTGAGTAAGTAATACAAAATTGCATATTCTATTTTATCTATATTGTAACTCTATTCCTATAACTGGACAATTTAATCCATTTATAGTACTTATTATCATTTTATTTGTTTTCTTTTGGTGTCTTCATAATAAAGATATAAATGGTTTATATTCCATACTTACAGTATGTGTTGTCTAGTTTATGTCAACTTGGCACAGGCTACAGTCATGTGAAATGAGGGAGCATCAATGGAGAAAGTGCTCCACAAGATCAGACAGTATGCAAACCTGTTGGGCAGGTTTCTTAACTAGGAATTGATGTGGGAAGGCCCAGCCCATTGTAGGTGGTGTCCTTTCTGGTTTTATAGTCATGGGTTCTATAGGAAAGCAGACTGTAAAAGCCATGATGAGCAAGTCAGTATGTAGCACCCTCAATGGCCTCCTGCCTCCACGTTCCTACCCTGTTTGAGTTTCTGCCCTTGGCTTTCTTCATTGATAAATAGTGATTGGAATTGTAGGGGAAAAAAAGCCCTTTCCTCTCCAAGTTGCTTTTGGTCATGATGTTTCATCATAGGAATAGTAACCCTAAATAGAATACAGTGTTAAAACATTCTAAATTAGTTTCTATAATTAACTCTATTAATTCTAACAGTGAGTTTTACACCTTTTATGTTTTTGTTTCTTATTCACTAATACCCCTTTCCTTGTGATAATTTCCTTTAGCATTTCTTGTAACAACAGACCTGGTAAAGATCTATTCTCTTTTGTTGGTATGAGATTCGGATAAGGCCACCATGCAGGTGTGTGTTTGGGGGGGACTAATTGAGCTGCTATCTGCACCCAGGTCTAGTGCTTTGAGTCAGTCAACTGCAACAACTGCTCCATCTATGAGCTGCTTGACCTCAAGGAGGAGCAGGTGCTGAAGAGCTGGATCCAGGAGCATGTCAGCCCCACTGAAGATGTAAACCTGAAGCATGGCTATGTTCAAAGAGTGTGGTATCAATTGACACTTGCCTAGAGACTGCAGAGACTGAGAGATCAATGGAGGCCCTGCAGAGCCCTCAGTATCCCTGGAACAACTTTTTAAAAGGCAAGTTCCACAGAAAGATTATTTTAAAAAGTGGACTCATAAAATTGGAAAGAAAGATGACAGAAAGAATGGTAAAACTACAGATGTGGTAAAGGAGGGTGTCCCAGTCAGGGTTTCCATTGCCATGAAGAGACACCATGACCATGACAACTATAAAGGAAAACATTTATTGGGAATGGTTTGCAGTTTCAGAGGTTTAGTTTATTACCATCATGGTGGGAAATGATGGCATGCAAATGGAGAAGGAGCTGAGAGTTCTTCATCTTGATTCACAGGCAATTAGGAAGTAAACTGTGTCACTGGATAGCCTGAGAAATGGAGACCTCACACCCCACCCCCACTGTGATTCCCTTTTTCCAGCAAGGCCACAGCTGCTTCAGCAAAGCCATATCTCCTAGTAGTGACATTCTCTTTGGAAGCCATTTTCTTTCAAACCAACAACAGAGGATATGGGAGTGATTTGGGACCACAGCTACATCTGACAAAGTACATGCCATTACTAAAGAGAGCTGAGCCTCAACCTGCAGCATGAAGCTGCTGCTACCGCTCATCATGGTGGGAGAAGGAACGCTCAGGGCCAGGGCACTACCCACAGGCTACATGCACAAAAGTAATGCCCAGTGTCTCTCAGGGTGGCCAGCATCAAGAGTGGAGAGGAATGTTGTTGGAAGAGAGAGCCACTTGTTGGTTCCCGCTGCTCAGAACTTAAATAATCACATAGAAACTATATTATTTAAATCACTGCTTGGCCCATTAGCTCTAGATTTTTATTGGCTAATTCTTACACACTAGTTTAGCCTATTTCTAGCAATCTGTGTATCACCACATGGCTGTGGCTTACTTGCTGAGCAGCTTTCTGTGGAGCTGGATTCTTAGTCATCTGGACATATACCAAGGGGTGGTATAGTTGGGTTATAAGGGAAATGTACTTTTAGCTATTTGAGAACCCTCCTTTCTGATTTCCAGAGAGGCTACACCTGTTTGCAATTGCACCAATGCTGCCTGAGGGTTTCTCATTCCTCATCAGCATGTTGCAGGTTTTATTTTCTTGGTCATAACCATTCTGACTGGGGTAAAGTGAAATCTCAAATGAGTTTTAATTTGCATTTTCCTAATTGCAAAAGATGTTGAACACTTTTTGAAATATTTCTTAGGTATTTTTCCTTCTGTTGGATTTCTAAGATTAAGTACTTTTTTTCATGATTTTTTAATGTTCTTTGCATATTTTGGATGGCAAACCTTCTAATTGTTGCAAGGAACAGCTTGTTTGTCCCAGCTACCCAGAACTGAAATAATCACATAGAAACTGTATTAATTAAAACACTGCTTGGTCCATTAGCTCTAGCTTCTTATTGGCTAACTTTTACATCTTAATTTAACCCATTTCTAGTAATTTGTATATTGTCATGTGGCAGTGGCTTACCGACAAAGATTCAGCATGTCTGTCTCTGGTGTCTCCATGACATCTCCCTGACACTTTCTTTCTCCCAGCATTCAGTTCCATCTTCCCCACCTATTCTGTTCTGCCCTCTCAACAGGCCAAGGCAACTTTCTTTATTCATTAATGGTAATTACAGCACAGAAGGGGAACTTTCATAACATCTAATATATGTTTAACATACAGCAAAAATTCTCTTCTATCCTGTATGCTTCCCCTTCATTCAGTTGATTGCTTTCTTAGCTGTACTGAAGCTTTTTGGCTTTCTGAGGTCCCATTTGTCAATGGTTAGCCTTCATTCCTAAGAATGTAATGTAAGAAAATCATTTCTTACACCTTTATACTATAAGACACTGTCTATGTTTTCTTCTAGGAGTGTCAGAGCCTGGGGTTTCACATTGGAGTCTTGTTTCACATTTGTACTTATTTTTGTGCAAAGTAATAGATACGACTCAATTTTATTCTTTTTAATGTGAACATCTAATTTTTCTAGTACCATTGGTTGAAGATAATGTTGTCTTCCAGTGTGTGCTTTAGGCATCTTTGTCAAACATCAGATGGTTGTGGCAACATGTACTCACATTTGAGTTTTTGTGCTATCTCTTTTTATTACCATAGTTCTATAAAATATTTGGAAATATAGAATGGCAACCCTATCAGCATTGTTCCTTGTACTCACCTTTGATGTGGCTACTGGGAGTCATTCCATATGAATTTTAAGATCTTCTTATGTGAAGAATGTCATAGAGATTTTGGTTGTGATTGCACTGAACTTTAAAATTGCATTTTGATAGAATGGTAATTTTCACTATACTCGTTCTACCAATCTATGAGCATGGGGCATCTTTTTAAATTTTTTAAGGTTTCCCTTAATCTCTTCAGAAATTTAAAGTCTTCATTGTAGATTTTTTCCCCCATCCACTGTTAGGCTTTGTACTGACTGGTTTTGTTTCTCAACTTGACACAAGCTAGAGTCAATAATAAAAAGAAGGAGTCTCAGTTGAGGAAATGCTTCATGAGATACAGCTGTAAGGCATTTCCTAAATTAGTGATTAATAGCTGAAGGCCCCAGTCTATCATGGGTAGTGCCATCCTCAGGCTGTTGGTCCTGGGTTCTATAAGAAAGCAGATTGAGCAAATCAGGGAAAGCAAGCAAGTAAGCAACACCCCTCCATGACATCTGCATCAACTTCTGCCTCCAGGATCCTGCCCCATTTGAGTTTGTGTCCTGACTTCCCTCAGTGATGAAGAACAATGTGGAAGTGTAAGCCAAATAAATCTTTTCCTCCTCAACTTGCTTTTTGGTCTTGGTGTTTTGTTGCAGCAATAGAAACTTTAAACAAGGCAGGTCTATTACTAGATATGCTATATTCCATATTGGGTGGGAGTTTTTTGTGATCTTCATCTTAGCATGCTTGTTGTTGATTTATAGAAAGGCAGCGAATTTTTCTTGATTTTTTAATTAAAATTTAAGTTGATTTTATATATTCCCAATTGGTTGAAATGGTTGAACATGGTAGAAGTTTTCTGGTAGAATTTTTGGGTTGTCTTATGTATAATATTTCATCTGCAAATAGGGATAATTTGACTCCTTTCTCTATTTGTAACCATTTTAATTTTTTGTTTCCTGTTTCATGTATCCTTATTTGGTTTGGATAGTTGAGTGAAATAAGTTTCACCAAAAAAGCTTGGAAGTGCTTCTTCTGTTCTGTGTTTTTGAAAACTTTAAGAAGTATTAGCTGTGGATCTTCTTTGAAAGTCTGGTAATATTCTGGTAATATTGTTTCCATCTCCTTATTTATTATGGCTTATGTTGTTTAGGTTGTTGATCTCTCCTTGGTGGTTTAGATGATCTAGAAATTTGTCTATTTATTTTAGAATTTTCTTTTTTTTAACCAAATGGAGTGTTTACTTTTTAAGTATCCCAGAATAAGGTTCTGAACTCCTTTGGTCTCTATTATAATGCTTCCCTGTTCATTTTTGATTCTTTTAATTTGGCATTATCTCTTTCTTGCTTACTTTCTTGTTAGTAGGACCAAAGTTCTGCAGATCTTATCTTCTCAAAGAACCAGCTTTTAGATTCATTGATTCTTTCTTTATTTTCATTTCATTAATTTCAACAATGCCCTGAGTTTTATTATTTCTTATTGTCCACTAGATTTGGGTTTGCATTGTTTTTGTTTTCTCAAAGTCTTTAGTTGCATCATTATGTTATTTATTTGTGCATTTTTCCTAATTTTTAAAATGTAGGCTCTTAGAACTGTACATTTCTTCACCTGACTGCTTTTAAGTGTCCCAGAGGTTTTCTTGTTTTGTGCTTTCATTTTCTTTCAATTCTTGGAACTTTAAAATGGTTTCTTGGTGTGGGAGAATTGTCTGTATTCTGTCAATCATATTTTAATAAAACGCTGATTGGCCAGCCAGGCAGTATAGGTGGGAAAGCCAGACAGGAATGAGGGGTGGAGCAAAGAGACTGGGAGTATTCTGGAAGCAGAAGCTCCCTCTGGCACTCCTGTGCAGACCACCGAAGAGGCAGCATGTAACTTGCCCAGCTGAGAAACATATGGAACCATGTGCCTAATGTAGATAAGGATAATGGGGTAGCATAAGTTATAAGAGTTAACAAGAAGCCTGACCTAATGGGCCAATCAATTTATAATCTTATGGAGTCTTGTGTGTGATTTTCCTTGGGAGTTACCGGCTGCGGGGTACCGGGCGGGAACAGATACCCCAAAAAGCCGGCCTTCATGTTACAATTTCTTGATTTATTTTTTAATTAGCTAGTCATTCATTAATGTTTTTGTTTTATTGCGACAAATGTGTGCAATTATTAGAGAATCCTTTGCTGTTCACTTTAAACATTCCTGAATATGTTAAGATTTACTTTGTGTTCAAAGATATGCTCAGTTCAGAGTAGCTTCTGTGTGCTACTGAGTAGAATATATATTCTTTGATGTTTGAATCAAATATTCTGTAGATATCTCTTAAGGCCACTTGTTCTATGTTGTCTCTTAAATCTTATTTCTTTGCTTTCTTTTTGTTTAGATGAGAATTGAGGTATTAAAGTAATCTGCTATTAATAGATTGATGTTAATCTGTGTCTTTAATTTCAGTACTACAATTTTTTTAAAATTTTGGTTCACCAGAATTATATATACATACATATATAAGTGGGTATACATATATGTGTGTACATATGCATACATATGTGTGTGTGTGTGTACATGGTAATATTTTGTTTGTTTGTGTTTTAACAGATAAAGCTTGCTCTGAAGATCAGAGTGTGGAACTAAGTCACTAGTTAGTCATAGAGGCCAGGCAGTGATAGGATACACCTTTAATCTCAGCACTCTTGGGTAGCAGAGGCAGAGAGATCTCTGTGAGTTCAAGGTCACCCTGGGTTGCATGAGACTGATCCAATTTCAAAGAAACAGAGCCAGGTATGGATGGCTCATACCTTTGATCCCAGTACGTGGGAGTCACACACCTTTAATTCCAGCACTAGGAAGGTGGAGACAGGAAAGGATATATCTGGGTAGAGAGAGGGATATAAAGCAGGAGGAGACAGGAGCTCATGGTATTTAGTCTGAGGACTTGTAGAGACAGGATGCTCCAGTCAGTCTGAGGATTTTGTAAGGGTAAGAACTCGTGGCTGATTGCTCTTCTCTGTTCTTTCAGCTTTTATTCTCTAATGTCTGACTCTAAATTTTTATTATTAAGACCAATTAGAAATAGAGCTACATACACACACACACACACACACACACACACACACACACTCATATGATTGTAATATCTTCTTGCTTAATTGGGCCCTTGATTAGAATAGAGTGTTTCTCTTTGTATCTCTTGATTTGTTTTAATTGAAGTCTATTTCATCACATTTTGGGATACACCTGTTTGCCTCCTAGTCCTATTTGCCGGAAATACTTTTATCTGATTTTTGATTTGAAGGTGGTACCTATCTTTCAAGCTAGAATAAATTTCCTATACATAACAGGAAAAAATTGGTTTCTTAATTCATTCGGTTAATCTGTGTTTATGATTAGGGAACTGAGGCCATTACTATTTAAAGTTCATACTAAAAGTTGTATGTTGATTGCAATCATTTTGTTGTTTTTTACGTTTGTGTTCTTAGCTACTTCAGAAATTATAGTTTCATTTTATTTCTGTAGCCTGTTGGCTATTCTGATTCTTGTCCCCAGTTTTAAGTATAGCTTCCAATATAGGTGGGTGGACATGAGCTCTTTCAGTCTGTCTATATCATTGGAAAATATTCTTTCCCTTCAACTATGGCAGACATAGTATAGTCATCTATTTTAGCCTATTGGTCTTTTAGAACTTGACGTACATTTCTGCAGGCACTTCTAGCTTCCCTAGAGAAATCAACATTTATTATGATGGGTTTTCCATTACAGAAGGTTTCTGGGTTGTTTTTGTTGTTGCTGCTGTTGTTTTTGTTTTTGTTTTTTTTTCCTTGTAGCTTCAAATACTCATTGTGTGACCAGGGTCAAGTTTATTGAAAGTATTTTATTTTATTTTAACTCAAGAAGTTGATTTTATTTTTAATTACTTCCATCTCTTTGTGAAGTTTCTTTTTTATTAGAGCACTGGGATTTTTTTTGTTCTTTAAATTTACTGAGTTTCCTCAAGGCAGCTGTTTCCTACTATCTTTGTGAGTTCTCCCAGATTCATAACTGTTGAAGGAGGGCTGCTTGTTGGTTCCCAGCTGCTCAGCCCCAAAATAATCACACAGAAACTATATTATCTAAATCATTGCTTGGCCCATTAGCTCTAGCTTCTTATTGGCTAGCTCTTATATTTTAATTTAACCCATTTCTAGTAATCTGTGTATCACCATGTGATAAAATTCCCAGCATCTGTCTCCAGCAGGGGCTATGTGGCTTCTCCCTGACTCCACCTTCTTCCCTCTAGCATTTGGTTTAGTTTTCCCCACCTATCTAAGTTATGTCCTATCAACAGGTGAAGGCAATGTCTTTATTCACCAATAGTATTCACAGCATAAAGATGGGAATCCCACATCACCTCTCCTTTTCTGTTTAAATAAAATGAAGGTTTTAACTTTAATATAGTAATATTACATACAACAAAACAGGTATCAAGCAATAATTATAGTTACTATATATATATATATATATATATGCTATCTTTTATCATAACTAAGGAAAACTATATTATTACTATCTAGTCTTCAACTCCATCAAACACTCCAGAAGAATATAATATTACCCAAAAAACAAGAAGTACATTGTAAACAACTTTCAAAACTCTAGAATTGACAGAGACATCTTGCTTCCTGGACAGTCATCCAAAGTTCTTTGTACTGTTGGGGCATCCATCTTCAGCCTACAGGCCCATAGTGTCTGGCAGAATTTTTCATGAAACAGGAAATTTCAAAGATAGTTCTGCCTATATTGGCAGTTTGTCAGTCATTTTCTTCTGTATCCTACAGAATGTCTAGCAGACTCTTTCCATTCTTTCATGAAACAGGAACCCCAAAGGACTTTCTCACCTTTAGGCAAGTTCAGCAGTCATTTCCCTGTGGATTCTGCATGTCCAGTTCATCAAGCAGTACAGGCAAGAGAAGCTTCTTGCCCAAATTGCTAACAGACTCCATGACGAGCCTCTTCAGTACCCATCTTCCTCTTGAAGTAATTGGTGCTGCCAGGAACAGATGTGTCTCACTGTCATGAAACGTCCTAAGTTCTTAAAACATTTTAAATGCCATATTCTGTAGTCTTTGAAAGGTTTGAAGAATACCTGTCCATCTGAAATACATCTCTGTCCATCTAGAAAATCAGCTCACCTGACTACAAGTTTGACTATTATAGATGATTGCCTATTAACCTATATTTCTTAATTATACATTACATTTTAAAATGATTTGCACAAACACAATACCTTAATCAAGAGCAGAAATATATATACACAGTATAATAAAATGACATTAGATTTGTATCAATAAACCAAGATCCATACCAAAGCAAATCTCTATAGCATATCCCCCTTTAAATGTAAACAAACATTAATAAGCAATATTTGGGAATATGGGTGTAGTTCCCTCATAACTGCTTCCTGATTTTTGTTGAGTGAAGTAACTTTTTGGGGTTATTCACAGCAACCTTTCTGGGGGTCCTGGTGTATCAAACCACATTAGTCTGGAAGGATTCCACAGGTTCTTATCCCCTGTGGAAACAAAAGAAGAACCTCCTTTCCAAAGCAACATATCCTTAGACTCAAATTATGAAGTCAAGATAACTTTATAATATACCTGCTGGTTTAGCTTAGCAACCCATACAATGAAATGTCTCTCTGTACTTAGCTCCTTCACAGTTAAAAAAAATTCATAGAAAACACAACAGTATACGTAATCCAGACTCTCTGTGAATTTTTCATCTTTACGTGGCTTGTTTTTACTCTATTACTTCTTAATATTTATTTTATTATCTTTATTCTTTTACAGTCTAAACCATTTACTTCTTTTTTATAACTGTCTTTATTCTTTTTCTTCTCTCCAAAGCCTATGTACATTTGTCCAATACTATGACCCATTTAGAGGTCTTTTATATCTGAATCTGTCCTATTGTGTATTTATAATTCTTTACTGTCCAGGAGCACCTCTTAAAATGCTAAGCACTTCTTATGAAATTAAGTGGAACCATTGCTAGGGGAAATTTGGCACTGCCTGCTTGCCCCACCCCGCTCAGCATGGCAGGGCTTTTCACTTCCTCAGAGAGCCATGCACAGTGCCCCATCTCTAGGTACATAGCTCGTCTATGTTGCCACCAAGCAAGCTGTAGCACATTGGTCACAAACCCCATTCAAATACTTGGTCTCCTGAAAGAGCCAGAGGTCATGCTAGCAGCATGGCCCCGAAAGCCAGTATTTCTAAATGGTGCAGCTGTTTTGTTCTGCTACCGCTGAATCAGAAAAACCTCTCTTAAAGGAGCTGCAGCATGCTGACAGCAAGCAAAGCCCATTCAGAAAAAAATGCAGCTAAACTTTGTTTTTTAGTGTCTAGAATTCCTTTGTAAGCCTTCTCAGGTATTAAGTGAATCTTAGTTAGCCACATGGGTGCCAATTTATTGTAAGAAGGAGCTGCTAGTTCATTTTTCTACCACCGATAGCTCAGACCCAAAATATCACACAGATACTGTATTATTTAAATCACTGCTTGGTCCATTAGCTCTAGTTTCTTATTAGCTAACTCTTACCTATTAACTTAACCCATCTCTATTAATCTGTGTATTGCCATGTGGCTTACTTGGTAAAGTTCTGTCTGGCTCCAGTGGGGGTGCATGGCTTCTCTCTGACTCCTCCTTTCTTTCTCCCAGCATTCAGTTTAGTTTTCCCTGCCTAGCTAAGTGCTGCCTTGCTATAGGCTCAAGCCAGCTTTCTTTATTCATTTATGGTAATCACAGCATACAGAGTGGAATCCCACATCACATAACTATTTTATACTTGACTTTGAGAACTAAGTGCAACAATTATTTTTAGGAGGATCTTGATGTTTGTTACTGTGAGATAATTTTGGGCTGTTGATATATCAGGAATTTGTTATACTCTTCTTAACCTGGCTTTGTTCATCTCTGTCTTTCCAGAAATTCTAAGCAGGTTAATTTCTATGAGCTAGTATCCATTTCTACTATTGCAGCACTAGAGCAAAGCCCGATGTATAGAGTCTGTTGTTGGTGTTCTTTTCCTGTAGCAGAGGGTAACCCAAGCCCTACACACTGTTGGTTTATTGTTCAAAAAAAAAAACAGTAGAGCACTAAAAAGAGCAATTTACCTCCCTTCCATGCTTCTCTACAGGTCTAGGCTAGTTTTGAATTTCTGTTCACTTACTGCAATAAGGTCAAGCATGGTGGGATACTACCCAGTTCCCAATGGACCATCCCTGGATTCCCTTTGCTACATCTATGACCACTAATAGCACCAAGTGATGTCACTCCCTAAGCCCACAGTACTATATGGGGATAAGAGCAAAGCCTATGTGCTATGAGATAAGGAATAAAATGATATTATGGACTTAAGACTGATATAACTACTGATGTAACTGATGCAATACTACATAGAATAGAGTTCTAATAGACCAGGGTTACATATCTTTATTTGGGCTGCTGCAGAAGTTCTGTCTGCAAAGAAGCCTGGCATGGAACACATAGGGGTCTGCTTAATGTTAGGTTTATGAGCCTACCCATAAGCTCTATGGCAAAGACTTATGCAGATTAGCCTGCACCATATCAGGAAAACTAAACCATGTTATGTTGTTCAAGCAAAAATGAGATATACAACTAGTTTTGATGGTTCAAGTGAATCAGATTTTGAGAGAGAGCTCAGTAGCATACACTTGCTTTTACTTAAAAATTTTTAAAAAGTCAAAGCATTTTTTTTTAAGAAATCTAAATTTTTAACAGCTCTTGAAGCAATACAGTAGTGTCTAGTGTGTCGAAGGACAGGACTTGGAGAGTACTGATTTAAAGCAAAATTTTTTACTCATGAAAATTCTTTCAAACTGTCAAGCATGGAGGTAAACACTTCATTTTATTCTAAGCAAACAGGGGTCATTTGTGCCTGTTCAATTGCTCTTTCCAAATCATGGACTCTCCTGCTGTTTTTGTTGACGTTTGCAATAGCCCACTGAGAAAGAACTTTGTAGAAGGAAATGTCAAATATTTCCTTCTAAGTGCTGGAAGTGGTAAAATATACAAGAGGGTCTCTATGGGAGTAAATAAGGTGCTCTTGAGTGATTTGAAATATGAAGTTGAATTAATTTTTTTTTTCATTTCTGAACTCTGCCATTCCTAAAGTGTTTTGGCTATAGCACAAAGGATTACAATAAAAATGTATTATAATAAATTGCACTACTTCCAACTTTATCAGTGCTAATCAAAAGTTATTGCATTCAATTAGAAGATAATTCAGTCACACACATCTAGGTTTCTTTGAATTTCACTTGAAGATTTTACTACATTGTAAAAGGAACAATCATTTTAATAAAACAGTCTGAATAAAAAATTAACTACAAGAATATGTCCATTTTCTGATTCAACGCTCTATTGTGCATTCTGGCATACATATTTAACAACATGTCCTTAATATATTAATCCAAAAACATTTATTTTTCTTCAATTTAACTTTTAAGAGAGGAGAAAATATGTGACAACCATGTACAATCGCTCCCTAGAGCAAACACTGTGATGCATAGTTATGGTCTGTGTGGTGGTTTAAATAAGAATGGCCCCTTTAGGTTCATATATTTGAATGCTTAGGGAGTAGTATTTGGAGGTAAGGCCTTGGAGTACATATGGCTTTATTGGGGTGAGAATGGCCTTGTTGGGGGGAGTGTGTTACTACCCATTTTGTACATAAGTTCAGACGTAGCTCAGTCATCTATACAGTCTACCTGTTTGCATTGATCCTTTATGTTCTTTTTGATAGGCCATCTTTGCTTGGAATATTTGTGGTTAGAAAAATGATCCATATTAAAGTAAATTTGATCATCTAAGACTGAGTCACATAAGTTTGTGTTTGATTTTTTCATTTAAATAATTCTAACTATTCATATGTATGTATAGAAATAGCTTTTATCATTATTACTAGTACCAATGTATTACATGTCAATAGAGGACGGATTGCTAAACTTTCTGTGAAGGACCAAATACTTATAGGGTTTATGTTCATCACTTTTTAAAACAAACTGGCCATAACAAATGAGTGCATGAATGGCTATAACCCAATTACCATTTATTTGTAAAAATAGGCAATAAAAAGATTTGATTCTTTGTATCTTTCCTGATACATAAAACTCAGTGCTCACAAATCTAGTAAGTATATAACTAAGTCTAATGAAGGATAATTAAACTCTTCCAATATTCTATACTTGACAAGTAATGCTTGGATATCATTGATTATATATTTTTAAATTATTATAACACATTTTACATGTCTAGAATTTGAATTGTGAAATAATAATGTGCATATTTAATTATATGAATTATTACATAATGCTCACCAGAGGAGTTGGGCCAGTTTAGATCAATGTGTACTGATATAGAAGACTAGCTTTTCCATATTTTCCCTAACTTTAATTGTTATCTATTAGCTTTTTCTCAATTATTTTTTGAGACAGGGTATCTGTAGTTTTGGAGCCTGTCCTGGAATTCACTCTGTAGACCAGGCTGGCCTTTAACTTACAGAGATCTGCCTGTCTCTGTCTACCTCCCGAGGGCTGAGATTAAAACGTGTGCGTCACCACCTCCTGGATTCAAATTGTTTCTTTAAACATTGATTTGTCATAATTTTTCAAAATTTAAATAAATTAAAACTGTACTTAAATAAAATAACAATTTTTAAATAAGAATAACTGCAGAACAGTAAAACTATGAAATCTAAACTGAAGCTCCACAGCTTCAGAATGGCTTCCCAACAGTATAGAAGTTTGTTGACATGCACCAACTCTGGAGTCTGATTAATCTTGCTGTTGATTTATTTTTATTTGATTTGTTGTAGCTCTGTGTTTTACTTTTTTGTATTCTTTGATGAATTAGCATTTCATCTGTTGTGGATAATTTATTTGTCCTGTGAGTTATTTACTTCAGTGATTTATCTACTGATATTTTTTCTTTGTGTTAGCAAGATCCCATTAATAATGAAATTAACATTTTGATCCCTATGTGTGTTACAAAAATAATTCACTAGTCTGCTGTCTGTTTCTGACTGTGCTTTTCAATGTTAAAGCTTTTCTTCTTCGAGTATTTTACCATGTATATCGTCTAGTGTTGCTGATCATCGTAAAGATATTCACCCGAGAAAAAGAGTTTTCACACTTTTGAAGAATACTGCAATGAAAATAATTGAGTGTATATTTTAACTTATTTGCTGGAATGAATTTTTAGACAATAAGTTGTTGAATAAGATGCATCGACTGAGCTCTGGGTCACCTCAATCCCAGCAGTTCCCGTGGATCCCAATTATTTCTCTTATGTCTGGTTATCACTGGGTACCATACAGGGAGTTTTTGAGCCAAGACTTCCACAGGGATGTGGTGTGAGGTCTTCACAACCCATTTTGTAGATTTGCTGCCTTTTTAGTATTGAGTTCTAGAAAATTAAGTTTAATATAGTTGTATTCTTATAACAACACAAGATCATAACCTTTCACAATTTTTATTGTGAAATGTATGACAGAGAAAAAGCAAATGAGTGTTTTTTGTTTAAATCTACAAAAGACCATGGAAGGGCACATGACAGGACATCTTGTAACAGCTCCTTTGCTCTCTGATTTCCACACAGACATTGACTGGTGGCTGCATAGCCATAAGTCCTGACTTTAAGTGCCTCTTTATTCCTGTCTGTGAATAGCTATCAGCATAATAGGTGCTTCTTAATTTTGAGGCACAGCACAGCAGACTTTGTATATGACTACCTGACTCAGTTGCTGTCTTTGTAATTTGTGATAAGTTGCTTAACCTTTATGCTTCACTTTATTTATCTATGAAATAGGAATAATAATATGCTTAATAGGGCTACTGTCAAAATAAAGTGAATTGTTATACTATTATATATATGTATATATATGTATGTATATATGTATATATATGTATATATATGCATATATAGTTAGTACCTTGTATTTTAAAATAAATCCAATTCAACATAATGTATTCAACAAGGTCATGTCTTGGTTAGATTCATTGTCTTTGCAGACATAGGTATGTTAGCATTTTCCTCTGCTTCCTTGATAATTTTTCTTGGTAGTGATTTCTGTTTAATTGAGTTCATTCACTTTGTTCTCGAGGATCCTCACTCCTGGCGTCAACCATCATTAGTCCCTGTGACAAAGGTCTTTCCTTTGATGCAAGCCTTCTGTGCTAACTATGTCTCTCGAAGGCCACTTCTAATCAAAGGGCTCTCTTTTCTTCACTAACCTCTTCATAGTATGTAGCCATTCGGGTTGAAATGACTGGTCTAAGCATAGAGTCCCAACTTGTATACGTTACAATTCTTTCTTGGAATTTCTTCAAGCTGACAGGATAGTTCCATGGAGTTTTGAATCTGAAAGTGGTTGAGTCCAGAATAACCAGCGGCTGGGCTCCCTGGCATGATAATAAGAGCCTGCAACAGTAGAAGATAATATGTTCAAGATACTTTCAATCAGAGAAAACGCAAGGAGAGATTCAGGTTCTCCTCCAACCCTTTCTTTCCTGTTACCTTCCCTGGCACTGTTCTATGCTCACATTTTCTCATTGGGTTCTAAAGTCCACATTGTTTGTTCTCTCCTTTATGTTGTTCTTGATGAAGCTAGTTCAAATCAGATATTTCATGTAATGGAAGTTTCTAACTTAGATACCCACTCCTTGCCAAGCAGTCACTTTCCTTCAGCTGAAGCTATTTGATACCCATGGCAATCCACAGGTAATGAAGCCAAAACTGTGAGTGAGGTGACACTGGAAAATGAGGAGGTGTGTATGACTTTGCAACATTTAGGAGAAAATCTGGCAGTTCTGACTGGAATGGTGGTGGCCACCTTTGCTTGGTATAAATGATTGCCCTTTTTGCTCTGATCCACTAATGAGCCCCATCTTCATGGGCACCTGGGTATGAGTTGCAGCTGCCTTGCTTGGAGGTCATAGATATGGCATTCGTTCTTTAAATCTTTTCTTTGGGTCTCAACATCAATGAAAACATTATTTCTATTTTCTATATCCACACTTTCTTCTTTGACTCCTGGTATCAACTATAGCTTCTTCTGTATTAACCTTGAGGTTGCAAAAAGGTATTTTTGGCAATTCTGAGAGGAAAGTAAAGTATACTCAAACATAGGGAGGTTCAAAGAGTTTGTATAAATCCGACCATCAAAGAGTTAAACTCCGGGTCTTCTTAAATCATATTTGACAAATTTGCATTTTTTACACACACGCACACGCAAAGATGCTGGTCATTATCCCGATATTCTGAGGACGGCAGACAGTGTGTTGATTGAACACGAACTCCTGAGCTCTCAGCTGGGCTGGCGGCATAAAAAGGAGTTGAACAATAGCTTATGAATTCATTAGAAATGACAGCAATGTTTCTATCAAACACTTCATCTGCTGTATTGATGAGTCACATTAAGAGAATGAAAACTTTCACCACTTTGTATACAAAACTTAGGAAAGCAACATCCATCCGCAATTCACAACATGTACACACTTCTCATCTGCTTTGTAAACCATTCAGCTCGGGCCTCAATACACTGTCTGACAGATGCTTCCCGCCTCTTAGGTTTTAAACAACGGTTTTCACTTGCCAAAATTCTCACTTCATTATCATGACAGAAAATGAGGTGGCAGCAGCTGCTTCAGGTAAACTAACATGCTTATCCACGCGCCACAGCAAATCCTAAATTGCAAGCTATATTCGCCAAAAGGAGAGATACTAAGGTCTGAGTTTTGAAGGCCTTTTATGTTTTTCTCCTCAAAAATATTATTAATATCACTGTTAAATTTCTAAACAACGCAGTCACAGATGCTCTGAAATTAAGCACTTCAACTATATCATGTCTATATAAAGTCTAATTGGACTGCATGGATATGTCAGGGGTTAAAGGCAAACTAGAGAAACCAAGGTCCTGAAACCCAGGGAAAGAGATTCATAGGTAAGTATAAAATCCAGTCAGGGACAGCAAGCTAAGAATTCTAGAAAGACCTTTCTCTGTACCAGAATGCCCCAGAAAATGAGCTAGAGAATACAGCCTTTCCTTTAACAAAGCGTGAGGCCCAGCCTAGCAGATAGTTTACAATGGTCAGAGTAAGAGAAAAATTGTCCCCCAAAGTGGGCTAAGGGAGACAGTCGGGGAGTTCTAATTGCAGGTGTGTAACTGGAGATGAAGGTGTGGTGAGTGGAACCCTGGGCATGGTAGCTTTCCAGGTAGACAAGGCTGTATTTGCCCCAAGGAAGCAAGAAAACAAGGTTTTTTTTTTTTTTTTTTTTTTTTTTTTTTTTTTTTTTTTTTTTTTTTTTTTTTGGTGGACTCCCTCTGTCCGAGCAGGACTGAGAAACACAGCACCTCTAGTTTAGTTCCATTTTCTAACAGCTGGTGGTTGGTGATTCCGATGGTTCCAGCAGTCTCCTTAGCAATGAACAATCTGGAGTGACATCCTGACAGCTGGTCAGGAGAACTAACATACCAGTCGTCTCCCACACCTGCGTCCTCACACATGCCCATTTCCTGGTTTAATAAAAGCGTTTTTATATGTGTAGGTGGATGAGTTTGCTTTTTCTTTCTATCAGCAAATTCAGTGGAGGGCTTCGGAGCACAACGGCTAAATGGATCCCAGGAGGAATGGCGACCTTAAGTTACATAGGAAAACGTTTAAGTAAAGATGGAATTCTCTTCAACCATCTCTTCCTATATTGTGTTTCAAATACAAGAAAAAAGCCCATTTTCCCTATGACTATTTCCCTATGGCTTTCCCATGGTTATTACCCCAACTCTCCTGATTCTAGCACAAATTCAAACGGTATGCTTTCTTTTCCTAGTTTCTTATTGTTTTTCGTTGGAATGGGAAACCAAGAAGGCCAGCTTACTTGCAGAATATTGACAGAAAACATAATTTAATATTCTCTGGGGATGATACAGAGCTACCCAACTTCCAAACCATCTGAGGAACAAGAGGGAAAAACACAGACTAAACATGAAATTTATCCAAATACAAAACAAATAAAAAGAAGAAGAAAGGAAGGAAGCAAGAACAAAAAGGGCTACAACATTTTGTATTTTGATTCTTCCCAGGAGCGCAGTGGTGAAAGAAATGTTAAATCTAGAGACAAGATACCAGCACTTACAAAGGCTTGAGGAATACTTCTGCATAGATTTGTGTTGACCAATCAAGTTCAGAAAGAGGTCAAGATTTCTCTTGCTCAATAACATGGGCGGGAGCTTGAAGAGATAAGCAGTCTGAACAGTAGCAAATACATTCTTCTGATTCCATTACTAAAATATGCTGGCATGGAAGCTAACAACCTATGCTTTCCTCTGATACAAGGGACCCTGGGAACAACAATTTTCATTCTGAACTGAAGAAATTACTGAAACATTTTTCTGTGAATAAGACTGAAAACCATGACACTTCTTTTTGTTTTTACTGCCTTATATGAAAACCTAATGCATTCAAATTTGAATTTAATTGATCAATTTCTTTGCTACCAAGAAATTAGGATCTTCAGTGTGTGTGTGTGTGTGTGTGTGTGTGTGTGTGTGTGTTCATACTACCTAAGTTAGCTTCGTATTTTTAGTTGACGTAATTAGATTTAGTTTCAGTTTAATTTTACTATAAAAATCATTAGGTTTCACGTGGGCTTCTTTGCACCATGATAAGGAGTCTCGTATAGTGTTCAGAGTCAGGGCTGCACAGTGCTGAACACACCATTTGGAACGCTCAATGTTGCTAAATCTCCCAAAGAAAAGATTTTGAACAGTATTTTGTCTGAGAGAGCCATCCCCTGCCACCAAAGGTTGAACTAAGCTGGGCAGGCACCTGATCCCACACACACAGATCCCCTTCTGTCTTTGGCAGAATGATAGCATCTCTTCCCTTAGTCCACACCAAAGCCAGAAATCCTGCTGACAAAACGTGTGTCTGTATCACGTGTCTTGCTTGACAGCCCCGGCTTGAGATGAGGTGGTGAAGTCAGTGACCTCCTGGCCCGAATCAAGCCCATCAGGTGAGCCCATGGGGAGAATTCACCAGCAGATCCTGTTCAGGTGCGAGCTTTCTCCACCTCCAAACCTACAAGATTTTCTGAGGATACTATTGTTACAGATAAAGTCCCTTAAACTAAAACAAAATATTTTGTTCTGTTTATTTATGGGTTGATTTTCTATTGTGTAGATTTGTTATTTGCCAATTGATAGTTTTGACAATCTGCTTTTAGAGTTCTCTTGTATTTTTGGTTTCTGTTGTTACAAAACTGATTACTTATATAACTAGATTTTTTTTCCCATAGAAATAGATCATTTTGTCTGCCATCTCTGGCTAATTTTTCCACCTTCTCTTCTGCTTCCCTGAGCCTTCGCTCAGTACAGTCTGCTGTTCCTCCTCCTCGCAGATTCTAGTTGATCGCTTTTCTTCTGCGCCTTCACGTTTTATTTCTCATGACTTTCTCCTGTTGATGCTTGAAATATGCATTTGAGAACCCAAATCAGACATTTTATAAAATGAGTTTTCCTTCTTGTTGTGAACCTATCCGGGGAAGCTGTTTCCTCCAGATAGTCTCCTTTTGACTCCAGAGTCACTTCCTTTCTTCCAGAGGAATCTCAGTTCCGGAAACTCTGTTCCTTGGGACCATCTGCTCCAGATCCCCCTCAAAAGAAAGAATCCATGCACACACTTTCTATTTGTGTGGTTACTGCCCATGGCCCCTCAATCTTGAGAGTTGTAGGATGTTAGTGTTTTTTACCCCTTTTCAGGATCTTCTGCATTTACTCCCCAGGTACCTCGTGGTATGGAAGCCCCAAATCAGCCTTCCATGTCATTTGTAGTGCAGTAAAAACACTCATGTTCCGATGCACATTTCTCTCATCTCCATTACCAGAGCTGATGGTTGCACATTCTACAGCCATGCATTTGGCTATTAGAGGTAGAAGTCAGTTAATTGGAGACCTTCCTAGTTTTTCTTTTCCTTTCAAAAGCCACTGTCTTTGTGTTTCATGAAGTGTTGTCTTCAGGTATGGGTGGGGCTATTCCCTCAAGACTTTCCTTACTGCTGCCCCTTTCCTTGTCTGTGCAGGTTTGGAATTCTCCGGGATCCCATCCATACTGAGGAACACTCCCCTTTCCATGTCTTCTCTAAGCCCTTCCTAGCAGCAGTAACACTTTCTTCTGCCCTCGGCTGTCATCTTCCTCTGAGGTGCTGAGGGTTGACAAAGCACAGCGGCAGCACTGTGGAGAAGACGGTAATGACCAAGATGCTTCACTGCGCAGAGCTGACTATGTGTTTAGAAGGCAGCTCTTGCGAGTTCTGATGGGACATGCCAGTAAGCTAATGCTGGAGAGGTGGAGGCAGGAGGATCACAAGTTAGAAAACACCTTTCACGGTGGGGAAGGCTCTTCCTCACTCCCTGAGAGAGTCGGAATGCTTCTGACACTATGAAAACTCCTTTTCACATGAATAATTTTATTCTGTTCAATCTGGCTGAAAAAATAGGCTACCCAGAAATTTATTTTTACTTACTGTAACTCTGAATTGACTGAAGGACAAAGAACCCAGAGCACAGGAATATTTGGAGCCTAGAAGACCAGATAGTGGCATTTTGTTCTAAAACAATTTTTAGTGCTTTTTCTTTGGATGTATCTAAATCTTTTGTTTGTGTATATTTAATGACTCTGGGATGTCATGGAGCATTTTAAAACTATGTCCCTGGGAAAATTGAGCCCAGAACCAGTCAGGGTTGAACTGATTTTAGAATTACCCTCCTGCTCCCCATTTGCCTGCATCTTACTTTTCTTCCCCTAAGCTTTCTTGGATAATTGAACATAAAGGCCAGGAATCTGACTGCTAAAACATGCTTGTGGACACAGCTGTCTCTCAAAGCAAGGATGAAACTTTCCAAGATGGCTGCCCGTGACGCTGCTTAGCAAAGCACAGAGAGCCTAATGAGGACAGAGTAGATGTGACCATAAGTGCAGCACATTTGAGGGGGGCGCCTGTGTCAGGTCATGGCCAGAGAGCAAAGGCTGATGATATCAGTCAAACGTCCATAACCAGGCAAAGCGAGAATCTTTTCATAACTAACAGGGCGGAAGACATGTGCTAATACCCTCCATCTTCCCACGAAAGCATGGAGAGGAAGAGAGCCTGGTTTCCATGAAGGACCAAGCAACAGAGGCTGCAGGGAGAGGAAGCTCTGTTCCAGATCCTCCTCTCTTTTATACTCCACCCCCTTGAACCCCTGAACCCCCTATTCAGCTTTTCCTGGGCTTGTGTGATAGACAACCAAAATAGAAAGATTCTGCTAAGAGCAGAATCTGATTTTATATTCCAAAATAACTCTTTGAAATTTCAGATGAGCTTGTGTCATCTGGTCTGGCTCAGAGCCATACAGACAAGGTCAGTATCTAATGAGAACCTTTTATACTCATTATTCCATCCATTATTATATGAAAAATGTTTGAAGGCAAAATGAACCACTTTACCAATGTTTCAGATTCATCTTTCAAATGTAAACACTATTCATGATCAGAGATTGACAGGCTTACATCTGCAACACTCTAAAGATTGTCATTTTGGGTTAGAAAATATCTCATTAATCAGAATGTTAAATAATCCACAGTACTTCTATAATGTGTTGTTCTGTATCTGCTTTGAGCAGCTCTATTTCCAAAGGCAGAAACAAAATAATTTCAACCAAGTGAACATAATATTAATGACAGCAGTATTATAAATAAATTTAAAACGCTGCCAGGAAGTCTATGAGGAAGGGAAAAAAGAATAATTCTGTGCTAATTTTTTCCCTCTTCACTGTGCACAACCTACTCCTCTACTCTCGTCCACACATTGAGATTGAAAATTCCTCAAGACTGAAGCTACGCTCCTCTCATCGAAGGATGCTACTTAGTTTGGTGCAATTAAAAGTTTTGTTTTTTTTATAGCTTCTACAATGGAATTCTAGAGGAAACCAAGAAAATAGGCAGTAAATCAAATAACTCGACAGAAAAGAAGCAGACACTGTGTAGCTGGAATATCGAAAAGGAAGCCTGCCATTGTCTCAACCCCCTAGCATGGTAGTGAGTCCACAGCACTATGAACATCTATTTCAGGTGGCTTTACATAAGCCCCCTTTGAATTAGGAATTATTCTAATATGATGGAATACTACTTTACACTTCCTTTTCTAACCCAAGTTAGAGTCTGTTTCTTTAAGCTACTGTGTTGTCATTGTTCAAACAGGACAAGCACAGTTGAACATAAAGGAAATGGTGACTCTCTGGGTGCTATCACTCAGGGAGCATTGTTTCCAGCTAGAGATGTGCTGCTTGACACAAGCATGCAGAATATGTGATGGGAATAAACAGCCTTTTATATCATTGATAACATTAATGATTAAGATCCATTCAGACGAGGAACCCACCTGAGAAACACGTTCTCTTTGATGATGAAACATGCCACTAAAATGAACTGAACAAAGAAATTAGCTGGGAATTTCAGTCTTTTCTCCAGCGCTGATGCCACTGTAGAGGCAGATGTTATATAACAATCAAATGACATGTTTATAAATAGGGATATTAGCTCATGTACACTGATCCTAAGATGACTCATGATTTTGTTTTATGGGTGTGAGTGTTTTGTCTACATGTATGTATCTGCACCATGTGTGTGCCTGATGCTCATGGAAGCCAGAAAAGGGTGTTAGGATCCCTAGAACTGGAGTTCCATAAGGATGTGATCTACCATGCTGGTGTGTTGGGAACTTAAGACTGGTCCTCTGTAGGTCATTTTAACTACTTAGCTATCTCCCCCAACCCATTCTCTTGGAATTTTTAACTGTGGTTCACAGAAGCTTCTTGAAGTCCTCAACACCATAGACTGAACACAGACACAAATGAATTTCAAGGAATATTTTTTGGATAGAAAAATAACTCTAAAAGCAGATTATAAATTTCAAATGGAAAAGCAAAGGAGCTAGAGTAAGCAAAACAATTTTGCAACTAACTAACACCCAAGTTGAAAAATGTGCAGAGCTATCCAACGGAGACCCACATTGGAGCACTGGACTGAGCCCCCAAGGTCCAAATGAGGAGCCGAAGGAGGGAGAACATGAAAAAGGAAATCAGGACCGCGAGGGGTGCGTTTACCCTCTGATACAAGGGGACTGATCTAATGAGAGCTCACCAAGGCCAGTTGGACTGGGACGTGAACGAGCATGTGATCAAACCGGAGTCTCTAAATGTGACTGACATGGGGGCTGACTGAGAAGCCATTGACAATGGCACTGGGTCTTGTTTTGACTGCATGGACTGGCTTTCTGGGATCCTAGTCTGTTTGGATGCTCACCTTCCTAGACCTGGAGGGAGAGGGGAGAAACTTGAACTTTCCACAGGGCAGGAAACCCTGACTGCTCTTAGGACTGGAGAGGGAGGAGGAGAGGGAGTGGGGGGAATGGGAGGGTATTGGGAGGAGGGGAGGAAGTGGAAATTTTTATAAACAAATAAATAAATAAATAAATTTAAAAAAATAATAAAAAAAGAATTACTATAAACACACAATACCCAAGGCAGAATGGTATTGGTGGAAGGCAGACACATGCATCAAACATCAAAGAATTAAATCAAAAGTAGATATAGGTACATTGGAACAATTGGCCTTTTAGATAGTGCAATGGCAATTGCTTTATATGGTGTTTTCATCAAGTGATAATTGATAAAAGAATTGACTGTTTATATCAATAGCTGAATTTTGACTCACATGTAATACTTCATGCAAAAATTACTCCAAAATCATCATAGATTGAAATAGATAATATAAAACTATTGAATTTCTGTGACAATATATATATTGTCATATATATATACATATATGATATTGAACCTGAAAGCTTTCTTAGATGTATTATTCAAAATACCAACAACAAAAATTGTTTAGAATTCTTCAGAGTAAAAACTGTTTTGGTAAAAGACACTGTCAGAAAACAAAAAGCTGCAGGAGTCATCACAATATTACAAGGTTCCATATTTAGTAAACTTCCATCCAGAGCTGTGTGGTGATATATATGCCTTAAATCCCAGCACTTGGGAGGGAGAGTAGCAGATGGATCTCTGTGAGGTCAAGGACAGCATGGTTAGAAAGAAACTCTTAAAACTCAATAAAAAAAACTGAGCCATTCCATCTTCTTATTTGATTTTCTCTTCTTTCCTAACTTCCTTCTTTTTTCTTTCTTTCTTTCTTTCTTTCTTTCTTTCTTTCTTTCTTTCTTTCTTTCTTTCCTCTCTCTCTCTCTCTCTCTCTTTCTTTTTTTCTTTCTGTCTTTTTCCTTTTTGTTTAAGTTTCATGTAGTTCAGGCTAGCCTTGAACTCCTGATTCTTCTTCTGCCTCAGTCGCCCCAGTTCTCAGTTCTGGCATTAAAGGCATACAGTCCACTTGAGGATCTATTTTTAAAGAGGGGAAAAAAAACATGCAAACACATCATCATCATCAAAGACGCCACCCAGGTTCCACATATGCACCACTGTTCATCACCATCAGGGAGGCTGAACCTATAATGAACTGTCACTATGCATGTGTGCATGTGTCAGGTTCTATCTTCTGTCGTATCGGGCACTTTATCAGGATGCACAAGATTTAAAAGGACTGACAATACTAAGTATGAGTGAGCGTGCTGACTCACAGTATTGCCAGTTTTTAAAAATAGATTGCTGCATGTTGTGGAAGGAATATAAAGGGGCATAGCTACTGTGAATGACAATTGGCCCATCCTTGTGCATTCTTAGGCACTAACATATGACTCAGCAACCCTCCTGCAGGTATTTACCCAAGGGAAATAAAAGCTCATGTTTACACAAAACCTGTATATTAATAATTTTAGTGATTTTACACCACACACACACACACACAGGAGGAAGCAGGTGCTACATACCCTTCAGCCGCTGCAAGGGTGAGCAGATTGGATTGATGTAATGAAATTCTACTCAGCAACGGAAATGAATGTAGCATAAGTTCACCAAATGATACAGATAACTTAAATGTACTTTACTAAGTGATAGGAGACAGATTTTCAAGATGATATCATATGACTTGTTTTATATGAAAAGTGTAAAAACAATAGAAGCCTAACACAAATCAATGGTGACTAGGGTTTAGTGTTGGGAACAGAGTGGTTACAAAGGGCTGTCAGGAAATACACTGGTTGTAGTAATAGTTTCTCATCTCCAGACATAGAAGAAATCAAGACAAATCATGAAAGTATCCCCAAGGCATTCTCTAGTATTGTTTTGTCTTCTATAACAAAAGCAAATTTTATTTTGTAATATGTTTTTATTTATGAGCGCTTATGCCCTAAATGAAGCAAAAATGTCTTTTATAAAAAGAGAAGCTAATAAGAGAAGTCTACATGACCTCTGAAAATGCTTTTCTTTCCCCCAACATTTGAAAATATGACAGCCCCTTGCCTCCAGCACCTCAGCTGTGCAATGAGGATGTGGACAGATTATTAACGAACATGCTCCCATTCTGTTTTCAAACCCACAAAATGCTGGGTGGAAAAAAAAGCAGCCTTGTTGAAAGACTATTATACATCTTTCACACCATAGCTGGAGGTTTTTGACAGCTAGATCCAGAAAAGTACAACACCGTGTGGTCGGTGTCAAACAGAAACCTTCTCTACACAGAATCAGGCGTCAGCGCCCCCTTCCCCCAGAGCCTCCCGGGCTAATACACCGAACATGCCCCTGGAAAACACATTCGTGTTTCCTCCTGCAGGGTTCAGGTGCGGTTAATAGAAAGAAATGCGACTGCTGCTGCTGTTCTTGCAGTGGTGACAATCTAAAAAGTTTTGATGACAGAGGAAATGACATTTTGGACATACTATCTATAGAGACAGAAGTGCACAGTTCTGAGTCTGCGAGAGATCGTGACTCAGTCTGCTTTTTCTCACACTTTGTATTGTTTCTTGGCACTGTTGCATGTCTTAAAGCACACACCAGTTCTGCCAGCAGCAGACCTCCTGAGCTGATCCTCATTATCACCATGGCATGGAGTCAAACCCCCATCCCCTTCTCTCTGCTTTTATGTAAAGTGTCTAAAGCTTCGCATCGATGCCATGTCAGGCAACCAGGGTGCTCCTTGCTTAGGGGTTTGCTTCAGTAGATGGAAAACAAGTAACTCAGGAAGCCAGTGGATATGGATGCAGCCTCAAAGAAACGCTTGTAATTGCTGCACCCCTGACACTAACCAACATCAGAGAAAACCATCTTCTGCCGCTGGGCCAAGAATTCTCTAAATCAGTCATGTTCATTTTCCCATCCTTCTAGGAAATCTACCTTGCCTTGAAGATGTGGAAAGAAACCTCTCTGACTTTACTTTCATCTAAAAGGCTATGCATGTCTTCATCATGACTGCTTTTGGATTAATGGAAACATTGTTGAATAGGGGAAAATATCCCGAGGGCACAATAGTTCCTGGGAGTGAAGGATGCAGGAAGAGAGACGGACAAGGAATGGCAGCTGAAGATGCAGAGACAAGGTAGGGATAGAAGCTGAGGGGAGCCAGAAAGACAGGGCTATGTGGCGTGGACTGGAGAGCACTAAAGTTCAGAATTTCATCAGGGCGGTGAAGCTCTTCTTTAATTGCCAATATCTGTCTACACAGATATTTCTCTAGCATGTGGATAATTACATATTCTGTTCTTCACAGACCCATACTTACCCCCAAGGAGCTTCCACAGCAAGAACCTTTGTTCCCAATTTCCCATGCCCCAGTGCATGGTATCACCACCTTACAAACACAACCAAGAAAATTCTTACCTCGGAGTTGCAGCCTCTAACCAGCCATGTGCATTGTTCTCTGTCCCCAACTTAGATGGAGCTACGCTGTCTGCCCCCTTCTGTATCCCAGGTATAGAAAACTGCTGCCTTGTGTCTTGAATTTTACATGCTTTTTTTTATCAAAAAGTAAAAATAGTTTTTATATAATATTGTATATGATATATTTTGCTCTCCATTTTTTAAAGAAAAATTATTAAAGTCATAAAGCAAAACCATTTTAAAAATATTTAGAAGAAACAAGATTAAATCTTGTGACATTGTAGGATTATACAGAATGAAATTATATGAACATTTTGTATATTGTGCACTTTTTCTGTTTTATTAGTTTTTTGAGAATTCTGTACGATGTATTTTGATCTTATTTATTCCCCTCTCTGCTCCTGCTAGATCTACCTCCCCTTCCATACTTCCCTCCATTTGTGTCCTCTTTTTATTATTTTTTTTAAAAAATCCATCAAGTTCACTTTACTTGAGCATATACTCTTGCATGTGTGCTCTTCCACTGGAATGCGGTTGATCAACCACAGACCACACCCTTAAAGAAAATAAACTCACAGTATACCAGCATCTCCCAATAGCTCCTCAATGAGAGGTGGGGCGTTATACCCATCTCCTCTCTCCATACTGGAGTTTTGTCTGGTTTGAGTGTGACTGCTCACATTCAAGGTTTTATGTAGGTCTTATGCAGTGAGTTCATATGCACATCTGCCCTCCTGTGTCTGGAAAATAATTTCCTTGTACCCATCTGCTATCTCTGATTCGTAGAGTCTCTAGCAATGACTTCTGAGACTTGCTTGTGATAAAGATGTTTCACTTAAGATTGAGAATTCTGTAGTCTCTTACACTCTACTTCGTAACTAGTTGTGTTTCTCTGTGTTAATCCCATCTACTGAAAAATAAAAGCTTCTCTGAAGAGAGCTGAAAGATGTGCTAATCTACAGTTGTGCTGGTAAGCCGTTGAGAGTAGGTATATTGCATCTTAATAGTTTCTTCATTGAATATGCTATAAGCATTTCAAATGTTTATTATTTGACTTTGGTCAATTTATGCGACAGAAGCACAATCTCACATTCTAAAGGTTTTAATAGTATAATGTGTGCTTCAAGCCTGTATTACATAACCCAAGTAGGTTAATGGAAAGTTCTATGTTACACATTTAATAAGGACCCACTTGATGGAGGCTCTGAAGTGTTATAGCTGAGGTGTTTGGAGTCCCCAGTATCCTTAATGTGTAAGGAAAGAGAAGAACAAGATTGGACAGTCTCATAAGAGTCATTGGTTGTTTCCAGTTGAAAGTGATATGAGTTACTTCATTTCACTCAGCTGATTAAGACATGAATTCACCTAAGTACAAGAGGACTGGGAAATGAAAGGAACAAACAAAACATTTGATTGACATTGCTGGCTTTGCCTCATCAGGAAATGTGTATCAAACTAATAATTTTCATTGACTAAATTTTTAAAGTCAAAATGCCAAAATTCATTCATCAACTATAGTTATGCTTATTTTTCTGTTTATCCTCTACTCTAAATAACTGTAACAAATATCCTTCTGTCTAAATCATTGATTGCTTTTTAAATTATTTCATTAGGATAGATGAATTCAAAAGCATTTTAATTGCTACATCAAGTAATTTATATAAATTAAAGCTTTCATAATATCCAAATATTATCTAGAGTGGATGACCAAATTTATCCAGCTATGGAAATAATGAATGTGTTCGTTTTTTTTTTTTCAAACATTCATCAATCCACGGTTAATTTTGTACTTTTTCCATGAGGATGGAAGTTAGGAGTGAAATGATCTTCATTGTTTGTGGATTTTTATTTTTATTTTGAGTTTTATTTTTAGATATATGCTATAAAGTATCCCACTGTGGTTGAGCCAGGTTTTGTAGGCCTTCAATCCTAGCTACTTTGGAGGCTATAGTGGGAGAATTCCAAGTTTAAAGGTGACCTGCTCAATTAGTGAGAGTCTGTTTCAAAATGCAAAGTAAACTAGGCTTGGAGATAGCTCAGGGATAGAGCTCTCATTAACATGTACTTGAAAACTTAGGATCCATCCTGCAACCTAACAAAAGAAACAATGGAACAAAAAAATTTAGTTTGAAAAAAGAAAAAAGAAAATAATAGAAGGAAAACATTTCCTTGTTCTGGAAAAAAGGACTCAGAACTATTTAGGGCTCTTAGTAGGCTAATATAAAACTTTGTATGAACTGAAAAGAATATTTCTTTGTACATGTTTATGATAAGAAATTTAAAACATTATATTAAGTTAAAACATTATATTAAGTAACTCATCTATTAATAAATTAAAAAGTAAATCCAATTTTCTAAAGTTTAGAAGTAGCCATTTTAGCCTCTTGCAATTTTTTTCAGCATTTCCATTTTATTTATAGATTTATTTATTAAATGTTACTTATTTTTTGAGATTACAATGGCAGTTTTTCCACTGTTTCTTTCCTCCCTCCAAACTTCCAAGTAACATACAGACAATTCAGGTTGTGTTCCTAAATACATAAATAATACAACCTGAATTGCCTATATGTATGTGTATATATACATACATACATACATACATACATACATACATACATACATACATATAGTATATATGTTTTCAGGGCTTGCCACTTGGCAGATTAACTGGTGTGTTTTTCCCCAAGGGAGACTATTTCTACAACTCAGCATTTCTTTATAGTTCTTTGTCTTGGGTTGAAATCACCTTAATTTGTCCCCTTCCATGTTTGTATGTCTATTAGTGTCCTTCTTGTCCAGACAGTGCTTAGGCAGTCATGCTGGTGAAGCTTCATTTGTTACATTTCTATAAGACACAGTCTCACAGCAAATTTTCTGTTTCTCTAACTCTTAAACCATTTCTGCCCTCTCCTGCACAATGATCCTCCAGTCTTAGATGGATAAATTGGGGCATATATCTATCAGTTCGGACTGAGATCTGCAACACTGTGCTTTGGTTGGTTATGGCTTTCTATAATGGCTTCTATCTGTTGCAAAGAGAATTTCCTTTATGAGGGCTGAGAACACATGTATCTGTAGATATAAGGATGAACATAGAATGTAGTTATGGATTATGCAGATTTAGTCAAGTGGCACTTGAGGACTCTCTTCCAAGATTCATGACTTCACTAGCCCTGGGTGTTTGGGAAGGTCTCTGGTAATAAGCACAACATGTCTCTTGTTGAGTAGACCTTAAACCCAACTAGAGAGCTCTTGAAAAATGTCAAGGTATGTGTATAAATATCATAACTTTATAGTTCCTGTGTTGTGTTGATCATTCTTGGGGTTTACAGACTTCATAGTAAGGTAGTACTATTGGTTGCTTCCATATTTGTAAGCAATCCAGGTACCATGAATTCTAATCCTTAGGAGGAAGTTTTCAGGTAAGATCTAGCTTGGGTCCTCTGGGCCCTTTATTCAAAGTCATGGTGTCTTCAGCTATATGGATTAACTTCCAGCTCTAAGGGGCAACTAAAGGCAATAGCAATCACCTATAATGTTTGGGAGTCTTATGGACAACCCTGATCAACAATTCAAAAGAGGCTTCTTATGCCAGGTGTTGAGGATTTTGTTAGATGGTCTAAGACTCTTAAGGGAAACATTGCCAGTCTGGATGGGAAATTTCATTTCAACTGCATATGTTTATGCATATACAAACCTACATGTATTACAAGTTTATTTAGGTAGTCAATAGAATGATTCCTTATGTCAACTCCTTCCCCCTTTTCCTGTATTTACCTCTTTTCCTCCTCCCTCATCAAAGTCCCCCTGGTATATCTCAAACATTTATGTGGAAAGTTCATGATTTCATTTTTCTTCATAGTTGACATTATTCCACAATATGTATGTACCACAGTTTCATTATCCATGTCAATTGAAGGACATTTAGGCAGGTTTCCTTTTTTATTGATTTAATTGAGCTCTTCATTTTTCTTTGCTCCTCTTCCTTCCTCTCCCTTCCCCTTCAACCCTCTCCCATGGCCCCCATGCTCCCAATTTACTCAGGAGATCTTGTCTTTTTCTACTTTCCATGTAGATTAGATCCATGTATGTCTCTCTTAGGGTCCTCATTGTTGTCTAGGTTCTGTGGGATTGTGAATTGTTGGATGGTTTTCTTTGCTTTATGTCTAAAAGTCACTTATGGGAGTGAGTACATATAATATTTGTCTTTCTTGGTCTGGGTTACCTCACTCAATATGATGGAAAAAAGAAAGCATATTTAACAAATGGTGCTGACATAATTAGATATCAACATTTAGAAGAATGAAAATAGAGCCATATCTATCACCATGTACAAAACTCAAGTCCAGATGGATCAAAGACCTCAACGTAAAGCCAATCATACTGAACATCATAGAAGAGACAGTGGGAAGTATACTTAAACACATTGGCACAGTGTGGGGATCGCGTTCCACACCACCCACCTCCCACGAGTTCCATATTGTCCTAGGGGTTAAAACACAAGATGCGCACACACACAGATACAGAGTTCCAGTCATCCTGAAGAAGAGAATGCCCAATTTATTCAACTTAATCCAGGGTTAAATACTTTTGGCCCCAGTAAAGAAAAACTCCTCCCACCCAGAGGGGGCTGGGGAAATTGACCTCAGGCAGGTGGTCGAGGATGCAAGGCGGTGTCAGACAGGTTAGATGGGCCTTGGAGCCTGAGCTTCTTTCAGGCAGGTTGAGAAATTACCATTTTAAAGTAAAATAGACTCCTCAGGCTATTGTACCAGGCTGTAGCAGAAGCTTAGCTGGTAAGCGTAAACATTACTTGCATCCTGTGTTTTGGCCTCAAGGAACAGGGAGGACAGGGCCTCACAGCACAGGAGACCACTTCCTAAATATAACCCCAATAGCATAGACACTGAGAGAAAAAATTAATAAATGGGACCTCCTGAAACTTAAAAGCATTTGTAAAGCAAAGGACATATCAGACAAAACAGGCCTACATAACGGGAAAAGATCTTCACCAACCCCACATAAGACAGAGGACTTATCTCCAAAATATACAAAGAACTCAAGAAATTGGTCATCAAAAGAACAAATAATCCAATAAAAAAAATGGAGTACAGACCTAAACAGAGAACTCTCAACAGAGGAATTTAAAAGAGGTTTCCTTTTTCTAGATATTATGAATTGGACCAACAAGATTGAGTGTGGATCCACGGAGTAGGATTTCAAGTTCTTTTGTAACACTGGAGCATCCATCTTTAGCCTACAGACCCATAATATCTGGCAGACTTTTCCATGAAGCAGGAAATTTCAAAGACAGTTCTGCTTATATTGACAGTTTGTCAGTCACTTTCTTCTGTGTTCTGTAGAATGTCTGGCATACTCTTTCATAAAGCAGGACACCTGAAGGACTTTCACACTCACCTTTTTAAGGCAACTTTACAAGTCATTTCTCTGTGGGTCCTGCATGTCCAGTTTATGTAGCATACCATCAATCAGTCCAAGCAAGAGCAGTTTCTTGGCCAAATGGCTAGCAAACTCCATAAGGAGCCTCTTTGATGCCCATCATCCACTTAACGTAGATTGGTGCTGCCAGGAGCAGATGTGTCTCATTGTCACAAAAAGTCTTAAGTTCTTAAAATATTTTAAATACCATATTCTTTTAGTTTCTGAAAGGTTTGAAGAATACCTATCCATTTGAAATATATCTCCTTATATCTAGAAAACCTAAATAACATGACTAGAAGCTTGACTATTATAGATGACTATCTATTAACCTGCTTTTCTCAATTATACATTATATTTTTAAATGAACTGCACAAACACAATACCTTAATCAAGAGCAGAAATATACATGTAACAAAATTAACCTTTAATTTATATCAATAAATCAAAATCCACAGCAAGGCAAAGTATTCATCTCTATAGCATACCACCCTTTAAATGTAAATGATCATTTATAAACAATATTTGGGAATTTGGGCATAGTTTTTCCAAACTGCTTCCTGCATTTTGTTGAGAAAAATAATTTTGGGTTTCATGAAGACCTTTCAGGGGTTCATGGTCCTTCAAACCATATTAGTCTGGAAGAAATCCACAGGTTCTCATCTTCTCTGGAAACAATAACAGAACTTCTTTTCTAAAGCACCAAATTTTAAAATCAAGATACCTTTAAAGTATATATGTTGGTTTAGCTTAGCAAGCCCCAGATTCAAATATCTCTCTGTAGTTAAAAAGTTCAAAGAAAACGCAATAATATACATAATCCAGAGTCTCTGTGCATATTTTACCTTTATGTGGTTTATTTTTCTTACTCTATTACTTTTATCAAGTTTAATATTTATTATATTATTTTTGCTTCTCTGATCTATGACTGAATTCTTTTATATTACTTTTATTGTCCCTTTACTCTTTTTCTTCTCTCTCCCAAGCCTACATACATTTATTTAACTCTGTGACCTATTTCGAGGTCTTTTTATTTCAATCTATCTTCATTGCATACTGTAATTATTTTCTGACCAGGAGTGCTTTAAAATGGCAAGCAGCTTCGTTACTGTGACCCTGGATACTGGCTCTGCCTCTTTCTGTCTTTCAGTACGGTGGAGGTAATTCACTGCTTACTCTGGAACCGCTGGGAGGGATTGCACTCACCACATCAACTCTGGTAAGCAGTTGGTCCATGCTACCACCAAGTAACTTGCAATATGGCTACCAAGAAGCTGTACTAATTCTCTGTGTTTGTCTCTGTGTGTGTCTAGAATTCCTTTTCAAGTTCTCTCTGGTTTTATGTGAATGTAAGTTGCTCCTCATTGGTGTACCATTTTGTACCCACATAAATAGGGGATATTGGCCTGTAGTTTTCTTGCTATTTTTTCTAAAACCAGGTTTTGGTATTAGAGTGATACTGGCTTCATAGAAGGAATTTGAGAATATTTGTTCTGTTTCTATGTTTTAACAGTTTAAGAATTACTTGTAAGCTGAATTTTGACAGTTCAATAGAGTTCTGCTGTGACTCCATCTAGCCTGGACTATTTTTTTTAAGCTAGAAGACTTTTTATTATTATTTCAAGCTTTCATTTATTATGAATCTAGTTAGGTTGTTTATCTCTTCTTGATTTAACTTTTGGTCATTTGCCTGAATCTAGAACTATCCAATTCTTTTGGGTTTCCTGCTTAATGGAGCATAGATTTTTAAAGTATTCCCTTAAAATATCCTGAATTTCTTTAGTGTCTGTTGAAGTGCTTCCATGATCACTTCTGATTTTTTATTTAATTTCTGAAACTTTAATTTGGGATCTCTTTTTCCTTCTTTCTATTGGTCAATTGGGTCAAGGGTTTGTCATTCTTGTTTATCTTCTCAAAGACCCTGTTCTTAGATTCATTGATTCTTTGTTTCTGACTCATTAATATCTACTCTGATTTTTATTATTTATTGTCATCTAGCAAGTTTGGATTTGTTGTATTCTTGTTTGTTAAAATTCCTTTAATGTGTCTCAGGGGTTCCATTGCATTTTGTTTTCATTTTCATTTAGTTCCAGGAAATTTCTTATTTTTTCTTGATTTCCTCTTTGATTCACTCATCATTCCTTAATGAATTGTTTAATCTCCATGAGTTTTGTATTTATTAAATATTTGCTTTCTGTCAATTTTAGGTTTTATGTATTTTAGTCATACAAGATACACAAGTTATTTCAAAATTTCTGATATTGTAAATATTTGTTTTGTGTCCTAGGATGTTATCTATTTTAGAGAAGCTTCCATGTGTAGTTGAGTAGAATGCATATTCCTTTGCATTTGAGCAAATATGTGTTACGTAGATAAGTTAAGTCCAGTGACAGGTAGCATCACTTCATTATTATGTGTATCTGCTTTTTCTGTGCAGTTGAGAAAGGGAGGTGCTGTAGTCACTTACTGTTACTGATTTGATGTTCATCTCTGTCTTTAATTTCAGTTGTACGTTTTAGCGCCAAAGTTTGGTACATGTATATTTAGGATGACAATATATTCTTGTCCAATTATTCCCTTGATTAAAATGAGGTGTTCTTTATGTCTTCTGACAAATTTTAGTTTGAAGTCTTATTCTATCAGCTGTTATGATAGGGACACCTGCTTACTTTCTTCTTCGATATACTTGGAGTAGATTTTTGTTCACCTGTTTACTCTTAAGTGGTATCTATCTTTAAAGCTAACATGTGTTTCTTGTAAACTACAGATATATGGGTTTTGTTTCTTTATCCAAAAATGGTGTTGATTGCCATCATTGTATTGTTGAATTTTGGTATTGTTGTTTGTGCTCCAGGTAGCGCTTGTATTTTAGTAGTTATAGCTTTGTATTTCTTTCTACCACCAAAGATATTGTTTCCTGTATTTTCTTTATGTTTGATTGTGGGATAAAAATTTATTAGATTGTTTATATCATGGAAAGTTAATTTCTCCTTCAATTATGGCAGGTAGCTTTGGGGTATATATTATATTGAGTTAGACCACGGTCTTTTAGGACTTGGAATGTATTGTTCTGGGTTCTTTGTTTTTCCAAGTTTCCATTGAGAAATCAGTTGCCATTTTGATGAGTTTTTCTTTGTATATATTTTTTTTCTCTTTTAGCTTTCAATATTCTTTCATTGTTCTATAACCTTAGTTATTTTTTATGTTTCTTGTATCTGTATGGTTGTGTCTTTCCTTATTTTTGGGAAGTTTCCTTCTAGGATTTTGTTGAAGATCTGATCTACATCATGTCTCACAATTCCTGTATGTTCCTTTATCATGTTTTAATTTTTTTCATATTTTTAATTATTTTGTCCAGGTCCTCTATTTTACCTTTGAGTCCTGATATTCTATCATCTGAATGAATCATTCTACTTGTAAGACTTTCCTTTGAATTTTCTAGTTGAGTTTTTGGGCTTTTTAATTTAATCTTTATTGCAACTTGAATTATCACCAATTTCTCTAGCTTATATTGAATTCTATTTTAAAATCTTGGATTGCCTTTGTTATTTCTATCAGCCTTATATTTGTGTTTTTGGGGCATAACTCAGGCATTTATTCTCATTAGCTTTTTTTCTCCTCAATTTAATTGTTTCTTTATAACTACATTACACTCCTTGAATCCTCTTATGAAGTTTATGACTGATCTTTTAAAGTCTCAGTTCTGAGGTTTATCTAGTAATTCTTATTGGCAAACATTTTTATAGTACTGGTGGGTTAGGTGCAGGATGTACTTTCTTGACTTTTTAATGTTTGTACTTTTGTGATAAGATCTAGGCACATGGAATTCTTTCTTTCTTCCTTTCTTTGTTTCTTTCTTAGGAAGTAAACTCTAGAATATATACACTCAAATCCAGAGGTTAAATTCACAGATCACAAAAGGTCAGAGAGCTTCTAGTGGCCAATAAACAAGGCAGCCTGGCCTACCCCGGCCGGGCTCTCCTGCCCTGCCGCACTGTTCAACCCGATGCAGAGGGTCGTGACACAGCCACTGCGATGTTGCTAAAGAGGCCTAGTGCTTTGGGCCCCGTGTCCCTGTGCTGGGATTAAGGGTCAAGCTGCTTGCAGCACTCCCAATCAGTTATGGCAGATGGCAGGGGTTTCAAACAGCTTGCTGGAACTTCAAAGGGAGCTTGTGCTGTGAGTTCTTTGACTCACGTTGCAAGGAAAAATTTAAAAATCCGTGCAGAACAGGGCAAAGTAGGCCGGCAGAGACTGTCCGGACCTATGTATCCTGGGAGGCGTGGAGGTTATGGCTGAGGGAGGGCTCGTGCCAAGCCGAGCTGGCCAAGCCGAGCTGGCGGCAGGTAGCCAAGCCAGAGGCCGAGCTGGGGGTGGGGGGGTGGGGTGGTTCTTAAACCAAACACTGGGCGCCAAATAACGGCAAATCAATCCCACACCAGTTATGTTTTAAGGGGTTATTTATTTTGGGGGGTAAAACTTACATACACCATAAACCGTCAGGAAGGGAGCCTAGTTGCTGGAGCAGGAGCCAGGAGCAGGAGCCGGGACCAAGCTTGGAACCAAGAGGCCCAAGCCGAGCTCTGTGGCTCTTTTTAAAAGAGAAATATACCACGCCCCAGTGGGCTGGTATTTCAGCGGCTATTGGCTGACGGAGCAGAAGGCGCTCCCACAGCACCGTGGGCTCGTGCTTCAGTGACTATTGGCTGAAGCAGCAGAAGATACTCCCACAGCACTAAGTATAGAGTTTAGAGCTAAATTAAGAATTGGGTAGGGTGTCTTGAGCTGAGGATCAGGCAAATCCCTCTGGCTAGACCCTAGAGAGGGATGTACAGGATCTGACTTGGTGGAGGGGTTAGATGTGGCCTGGAGCACTTCTTAACATATAGTAAAATACAGCAAAACCAAAGGGTACAAATATGGAATAGTGTATGATTCATAGACAGAGAGATCTAATATATATCATGAGAATTACAGGTGACATTATTGTGTAAACTAGCTTGATAAGACAGTAAGTTTTTAGGTGCTTTTACCGTATGTATTTATTATTATACATATATGTAGGCACACACAAAAAGGTTATAAGTTAAGTGATAGGTGTATTTATTTGCTTGATTGTAATACTCATTTGACTATGATTTTATATAATAAACTACACTGTTGTATAAATACAATAAATAAATTGATATATTATTAATCACTTTATCCTAAATATTACTAAATTCTAAGAAATGTGTTGTTTATAAACAGATTCAGAATTTGTGGAAGTCTATAGTTATATCATAGTCCTAAAATCTGTTAGTTGTCTAAATGAAAGAATATTGAAATATTTATAGGTAAATCCTTGATTAAACCATTATCTCATAAAAGAAAAGCTTATTCACCAGTCAAATTTCAAAAACTCATGATGGACAGAAATATGACCTTCACCATACTGAGCAAAGCAAATCAGCTGTCTCAGAACCACTGATAAATGACTGACAGTAGATACCACTAAATAGATGAGCACTATCCTGTTCCGTTTTGAAGAGAGGGAAAGGAAGGTGAGAGAGATTCTGTGCATGTTCTAGAAGATTGATGAAGCCCTCTAATGTAAGTTCATTCAAATTTGGAGTAAAGTAGAAAAATTAAAAACATCCTTTACAGGAAATAAAAACAAACAACATTTTTATAAAATATGTGTGCATTAGTCCATAGACCACATGTTCATACTCCTTTTACTTGTAAAGAGGAAATCTCAGGAGACAGTGTTGTGATGGGCTAGGAAGCCTGGTGTGCAAGTCTGGGTATCAAATCTGCTGTATGTTAATGGTGACAGCTATGTATCTGCCATTAAATTAGTTAAACTCTCAGCTGCCCACTTTCCTCATCTTTAAAATGAAAAAGATCAAGCTAAAACTAGTAATTCTGTAATTTGCCTTTGTGGGCCATCAAATAAAAAAAGTAAAGGCAGGGATGAATAGGGGAATCCATGTGGTATGGTAAAACTCATGTTTTATATAAAAGACATAAAGTATGGAGAGACTGTGGTCTGTGAGAACACGTGGCAGGCATGAGATCTGATCTTAGTCTTTTCTGATATCAAGTCCTCTGTAGGCAGAGGCTGCTTGTTCGCTTCCTGGGCTGCCCAGACTCAAAATAATCACACAGAAACTATATTAATTGCACTACTGTTTAGCCAATAGTTTAAGCATATTTCTAGCTAGCTCTCACATCTTAAATTAACTTATTTTTATTCATCTGTGTACCGCCATGTGATTGTGGCATATTGGTAAGGTTCTTTCCAGAGTCCGGCATCTGTGTCCTGCGGTGACTACATGGCTTCTGTCTGACTCCTCCTACTCTCTCCTCCTCTATCTGCTTGGAATTCCTGTCTTGCCCTATTCTGTGCTTCGATAGGCCCAAAGCAGCTTCTCTATTAACCAATAGCATTCACAGCATACAGAAGGGAACCCCACATCAGTCCTCCCACCTTGCTAAAGTCATAGGTACTGAATTTGCCATAAGAAGCCATTGGTAAGAAGCCCAGCAGTTCAACTGTATAACATAGATTTGAGAACAGAAGAAGTATGCATGCTTAGAACTTAGACTACTGTAGACCATCACAGGAAGTGACAAACATGGGTAACGTGTGTTTGCTAATTTACATTTAGTATATTTGCATGTGTGTTTATTGTAGTGTATTTCACGCATGAAAACTAATTATTTAAAATGTCTGACACATCTCAACAAAGTCAGAACATTTCTCATGCAGGTAACATTTACAAACATATATGAGACAAATGGTAGTGTTTGCAACATATAAAGAACTACAAATGAGTATGAAAAAAGCAACACTTCTAAAATAATACTGGAGAAGACACAGGAAAGGACAGTTTACAAAATAGGAAGCCAATCATGAACACATACTCAAGCTTGGTAATCATTAAGGAAGCTCACATAGGTGGGGGATTGCATTACTTAGCCGTCAGAAGGATAAAAGGTCTACCACATAGTGTTAATTGCACTATATGGCAAAGATGCGCATGCACACACTGTATCCAGCAATGCCTCCTGGAGGGAATAGGCACCTTGAAGATTTCCTGCAAGTGTGCAGAAGTATGTGGGAGGATACCCTTACACATTGCATAAGATGGCATTAAAAAGTCTAATAGGAGATTATAGGAACAGACGCATTAGCTACAGAGTAAATGTTGTCTAAGCAGCTGTTAAGTGAACAAAGTAGTTCCATATGTACAATGGAAGACAACCTAAACAGTGTTGAAGCAGATGGGCAAAATGAATACAGTCAGGAATAACACCCAAATAATGTTCATACGCTTCTACATAACAGTAAGTGAGAGAGAGAGAAACTGGTGGGAAGGAAACTGGCAGCATCTGGGAATTCTGGAAAATGGATAATACATAGATGATGGAAGACTGCATTTGCGTGTTGCATATTTAGCGGATTTTTGTAAGCTTATCACAAAACACTTAAGAAGGACCAGAGTTCACAGGCAAATAAAGCTGGGTGATGATGTTGAAAGAGCAATGTAGTTTTCAGAAGAGCACCTTGCTATTAGATGCTGCCCTTGCTTCCCTCCTAGACTGTGTTCTCATCTCCCAACTTTTTTTTTTTCAACAACATGCAGATGTTAATTTTGAGAGGTCAACTCCTTGATCCAGTGGCAGAACAATATGGATTACTCTTTTAGAATAGCCTAATACCACTTAGCTTCAGGGAGAGGGACAGGATTTTGGTAGCAATTTTCGGCACTGCTCTGCTTCTGTGTCAGTAGTTTGTAAATTATGAGCTCTAAATGAAAAAGCTCAGACTTTTGTATGCTCCCATTGAGGATTGACATTCAAGGTAAATCATGGCCACAAGAGGGTACAGAGAAATGGCTTTAAGTCGCCAGACTATCTAACTTATGTAAGACTTCTTTCAATTGGTTGACATTCTATTTAAGGTACTCAGTTTTTATTCATAATGTATTTTACTGAATTTTCCATTACTATTCATAGAATATTAACTCACGTATGCACATCCAAACAAAATTGAAATATAAGCCACTCCAAGAAACTTGATTAGAGAAATGTTATCAGCTATAGGTATTCTCCATGGCAACCACCACTTAGGAATCCATAAGATTCTTCTGGAATAGGAATTTGTAGGCAAATTGGCTGTTTGTGCAGGGGTTTTATTCCTTTTTTCCTTTTTTTACGTTTTTATTGTTTTTATTAAGCTATACATTTTACTCTGCTCCCCTCCCTTCCTCTCCCTTCTTCTTCAACCCTCTACCTGGTCCCCATGCTCCCAGTTTATGCAGGACATCTGTCTTCTTCTAGTTCCTATGTAGATGAGATCTGTGTATGTCTCTCTTAGGGTCCTCACTGTTGTCTAGGTTCTCTGGATTTGCGAATTGCAGGCTGGTTTTCTTTGCTTTATGTCTAAAAGCCACTTACTTTCAGCTCTAGGAGCCTGTCTTGGTCAGCATTCTATGGTTGTGAAGAGACACCATGACCACAGCACCTCTTGTAAAAGAAAGCATTTAATTGAGGCTTTCTTACAGCTTCAGAGGTTCAGTCCATTATCCTCATGGGAGGAACATGGTGGTATGCAGGCAAGCAGACTTGGTGCTGGAAAAGAAGCTTAGAGTTCTACATCTGGATCTGCAGGGAGCAGGGAGAGAGAGAGAGAGAGAGAGAGAGAGAGAGAGAGAGAGAGAGAGAGAGAGAGAGAGAGAGACCAGACCTGGCTTGAGCATTTGAAACCCTCAATCCCACTGCCAGTGGCATACTTCCTTTCCACACCTCCTAATCATTGTTAAGTAGGACAACTTCCTGATGACCAAGCATTCAAATCCATGAGCCCTTGGGAACTATTCTCAGTCAAACCACCAGAGACCCAGCTGATGTGGACCTATGCAGGTCCTGTGCCTGCTATGCTACCTCAGTTTCTGGGGGTTCATGTGTGCATCAATCTTGTTGGTTGAAAGGACTTTGTTTTCTGGGTGTCCTCCATCCTCTCTTGTTCTTTCACTTCTCTTCTGTAGGGTTTACTCAGCCCTGAGAGAAGATAAAGACATCCTGTTAGAAACACATCCTGGCTGTGTATTCCAAGTTCTCTCACTCTGAATAATGTCTGACTGTGGATCTCAGTATTTGTTCCCATCCACTGCAGGAAGAAGCTTCTGTGATCATGGCTGAGCAAGGCACTGATCTATGGGTGTAGAGAATGTCGTTAGGAGTCATATTATTGTTCTGTTTTTGTTTTAGTTTGGGGGTGTTTTTTAGGTTTGGATCTTTTTAAACAATAGTATTTGGCTTTATCCTAAGTCTGTGGGCTGTCAAGTCTCAGGTTCTTAATCATCAAAACACTGTTGATTATGGGTTCCGTCTTGTGGAGTGAGACTTTAGTCAGACCACTTATGGTTACTCCCACAAGCTTTGTGCCATCATTGCCACGGCACATCTTGTAGGCAGGTCACCGTGTCTATGCACGCATTTATGGCTGGGTTGGTGTTTACAGAGTATTTTTCTCTCCCAAGAATACT